>NC_135016.1:24354130-25014130 GCF_051020955.1 Megalopta genalis
ATAAAAACCGGTGTGACATAATTTATGACGAACTTAAGACTAGGGATGAGCGAATGGAAATACAGCTAAACGGAATTGTACAATTTACGAAGGAACCCCTCGTAACGCATCTTGCAACTTTCTTCTCGCTATTGCTACTCGGTCCTCCTGCTTCTTGATGTCGTCGTCCGCTATCGAGACCGCCTGGAACAAACATCAGTTTTCCTTTATCGTGTAAACGATAAAGTTGTTCGTGTTTGTTCGTTATAACTGACGGTTTGTTGCTATCTGTATACCCTTTCGAACCTCCGGTACATATTCTTGTACATATATCTTGTATCATATAGGGTGTGAAGATAACATTAACGTGTACTTTTAACATGATACCTATTTATTAAGAGTTTTAAGAGTTTACTGTAAGTATCACCCTATCCAATATCTAAATATCTATTCTACCTGTACGAGGGGTTGATCGGGATTAAGAAATACCCCGGGATTCTTCTCTAAAGCTGTTTTTGAACCCGTCTGTCCAGTGACTGGTTGCGAAGAAACATGCAGAGCAGTTGCAACACTTTGAAGAAGAGTTTCTTCTGTAATATATGGTCCAACTGGTTTCAAACTTTTTGGTAAATCCATTGCGTCGAATTCAAAACCGTCTGGATCACACGCCCTTAATCCCTCCAAACGTTTCTCCCAAAATAACTGCAAGACGTAGAATTATTAAATGCGTATGATCGACGGTGTTCCTATATGGCACAATATTACTATTTTTAAGGAAATGTTGATGCTTAACACGCATAACGATGATCTAATTGCACAAGCAAAATATACTTGCTTCGAGTTATAAGCAAAATTAGAATGTACAGTTAAATGTTGTGAATTTTATAATGGCTAAGTGTTATATTTATAATAATGGAAATATATAGATGACGAGAGATAACTCAATATAATATTTTATAGATATTGCTCAAAAGAATTATGCTTGTTATAATCTTCGTTACTGTAAGATTTTCGCATCCTTCGGAATTTCCTAATGAAACATGCACTACGCAACTTCATCTAAAATAATTGATAATAATCAATTATATATCGATAACATTTTGTACAACAATATTGATGATTTGTAGACAGAAAGAGACAAACACATAATTAATAATGATTCCATAAGCACATCGAACAATGTTACCTGTTTAGGCTTATCTTGGGAGCCGTATTTGCCTTCAGCTTTATCGGCTCCTTCCTAAATGAATGATCGGATGATTGTACCATGAGAATTTACAAGGAATACACTTAAATGCCATAATAAGGTATTGAAATTCTAATATTCTATGCTCGCGACGAGTGATTAAATCTTGGGGTAATATTTCTATGCACGGGAAGGAGACATTGTGATCGTTAAAAGACTTAGTGAAGTTTGTAAGTGACTTATCATAGAATAAGATGAAGTTGTCATTATGTAGTTTAGAAAAATTTTTGGATAAAAAGTAACAATGTTAGGAAACGTCAACACAATTTATCTTAAAAAATTTTCAATAATTAAATATGTATAGCAGATAGATGTGTTAAACAAACTACCTGTTTTGGTTTTTCTTGATTCCCATGCTTAATATCTTTCACTTTTCCCTCCTGGGTTTTATAAATTGTGACTGGTTGTTTAAAAATGGACGCTGTCTGCCTTATCGGTGGTACCAACGACGCGTCGTTCCTGACTCCACGACTAAAAAAAATATAGTATCCATAAACATATAACATTGAGGTTAGAATTAGCGTATTTAAGTGAAAATTTATCAAATGCGAAGGATTTAGCAGTTTTTGTTCAATTCTCGCGACGCACATGCATAATATATAGTCAGTTTGAGTCATTGAAATCCGAATAAAAAATCGTCGCGTATGAGACTCACCTGTAATAATAAACGTCAACCTTCCCCGTAGTTGACAATTGGTTTTGGCTCTTCCTGGTAGTTTCATCCCTCGTCGGCCAATTCGTTGGCAGTGCAGATGGGTATTTTTTCTTCTCAACTGACATATTCATTTCGGCGAAATGTTTATGTCAACATACACTTATACGTACCGTAAAATTACTTAAATAATTAACGAACGGTCGCGCGACTGAACTACCAAAGGCCATATTGATGCATTCCGCTAAATTCGAGTAGGTTAGTGCAGTTATCGGTTCGGGTAATTATCTACATGATGGCGATACTGTCCACTGGTGTTGCAAGGGGTAGTAACCGTATACAGATATTAACGAGGTAAGTTCTTGTTAAAACCATGATGTTCGTGATTTGTTTCAACAGATATGCACAATTTGATGAATTGAATGTTACTCGAGAAATTTTTTTTAATTGCATCCCGTATGTGTCAAGATGTTCTCACAAATTTTGTATCTTGTATTTTTTGTATAGACATGAACAGTAATACACAAATATTATCGTAAGATGTCACCGGTGATCCCTAAATTGTGTACACATGATTTCGCTCCAGTTGTATGCACAACACTGACGCCGCAACTATGAACTAACCATTCGATTCAAATATTTACTATTAAGATCCTATTCCTGCACGGCTTCAAGTCGCATTTTGCTCAGTTGGCAAGGGTCGGAACAGAAATTGCTTTGCTCTGATTGGCTGATGATTCACTGCTGGAACAGTGCTGCCCTCACACAGAGCATTAGTACAACTACATATGACACAAGTCACACCGACAAATAATGTAAGGTAACTCTGCTCACTTACAAAGAGGGGTGGATCGTGGATCAAATTTAAATATACTCTATTTGATTTTCTTTGGTACAGGAATAGGACCTGATATGTACTGTACACGCTTATCTGCCAGTCAGCAAATATTTACAACTACATATATTACCAACTAAATTATATATTAGCTTGATAAAGCTTGACGAATTTCACCTTTCTACATACATATATGCACAATGTATACATACTTGTAAAGCATACATAAGGTATACATGTATGTGTTCCCAGCTGAACTATTGTTTACGGGTAAAGCAACAGATTTGGTTAGAAGTGTCCAAATATTTGCAATTCAATTTTAGGAATTGTAGTATATTAATATATTTTTGAAACATTGGTATTAATTATATTTCATCGGTCAAATATGCAGCAGCCTACAATTACCACTACGAATTAAAAAAATTCTTATCGGAGAAATAGTACCATCGGCTACTTTCTATAACAAGAACGATGGCAATATTACTTCTAATATTAATTACACTTTTGCTTGTGAGATATTATTTTTCTCGAGGACATTTAAAAAATGTTAATAACAAACACGTTGTTGTAAGTAATCAAAATCTAACCTAAAATAACCTAAAATTAACCTCTTGTAAGTTTTATTTACATCTTATTCAAACTATTTTGTAAATAAATGAAATAATACAACTACTAATGTTGTTGGAATTTTGCTTGTTTAAGTGTTTGCTAATATTTGGTAAATATCAAATTAAGTTACATTATTCCTTAGGTAACTGGTGGTTCCAGTGGTATCGGAAAATGTGTGGCGATTACTGCAGCCAAGCATGGGGCACATGTTACAATAATTGCAAGAGACGTCCAAAAGTTAGAAGCTGCAAGGAATGAAATAATACACGCGTGTAAAAATAAGGATACACAGAAAATTGAATATTTATCTCTCGATGTCGGTCAAGATTATGAAGCGGTTGAAAAGGCTTTAAGCGATTTAGAAAGAACTATGGGCCCGATATACATGTTAGTGAACTGTGCTGGTACTGCAATTTGTGGTAAAATTGAAGACACAAGAGCGACAGACTTAAAGAAAATGATCGATCTTAATTTTCTTGGATCTTATTATTGCACCAAAGCTGTCGTCCAAAGAATGAAAGCTACTCAGGAAGGAATCATTGTTTTAACTTCTTCTCAAGCTGCATTATTAGGTATAGTTTTGAGCATTATAATTTACGTATAAAATAATGCATAATGTACTCTCTAAAGTAGTTGTACGTTTTGTATATTTAGCAAAAAGTTTTGCTATATTTGTAATATGTACATTTATTTCTTGCAGGTATATTTGGCTATTCGGCTTACTGTAGTACAAAATTTGCCCTCCGAGGTTTGGCAGAAAGTATATCTATGGAACTCACGCCATATAATGTTTCTGTGACTCTATGTTTACCTCCAGATACAGATACTCCAGGTTTTGCTGTAGAAGAGTTAACGAAACCTCTCGAGACAAAACTCATATCAGAAACCAGCTCCTTAGTGAGTCCGGAAGTAGTAGCCAATAAACTTTTCAAAGATGCGCTGGTAAGTCGATCGAAAGCTTTATTCTACGAACGTGTTGGTTTTACTGGCAAAACTGTGAAAACTCAAATCACTTTTAGGCTGGAAAATTCTTCTCTACAATCGGCGTGGAAGGTTTTATGCTAACTGTCTTGTGTTCCGGGATGGCACCGGTTGGTTCGATTACAGAATTATTTGTACAGTCAGTACTCATGGGCCCTTTCCGTCTCATAAGTGCATTTTATTTGATCCATTTCAAAAGGATCATTAAGAACTGTATAAAAACACGTGACAAGAACAAGAAGTCTGAATAGAACAGACGAAGGCCAAAGAATTACAGTGCGTTTAACATTTTATATTTCAATACAGAATAAAATTTTTTATTATCAAAGTGTAACGAAGTAAATGTTTAAGTTAACATTCCATTTTAAAATGATTAATAAATGTTTTTAAATAAAGAATCAATGCGCGTTTATTAATTCATGCCACATGGAAAGGATCGAAAGAAAATTGAGGTTCGTCGTCGGGCACCGCGGAGGAAGAAGGACACGTTGGAAACTTAACGGTTTGGCTTACTTTTATTTAGTATCCCGTAAGTTCATAGTATAATGTTCTTCATTAAGCTTTATGGTTCTTACACACATAGAACGAGACATAATTCTCCTCGTCCTTGTTGTCGTGATACTTTGAAAAAACGGAAACGCTGAGAATTGTGTGTAATGTGTACTTCGAGATGGACGATGCTGCCTTGTGGGTATTTAACGCTCGCATCTAAACATCCTCTGATGCATAAAATAAGTTCGGCGTCGATGTCGGTTGGTCCGAGATGGTTTATGTTTTGGCTCTTTCACGAATGTCCCACACACAGCATCAGCTTCAGCTGCGATCTATATGCCTAATGGAGATTGGCGTCCAGATTGCGAAACCGAGGCTGAACATATGTAGAGAAAATGGCGAATAACGAAGATGTGTTTCTCAAAATTGCAAATCGATAGTGATCAGTTTAACATTGATTTATTATCTCTCTCTCTCTCTCTCTCATTCTCGTTTTTTTCTGATCCTGTTGTATGTTCTTCCGTTCTAACTCACATAAACACTGTACCCACGCGTTCCCATTTCCGTTCGTTTCGACAACTGCGCTCGTCCAAACAATTGTTCCTAGGCGTCACCTCGCAGATTCGTTAAAAGTCTATTCCCCTTTACCCTACAGTGTTCAAGGTGCGCAGCCGGGAATCTGCGAGACAAGGCTCTTGTTTCGAGGGATATTTCTTTCTTTATTTTCTTCGAATGTCGTCGTCATTGAATATACGTTAGCTTTAAATCGATTGTTCGCTTATTCGGGCGCTCGACAAACGCATTTTTTTCCATCGTCCTTTTCCCTAAGTTTCTCCGACTCGTCGTCGCTTTCAGTCGATTGTACGTTGCGCGTAATTAATTGTCATCAGCTTCGTCGAACGTTCGAACCGGCAAACGGCACTCGTTAACGTTTTAGTTAGACCCATTAGCTACGTGTGAGAACGGTCGTTTATGGGAAGATACACCTCGGAAACTGAAACGTTTCGACAGGTTGCTTTTTCCCATCGTTGCGATCGAGACTCCGGATCTTGGGCATCGACGTGCGCTCTATCGAGATCCATGGAGCCTCGATGCCCGCGGCCTCTTTGCTCGTCGTGCGATACGAAAAACGCGACGGATCGCACGACGTTACCGATTACGAGAGGGATTTTAATGAAAGTTTCTCGCCGTCCCGAGCGTTTCGATCGACGATCGACTGTATAACCCTTTATTCGTTTCTAACCCTCCACAGCTAAGATTCTGTTCTGTTCTTATTACGAACTGGTTGTACGTAAACACGATCGCCAAGATCCGAACGAACGTACAGAAAAATAGAAAATATTACGAGACGAATCAAACCGGTGACAGGGTTAAATCGATATATAATTCCGACGAAACGAAACGAACAGAAATAGAATCATGTCAAGAAGGATTCATCTAAGAGGTACGTACTTGGTTTTTCTTTTCTTAAAAGTTATCTATACTTACAAGGCGTTCCGATATCGTCGCAAATAAGTACCCTATGATGCCTTCCATGGCCGACACAGCAGTAGTAAGCGGTAGAGGGTTAAAATCACTATAATCATACATACATGTACGTTCCTCGTGGTTTTATCAACGCTATTATCTCAGACACTATTTACGGGCAATCGATTCACACCGCAACAGTATACAAGTTTCTTCGACAAAAGTTCACGTGCTCTCCCGTGAGATCGTTTTACCGGCGAATTCAACCGTCAGCCACGACCACCACCGTACGACCGACCGCGCATGCGCGCGGAAGACAATATCTCAGACGTATTTATCGATAGATCGGTTCGATGGCGGCGCTGCGGTGTTCCAGTGGTAACGGGGTTCGTTGGGCTTCCTTTCGTCCACGGTAGAATCGCACTTCTTTCTCTGTCTTTACATATTTATCTACTATCGACAAAACTAGCTCGTGCATCTACGCGTAAGAGCACATCGACGAACTGTCAGGACGGTCAATCATCACACGAAAAAGGATCTTTTTTCGATGTTCGCGTACCGCGACTCTCGGGAACAGGCGCGTGTTGTGTCGCTGGGGCGGATTTAACTTAAGTAAATCGATTCATATTCATCTTTCCGAGGGGTGTACGGTGACGCTGGAGTAGGTAAAATTGATCGTTCATCGCGCTTCAATGATACTTACTGCTTGGCTGGCTTGCTGCGCAGATTTAACTGCGGTTAGTCTCCAAGACTAGCGCCGTCCGTGGTCTTTAATGACACTGGAAAATTTCCACGAGAGAATGTATTCGCGGCGGATATCCCGATGTAAAAAAATCTCTTTTCGCTGATCTTTCCTCTAACGTTACAAGATTATGTCGCCTTAAAATGCATTAAAATCTAAATATTCTATCGATGTCGTCTTCGATAGAATATTCAGATTTTAATGCATCCAGCGGTGCAATATGCGATTACTTGCGCAGGTGTATTAGCGTATTGGTAACTGTTTGACGGCCATTTGCTTGGGCGCTATATTGAATGCGACTTCAAGTAACTGAAACATTGATTTAGCGAGAATGTTAACCCTTTGTACAACTCGACTGGTAATTTCGATTCACCGCTTAAAATTGTTATATTATCAAAATCATTGTTATATCAAAATCATTTCAACGTTATCGAATTTGTTTATATTTTCAAAATTGTTAAACGTGTAATTGTTGCACAATTCAATGTCATTTATTTAATACGCACTTAAGTCATACAAAATGGAAACACTATTTTGAAATCAGTGTTAAAATGGCTTCGAGTGCAAAATATGAATGTAGTACTGCCAGTATTATTTCACAACGTAGTTGCTTCAGTATTAAAATAATGTCTTTTTGTTAGAAATAGCTTATGTACACATATGCGAGATTTAGCTAGGCAGGAATTATCCGCCATGGTCTCGTGAGCGTAACTTCATGGATTTTTATCATCGGCGAAGGGGTACTTGTAAAGGGCTAATACAAGGCGTTATTATTCCTTCATAAAAACTAAAAATTATACGATATTGCATTTAATGGTTAAATTAAATTTAACCTTATTTTTATGACGTTAATGATATTTTAGCTACCGGAAGCCTGTTATTAGGCTTTTGAAGGTAGTAGTAAAAGGTAATTTGTTAGTATCCAATAGAAATTTATTCTTGATATGATAGCGATCGTTAAATAACCCTACTGGTCGGCGAAATGTGAAGAATCTAGAAATTTGGACTTTTAGAAAATATTTGCTCGGCCAGAAAATTCTTTTCATCGTTCGCCAGCTAGGACAAACAATACTTTTGGAAACTTTTCCGTGTCATTAAAAATAATTGAGACATTTAGGCGAGTCTTGGGCAACTCACTGCGTGTATCGCGCAGCAACGAGCGGCAAGAATCATAGAAACGGCCTTCGCCCGGCGCGACACGCGGGAATAATATGAAATCTCTGGCGGAATAGGGGATGGTTTCTAAGGAGAGTCAGCGGTTCCCAATCGTTTCGTCTCGCTCTCGCCTACGTAACCGTAGTATCCGATAGAATCGAGTCGCGGCGAAGTTCGCGTAATAAAATACGAATCTGCCGGGCCGAACGACGAGGAACCACTGACGCGGCCGCACATTCATCGACGCAAGTTCGTTCGAAGTAACGCACACGACGAAATGAAAGTCTCGCGGACGCTAACAATGCTCGAAATCAACATCCGCCCCCGCGAGCCATCGATAAAACCGAGAATACATAGAGAAATACGTACGCAAGCCTGCGCAGGCGGGCAACTCTAAGAACTGAAAACTCCGCGGCACTTAAGAGCTACTATAGACAATGGTACAAAAATTCAATGCTGTCTACAACGTTAGTATACCTTAGACGACGTTTTTATTTAATTCACCATCATCAAATTCATTTATCATCGTTATCATTGTTATCATCTCCGTCAACATCGTCGTTTGTGGTTATAATCGTCACTCCGACACAGGTCGTCGTTAGCCCCGGACTTTCGTCCCCTCTTTGTTAGTTCGGTTGTAATAAAGGAGGCGACGAGGACAAGCGCGGGAATTATAACTTTCTTCTTCCGCCTCGCGAGGGGTGGCGGGGGCCGCCGGGCTGGCACCAGAGAATAAAGGGCGCGAACTTTAATTGCGGTCGCGAGGCGAGTCCTATCGTTGGCCCTTTCTCTTTATGTTTTCGCCACGAGTGGCCTCGCGAGGCGCTCCACGAAGAAAGGGAAGAAACGGTACAAGAAAGATTGTCCTCGGTCGCCTCTTTCTATTTTAAAGTGCTTCATTCGACCAACGCCTTGCCGCGTCAGTCCAACGAACAAGCCCCTTTTTCTTTTAATTTTCTTACCCTCGCGTGTGTATGTGTCCCTTTCTCACCTGTTTATTCTTTCGCTCGCTCGTGTTCATCGCTCTCTGTCCGCTCTCTCTCTCTCTCTCTCTCTCTCTCTCGCTCTCGCACTCTCTTTCGTCCGTTCTTACATACTCTCCCTTGCTTTCGCCTCACGCTCGCGCGAGCGTCACACGCACGCACGCACGCATGCACACATACACGCGCAGAGAGACAGTCATTGCATGCTGCCCGCGGACATCACGTATACGCGTGTACGTTCACACCTGGTTATTATGTCAGACAATATATCCCTTCATTTATATCCGTTAGTTCTTACGCTAGGCGTTAATTAGTGTTACATCTAGTCGCGTGTGGCCGGCCCGTGCTACCCAGGGACGAGCTGCTCGCAGCTGCATCCCTTTTTGTTGTCTCGTTGCACCGACGCGCCAGAAAAAGCATGCGCGCCGGTGCTGCCCCCCTGCGCCACCCGTTCCTTTTCTTTCTCTTCCTTTTCACTTTTTGTCGCTATGTTCAGTCTTTCTCTGTTTTTATACCAGAACTTTCGTCCTCTCCTGCTGCGCTCGCTTCCGCAGCACCGTCTCGCGTTGACCCTCGGGCAGCCAAACGGAAACGGTACCAGACGATTTATTATCTACGTTCTTTAAACTAATCGTTTCGGTACAAAATATTATCTAACGATGCTTATAGTTAAAAGAGGAGAAGGTCCGTCGAAAGAAAGCAAGCGATGGGATCGATGCGCGTGTGACTTTGTCAAGATCGAAACATAGGTCGCGATTGATGCACCAGTGGCTGGACGAGGATTAACGCCGTCCGTCGGTGAACGTATTATTCCACTTATAACACTTGTAACGTGTTAACAAAATGCTTTTCTAGTCGCTCGCGTGGACACGAGTACCAAGGGACGATAATTACCTAAAATCATTAAGTAATATTACTAAGATCAATATGGGTCTTTTTAACGAATACGCGAAAGTGTGTTCAACGAAAATTAGTATCTACGCAAGGGTTGATGAATGAAAGTGGCGAGTATATTCCACATCTCCGAGTAACAAGTTAAAAAGAATTAAATGCAATAATTAGGGCCATTGGGAAGTTCTCACAGTTTCGTTAACGGTAAGTTCATACAGTGGTATGAATTTGAAATCGAAGATAACTTTGCAGGAATCGAAACTTCTGTAGAAACGAGCTCGATCCGAATTTGCTCGACCAAACTTGATCAGTGCATTTGATCAGAATACAGCAACGAAAACCATTAAATAAGACACTAGACGCCGCACGGAGTTATAACAAAAACACGAAGTACCGGTTCGCGCGGTCCGCTACGATATTTACATTTTAGTTTGTCTACACGAATTGTGTCCACTGTTCGAGATCGTTGGAGTTATTGTATAGAACTTTCCACCACTGTCCCTAATATTGCCACTGATCTACATACTTTCCACTCTGCATCACGCTAACCACGGGCTTCGTTATCGTTCCCTTTGTGCCCCGTATGTTTACAGCCTTATAAGGTGGACTTCAAACGACCTATGCTTGCGTAAAAGCCTTCTCCGAGCATAGCATACTGGCATATGGTTTAGAAACAAATCGTAGAACTGAGAATGTCGACGAGTAGAATTCAAAGACGGGATAAATGATCCATGCGGGGAAGGAAAGATTGCGGATATGTCGATACCGATCCAGACTCCGAGAGTGAAAAGAATGGAAAAAGGTGGAACGAGAGATCAAACGAGCCTCAGACTTTCTCAGTAGCCGCTATTGTCTTCTGAAACAACCCCGAGTCGGTTAGCACGGGCGGCCAGACCCATTCGAATGCGTTTACGATCCGAGAAATTACACAGTAACGTTATTTATTTCATTTTTTTTTTGTTTGTTGCTTTAGTGTAACACGTACGGCATATCGTTAATTAACGTTACGTTATTTATATACTATGTATTTACAATCACATGAATCGTAGATATTCTAACGTATCGTTCGGTCTCGTACAGCTAGTCTTCTTCTCCCGCTGCTCCTACTTCGACAATTTCTCTATTTCTCTCTCTCTCTCTCTCTCTCATTCTCTCTCTCTCTCTCTTTCTCTTTCCCCTCCATCTCTTTCACTTTCTTCACGATTATTCACAGTCTTTCATCACGATTACGTCCATGCACTCGCCCGGCGAAAACATTTCTTTAACTCTAACCCACTGTATTCCCGTGACGTTTGTTGCGCCGCTCGCTCTCTCTCTCTCTCTCTCTCTCTCTCTCTCTCTCTATCTCTCTCTCTTCCTCTTTTCTCCCACCCTCTCCCGCCGCGTCTCCCTCTTTCTCTCTTTTTCCCGGGAGAGAGCCGAGCTGAAACTTGTTCAATACTTCAACACCATTGTGCAACGTATTCGCGCGCGCGTACACACATATACATATATATATATTTATCTGTCTCGTTTGTATATATATATATTTATATATATAATATTATAAAAAACAGTATCCCCTAACGCTTGCGAGAAGAAAGCAAATTCACGGAACGCCTCAGGCGGCCCGAAAAAGCTGTCCGTCCGTACGTTTATACAGCCGAACATGCACAACGTTAAAAACGGTATGGGTCCTGTGTCGCTCAGGCGACTCTCTAATACACTATCAACGTTCCGCTACCATTGCTTATCTATCGATCGATAAAATTTGAAAGACATCACGCGGAAGTAGGCGAGAACCTGCAAAGTGTAGAGAATTATCAGTGGAAAGGATACGTTATCTCGTTTATTCGGATTCTTACATGAACAAATTATTCACACCTTATTATTATATATAATATATATATTATTATATATACTATATATTATGTATTATATATATATATTAATAATATATAATATATAGTATATATAATAATATATATTATTATATATAATATTATAATTATTCACACATTGAAATTTCGTTTATTGTGACAACCGTGATTGCGAATGTCGTTTACAATACTTGGAATCAACTGTTTCGAATGAAATGTAGCGAAACCGTGCGTAAGAAGATGATTCTCTCGCGTAATCTCGGACGATAGGAGGGAGAATCGAAGGATCATCGGTCTTTCTCGGTTCTTCTTTACTTTATTCAGGGACGTTCCTCCCACCTCCTTCTCGTTCGACCACGTTTCGAGTGGATTAGGTGAATTAACATTAGAAATGAACACAAGAAACAAGTCGGAACCGAGGTTCTTCGGTGTGGTTGCGTGACGTCCGACGATTCCACGCTCGCGCGTTATATCCTTCCCACTACGATTATCTCATGTTTAGTGAGTTTATCGATCGATATTGGAAGCTCGTTTATTAGGAAGTTCCTCGGATCGAAGAGACTTATGATTTCGAGTTTCGAAATGTTTCCAATTTCAACGGTACTCGCGGATCGAACCCCGATACATCGTCGTGCTTGCTAATTCGTAGTCCCGCACCCTCCTGACCCATTCCGTTGTGAATTCTAACACGCATGCACGGACATATAAGACTTTTAGTTGGCTCGTGTCTATGCTCAATGCGCTTCGAATACCAAAATCTCCGTCACCGTGGATCGTCGCGAGGCGTTCGAGGTACGCCTTGCGTGTCTGCTCCATTTTGGTTGGGTCTCCGCGGACACGGAAAACAACGAAGGCAGTGTCGAATGTAATAGGCAGTGTCGAATGTAACAGGCAGTGTTAAATGTAACAGGCGGCGCGCGACCGCGCCGCGAAGTTAACGAGGTTTCCGCGGACGAGTTACCGCCGCGACGCACACGGTTCGGTTCGCTACCAGAACGTTCAGGAACTGCGAAGCAGCTCTGATATGGAGGGGTCGACCTCGTCGTCTGATATGAACGAGAATTATCGGGGACGCTACCATCCTCGGGGATTAAACTTACGATAAGGGTGTCGCCGGAGTCGTCGCTCGAAGCTTCGGATTCCTTATTACCGTTCGTATCGTTGCCGCGTCTCGGACACACGCGGCGCTCTTAGATAATCTCTTCGATATTCGTTCGACCCGGCGGCGGTGACACGAAGGAAACGATTTTCCATAAATAAAACTTCTGCTTTTACGTATCAGCCGTGAGCATCGCGTACACGTGCACGCGTTATTTTTATCGCATCCGACGGGAGTTTTCAATGCATCTCGCGCGAAGCGTTTTAGGAAAAAAAGAGGGAAGAATATAATCTGAGAGCGACGACGAAGATACTCGCTAACTAATTCGGTCGGAAGCGATGCACGCTCTTTGAAAATAGCAGCATTTAATAGTCACGTTTTCAACGTAAACCCTTCTATACGAACTCTTCAACGCATCGATCGATATACGATAAAATATGATTTCCGTTAAGTCAGGGATCTTTTCAAGATGCCCGTCTATTAAGCGTATTCTTCAATTTAACCGAACAGACGCGACCGCGTTTCAAAGCGGACACGTTCCCCCGTTAAAATCTCCTCTTCTCGATCATCGTGGCTCTATAAGAATAATCGTCGGCAGCCAACAAGTGCCGGCTTCCTCTCTGGCATTACAAAGACCTCGCCGGATTCTCTGAAATCAAGAAACCGAATCGTTTCGGAACGTTGCCTTGGACTGTGTTCGCGACCGTCGACTTCTCTCGTTCCGGTAATCTCTGTGGTGTGAAAGTAAAGCAGAGGAAACCGAGGAAAAATAGTACATATCGAGCGCGTACCTGGCGCGTGTGCGACTGTTTCGACGGACCGTCAGACGTTGACGATCGTCGAGACGATTGTCGGCTTGCTCGTGACGATCCCGGGACGGCCGCGGTAAGACGGTCGAGCATAGACACGTTGTTTCGCTAATCGTTTCCTATTCGAATATAATTAATCACATCGCCTCGAAAAAATCCATCGAACAAGTCTCAATTCTGTGGAGCGGCGCGGACGAAGTTCCGTCAGCATTTAGCGATCCCCTTCTCGCGATCCCATTATTTTTCGTTTGCTCGCCGAACCAACGGTGCTTCCCACCCCCGCGATCCGTAGCCACCCTTCTGGAATCACACACTCGCGCGCGCGTCTCATCGAGTGAATCTCGATGCGAAAGAAACTACGAAACCCTCGCAGTGTCCTCGACAGAATCCCGCGATCGATCTCGGAGACTTCGCCGCTGTTTGGCTTCCCGCCGGGGAAAGACACGAAGATCACGGAACACCTTTTGACAATGATGAACAATGAGTAAGCCGGGGATCTCGTTTCGAGCTTGCGTTTCAGTTTTCTCCCGCCGCGGGACCGATTCTCCTCGACGACAGCTCCGGATGAACATATACAATGATTTCGCGCGACGCGACGCGACGCGACGACGCTTCGAATTTCTTAAAACGATCGATGCGAATCGATACGCAGATACAAAACGTTCTATCGTACGTGTTTCACGGAAGATCGTGGAGTCGTTTAATGTCTCGTGGCTTCTATAAAAAATCTTTGCCCTCTCTTTCTCTCTTTCTTTCTCTCTTTCTCTCTCTCTCTTTCTCTCTCTCTCTCTTTCTCTCTCTCTCTCTCGCTCGCTCTCGTGCCCTTTCTCGTTCCCGTGGGACAGTGTGTTCGCGAGCTTCGTGTCGTTCGCCATCCCCCGTGTTCGACCGCGCGAAGAACTCGCGCCGATTTAACAAGAACCCCCGCGAGATTTAATTAATCCCTAATTACTAACGGCCGGATCGATCACATTGTCTCGTTTCTCTTCTCTCTCTCTCTCTCTCGCTCTCGTTCGCTCTCTCTCTCTCTCGCTCTCTCTCTACCCTTGAGTCCCCCTTCCTGGCGCAGGGTAGTCGGCGTCGTCGAAACGTCGACGATTTCGATCTACCTGCTCGAACTGAACGGTTCGTTGTAAAGGTTTCGCCGGTGCTCGAGACGGTCGGGCAACGAAGACGACGTGTTCTCGGCGCTCGCGATCACTGCTGCCGACCCGTCGAGACGAACGACGACCGCGGAATCGTCTCCGCGAAACGAACAGGACAGCGGACGGTCCTCCTTTCGGAGGGACCGACCGGAATCTCGGGCCTCCGTCGACCTCGTACCTCGGAAAGGAAAACGTTAATCGCTGACCGAAAGGAACCATTAGACCACCCTCGTTCGCCGTTTGCTTCACGCCGTGTATTCTTCTCGCGGTCTCCCTTGCTGATCGTCCTCGTTCTTTTCCCGTTCACGAAATCGATTCCTGAGAAAGCCCGCACACACGCTCCGTCCTCGCGTCTCTTCTCGCCGGAGTGTTCTTCGAGGCGCTTCCCGGGTCTCGTAGCAGGAGATGATCGATCATCTTGCGACACCGTGCTCCCTCTCATTCCTGATTATCGTTCCGGCGCGAAATACGGCGGGTTCTTCGGGTAACAAAGGACCACGAGGATCAGAAGGGCCACGAGGGGGAACAGCCGGCTGCCGTGACTCGAATACAGCGTCACGACGCCCGCCAGCCACCACAACGTTGGACAACCACCCGGTGCCGAGTTCATCCCTCTTTGAATCGCGGCGGGATGTTCACCTGTGGCACATAAATTGATTTTACCTACTGGTGTATCACATTATAAACGCAACGCAACGCGGTAGTCCCGCGATCTCTGCCCGGGCCTGCTTGGAAATTTCGTTCGATATCGGCGGTCTACGGTCCGATAGATTTTAGCCGTCGCGGTGAATCGACCACTCTGCGGAAAACAGTGCTGCACACTTTTTTCATGTACGATTAATATGCGTACAGGGAGGAATCAACACCGGCATTGTTACGACTGCATAGGATACTAATTAAATTCTTATCATTGCAGCTAGAAGATTCGTGATCCGATCGAAAAATTGTTTCCAGAGTAAAAACAATTTTTCAATCGGATCCACATTTATTTGGAAAGGTGGATCCTCCCCAAGTGAAACTGAAAAACGGTACATCTCGACAGGATCAATAATTTCCGAGATAAAAATTCCTAAGTGCAAAACAATTTCGCAAAAATGTGCAGAAATCGTAAATTTTAGGACGTTGTATTTTTTAAATAAACTCGAAATTAGCAAAATGATGACTTAAACACCCCCTGATATCACCTGGACTACATCATATTTCAGTTTGGACAAAATCCTAGATATCGGAAGAAAACAGTGATCGATTTGGCGTGGAATGACCCAGCAGTTGTATAAATATTATATAATAATATATAATATCATTACCGATACCGATGCTCGAAATAAAAAATTTGTGTTTCATTCACAATACTATATTTGAAAACAATATATTCGACTGTGAAACAGTTAGCTACATCTCAAACATTTTGTTGTCCCCAGAGATAGACTCACGTGTGTTCACGTAATAAAAAAAGCTTTAATAATTGTGCCAGTGATTATGAAAATGATGTGTAGATCGAGAAACAAAATTTCGATATACATTCCTATATTGGAAGAATTCTTGTCAAACCAGTCGTAAAGTAGTATGCAACAGCGTAAATATGTCAATTGCATTTTTACTATATTTATAAAAGATTTTGTCGGTTCTCTAATATATTCCGACACAAAGGACGGAATATTTGGAGACAAGCTATATTAAACATGACTTACACCACTTACACAATCGACCGCACAATTATGTTATACTAAAAGGCCTTACGCGCAAGTAAATCAATAACGATAATAATAAACGATAATAACATAAGACGAAGGGTCCGCTCTATCAGGCTAGCATTGCATGCTTACGAAGCACTTGACCTGATTAAAAGGTCGTATTTGTTCAAACCTTGAAGCACGATCACTGCCAGATTCGTAGCATCGTACATTAATTTATGCATTTGAGATGTATAAATTCACGCAAATACAACCGTATCGTCTAGTGCATGTACAGCAGTGCCACGATACACGTTTAAACTAGGGGTACGTAATCGATATTCGAGGTGAATCTTATCTTTCTTGATATCTAGTCAGATATGATCCTTGGTCACGATTAAATAGATAAATAGATTATTTGGTTATTATTTGTTGGATAGAAAATAGAAGAACGAACCGCAAGTTTAATATTTCTTTTTCAATGCAAAACGTAACATAAAAAACGGTTGTTGTGTATCTGTTCTAGCGGCTATCTGTTATAGACAGGTATATGCTGCCGCGGACATTTTTGTGGCCCTTTTTATTGCCAACAATTCGTCCATACATCATTTTGATATACCTCTAACGGTTTAGGCAGCGTGTGCAATAAAAGGCGCTCGAATGGCAGTTTTTCTCCGACTCACTTCACTTTTATCATCACTGCTCGGCCTTCTGATAAATTAACGCGATAAAATGTATCTCGCGTTACTAGCAGCTGTAGAAACTATCCAATGGTAAAGTTTCGTCTAAATTGGCTAAACCGTTCGTTGGCTTTAAGTTAATGTATATCGCGTCTGTCAAATAAAATGTTGCAAGTTGTTTTCTTCAAATATAATTACGATATCAATTTCATTTTGTAAGGAAATTAATATATATATAATACAATATAATATTGATATAATATAGAAATAACATTTTATTTGACGCACACTGTGCACAGTAAATTCTCCCCAATTGTTTTTCAGCTTGTAGACAAAAATGGACAATTCGGGAAGAGCATGTACGATTAATCAAGCTTTGCGCCTCGTTTTTATAGTTGTTGACAGTCGGCAACCACAACAACGAGCCTCGAGGCTCAAATAATCGTACCCCCTCTTTCCAAGTTGTCTATTTTTGTTTACAAGCTGAAGGAAAGTTAGGGAGAATTTACTGTATATCTCAAAATGATTTCACACATTAGTCCATATTCCCATACGATACATTTAACAGGTTAAGTATTATCATCACCATTGAATTCGTTTAAAATTCTAAATCCTTTCGAAATTCCTGATCGTATTCGAGACGAACTTTATTTAGCCTTGGCCCGAAATAGACGCGTCGAATTAACGAATAAATCAATTCGAGCAACCGAAATGTCCTAGTAATTCTAGCAAGGCCGGTCGTATTATCGGCGGTAAAATTTGTGGGAAACCCGAGGCGTCAGTTCGCGGAGCACGATCTAATATTAACGCTTTAGCCTGTCTTAATACCCATCGATCCCTATATTTTAAGCCATACCTATCGTAATGCGCGTTCAACCAGGTCGTGACCTCTCTCCCCAACGATGTGCTGGAAACGTAACGTCAGCTCGTATTCACTTAAGAGGCCATTTTTTCGTTTCCACGGCGCCGCGGGTATTACCATCTACATATTTCTCCGTCGAAACGCGAAAGAGATTTATGTTAATGGAATGCGAAAACGCTTACCATTCAACACGTGAAGCTGCACGCTCGCGCTGTCGAAACTGCTCGGGCTGCAAGTGTAATTGCCCGAGTCCTCCCGCCTCGCGTTGCGGATCTCGAGACTGCTGACCGTGTCGTTATTGATCCTCTCCGTCTGGATTTCGATCTTGCCCAACTGATTGTCCAGAACCCGGTCGCCCTCGTGATACCAGAAAACGTAGAACGGCCCTTCCAGGGACTGTTTGATTATGCACCGTATGGCGACCGTACTCCCGGTCTTCACGTACATGTCGCGGTCGCCTATGATCTCGATCTTTGGCACTATAAAACAAACAATCGACGCTTGTAGTTTGCCGCATGGACCGCGCCGACGTTTCTCCAACGGCGTTACATGTGCGGCGAACGCGATCTCGCTATTTCGCGCAAGGAAAATAAAATTCCGTTTGCTCGTAATGTTAACGCTAGTTCCGATGGTTCGAGCGTTGTTCGAGATGAAAAGTTACGTGAAACATTTTCAAGGAATTTAACCATGGTATTCTTTATAAGTAAACGGCGGATTTTTGTAGAATAGTCCATCAATAATTTAATCATTTTTTGAAGCGTATACAAATAAGTTGGAAGAAAAGTGTTTAAGAAAATCGAGTTTAAAATTTTATCAAACACGTGTACCGTTCGATAGAAATTATCTGACTTGTTCGATCGTGACCCGTTGGTTCTACGGTAATGTCTCTCTAATTGACGCTCAGATCGTCCACAACAATGGACAATTTTGGAAAAGGAGATACGATTGTTCGAGCCTTGTGGCTCATTTTTTATGGTTATCGATTGTCAACAATTATACAAACGAACCGCAAGGCTCCAATAATCGTATCTCCTCTTCCCGAATTGTCCATTTTTGTGCACAATCTGAGCGTCAGTTAGGAAGACATCACTGTACTTCTTGATTTTCCAAAGGATGTAAACCTAACGAATCGTCGATTTCGATTTTCTTAAAATCGAAGCGTCGTATGTAAAGCAATTTAATTCTTTCTCCCGTTTTATTTCCGCATATTACCTGTACAATTTGACCAAATAAACTCCGCTGTCAAAATCGTAATGTTTTGAAACGATCGTAGAATTTGCCCGAATACAGGCTAGACAGTTTATTTCCGCGAGCATTCTACTGTAGGATTTTCAAAAGAAACAACACCTTTCACGAGCTACATTTGTCGGATATTGGTACGGATAAGTGATATTATTTCTGATTCTAAAACTGGAAACTAAGCGACGCAATAATGGAGGCTGTGCGCGGCGTTTCAGTTGATCTGGTATTTATAACTGTTACTGGACAAATGTTGAAGGAAGAAATTTCAATGCGCGCTATTGCACGAGTTATATAAAGCGGGGAAAATGTATTTTTTTTTTCACCGGTATAATTTTCCGTCGCGCGTCGGAACTTTATACTTCGGCGATCGATGACAGAGCTGTTCAACAATGCGTCGTAAAAATAACGTTCCCGTATAAATGGACGGTAATGGACAGCTCCGCGGCGATAAGGACGGTGCCGTTATTGGGTTCGCGACGGGACAGAAAAAAGAAACAGAATGCATTCTCGCGGTCTCACCGACGATGTTGAGCTTGATGATGTGACTCTTTTTCGGGTCGGTCGAGATTTGGCACTCGTACTCGCCTTCGTCGCGTTCCTGGACGTACTTAACCTGCAGGGTCCAGCTGTCCACCGAGTCCACGAAAAGCGCCTGGAACCTTTCGTCCGGGATAAACATAGTTCTATCTACTGAGAGGATATGGGAGTCCCTTCTCCTGACCCACGACACCTTTATTGTTGCAAACAAGAAATATTGGAAAATCGATTAAACCGTTCGAAATAATGCTACACCCGGCAGAAAGCATTCGATCAAAAGCATCGTGATTCGTCACAGTGGTATTGTTTTTCGGTGTATATTACATGCGAAGAGTAGAATCGTATATGCATCGGATAAATGTGAGAAAAAAGTGGACTAGATTTTAGAAAAATATTATTAAGGCAGTGAATGATCTTATAAATGAATTTGAGTAGCATTACGGAACGATAGAACGTTATTTAATGTATATGGTCTAAACTGTTTGTTCCATGTTTAGGAGAAGCTTTATAAAATCAGTGTATCTTTTAACAAGATGAACATATTCATTTTATATTGATACGTTCTTAATGTCTGACGAGTTTTATCGCTACGTTCGACGTTGTCGTCGATGGAAATATTTTCTACGTCAAATATGTGAACGATGTGCATACAACGATAGATATTTTATTCCTTTGATCGGGTACTTTCTGCCAAGAGTGTACAGGAATGCTTCGCTAGTAGACTAACGATAATAATCGAATTAGGTTAATTGAATGTAATCGTATTGTTTAAATTGAAGTATCGGACGAGAAGGCTTTCCGTCGACAGAGGATGATCATGAACTAATAACGAAGCATTACGAAAATATACTTAACTATACGCTTTCGGTCAATGGAGAAAGTCATTAATGCGAACGCTTCCTGAAACTAGGTGCCACGAAGATTTGTTGCTTTTTAACGCGCGAGCACAGACTTCTATTACACCAGTTAAAGATCGACAGACTCGAGTTGGACCAAGTTAAGGGTAAGATGAATGCAACCAATTCATGCAAGATCCGAATGGGGCCGATCAAAGGACTCGGTTCGAAGCAATATGACGGCCATTAAATTCGAAGCAGGCTGATTCAAGATCGAGGTATCCGAAACTATGGTCTTTCGCAGAATATCTCGATTGTTAATTTAGGCACAGATGTCTCCTTGGATCTAGGATCGATCCCTTTGCAGGAATCGATCTCTCGATTCCCGGTTGGTCCATTCGCAGTACGATGGTACCGAGTTGGCTCATTACCAATTTGTTAGCCTTGGCTTCGGTCATTTTCGGTCCGCTAGCCCCGAGTTAGTTTATTTTGAATTTGTTAGTTTTGGCTTGGCCCGTTCCGGGAGTCTGTTAGCGCCGAGTTGGTTCGTTACGAATTTGTTACTCTTAACCTCGTCCATTTGGAGTCTGTTAGTCTTGGCATGGTCTAATTCGCGTCCCTACGGTTTGCCATTGCTTAATTCGAGTTTCCAGCCGCCATTCAAGACAACCTCCCGGACTTCAACTCCAAAACCACTCTTTCGACTCGCGGTTGATTCCGGAGCACTTGATTCAATAACTTGCGATCGCAGAATACGGAAAATTAATTTCACCCGCCGGTTATGAATATTTATCCGCAAGAAAATAAGCGTTGCATATTTTTGAGTATTTTGCCTTTTAAGTTGTATAAATTCCGACATATCAAGTATTGGGAATCATGTGCATGCACGTTCCAAATGAATTATTTTCACCTTAATGTATGCGCGATGCGTTCAATTTAAATTTTAATGAAACCCTCAGTGAAATTTAATAAATCATACAGCTTTATACACGGTAGACTCCGACGGTGTTCCGAGGGAATTTAAATAAAATTTTACCGCTCATTCCGGCTGATTCCGTTTCCCTTCGGCTACGTACATTCACCCAAGTGTGCCGCGTAAATTATTTGTACACTATTTGTCATGTGGAAAAATGGTTAAATTCGTATTAGATACAGTACACTACAAAAAATGTTTCCTTCCAGTTTCGTTAATCCCTTGATCTACGATCTCTGTCGCAGCTTTCGCATTATCAGTGGCTTTCGTAATTCACACTGTATAACAGCTTGCTAACATCTACTTTTTACAGTTTTATGTTCCAAAAGCAATGTACTCTTTCGTAACGCCATTTCTTAACCTTTTTATAGCTACTTCGATTAGCATTTCTTCGACCTTAATAATTTCCTGAAAGACAGTTAGCTGTTTTTGACGAGTTTACTCGTCATAACAGAAAATGTTGTCACTTCTTTACGACCAGTATATTCGTCAAAAACTGGTCAAGAAGGATAATATACTTTAATATTCTCGATCAAATTATATATTTTATAGAATTGTATTTACACAAAATATGAAGAAAATCAGATACATACAGTATAATTACTGTCACTTACGCACTCTTCAAAGAGATGTCTCAATATATATAGTAATAGTTATATATAATATAATATAATAACATATATAACATATGTGTAATATAATAATAATATAACAAAAGTTATTGATACTATATATTTTACTATTATATATATATATACTATATTATACTACTATTATATAATAGAAGTATATATATAAGTAGTATAATATATTATACTATTATATAATAGAAGTATATATATAAGTAGTATAATATATTATACTATTATATAATAGAAGTGTATATATAAGTAGTATAATATAGTGTATATATAATAATATAATATAGTATCAATAACTTTTGTTCCCAGACTCTGATAACAGAAGAATCAAGTTTTCTTTCGATTCAGAAGAAGTACATAACATTCGCATTTAATAGATCACGTGTGAAATCATCGTCGCGAGTTTCACTAGTTACATTGTGCAAAGGGGTTAAGATTAATATTCAAGGTAAACTGGGATATCCGAGCGCGAAATCCACGGCAAGAAAAACGGCGGGACGAACCGAGCCAAACACACATCAGCGGAAACGGATTTTTGCGGTTTGTCTGGAAACGAAACCTCGGGGAACATGAATTTGCATGCGCATCCGCGGTCCAACCATAACAATGTTCCATGAATTATCCCGCGTTCTTATTCCGTGTCCGGATCCGGCGTCGAATTTACTGTCATTAGCCGACATATTTCGGAATCCGTGGTCCTTCATTAATTCTCTAACTGCGCGCGGTTTTACGTCGGCGGGAGCTGGAATGGAATTTAAGAAGAAGCTGGCAGCCATTCACGGCCGTGTATTTTTCTCATCAGTTCCACCGGCGGAAGTCCCTTTCTTCTCAACAAAGGACTGGGGATTATTAATCTTTTCTTTTATACATCCCGGCTGCATTGTTACGGTTTCCACGGGAGCGCGGATGTATCTTCGCTACGGCCGCGAAATAAAGCAATAGAGACGTTTCTAGCGACGACGCGGCGAAAAATTCGACCGTGTCTGCGAGACCACGGGCTGGCTCCTCCGGATGAATACGGACAGGGCGAGCCGGGGGGGCCGGAGACGGAAAAACTGGGCCGAGGGTGAAAAAGAGCGGGGCCGAGCGCGCGTTCGACTTCCCGATCCCGCTCGATCAATCTTCCTTCCCTTGTCTACGGTTAATTTATCGTGCGTCGATCAGCCCCGCGGCGCGGTTCTTTCGTCCCGCGGGGGAGTCCGAGGCGGCACCGGGTCGAGCGTACCCCGCAAGAAACCGTATTAAGAGTGCATTCAATTTATCCGCGCGATAAGTATCCCGTGTCGCGCGACAAGAGGCGTTTCGTAGATGCAACCATGACTTACGACCGAGCAGAGGCTGTAATCAACGGACCGAGGCACTTCTTTAGCCGGCGCTGCCGCGGCGCAACGGCGACAAGGCGGGCCAGTAATTTCGGTCCGGCGAAAAATTTGCCTACGTCGTCTCGCGACCATTAGCACTAATGAACGAGATCGGATCGTTCTGCCGACTCCTGGCCTGAAATTGTTGTCCGGGAAACTTAATGCTAGACCCTATCGGTTTCTATCGCTCGCCGCTATTCATTCAGTCAGCGAACTCTAATTGCCCTCTAATTGCTCGCGCGCCTTGGGCGCTTTCGAGACAAATTCGCTCGAGCTCTTTTTTTTGCACGACGGAAAATTCTGTTAGCTCTTCGCGTGTGTACCGGCGGACTGTTCAGGCAAGACTCGAACGTTGATCATTGGGTAAACGACCGTAAAGACGCGACGAAAGTGAAATTATCCATTCGGTTATGTTGGAAACGTCGAGATCCGTTGTGACCGTTACCGTTCTTGCACCTGGGAACATTATCTTTTATCTTCTTGCATTTAATTTTATGCGGTAAAATGAGTACTCGCGATGTAACAGTGCCTGTCGCATGCGATGTTTGCCAAATTATGGAGAACAGAAATGGCCTCGAACGAACCATTTTGCTTCAAGATGAAATCAAAGGCAGATATTAACGATTAAATTTGCCTGTCACGTGTGGATTTTATAGAAGTTACATGTTACGAAATATCGTTGTTTGCAAACTGTGAGAAATGGACTTTCGAATGGAAAAATGGTACACTTTCTTGAATGCTTGCAAAAGCACGTGTCGTTTTAGAACGAAACTCAGAGTATTGAACTACGATCGGAACAATAGAGAACGGCGTCTGAAAACAATGTCATACGCGTAATCGATTAAATTAATTATTCCCGCTAAGACAATACGATGTATTCATTCGCGCAGAAGCGTAGAAAAGAAATCTCGCATTCGCCGAATCCTTGTTGTTGCCAAGACAATGATCGTTAATAACTAATAGAAGTCAAATCGAACTTGCAATTATTCCGTGAAAAACTTCATCCGCATCGTCGACGTGCAAAAAGTTTATCACGAATGCATTCTCTCGCATTTTTAACGATTCCACTTCATTGTCGCGCGAACACGCTAAAACCGGACGTAACAAACGCGATTCCCGGAACGGAACACGGAAGCACAGAAGGAAAGGGACGACAGAGGGTGGAGGGGAATTGCGGGAGGAGCGCGAGGCGGCGGTGGTCGCGATCGAGCGAACGCGTGTTCCGCGAAATTGTCGGCAAAGAACAATCGCTTTCAATCGTGTTTCCGAGTGTACTGGGTGCACAATGCCCGTTGACGGAAAATCAGTCGTAAAAGTACGTTTAAATCCGCGGGCGATAAGCATCGAGGGGTGTGAAGGAGTCCCGGCGTTGCCCGGTTGGGGGGGGGGGGGTTGCGACCCTTAAGTACGTAGCCGGACGATTACATAAGGGTCGCGTGTCACCAGACACTTAGTCCTGCCTCTTTCGAGGTACAACTTTCACTCCTGTAAACACAGGCTGGCTGGATGGAAAGTTCGCTAACGAGTGATACGAAAAAGTTTTATTGCACTGCAACGCTCCTGAAGGGGGTGCGATTAAATACGTCGCTCACCGGAACGGAACTCCTCCTCTGTGCCCTACAGGGGTCCTCAATTTTTCTCGTTTTTCTCCCCTTGACAGTTAACATCGAAACTATCCAGCCTGAGAAGTAACTAACGCGCGTTGCTTTTTATGTACGATGAAAAGATCGTGTTTATTCAGATCTTACGCCATTTCCGTTACAACGTATGTTTGGATTCAAAAATGTATTCGATTCGTTTTCGAATTATGCAGAAAGGGAAATTACAGAGTCTTTGTAATTTCGGCGACTTTAAAAGAAAAACTGTGTGACCGGACGTTTTAATCGGCTTGGTAGATTCGGTGTTAAGGCTTATCCTTGCCTGGCGAATGTCTATTCGCCTATACGGGTCTATTCGGACCCGTACATGTACGACTGCAAAATCAGGACTGTTCAAATTCAGAAAACACAAACGTCTAAATTCTATGTCGATTCCACTGTCAGTTCGTCTGAAACAATTAAGTTCGATAATTGATAAAAGTAATCGTTACACGCTAAATCGAATGAATAGACTCGCTATCCGTCGCGCAAGAGTTAAATTATGAGAATGGAGTTTTAGGCTAGGCTTAGATGATCGAGTCGAGTACAAATGCGGCATTTTATCTTTGACGCAGTGAAAGATCATAAATCATGCATAGCCATTTCCTGCACTCTAAGGTGTATGAATTTTGCAAAGAAAATATAGTGGCAGTTAGAAACAATTTTTGTGTCCATTTCAGAGATGTTTCATCGTCTGTATGTGCAAAATGTGGTTGGACCGTTTTCATAAAGAACGACTATAAATGCAGGACTATAAAGGTACAAAATTTCATCGAAATCGATCGTTGATGATTACGTAATGTTCCTTACTTGTAAACTGCGAATCTGTATATAAAATAAACATTTTCTTCGTCGATTATATAAAACAGATAAAAATGTATTTTTATTGTATTAACAGTACCTTTTATTAAACTCTTTTTGAGCTTTCACAGCAGTGTTTCGTTTATCTATCTTCGATATAAATGCGTAAAATCTGTAAACCACTTATTAGTTTCATGAGTGCACATTGAACTTGATAGCATCGCTAATGATATTCATTCGTATATTGTAAATACATAGCACTCGACTTGAATTTAACGTCGACACGTATTTTCAAAATTCATTCGTTCCTAAATAGATGTTTATTCGTGCTGTTTGCAATATTGAATTTTGATGGTACTGCAAGTAGTTCAAAGATGAAACCAATAATACATAAAGCGTTAACCGCTAAGCCACAGTACATTATAGCGACTTCCTTCGATGTCATCTCTTTGAACGATACGACACTATTATACTTCAATTGTATCTGCGTTTCAAACCTCTTACGTTGTGAAACCACGTGAAGTAACTACACTTTCATTTCTATTCAACTGTTATTTCATTCGAACATAAGCGTAATGCGGATTTTATATATTCATGATAATAGTAAAATTGAATAAAATTTTAATAAGAATGAAATTATAAATAACGAAAATATTAAAAGAATTTAAGGACATCTACGTATTATTTCTATTATTATTAAAAATTACTGTTTATTATTAAAAAACATTCTTATTTGACCGATCTTTGTCGCAATTTATGAAGATAAGTTTTACTTTGCATAAAAATCCGCAGTCTAGCAATGACGCGTACAGTGAACAAAACTATCGGAGACAATTTTTCAGCCATTGTCTAGTAAACTAATCCATCTAACGTGCACGAAAAAAGAAACTTGGATCGGCCGGCCTGATCATAAAAAAGTTATTGCGTCTTAAAAAGTGTCCGAATACTTTTGGACGCCGACCGTACGTATTTTCATCGACGGTGCAATTGATTTCGATGCCGCCACCTAAAGCTCGACGCCCACCGATAAAAAAGATACGTATCAAATATTCCTGGCCAGACCCATAAATGCGCAAAGGTTCATAAGAATTGCTAATCGCCGCGGCGTTTGGTCGACGGTCACAGTTTGTGATAGCAAGACCGAGTAAAACTGGAGGAAAAAAAGAAATTGTTGACCCTATATAGCAGAAGACCGGGCCGGTGTGTTAGCCTCGGGCCTGTCGTCGCGTGAGATCTGGGTTACGTCGACGTAGGGGACGTTCGCACAGGGGCCTCGTAAAATTCACGCGGCTCGTATAATCCGGCTCTAACGGCTGCGAATCCAGACAGATTAGACTTTTATAGTTCGCATAAATTCCGCGACTGGTGGGTGGGACGAAGATACCGTTCGCACCGTGTATCGGCCGTTATCGTCGCTATTTCGATGATTGTAATAGCGCGATCCGGATGTTCGTCGCGGCGCGGTATATCGGCGGGACAACGGGGCCCCTATCGTGGCAACTTTCGATGGCGGATCAACCGGAGTTCATGGAAATCGACGAGCCGACGATGCCGATACCGTCGACGCCGAATCGCAGAAAACCGGGCATTCGCGTGCAAATAAATCCGCTTTATCAGACCCTCGGGGCTGGGTCGGCGGCCGGCGGCCGGCCACCGCGGCTGTATCCGGTTCGTGCTTTTTGCAAGGAACGGGGACGAGATAACGGCCGCCGAAGTTCTCCGAGTACTTCATAATCGACCAGGGAATTAAGGAATTCGCAATTTGTCCGGCGGAGCAGGTGCTTTGCGGTGACCGCGCGATAGCTTCATTCAGTCGTTGTACGAGATGTTGCCGCGGTATCGAGGTTCTTATCTGCGAATTTATGGGCTCGTAGATTTCAATCGTCGGCTATCGCGCGCGCTGACGAAAGAATCGCAGCATTTTATTTTGGACACTGATTATCATTGGCAGCTTGTATAAGCTTCTACTGTTCTTATTAACCAGTTAACTGTGGCGATCTCATTGCAAAACGCCCACCAGCGTGTGTCGCGATAATCAAGCGATGACGGGCGATGAATCGAACGGTGGAGCGATGAGTCCAACTCAAATTATTTATAATTTTCATTTGTTAATTTATATTTACGAATAATGTGTTATAATTAATATTTACGAATATAATTTCGTTTTCGCTAGAATTACAATTTAAATATCAAATTGTAACAAAATTTTACGAACGACGGATATCATCGTCATGACACAAAATTCTGCCACATCTCCATGACGGATATAGTCGTCGAACACACTTAACTGGTTAATTGGTGTTGGAACGACTGGTAATTGTATTTATTCTGTAGACTGCGGATCTTTGTGCGAAATAAAAATTGTCCAAATGTATTGTAAGAGACATGTATTAGGTGGAAATGTCTTCTTTTTAATAATTGCGATGATTATGATTAATGCTTTAGGTGCAGTTTTGTATTGACATAACTGCATAAAATCCGCAGTCTGTTGATTTGAGATGGTATAGCTTGTACATGATAGAATTAAAAACAAGATTAGTGGGATGTGTTATTTAATTCTAAAGAAAGAAAGTGCAGTTGAAAGTCATCATTTTTAACGGATCGACATCGTAATTTTTATATCGATGGAAACAATCTCTGCAACTCTTCTCAGATAGAGCATCGTTACCGTAATGTTCTACAAGTAAAGATGACATTCAACAGGCAAATCAAAGCACCCCTATTATATTATTTCAGTTTTAACAAATTTTTATGTCGAGGTTGATGAGTTTTGACTTAAGTGCTCCTTGATTGTCACAGATACATTAGCGAATCGCGTTCAATTTACTGATTGTCGTTAATTTCGCGTCTCCTCGTCCGGTAAAAAGTACTCGTTTATGTGGCAATACCATAATTTGACGATACTAAATCTTTCTTAAATTACCAAATTCGTTTTTAACACGTCGTCTGCATTTGATACATTTGTAAAACTTTCGAGGAACTTTAGATACTTTATAATAACTTTTTCGCAGTTTCGTCGTGCGATATTTTATCGCACTTCGAGTACAAAAACGTCCGTGTAACCTGTTTAAGCGATATTTTCATGGAAACTTGCGCATACAACTTTCAAAAAGCGTTCTCGTATCGTAAACTCGAAAAATAAGGGCGTTAATGAACGTCGTTAAAATAAAGGATGGGCAAAGAATACGTTTCAGTTTACCGCGGGAATATGATGGCAAATAAACAGAATAATATCCATACTAAACCTTGCGGAAATCATCGTAAAGTAATCGCCGAAAATCACAGTTCTGTTGCCGATCTAACAAAAATGTTGAACTTCGTTCAAGTAGATTGTGGCAATTAAACAAGACACGAGTACTCTTTTCGTGGTAAAAAATGTATAAAAACAGTTGGTTGGTATCCGGCAGATCAGCCACGGTTTCCGCATGGTTAAATATACAATAGTGTCAAGTGAAGATGGCGGACTTACTGATTTATTACCAAGCTGTCGCACTCTGCACGGCAAGTACGCATGCCTTCCCAACTGGGCCGTGACGTTCGTGGGGGTGTTTGAGTCGAAGTACGGCCCCGTGTAAATCCCGTCGAACCTCTTCACCAACGAATGAGACCTTGTGCTCACCCCTGAAAAATTCCATGAATTTTTAAACCTTAAAGCACACACGAAACTTCCGCATGCAACTACCGAAAACGCGTAGAGGAGCTCCGATCACGCGAAGTCCTTCCGTTACAAATACGAGGTGAAACGAGGCGCATACAGTAGTATAATACAAGCGGTGTACATTATTCGATTCATGGCACCACCGAGTCGTCAGCCTAGTCTTCCTCATTGCCTACGTGAAACGATATTCATCTTACAGGAACACGTTCGAAGTACCGCTAAACGCGGAGTATAGCGGAGTTTATGGCAATTGAAACTTTGTGAACGACAACGTTCGGATTATCAAATACGAATTCCTTGACTCGCAATTGAATTCCGAAGTTCTTGGTTGAAACACGCTATTTCATTTTGCTTGCCGTTCGTACACTTAACGTTGCCGAGTAAAATGATCTGTTCGAACTCGAAGACGCAGTTTCGAATGATCGCTATCGAAATGTTGCAGACACATTTCGAACAACTGTGAACATTATTTGCTTGTCTTCCGTGCTGTTACGTCGTTCTACTTAATTCGCGTTGCACTGTTCTGTATTCTACAAGTACATCTCATTATTGTGCCGACTCTCGTGAACAAGTGCATATACTTGCTGCTGCACCACCGGCAATATTCTTCTTGTTCATAAATCTAATTAAACGGATCATGTTTAATTCATGTTCGGAAACAGTTTCTGCTTCTCCCGGAAAACGAATATCTTTCAAATTGCGCAACGAAGATGCGAAGGTAAAAGTTAAAAATAGCCAAGTTTGGTATGTACATATAGTACAACCTCTCGAGACGGCTTGGAGACATCATTATAAAGTAAAGGGGTTAATACATTCCCATTTTCTTTTTACTATGCGACATTTCTTAGTCACGCAAAATAGTCTTCTTTTCTCATGGTAAAAGACCGATTAACGATCAAGATATTTTCTCGGAAAACGAAGCGCTGTACGAAACAGCGTCAAATGAGGTCGTCTCGGCACAGTACATAAATGGGGGCAAGAAAACACGCGACCAAGAACAAAGAAGTTTTATTTTAATTTCACGTTCCTTTTATATACACTTATAAAATCTATATAATGCATAGAGATACGAAGGAAAGAATCGTGAAGAGCCGTGGTATATTTAGAAAGTTTCTGGGATCAATGAAAACTGTAATTCGCAGAAGGTCAACAGTGTATTCACGAAAGTCGTGTTATTCCTTGAAGAATGTCAACGTACAGTGACTCGTGAAAGTAATCACGGACCTCTTAAAAGGGAACAATTTTTTTAACATTGGACCAAACGACTTAAAGTTTCTTTACTTAAAGTTTATTACATGATGTTCAAACAAATTTTAAAAAAATTGCTATTATTAGGGGGACCGGAAAGTAATGTCGTTTCTGCGCATATTTATCTGTTTGAATTTAATGTAAACAAACGACATAACTTTCCGGTCCCTCTAATATTTGAAATGACAAGAATAATTAAGACTCGAGCTACAAACAATTAAACGGTGCAAATATCGCGGTTTCTCACGATTTCCGCAAATTTCGATAACAGTTGAAGGACACGAATTTCTTAACTTTTACGCCACTCCAACAAATTATAATTTATAAAAAGAACATTGTTCGGGCTAACATTTTTCTGATAAGCTAGTCCCTCTAAAAGGATTGAAGTCATTCGCTCCGATTTTGAAAAAGTTATTCCATTTTGAAAGGACGTTCGCATTATTTCGCGAAACACCGTGTCCACGCGCTCGCCTCCGCCATTCGATGTTTACCGGAACGCGCGCGTAAGCGAGACATCCTAATAAAAATGAAAATCAATTAGCATAGTTCACGCGTTGCAGGCTCGAAACGAGCCCGCGGTTAAATTGAAAATCACCGTAGGGCGGTGGCGCGTCCCCGGTTCGCCGGCAGCCGCATAATATCGCTGTCGCGCGAATTCCTGAAAGGTGTTGCGACACGAAACATTTTGAGCTCGGCGCGCGAGCACGAAACGTTTACGAGTCCTCGAATCCCCGGGCAAACTTGAGCCTTAACCCCCCGAGCGCCCCTCGCATCTTAGACGGTTGCATTAACGTGGCACCGTGATCACGCCGGATTGTTATACCGGCTGAATTTACATTGTACCGGATCTCGGGCGCCGTGGCCATGATGGAATAATAAAAGGATCACCGGAATATAGTGTATTTCGCATTCGTGACGTCCATACACTCGCGGCTTCCTTCGCCTCCTCCCCACCACCCCGACTTTTCCCCGTCGCTTCTTGCCTTTCAGAATAAATCCTATCAGAGCTTCTGCCAAGCCATCGTGCCTTGGGGAAATGGATACTAATCCCGGGATTCCGATTCGAGGGATCCGAAGACGGATCAGCATTCGGCCCGAAAAGCAACGTGGGCTCCGTTCCAACGACCTTGAGGGCCCACATCCGGTCTACCGGCCGAAGGGTATAAAGGAGCCACGTATTTGTTCGCACATCATATTTCCCGTACGTGATATCATATCATACACGTCTTGATGCACACGACCCCCTTTTTTTCCATTACTCGCGAATTTCCCCCTCCCACGAAGGATCAATTTGTCTTCGACTGCATTATGGATACGGGGATCGGCGAGGCTGAATCGAACGACCTTTTCCGAAATGTCATTGTTTATTCGTTCGAGAAGATACGGCGACGAGAGCTACTCGAGGACTACAGTGATGTCTCTCTAATTGACGCACAGATTGTCCACAAAAGTGGACAATTCAGGGAGAAGAGAGACGATTATTCGATCCTTGCGGTTCATTTTTGTAGTCACGAATTGTCAACAACTATAAAAACGAGCTGCAAAGCTCGAATGATAGTATCTCCTCTTCCCAAATTGTCCATTTTTGTGCACAATACAGTAATGTCTCCCTTACTGACGCTCAGATTGTCCACTAAATTGGATAATTTGGGAAGAAGAGATACGATTATTCGAGCCTTGCGGCTCGTTTTTATAATTGTGGACAATTTATAACTATAAAAATAAACCGCAAGGCTCGAATAATCGTATTTCCTCTTCCCAAATTGACCATTTTTGTGCGCAATCTGGGCGTCAATTAGAGAGACATTACTGTATAAGCGTCAGTTAGGGAGACATTACTATACATGGCTTCTCATTTATTTGTGCTTAACGATTGAAATCTTTATTTCGTAGCGTTTGTTTTAATTTAGTTTAGAATAATTGTATTGGCTAGCGTGCATCGTCGATGATAAAGATAACGAAGGAATGACCTTATTGGTTCGATTTTGCTACTTATTTCAATGACGATGCATGAATATCAAGCTGATATAATGCGGAACTCGAAGGAAATATGTTGGTTATTGAATCGACATTTATAAAATAAGATCAACGACGCCCGCAACTAAGTTCTCTCTGTAATTATTGGATTATTAATCCTATATACATACATTAATAGAAACTGGTACGAACAGCAATAATATTTGTGTGGAACAATAGCATGGCTTCTCTTTTCATTTTCAATCGTTAAGGTTTACGTAAAAGAAAATCTTGATTCCGATATATACTAGTTTCAAAGGAAAATAAATTTCAATAATATAATAATGCATTAATACGAAAGTGAGACGCAATGTAACCATAGTAGAAAAGGTTCGATATGATTTCAAACGCTACAACTTTCATTATTACAGTATTCAAAATGATTACTGTATACAGTAATGTCTCCTTTACTGACGCTCAAATTGTCCACTAAAATGAATTTGGGAAGAGGAGATGCGATTATTCGAGCCTTGCGGCTCGTTTTTATAATTGTGGACAATTTATAACTATAAAAATAAACCGCAAGGCTCGAATAATCGTATTTCCTCTTCCCAAATTGTCCATTTTTGTGCGCAATCTGGGCGTCAATTAGAGAGACATTACTGTATAAGCGTCAGTTAGGGAGACATTACTATACATGGCTTCTCATTTATTTGTGCTTAACGATTGAAATCTTTATTTCGTAGCGTTTGTTTTAATTTAGTTTAGAATAATTGTATTGGCTAGCGTGCATCGTCGATGATAAAGATAACGGAGGAATGACCTTATTGGTTCGATTTTGCTACTTATTTCAATGACGATGCATGAATATCAAGCTGATATAATGCGGAACTCGAAGGAAATATGTTGGTTATTGAATCGACATTTATAAAATAAGATCAACGACGCCCGCAACTAAGTTCTCTCTGTAATTATTGGATTATTAATCCTATATACATACATTAATAGAAACTGGTACGAACAGCAATAATATTTGTGTGGAACAATAGCATGGCTTCTCTTTTCATTTTCAATCGTTAAGGTTTACGTAAAAGAAAATCTTGATTCCGATATATACCAGTTTCAAAGGAGAACAAATTTCAATAATATAATAATGCATTAATACGAAAGTGAGGCACAATGTAACCATAGTAGAAAAGGTTCGATATGATTTCAAACGCTACAACTTTCATTATTACATATTACATTTCATTTCAGTATTCAAAATGATTACTGTATACAGTAATGTCTCCTTCACTGACGCTCAAATTGTCCACTAAAATGAATTTGGGAAGAGGAGATGCGATTATTCGAGCCTTGCGGCTCGTTTTTATAATTGTGGACAATTTATAACTATAAAAATAAACCGCAAGGCCCGAATAATCGTATCTCCTCTTCCTAAAATGTCTATTTTTGTGGTCAATCTGGGCGTCATTACTGTATCTATAAATCTCATCTGTAGACATTAATCGGATCTAACATTTCCGGTGATGCAAAAAGTTAGAATAATACAATTGATATGCATACACGTGGTCGATTAATTTCTCCGACGTCATTACACGACCCCATTGCACGCGATAGTAGAAGGGGCTCTTCGAAGTTTTTATCTGGAGAGTGTAAGATGGAGTACGGCTGTATAGTGGCTATTAAGTCCAAGCATTACAAGTTGTTTTGCTTTCTGACCATGAAGCTAATTGCAATTTAAAAAGTCGTAAGCTCCGGATGAGTATTGCAAAATTGAAGTCTAAGAACTGGCAGAACATTCTCGCGTTTAATTGAAATACTTATCCGCTTCGTTTACGATAATACTGAGTACATACTCCTTAGTTCTTAAAACTATGTAAAGCGTGCATCCGTAACCCGCAACCATTTAAACTCGAGTTTCATGTAAAACGAGCTCTTGAGGACATTTTAGGCTGCGTCACTTGTTCTTTCATGTAAAATCGGTACATAGTTAGATATCGAAATTGTTGGATGCAACGATTGTTTAGTTATCGATCGCAAAGACATAGTAGACATCTGATCGAGCCGAAGTGTTAATTAAGTTTAACAAGTTTTTTTGATCTCGAATACGGTCTTTTATTTGTCAAAATATTCGTTATCTCTGTAATTATCTCTATAGTTCAACTTGTGATTCAGCTTATGAACAATAATTTGTTACAGCTACGATGTGATGTATCCTCAGGTCTAGTCAATGAAACGGTGACATACTATTTAACTATTTAAAAACTGTCTCACATTTTCATATAAATATGTGAAAAAATGTCAAATCTAAGGAAAAATGTTATTCGCTTATATTAACGGATACAAATGAATTCAATTGAACAGACTAATAGTTACGCTTCGAATTATTTGTACGAGCAGACATTGTTTCTAGAAGGGAGTACAATAATTAAGAATATTTGGAAGAATAAATGTGATGAATATTTGCATACGCGTATTCGAAATGCTTCTACATTGATTCTACATATCGTGTCTACGAAATGTAATAAAAATCAACTTACCATAACACTGTAACAACGTACCACATCGTAGACAATTGCTTTAAAAATCTGAATCAATAATTACCACAAACAACGATTTAATCAGTAGTAATGCTTAACAATATATGATACTGGAACCTGTCTCTGCGCGAACGTTACAGCCGCAGAAGTAAAAATTTTGCATGCGTGCTCGTAATTCGATGACCGAGGGTTGCGAACCATATTTTTATACGATTTCGGCCGTGGCTCTCTGTGCATCGCGCGACAGAGGAACTATTAAATTGGACCGCCCGCGGTCACCCGCGTACAGCATCGTAAAATCTGTGCCGACTGTGGCCCGCGTAGAAACCGCGCCGTTGATAAGTAGCGGAAAAATCGACAGAACTTTTGTCCCCGGCCCGGCGTTTTCGCGATTCTTCCATGACGCCGATTCCCTTTTGTATTACGTACGTGTCTACGCCGATAAGGGAAACAGTGCATTACTTGGCAGCTTACGATTCAATGCTGCGCCGGGAATCGTTGCTCAATCGACACGCAACAAATACGGGGAAGCGTTTATCGGGAGAAACGTTCGTTTGTTCGGCCGGATGCGAGGTATCGAACGATATCTTCCCGCGGAGGTCGCACGAATTCGCGTCCCCGTTGTCGACGGGGATCGCAGGGTAGAGGCGGCCCGATTTATCGGCGATGCTTCGAGTTCGCGAGTTTATGCGAGACGCCGGGAATACGGGATACAGAGGACGGGCGGCGAAGGAGAAGAGCTCGATAAAACAGCTATACCGGCGGAAAGTTTTTGCGCTTGCGGAGCTATCGTTCGCAACTCGTCGTGCGCGTTATTTAACTTCGCTCCGCGTACACCGCCGACGCGTTCTTTCGCCGAACGACTTTCAATCCACTTCGTAAACCGCGGGATCCAGTGCTCCTTTTCAGAGGGGGCCCCTCGATAATCGCGTCGGAGTCTCCTTTGTTGGGAATTATCGAATTTCGCCGAGTGGCTTAGTTATCCGTAACTTCGCCAGGGAAAATTGCTAATTACAGTGGCGCCCGCTCGATGGCCGCCTTTCTTGCTCGGTTAGTCGAGGAGGAGCTGGTTGACCAATTTTTTAGCATGTTCGAACGACGTAATTTAACCAGATTTGTTTGTCGATTGGCACGATTTAGCCTTCGCGATAATATAGATAATGATCGAAGGTGATTAGTCGGTTAAACATGATTTCCTTCAGGCACATTCTATCGACATCGATTCTTTCTACCAGCTATATCGGCTCATTTTCCCAGCTCCGTTTGAACTACAATGTAATGTAATAATCGAAGGGAATTAATTAACTAGTCATAATGGTCTTCTTTTAGACACATTTTATCTTCATCAAAGTTTAGCCCGGCTTACCTTGCCGAGCGGGTTTTGTGCGCGCAGTAATAAGCGAAAGTATTAATGCAGACCGGGTTTTTACATAAAATTCTGTGAATATTTCAACCGCGCTTGGAAAATTCCCTCCTTTATTGCGCTTCGACTAAACGTATGCGATATTGGAATGCATAGCACGTCGTGAAAACGCGTGAATGCATGGCACGTCTCTTGATATAGAGAAATCGTAATTTGTCAAGGTTAGTAAGCACATTATGCAGAAAAAAAAGGAAAACGTGATTTTGTGACGTAAAACACGGGAGAGAAGAATTTTTTTAAAGGAACTTGTGCTATCCCTGCGCATTTCGTTAGCATCAGCGCGTGGAAACGTTACATTTACATTGGATTAGAAAAGAATCAATAAGATAAATAACAGTGAAGTAATTTCGTGAACATTTTCGACCTTTCCTTGCCGAAATACAATTTTCGGATCACAAGAGCTTCGCTATAAAAATTGGAATTGCTTAGGGTTAAATTCCACACAAAAAAGAGTTGCTAGAAGTTGTTTTCCCGAAGATCGATTAACTTTTGATTGAAGAAAACACTGAAGCGGATATAAACGCGCTTGTTAACAGTTCGAAAAACGTCAGATACAGTGGGTACGTTTTTCTAAATACAGCAAATTCTCCCTAATTTTTCTTGTAAACAAAAATGGACAATTTGTGAGGAGGAGATACGATTATTCGAGGCTTGCACCTCGTTTTTGTCAGTGTTGACGATCGGCAAATATAAAAATGAGCCGCGAGGCTCGAATAATCGTATCCCCTTTTCCCAAATTCTCCATTTTTGTTTACAAACTGAAGGAAAATTTTGGAGAATTTACTGTAATCCCAGCGATGCAGCAAACACCTTACGCTTCCTAAACAATCCGAAACTAAACGAGTTCGTGAAAGCGAAAAGACAAGTTTCACGTAAAGTTCTGACGCTGACAATGCAGGGACAAATTGACTAGTCGGAGAATACGGAGCAAGGAAGGTTTCTGTTTCGACCTCGCAACCTTTGACACTTTCCTGGTGCGCTCTCTTCGCTTCAATTATCCGACCGTTTGGACCGATAACGGAAACCTGCGCGACAGGAGCTGCGACTATTACACTATAAATAGCGGCGGGTCTCTACTGAATGCCAATCAGTCCTGCTTTCCTTTGTCATTTCTGCACGATACCGAAGTACTATAATGCTTCCCGAAAATTATACGGAGCACGGTTTAACGTAGAGATTCGGCTTCTTCATAATTTCATATTGCTACGAGGCGTATTGCATTAGGATATTGCATTAGGCGGATTGTTTATCCAATGAGAAAGATTTGCTCATGAACTCTGTGACCCGACAGACATTTCGCTCCTGTTTTCGATAAGAATCGATAAACTTACAAACAGCGAAGCGAGAAGATGTTGCGGATTGCGTAATGTTTTACAGAGAATCGCAGGCTCCAGTTAAACTTGGAGCTCCTGTAAAGAGGGGACAGTTCCGCGAACCGGTAAGTCGAAAACTTTTAAGGCAGAGCTATTTAAAAACTTCGTGCAAAAACTTGTAAAAACTAAACAAGGATATTTATATATATATATATCTTCAAGTTTCCAGGAATATTAAATCATAATACAGTAGAGCTGCACCTTAGTGTTTCGCATTATGCTTTTAAGCGGAAACTCGTAAAAACATCACGATTTAAATCGCGTAACAAACGTAAGCAGTACCCGGCCGCGACTTCCGCGGAAATAAAAAAAATTATGCGAACAACCGCGCCCTTTAAACAACACCGGCGTCCGTCCCGCAATTTCGAAATGTCATGGAACTTTGCTTCCCGTTTAATCGCTTCTACAATTATTCCGAAACCAACTTCATAAAGGCTCGGCGAAATTACGCCTCCACACTGTGACACGACCGGGCGTTTATTTTTCAGTTGAAATTTGCCCGCTCTCTTTGTTCCCCGCTGTTTTTGCTTGGTGTTTTCCCTACGATTTCAACCGGTCGCAACAAAGACGACGGTTACTTAATTAACTTAACCGATGGCGGGGGGGCGAGCGACGCGGCTGTCATTCAACGGCCCGCACGACCGTGTTCCTTCGGATGCGCGTTTTGTTCTCGGTGAAATAATGCCAGTCATCGCAGCGGCGCGCGAGCAAAAATGGTTCCGCGTCGGTTTCGCGGGTGACGTAATTCCAGGGGCCGTGTTATGGCAGCGCGAGGAGAACGCATTAGCGGTATTGCTCTATTATTCAACATATTTTAAGCGACAATACGAAAGAAGGGAACGGAAGGGACGCGAACTCGCACCCCAGCCGCGCCTTCGCGGAACAGGTAGAATAAGAAGAGTGCACACCGTGTCGGACGTCCAAGTGGACGAGGTAGTTCATTAACCGGCTGAAAATTTTTCGTGAACCTCGAAAACTGTAGGCAGCATTTTCATGCTGTGTGCTCGCCACTCCAGACCGCGAGATGCTCGCCGATGCGCGTGTATTCGTTTTTGTCTTGACAAAGACGGGAACGGGAGCAAAAAATCGCGCCGACCGAGGGGGAACAAAAGCCAGCGAGAAACTGTCCATACAGATAGGAGCTCCGGAGCTGACAGAACTTCTTTGCTGCTCCGCCATCGTAAACACTATACCGCCTACGCCGTCACAAATATTTGATCACTTACAGCGGCGGCAGCGTAAACCACGGTCTGGTATATGTTTTTACGCGGCGCGTGACCCGAGAGCAAATAATTTGTTGCTGCTTCCGGCAATTAGCGCTTTTGCTATTCAAATTTGTTATGCTGGGCAGGGGTGGGCCGAAAATACAGAATAAACTGGTTCGCACGCAAGAAATGTGTTTGACAAAGCCGGCGAATATTGTGCGTTCGTCACGAAATTAACGAGATTTCTTTTGAATTTTATGAATCATCGTGTCGGATAAAACTTGGAATGTTTAATTTGCATGCAAATATCGGAACAAATCGATTCACTTTACAGGATTTCTATTAAGTTGTACACTTCGATGGGGTTTTTACACACTCGTTTCTCGCACGATTTTACGAAGTTCGAGGAAAGTTCCAAGATTTTAATGCGACACTTATACGAGACACTCTATATGTACACCGAATGTCTTGGTTGATAGGCCCAAATGAGTGATGCCGACTATATTCGTAGTCCGCGATAGTTTCACTTCATTCTCGCACCATTTTGTTTCCGTTTCTCGCACTTTCTTCACTCCGTAATTCTAAATTAATTGGCTTTTTCCGTTTCGAAGTCTGAGATCGTACTTTGTCGGGCAAGCGATCAAATATGTTATTATTATTAGAACAATTTTAAGAAACACCTATTCGCACTTTTTCACTAATTCGAATTCATTGTTCACTGCACAAGTATTGATCCTGAACAGGAGACACTATGAAAAGAAAAAGCAAAGCATGGATTCTTAAAAATTGTATTAACCCGAGAAAGATAACCTACGTCGCAGAGGCGCCTGCGAAGACTGTTGATTTTTGTTAATTTTTCATAGAGGTCTAGTGATTTAAGTTTAAAATTACTTAAAATATAAAAAAATATAATATAAATGCATTTTATTTTTACAATAATGCCAAACCTTTAAAATGACTAGATTAACTTAAATAAATATCCATTGTTAGTATAAAATTGACGCCTTAGAAAAGCATGCGCCTCTGAAGCGTATGGTTATCTTTTACGTACGTTGTCATATGGTTATCTTTCTAGGGTTAAATTAAATTCTTCTAGCTCTCCAAATTATATTATATTAAATTTATAATACCTTCATCTCTTACAACTGCATTATATAGACAATTTATATAGACATTATATAGAGATTATATTGACAAATATCAATTAAAACAATGACACTCGCATTTAGGTGTGTTAAACAATAACGTTGGCGCGTTAATCGTAACTTTCAGTGATATTCTCCTATGTATCAATTAACTTTCCGATTCCATTTTCAAAACGTTTCAAACGTTTACGGATTTTTTAATCTAAAAATGTCTGCCTCCATTAGAGCTTTTAATCCTTCGATATCAAATATTGTTGGTCGACTCGATCCCGATTGATCGGGAATCTAAAAACTTCCATTCTATATCACCGGAAAATGAGATTTTGTCACCTTTTTACGCTCCAAGAATATTCTCCACATGCGTCATAAATAGTTTTAACGATATCGTTACCTATACCGTTCTCTTCGTACATCACGCGATATTGAAAATGAATTTCGTTAACAATCGTTCTTTGATTTTTTTTTATAGGTCAATCATGATAAATCAAATTAACGACAGGATACAGTAGGATCAGGATTATCCGAACCTCCGATGTCTGAATATTTTTATTACGCGAACACTGGCATTGCATACATCAATGTAGATTTATCGTAGCACCGCAACTAAGTAACCGTTTTACCCGAACATGTAGCTCCTTACACTTAACGATTTCTCTCAGCTACATTGATTTGTCGCTAACAAATTCCTATACGATACAGATAATTTATATTCGTCGAATGAGTACCTTTGCTTCAATGGTGAAATAACGATATAATAAAAGGGTAGAATCTGATTTCGATTTAAAATCTATACTTCGAAGACCATGTTCGAAGTCTTTTCCTTCAGGTTGCATATTTCCTTGATTACATCAGATATAATCGCGACTTTTCCGTTTTTCGTAAAGCGTAGGGAAAGATTTCTACAAAAAACATTGCAACAGGAACCCACGGGCTAATAAAATGAGTTTGCGGGCCAAGTTCGAAGATATATAACGTTACTTTCCCGATGGTCCGTATCTAACTGTCAAACGAGATAAGATCGAGGAGCAATCTCCGTCGACGCTCCATCAAATACGGGAACAAAAGAAAATCGGAAGCGAACGAAACTATTACGAGGCACGAACGTCATAAAGACCCTTGCGACGAGGATCCTGCAAAGGAAAACTGTAAGTACGGGAACGTGTCCACTCGAGGGTGGCTCTCCTGTAGAAGTTTCAGGTAGATACAGATCCGAGGACAACTTTTCGACGGTTTACTCTCCAGCGGTTGTCGCGTCTGCTCCCCAGGGTGGAACTCGCGCAGAAATATTATCAAGCAGAAAATCTCCGGCAACTTCCACGTTTTATTCGGGATAGGCTATACCCCCGCGGTGCGTTTCCTTGCAATTGGGAAAATTCAATTTATCGCCTCGTATCGGAGGCACGATGGAAAATAAAAACGCGCGAGCCTGGTCACCGAGCCACTCGACCGTCGACGAATCGCCTAATTACAGAACGCTTAATTGTTGCGATGTTTACGGAATCATCGAAAATTCTGTATCGTCAGATCAATACGAAACGCGCGGCGGCAGCGGCGCCGCCGCCCCTCCTGCTTGCAAAAATTCGACGGCCGCGTCGGCAAATAATATTCGGCCCGGACGAATCTGCCGCTTTCCAACAACGATGGTATTTCGTAACATTTAGGAACGCGCGGATTGTTGTATCATTGGCATGGTTCGCGAGTTCGTGCACCGGGAATCTCGTTTGTATCGAGGCACGCGCGATATCTGCAATTGTGCCGTGTAATTTTACCACGGCTGTACACAAACGCCATTTCGACGGCGCAAATACTTAACGCCCTACTCTGTGACGGAAACTGTACCTACCGGCTCGAGTACTTTCGGGGTTTAACGGCCCAGCAGTAACAACAAAGTGATTACACCATCGACATTGCTAAATACCTGGCAAGTTTTCGACAACAGCACCACGCTCGCGAAAATTACTGCGCCCGGAATGCGAACACGTATAGAATGCGCTCGAAGTGCTGGCCAAGACTCCGGGAACAAATGGAACGCCTAGAAATGGAGATAGGCGGCTAAACGCGCTGTGTTTTAAGCGATTTTTGATCGCGCTTCGCTGATTTCTTAGCCGATTTCGTCGTCTCCTATTTCTCCTCTGTGTAAATTGTCTCGAAGATCTCGTCGATTTTGTTCTCGTTTATTTATAATTTCGAGATTTGGTGGCAAATTGTTCTTTTTCTTCAACTTTTATATGTTTACAGGAAGGCTTTGCGTATACCGTAGGTTGCTGACACGCAAATTCCACCTCTTTTATGAAAGATCATTTTATAAAAAGGTGACCGAAATGATAGCAGATTCTTTTCGAAAGAGAGCATGTCGTCGGTACATCGTAGATTTGGCGCAGTTGCGACAAAAATGAGAAGATAAAGTATGAAACAGAATCACCACATTGGAATAATGTGATTGTTGTAATTAATGCAGACGATTTTTATTTCGCACAAACATCCGTCGCTCGGTCATCATTTTCGAGTAATTGTAGCGGAATGCACGTAATAAACTGTGAAATCGTTCGCAAGCAGCATAGTAGTGACTTCTCAAGTGTTGCTTAGCCGATTTCGTTGTCTCCTATCCTTTCTTTGTGTAAATTGTCTCAAAGATCTCGTTGATTTTGTTCTCGCTTATTTATAATTTCGAGATTTGGTGGCAAATTATTCTTTCTCTTCAACTTTTATATGTTTACAGAAAGGTTTTGCGCATATCGTAGGTTGCTGACGCCCCAATTCCACCTCGCGAGGTTCTTTTATTAAAGACAATTTGATAAAAAGGTGACCGAAACAAACGATAGCAGTCGCTGTCTTTTCGAAAGAGAGCCGGTAGATCGTAGATCGTTGCAATTAATGCAGACGATTTTTATTTCGCACAAACATCCGTCGCTCGGTCATCATTTTCGAGTAATTGTAGCGGAATGCACGTAATAAACTGTGAAATCGTTCGCAAGCAGCATAGTAGTGACTTCTCAAGTGTTGCTTAGCCGATTTCGTTGTCTCCTATCCTTTCTTTGTGTAAATTGTCTCAAAGATCTCGTTGATTTTGTTCTCGCTTATTTATAATTTCGAGATTTGGTGGTAAATTATTCTTTTTCTTCAACTTTTATATGTTTACAGAAAGGTTTTGCGCATATCGCAGGTTGCTGACGCCCCAATTCCACCTCGCGAGATTCTTTTATTAAAGACAATTTGATAAAAAGGTGACCGAAACAAACGATAGCAGTCGCTGTCTTTTCGAAAGAGAGCCGGTAGATCGTAGATTGTTGCAATTAATGCAGACGATTTTTATTTCGCACAAACATCCGTCGCTCGGTCATCATTTTCGAGTAATTGTAGCGGAATGCACGTAATAAATTGCGAAATCGTTTGCAAGCACTAGTAGCGACTTTTCAAATGTTGCTTCGCGCAATGACGATATTTGCTTAATCCTAACACTTGCGTCGGCGGCAACAGTAATACTTATTTCATTACTAACCATAACACAAATTACAGTATTGTGTTAATGACGCTACGTAGAAGTTCGTCCATTGCGATTCAATTTCTGTTCCAATAACGCGTACAACGACGTTAAAGCTGTCGACGTTGTCTTGGAAATCGTCAAAGCTTGCGGGGAAGGCTTCGAAGTTATAAGTTTTCGAGACATTTTAACTTGCACACGAGAACCGTCACTTTTATGCGGCGATGAAAACGTTCCGAAGAGATAAAACAGTTGGATTGTGCTTAATAACCATAATAAAAGAGAGATCCAAGTAAATCTTTCGTTCGTATCGTGCACTCGTTCGATATTTAATCCCGCCGGGACGTTCACAAATCCGACGAGAGCAATGCTAAATCTTTTCATAAATATTTGTGTACAAATGTGTCGTGAAAATCGTTCGGCACACAATGGCTGATATACGACACAATAAATTTGATGTTGCATAACAAATGCTGACGACGAAACCGAAGATTATGTATCTAGGACAACTGGCTCACTCCGAATACATACTTTGGTGAATGTACAATATAGAATAATTATATTTCTGTTAAACTTAGCACACCGGAGTAGATTTTATATGTTTCACTGCACTCGGATCGATAGAACACTTGAACGATATTTCCAGCTTCCTATCCTTTTCACAAATTTTTAAATCCAATTTACGTAACCGCCTTTTTAGATTCATTGATGGATTAATAAATATTTCAATTATTTTGTTACACTCGATACAGTCTTTTTAAAGCAACATAAAGTTAGCGATTAATAAATGCAATAAAATTAATTCACTGCAATCTGAAACAACTCTTTAAGATCATAATACAACAAAGAATGTTGTATTACATAATACAACACATGCTATTATATTAAAGTCATTATTTTTTAATTAAAGTAATCTACTCATACGAGCGGATTGTTATCGTAGGTGTGACAAGTTTGTCAAAATTTCTCTCTTTTTAAATTGACACTATTTCACATTTCAAACACTTTTTATTTATTATTTTTCCAGGATTATGCCACGCAATTGTTCAACTGAAATCACAAGCTGCAATATATAAACCGGAAACGGAAACTTCTCCTTGAATGGAAAATATTTTATTTTAATCTAAGCAATGCAAGAAATTATATCTGCCAGATATTTCCACAATATACGCAACCGTTTAATAAAACACATTTCTAACTGCTTCTGAAAAAGCGATACTCTCATTAAGTTGAATCATTATTTATAATCGATGCTAACGATGAAACCTCGTGCAAAATTAATGCAAAATTCTCGAGATCGTTTCATAAAATAAAAGGTAAAGAAACATTTCGCAAATTGTCGCATTTCGCAAATGAACATGCGAACTAAACGTGCAAGAATCCACCCCAACAGCGACGTCTAATCTCGTCTAATATCCCCGAAGTGTTCCACTTTCGGAAAACGAGTTTCCAAAATGGATACCAATTTCCATCCTATTTATGGATCATCATTATGCTAGGTGAACGCTAATGGCAAAATCAACTCGGAAAATCGAATCATCGTTCACTACCACAATCCCGTTTGCAAAGCGTTTACAAACACTGTATCCAGGGACTGGAGATGCCCTTACGCCTGCCATTTGGAATCGAATCAAATAAATGTCGAGCACGCCGTATTACACGGTAGATAGAGGTCCACAGCACGCTCGAGGGTCGCCTAAAGGAGGGCGACGCGTTTGCGAGCGAGCGAGCGAGCGACCGAGCGCGCTGTTGGACCTTGAAGACGAAAATACCACGGGCAAAGCTTCCACTTAACCTCGAGCGATGGTAAGAAAGACCATGCGATATCAGTGTCGCCGAGCTGCCACCGAGCCGAGCGATTAACAAAACGCCGTTCAGGAACGGGGAACGAGTGTGTCCCGCTAATTCCCGGCCGCCGATCTGATATCCTTTTGGCTGTATCTCGGCCAATCGTTCCACGCTCGATGAATCGATTTGCCAACGCGTTTCCGTTCAGACGGCGCGAATCGGATTGGCAATCAGTGCGCGCCGACCCGGTATCGCGTGCACCGGGGACGTGCACGACCAATCAAAGCCCTCCCTCCCAGGACACTCGATCTTCCGGACAGAAGGATCCTTCAGGGATGCAAAATATCGAGCGCAGGCGCCGACACCCGCGACCCGCGACCCGCGACCCGGCGACCGAGCCTCCGGATCCGCGACCCGACCGCCGCCGCGCCGGGAAACGAGCATAATCAGACGTCATCGGGGCTGCGTCCGCCGGCTCTACGGCCACGTTTTTCGCCGTCGACGGTCACCGTGCCGCCCGAAATTATTTCGCCGGAGATGCGCGGCCGCGATTATCGCCCTCGGTGTCCCCGGAAATCGTGTTTCACGCCGAGATTACCGAGCCGCGAGACGAGAGGAGGGTGGCAGATGGCGGCCCCGGTGTAATGCGTTGTTTACGACCGATCCCGTTCGCAGATATCGTTCGTAAATTTCTTGGTGTCTGGAATATCGCGCGCGCCGGCGAAGGGGTTCGATCCTGCCTCGTCCGCCGAGGATTGGTTATGTCAACGGGCTAGGTTTCGCCTGTGCGGACCTCCTCGGAGGGTCCGGCATCGATACCGTAGGACGGTTTATCCATTACGTCTGACAAATAGCCGTCCATTACCGCGACGATTCGGTGTGTCACAGGAAAACGTTGCGCGCAAGTAGAGCATCAAAAAGTGCTTGACACATATGTTTTCGTAGCACTCGAAAGTTGAGGGTGAATAACATGTTTTATGAACCCTTTTACTCCGCCCGGAGGATTTTCCGTTGAATGCGGCCCGGTAAAATTAAAATGTCGTATTTTTCTGCGCCGAGAGGAAATGTTTAGCAGCAGGCTTTTGTAGAGCGTGCGAGTTTAGCCGAGGTGTCGCGATTTTTCGGGATTTCGCCCTGCAGTTCGACTCGATTTTGGTCAAACGTATTTCGCGCGCCGTTTCTAAATATTCGCGATTGTTACGCTTCGCTGTCGACACATTTCCTGCATCATTCGGTATTACGACACGAGCAGTGCTTGTAATACAAAACAATTTCGCGCACGGTATCGGAAATGTGAACTTGAATTGTCATACTAATTCCCAATTAATTCGCATCGAGCGACGACGCGTATGAGAGAAATTACCGTATCGGTGACATAAGTCAATTGTGTCATTATCAGAAATGGAGGATCTGGGAGAACGACGATGAACGCCCCGTGATCGAATTTCGATTTGCAATTCTTCACCGAATCAATTTAGAGTGTATCGATTAGGATAGTTATCACAGGTGAACGTCGCGCAGGTCTTTTGTAAAACACGGGACAGCTAATAGAAAAGAGAGCTTCCGAGCTTACATAGACTAATGCTGTAGAGGATGATTAAAGTGTTCACTGTTGTTGTAATCAATTTTACCGGAGCTGTCAGTATCGCTGGTGTTGCTACACAGAATGCGGCACCGTGTTGTTATTATTTTATCTCCTTACGGGATACTGTTCCAGGCCAATAAATCTGTCAATCTATTATATGTAGCTACTCAGCCATATACTGTTCGGAGAACTACATGAAAGCAGAAGGGACCCTTGAGGCTTTCACGGGCGCATTCTTGCTCTGAAACCTTAGAAGCTTCTCGATGTAAATCGTTCTCTTTCGGGATACAAGCAGTAATTATATATATATATATATAGAACGCCGAGGAGATTTTACTTTACTTTGCGCACACATCGGTCACTGGTACCCGTATATTTACGTAAATCGCGAGACTAAACACCGATTTACCCGGAGGAGAGTCCGACAGAGTTTGATTTCGTGTAACCGTCGGTTTGATTTGCCTCGCGACAATAAAAGTGGTTGCGTCGAGGTTTCAGCAATGTCGCCTGCGTTTCAATCGGTCTCGCAAGTTATGAGGCACTATAAATGCACAAACTTTCGCGGTTTAATTATTAGCCGCCGAGGATTGTGGAAACCGATTTACAGATTCCCCGAGTTCTTTGCTTTTCATTAAAGATTCCGCTTGAAGAGTTCATCCATTTACGCGAGACCATAGCTCGAAAGTAACGCGGCGTGCATCGACATCGTCGAAGCGGGCCGTTCGTTATTTATTTAGATCGAACGCGCTCCATTTCTATAGGTGTGTTCACTTTCACGATACGTTTAACGCAGAAAACTTCGGCGAAAGGTTTACGCGCGTCTCGCAGTCCCGCAGACCGGCGATATTTATCCGTTTGATCTTTTCTCGCGAACCGTAACACCAGCCTTGCCATCGAGGTCAATTTAGAAAAAACCAATACACCACTGTTCGAAGTCTCGATCACTTTCAGGGAGAACCGATAAGTAGAAAGGCTATTTCGCTCGACGACTTCGCATTAGCGACGGCGATTATACGTCGGGGCCCTTAATTGTAGCCGAATACGAGCCGAAGAATCGTCGGAGCTCGGCGAGCGGCAATTATAACTCGATTCGACTTAATCACATATTGATAGTTGCTCGGGGTTAACTGCTGTGCAATCAAAATATGCTTCTCGTCTCTGCTCGCCCCCCTTGCGTCCTCGCCTGATTATCGTTAACACGCTTATCGTGTAGTCGAGCGTAACGACATGCGCGTCTAGATTATTAACTGAGAACAATTACGTGTAAACGAGAACGCGTTTCGGGGCCGTGCCGCGCGACCGAGACAATACCGCTCGCCGAAGGAGAAAAGAGCGAGATAGACGGGGAGAGGGTGTCGGGGCGCGCGATTCGAAGGGAACAGGCGGGCGAAAGTGGAAATAAATTTCTCGGAAACAGAAAAAGGATTTCTGACATACATTTCCCCGGAGACGGTGTTGGCCGACGCGGAAGCCGGGAGCATCGGCTGAGAGACTCGGCTTCCCGACCCGCTTTATTAGAACGGCACGTACGAGTGTTCGATGTAATTTTACGACGTCATCGGCCACTAAACTCAGACATAAATCTGGATTTTCCGTCCCCCGAAGATCGCTTTTCCTCGCGCCCCTACCGGGGCTAACTCGATTTTCTGTCTTACCAGTTCATCAAACATTTACGTTCCGCTACTTCCACCGCACACTTCTCAGACTCCGCGCCGGCTTCATCGGACGGTGTTTCATTTTCGTTTAATCGAGCGAGATTCAGAGAATAATTATTTATACCCGTCGGGGGATATTCGATCCCTCCCTCTCCCACCCCGCCGATATTTTCGTGGTGTGCCTTTCTGTCTGTGTGTCAACGTACCGAGTACCCATCCGTGCACGAACAGATCCTCCTCGTCGAAGTCGCAGTCGATCGAGAATCTCATAAAACGATGCATGCTCAAACGTCACGATTCGGTCTGGCGTTGCCCATCGGCGTGAAATATTAAAACGCTCGACGTCTGTGTTGAACTCGATTAGCGACGAGTCTCGAGGAAAGACGCGATAGTCGAGGAGCGATTGCAAACGGTCGCGAACTCGCGCACCTACGCTCGAAGCGTAGGCCGAATTAGTTCTACAATAATCCCCGCGTAATCCGAATATTCCGCAGAAGCGGGAAGAGTTAATGTTGTTAGCGATCTACACGGGATACACGTGACACGCACGATGTCATATCCGCCGGAACGATTTTCCATAAGTGGTGGTCGGCGGACGGCTAAAACCTCGATTTCGAGGCAAGAACGGCGGTGGGTTAATCACTGCGAAGTATAATCAGCGGCCATCCTCGTGATTATGTTACGGTTCGGGAGCGCATAATGCATCGCGTCGATGCAGAAATCGATTTCTTGTTGCGCGCAGTTGACACCGCGAGCGGCGAGAATTTTCGCGGGCCCGGGGTCTCGGCTGGCGAAATCGGTGTTACGGGGTGTCGGATAAGTTATTTAACAAATTTGCCGGGGGCGCGTTAGCCGAGCTAATGGCACGCCGAGATCCGATCGCGCGCTTCATCGGAAGTTCCGCGTCGTTCGAATCACGGTTTGCCAATCTCTCTCTCTCTCTCTCTCTCTCGCTGCCGTTTCTCCGAGACCGGCGGTCGGAGTCCCCGGAAACGCTGCAGCGTCGATTAGCAACGAAGTTAACGTCCGGTCTGAATATTGAAATGTTTTCGTGGAAGTTTCTGGCCACGCGATCGATGCGGAAAACCACTATCGAGCACGGGCGAAGTTAATAAATCCTGTTTACTGGCTTCGTTACCGTCCAGCGAACGGGCGAGCGAGCGAGCGAGCGAGCGAGAGGGCGGGCAACGGGGGAGAGTAGGAGTCCTGAGAGTGCTCCGGTGGAAAGGAAAATTATTGGTGGTCGGACGAGGGTTCTAACCCGCCCCAGTATCGAAAAGGACCGCCGTCCAGGGAGATCATTGCGATAAAACATGCCGGAGGTAGCGAGCCACGGCTTAATGTACTCTTGATTGAATCAGCAAAAAGTTGCGTGGACCGACGACAAGCGGGCAGACAGACGGTGCGCAATTATCGCGGTTCCGCGGTACAACAGGAATGTCTTTATGGTCGTGCGAGCCGCGAAATTGATGGTCCGTTGAACGAAGATCCGGGTAATTGCGCGGATATCGCGTGGTGACCCGTTTAAGCGGCTCGCCATTACCTATATTCTTTTGATAGCTTCGAAGTGCCGTAAACGAGCCGCAGTAAAACTCCGGGCAGCTCGAGCGTCGTTTTAATTGTATAATGAAACTGGAAGTTCGTTCTCGGCGCGGAGCAGCTATCTTAGCGGCCTGGGTGCGTGCTCCCTCGCCGGCGACGTTAAACGTGCTCGGCGCACGATGATAACCGTTCTCCGTCGAGGGAGTATGAAAAAGCTAACCGTATCATCGGGAAACAGCCGCGAGAGATGAAATCGATAGACATGTCCCTGAACGACGTCACAGCGAAGATGAGGGTATACGCTACCCTTCTGCCTTCACCGACACCCGGCCGTCTCTTTTTCTCCCTCTCCCCCTCTCTCGTCCCCTCGCCCTCTTCCTCCCGTCTTCTTCTCTTCTGCTTCCGATGACAAAATCATCGAGACGACACGGTGACCCGACAAGGATAGCGGCGAGAAGAGCGCGGCCGACCCGTAGAGAGACGAAGAGAGGCGAACAGGGAAAATACAATACCGGCGGCGCGACAAACAAGGGTAGCGCTAGATACAGCCCTGGGCCGGGTCCGGAAGCAGCCCCCTCCTCCTCGATGAAATATCCTCCTACCGAACCAGTCCTCTCCTTTTTCCCTCCACTCGCGTATCTCGATCGTCGCGTCCACGATCGATCCCGGATCCACGCGGATCAGCTGCTCGATTCTGCGGTGGAGCAGACACAAGAGCAGGAGAAACGTCACCGCCACTAGCAGTAGCACTAGCAGTAGCAGCAGCAGCAGCAGCAGCAGCAGCAAAGCATCGTGGCGCGGATTTGCACGCGTGCAAATTCACGTACGCACAGTTACACCCCAAAATCTGATCGATCCATCCGCAGTACAAGTATCCACAGCCCCGCCTCCCCCCTCCCCCTTTTCACGTCACTCGTCCACCATCTCCACCCACCCCCACCTCCTCTAGCCTCACTCGGCCTCTGTAGAAGCAAGTCGACAGTCAACCAGGGACCTGAACCTAGGGCACACGAGAGTCACGGGCCAACAATAGCGCCTTTGCTGTCTTTTGTCGCGGCTACCGAGCCAACACGTATGTATGTACACTTTCTCTCCAGCGGGATCCTCCTATCTTCCAGGAGATAAAGACAGACAGAGAGAGAGAGAGAGAGAGAGAGAAAGAGAGAGAGAGAGAGAGAAAGAAAAGTAGGTAAGGTGAAGAGGCAAAGATCGATATACGATCCGCGATATAGCCGCACGCGGCGAGTACGGCAAGAGCATATGTCACGCGGTGGGATTGATCTTACCGGTGATGCCTAGGAGAATCCAGCACACGAGGCACAAGACGTAGTAGTTCACGTAAGAGGATCTCCTCATGATGACGAAGACAGTGACGACGACGAGAACGACGACGCGATCCCCTTCGACGGGTCCACTGACATCTCCGAGAACGACCAGCACACCAGTGCACTGGCGTCCGGCGAACCTCCTCGCACCTAGTCCTCTGTTATCACGCTGCTCATCCTCCTTGGCTCTCGGCGCTACCAGGCCTCGTGCATAGCAGCACCCCTCTCACCGGTGTACGTTTCCTGGTCGGATCGCGCACGTTTCTTCGTCGGATCTCACCACCGATCGGCGTGCTTTTCCTTTTCTTTCACTGATCACATTATCTCCCGATGAACTGTCGGATCGTTTCACCGTTCCGATCTATGCTCGATCGTTTCTCACGAGGTGTCCGCCGCGGCCCTTGCCCCCGATGCGATGCGTGCCCAAAGTGGCCGACACGCTCTCTCCCCGTCGATCGAACGATTAAAAAACGCTGCTACTCGCGAGCTGTCACCAGGGGCTTACTTCGTCGCGTGGTTTTGCCGTTTTTCCGACGTTCCTTCGACACGGCTAACTACGACCGAGTTTTGCGTACGGCTCGTCTGCGGTTCGTCGTCCCGGGCGAAGCTCTGAAACCGCCGGGCCTCCAGTGGCACTGCCCGCGCCCGCCCGGGGATTCCGCGCAGGCGTGCTCTTTCTCCTCTACTCTGCCGATCAGTCAGCCTCCTCCTTCCTCCAGGCCTCCAACGCTCGTTCTGTCCTCCTTCGTTCTTATCCCTTTCTCCTGCTCGGTCTTCTTCCACGATTACTACTACTACCGCTACTACAGCTACTACCACCACGGCAAATGTTGTCGTTGTCGTCGTCGGCGTCGTTGTCGTCGTCACCACTACCCTCGACGAGGCTGCTGCTGCTGCTTCTCCTGCTGCTGCTGCTGCTACTGCTGCTTCTACTGCTGCTGCTGCTGCTGCTGCTGCTGCTGCTGCTGCTGCTGCTGCTGGCGATGCTCACGGTATTACTACCACCGAGGACGGTCGTGGTTGCTGCTGCTACTGCCGACGTTGGCTGCCTTAGCGTCTTGTACGCTTCTTGCTCTTTCAATCCGCGACGTCTTTCGTCCATCCCCTGAACAAATTTTACGCTTCTTACGACGTTAACCTTCGGTGTACCCGGCTCGTATCGGGGTTCGACAACGTTTCGGCAGGGCTCGACTTGAAAATGGCAAACCTGGCCGGCCCTCGAGTTGGTCTTCTTCTTTTCCTCGAGTCCAGGATTTGTAAATTTGCGGTCCCGTCAATCGACCAGGAGTGGTTTTAATTAGCCGGCAGGGTTGTGCGGAGGGCACCGCGTTTAAACGAATTCGCCGGGATTGCAATCGACGGCCCGGCTACGCTCGGCCCGGCCGAGACCCGGCCCGGCCCGGCCCGGCCTGGACCGGTCCGGCTTCCTTTCCCGGAGACTTTTAATCAGCTTTCGCTTTGGCTCTTGGTCTCCTTCGGTATTTACGATTCTTAATTCAGCCGACTGATTACTGTTTCCCCACGCTTTTAATACCAGCTGCTTCCCGTCGCATTCGCCCGTTGCTCCCTGGCTTCCATTCGCCGCTAACCCAGAACTCCGCAATTTCGTCCGTTTATTCGAGGACGCGGCTTCGTTCTCCCCGTTTCCGTATCATCTTAAGTTTGCATTAGGCAGCGGCGGAATTGCGGTCTGATAGCAGAACCGGTTGGAATTCCATTTTTCTGAAAATATCGGGCGCTTCCGCGAACAGCAGAAAAGGAAACTCAACGACAGAGGGAAAGAGCGAGAGAGACAGAGTAAGAAAGTAAAAGCGAGAGAGAGAGAGAGAGAGAGAGAGAGAGAGAGACGGGAAGAGAGCAGGAGTCAAGATGAAGGGGGAACTAAGCGCACTCGTTTTGTTTTTACCATTCGCTGATTATCCGTCGTGCCGGACGGCCTTCGCTTCAAGGAGTGTAATGAATCCTCCTTAGGATTGTTTCGACCTATTTTTCGCCGTGCCGTGCCGTGCCGCCGCGCGTCCTTTTCTTTCATCCCCTTTCGTCGTCCCTGTGATTACCGTTGCTCACGCCTCTGTTATTTTTTCTGGCCGGTGTTTCGGGTCGCTTACGATTATTGCATTTTTCCCCCGTATCGTGCCGATCGCGTGATTCACGGCCGTAGATACCGGCGAAGTGGCCGCGACGTTAATCTTATTCAACAAGAGCGGCGAATAACCCCACGGAATTAGATGGCTCGCCGACGGGATTAATTGATCTTCGTTCGATTAGAATTCGGGGGTACATACGTTTATGTCGGTCGTGATTGATCGCCGCTCGTTTCACGGAACGAACAGCTTTTCGAATTAATTCGCTTCTAATAAAAGTCAGTCCTCGTTCGCCCGACCATTCGTTCGTCTACGATCGAGCCCCCGGCTGCAGTCTACCGTCTTTGTTCTCTATTTATAAGTAACCGTCCGCTCTCCTTGTTCGCTGTTTTCATCGGCAGCCTCCTCTATCCGGGCAGCAAACAAAACGAGAGTGCCCGGTCGCGCGAGCCGAACGCGACGACGCGGCCCCAGCCCCAGACGGTTTATTTAATCCCTCGGTTTAATTATGACAAAATATTATTGGAATTCTGTGTTTCGAGCGCTTCCCTTTGCCCGGCTTCTCCGGCGTAAGCTCGGATTTTCTTTTTTTGTCGCGAACAAATTGTGTGTCCTTTACGGCGTTAACCTTATTCTCAGGAGACCGAACTGCTACGGGCTCATATTTCCTCGTAAAAGAAGTGCTTTCCTTTCTTTCCTCTTCTGCTTCGTTTTTTCACTCCCGCCTCTCCCGCCCCTTCTCTCGCTCTCTCTCGCACGCGCGCACGCTCTCTCTCCTACCTCTGCCCTTTGCTCGACGAAACGTATTTTAAAGCGTCTTCTGTGCGGCAACGCTGACGCGAGTTCTCGCGGGAATGAAATATGCAACGTTGTATTACATTCCACCGGTTACGCCGCAAAGCGTGGGAACGCGTTAATTACTCGTCGCCGGCAATTTTATTCCAAACATCTTCATCAACGCACAGAAAATAATACGATATCCCCCCCTCATCGTTTCCTTGGTTCTTTTCGTTCCCGGGGGAAAATTCGCCTTCCACGACTCGGCCCGACTCGGCCCGCCCGTCCTTTTGTCCCCGGGATAATTCCATATAGCGCGCACGCGAGCGCGACCGTCGGCCCGTCTGAATCTCGACTAGCCCGAAAATTTTCTTAGGCGAAAGATAAACATCCGTTTCGCCCTTCTATGGAGTCGCCGAAGGTCCGAGAGGGGCGATGTTAATCCGACTGACAAGAGCACGGGTCCCCATTAGATCCCGGGGCACGAGAAGGAACAAGGGAAAAAAACGGGGGAGAGAAAAAAGGGGGAAAAAAGCGGAGCCGGCCAACCTCGTTCCTTTAAACTTTCTTTTTCACTTTCATTGTCGTCGCCCGGACAGCCCTTTATTTTTTTATCCTCCTCCTCGCTTCCGCCGTTGTTCGTCGCACCCTTTCGAGCAATCCACAATCTTTTGTAGCTCGGCGAAATTTTACACCTCTTTCATCCCCCGTCGGCGCAGTTGTAATTATTCGTGAGAAACGCTCGGAATTTTCTTTACACCGCGCCGTTATCACCGAGCCCGCGGATTAACTCTACCCTTTCAGCGGTGTAACGATTTTTATCACGACCACTGCCCATTCCGCATCCACCATCCTCCCCGCTGACTTTCGTTTCGCTCGCGTGAAACCCGATCCTTCGCGGGGAACGTTTCCACCGGCTGAAATTACCGGAGCGTGTTCCACGGGGAGAGAAAAAGGGCGGCGCGGGAGCGGCGGTGGGGACGGGGGGGGGGGCGTACACGTGTAAACGCTGCAACGGATCGTTTGCTTTAAATTATCGGCTATTAACGGGGCCGAGTGTTTGCGTACTTTTCGGCGGGCCGATGCAGTTTTTCACGAGCATCCGCGTCGCGTTACCGCGGCCGCAAGATTAGGATAATGCACGGAGCGTCGGAGCGCGACGCGACTCCGCCGCCCGAAACCCGAAACGAACGAACCTTGGGTTTGTTTGACGCCGGCGACTGCAAACATTTCGGCAAAAACGGATCAATCAACATTTACCTTCGAATCGTTCGTCGGCCTCGGAGGCCAGTCACCCCCCGGCTCCCCCACCCGCGCCCGCACCGAACCCCGTCCTTTGGCCCGACGAAGCCCGGAGACATTAAGTTTCCAGCTACGTCGGTGACTGTTCGATTAGAATTCGTAATTTTGAATAATCGACGACAGAGGAGACGGTCTCTCTTCTGTTCGCCAGGAAATTTCGAGCGAGTGTCCCGAATATGTAAGCTCTTTCGCCCCGTTTCCTTCGACGCGGCCCGTCGAGATTAACCTTCATCGTCGGAAGTAAGTTTTCGAATCTCGGTTAAGTTTCCGGCTGCGAGGAATTTGCATGGTGCGGTAGACTGGCATTTCGTAAATTGCAGAACTTTTCTTCTCGCCGATCCGCCGCGATCTACCTTTCGCACCCTTTTCTGCCCTTATCCTTTCTCTTTATCGATCGGCCCGACCCCTGCGGACTCTCCCGCTGTCCTTTTCATTTCCCGTATTTCCACGGGGTTTCCTTTATTTTTCACCGTTCGTCCCTCTGTCGTTTCTTCCCGCCCTCTTCGTTCGCAGGTTTTTCACCGATTCTTCTGGCTTATTCACCGGAATCCTTTTTTCCCCCCCTTTTTTCGTCTGCCTTAATTCCATGGCTGGTCTCGAAGGAAAATATCGCCGCCGCGCCGCGCCGCGCCGTGGAGAACCCGTATTTCACTGGCGCAAGTCGAATGAGAAGTTTAAACATCTTTTTTTTTGTCGGTTTTTCGAACGCGGAGTAATGTATTAATGTTTTTCTGTGCGGAGCGCAGCGAACATCGAACGTGTAGTAAGCGTAATCGATATCGTCCCTTCTATGTAATCCGTAAAGCAAAATCTAACGAGAGAGAGAGAGAGAGAGAGAGAGAGAAGTAATGGAACTACAGTAATTTCATCCGAAAATGCCAAATTTCGGGTTTCTGTGAATTTTTCTGTGCTAGTTCTACGCCTATGTAATTTAATGTGTGTTAATTGTAACGTGCGATGACCTCCGAATTGCCTTCGAATAGTGGCATGTGGCCTCCGAATTGCCTTCGAATAGTGGCATGTGGCCTCCGAATTGCCTTCGAATAGTGGCATATGGTCTTCGAATTGCTTTCGAATAGTAGCATGTGGCCTCCGAATTGCCTTCGAATAGTAGCATGTGGCCTCCGAATTGCCTCGAATTGCCTTCGAATAGTGGCATGTGGCCTCCGAATTGTCTTCGAATCGTAGCAAAAGATTTAGAAATAAAAAAGTTAAGTCATCGTTTTTATTCTAGCATTGCTATGTATGTGCTCATATTAATGTATACTCCTTGTAAAAACGCGAGGCTCGAAGAATCGTGTCTTAGCGCAACACATTATTCTCAGATCTGCGTGTTTCAATGCCGACTCCAAACATTTCTGGGAGAAACTTCTGTATTGCATAAATTAACGATTTTACAGAAAAGACTACAGTATCTAAAAAAGGTATTATTAATATATTAATAAAAACCATTTTCTCTCTTTCTGTTACTGTATCCATGACTTTGCTCTTCTCTTTCAAGTGATTTTCATTTCTATCGCTTCCTTCTGTGTCAGTTTCCGAGCTTGAAGGCTTTTCGAACCCACTTGACCTCTTCAAAGAATAATACCAATCCCTATATCTGTACATCTGGCTAGGCGAAATGTGTCAAATATTTTTGGCTAAACCGCTGGCAAAATCGGTGACTGACATTAAGGTGATGTTCATTTCATAAGCACATATTGAGCTGAACATCGTTTCCAGTAGACTATACAGTAGTATTGCGTTTTCTATGAATTTAGTTTAGCGTAATAATGTTTTTACCATTTTCAATATTTTAATATAAACAATGTCTTATATGCTTCACGATAATGTGTACTTTTAATTCAACGAGATATATTTATTAAAATATCAAATTTGATTGAAACGCGAACGGTATGTACACTTTCTTAACCGTTGTCGGTAAGTGTATATTCTTGCAATTTGCAATTTAGTTAGTCAATCGATACATTAGTACGAATATTCCGGCTTTGCAAGTACGTAGATACGAAAAAAGAAGTCTCTTCGTTGAGAGTGCATTTGTGCACCGCCTGCTGCACCCATGTTTCGGACTTATAAAAGACTTACGAAAGAACTTATAACGCCGTTTAGGAACTTCCTAGTCCACTTGTGCACTTGCTGTCGCGACAGGCATGCCTCGCCATACTAAACTTTCATTCGTCGATAAATTTTGAAGGATTTCATTCTACGTTTGTTAAACAACAAATCACAAAACATTGCTTGGCTCTGGTGCGTAATACAACGAATGGCATATTTATTGACAATAAGAAGTAAATTAAGAGGATGAATGCCATAACGTTACACAAGGCGCAGCATAATAATAAATTTATTATTAGATCTTTATGAATTATACTTGGACAATTTTATTTTGTATAAAGAGTAGCTCGAATATAAAGAAAAATTTATTTTTTGTATTGAAAGAACTGGTATTTTAACACCGGATTGGAAGCGATATTCATGAAATTATACAGGTTATCAGGTAACAGCCGTAGATGAAATTATTCTACACGAATAAATAAATTGAAAATGTAGAATAAAATGTTTTCATTCGAAGCATAGTTTTTGAGAAAAATAAATTGGAAGCTCGGCATGCTATTGAATAGGAATCTGCTGGCGTGTCTGATCAGGCACGTGAACTTGACAACTCAAACATCTCAGTGATCCGATATCCTATAGGCTGTATTACATTTCATACATTCGCATTTGGCATGAAGGTATCAAAATCTGAAATCCATTTATTATATTTTTTATTTAAATACGATTATTTAGGCACAAAAAGAATCATCTAGGTTACACTTTCACAGATTCAATTCGTTAAAACTGGAAAGAAAACTTTTCAAAAATACAACTACACTAATTCTGTAATCTTTTAAATGAAACACAATTCAAGATCGATTTATTTCGAATGAAATATTTTCAAATTGCATCTTTCTTAAATATTTTATTTAAAATGTTTTACGTAAATATTTTATTCGAATTAAAATATTTCGGTTTTCCAATCTGTTCGCGCCATGTAAAATAAGACATAGTGCTCGCTATCTACCGTTTGAAACAGTGTTTTATCAATTCCAGGTAACAATGCGACGTACGAGTGTGACAAGTGGTTAGGTCTCAGTTAGGTTTTCGAGTTAGATTGCGTGTCCGTGATGTTGACTTTTAGAAAGTCGCCCGAATGTTCGCGTTTCTATCGGTCGGTATATATCGATAGTAGACGAGTAGGAGTGGCGGAGTCGACTCGAGAGGCAACCTTCTAGTGGAAAACCTGGCCGTATTGTTCTGGAATTTCTGGACATTCAGTGTTTAACTTTCGCCCGACCGATACCCGAGGCCCACGTCCGAATCAAACGATACGTTAAAAAACCTGGTTGACTCAAAAGTGCGTCTAATTGGTTCGCTAAGTCCTTGTTTCCTGTTATAATTAACCAGTTAGCTGTGGTGACAGTATACGTGTCGCGAGAAACAAGCGGTGACGAGTATACTCGTCAAACAGAGTAAGTGTCGCTGTTAAAATATTGGATCAAAAAGACGGTTTTATTTTATGATATATTGTATATACAGGGTGTCCCAAAAATGTCTCGCAATCCGAAAGTGGCGGGTTCCTCGGGTCGTTTGAAGCAACTTCTTCCTTTACAAAAATTTTCTCCGAGGCACGGTTAGTGAGTTATTAACGAAAAACAGTGACCAATGAGAGGCGAGCTCAGCTGGCGCTAGGCGGCCGAGTCAACAGCGCCAGCGGTCGAGCGGCCGAGCCAACGGCGCCAGCGGTCGAGGCGGTCGAGCCAACGGCGCCAGCGGTCGAGTGGTCGAATCCCAGTTCCGCTGATTGGCTCGGTCGCCTCGCGCCAGCTGAGCTCGCTTCACATTGGTCCACTGTTTTTCGTTAATAACTCGTTAACGGTGCCTCGCAGAACATTTTTGTAAAGGAAGAAGCTGCTCCAAATGATCTGAGGAACCCGCAATTTCTGGATTGTAAGACATTTTTTGGATACCCTGTATATATGTATATATATTGTATATATATTATATGATATATTAACAATATTTTATTACTAGCATTTACTTATTCACTTAGCATTAACATATACTACATACATAATAAACAAAAACACTGATTTAGAATCATTTAACAATGTTCTATAATCCCTCAGTCTCGTAAACTTGTAACAGATCGTCGCACGCTATCGGAATATGTATTTTCTGCTGCCACTTAAACATTTGATTAGCCAGCGATGGGCGCGAGTAAATCATGAAACAACTTCCACGCTCAACCTTCGAATGTTAACTCTTTGGCTGACGACAACGAAGCGGGACTCGTGATACGGTTTACGAGGCGAAGTTAACACACACGAGCCACGCTTGTAGTTCAGTTGCTATGGATGTATGCTGCGGATGAATTTATCGGCTAAAAGGGAAATCGAGTGTGTTGTCAGATGGCCGTTGCTTCGGAGTACGGGCGATCCTCTCGCTGACCTTGCGCCGCCGTGACTATTATACGTGCTAATTACGGTGTTCGAGATTCGAAATCCCGAACAAAAAATCCGGCGAACGAATCGATGCGGATATTCGACTTTTTCATACTTTTCATTTACCTCGGGCCGGGCAACGACGCGGGCAACTGCATCGAACGGCTCGTATACATCTCACTTTATCCAGTTATGCGTGTACCATTAATACGAATACACCGTTGTGTCCATTCGCACTCCGCGCGAATGGCTTTCGCACCTTCGGGAAACTCGAAAAAATCGCGAGCCCCGAGTCCGGACCACTTCGCTGCTCGCCGGGCTTCCTTCCACTCCCATTTATCAGCATCCCGCTTTCATTTTTCATTTTTCTCCGCACTTTTTTTCTTCCGCCATGCATACGTGTCTCCTCGCCCCCTACGCTCGAGCAATTTGCGTTATTCTTGGCGGGGAATTCGTTCCCCTCGGGGAACCGGTACCGGAGCCGCTAACTTTATAGGAAGATCGAGCACTGTCGGATTTTTCCCCGGGAAAACCGAAGGGAAAAACACAAGAGAGGGACGACAAGGGAAAAGGGAGACTGGGGCGGGGAGGTCCGTTCGCATCAGCTTGTATGTACGCTCTGTCGCTTCACCTCCAGACGACCTACGGAATGTGTCACTGTTCCGCTGGAAAATCTTTCGCTTTTCACGAGCCCGGACGCGCACGGCCCGCAGACGCTGAAAACCAACGGGCGAAAGATTCCGCGCGGGCGTGGAGGCTCGGAACGCATCGATAAAGATAAAGTTTGCCAGACGATAAAGTTCCACCGCGACAAAAACCGGCGCCCCGCTCGCTTCGACCGGCTATTCATTTCCCTTGGAGGGTTGTCAAGCCGCGCCGCCCGCGTTCCTTTTAATGCACGAGGGGCGAGTGCGTTCTCCTCGACGCGCGAACCCCGTTGGAAAATATTAATATTGCCGTATCCTCCAGTACCTACGGAGATTTAGAGCCGCACCCGACTGTATTACTTAATTGCGACTTTATTTACGCGCCCCATCGTTCGCGCCCGTTAAGCGTGTTTCGACCGCTGCATATGAAACGCGATGCACACCTTTCACGATCCCGCGCGGAAACGCGGGTCGCTCCGGGAATCCCATTACGGTCAACGGGAAAGTTCCGATCGAATAAGATAACTTCGGATGAGAAAAGTAGAGCGGCCATTAGCGCGATACCGGTTCATTAATAATTAATCGAATTTGGGGGGCCGAGCTTGACTGAAGAGTCAGCATACATTTTAAAGAGGATTTATCGAGCCGTTCTGCTGCGACTAAGAAACGGATGTTCGGCTAATGAAGGAGCACGCGAATGTCAGAATTGAGACTGAGAGAAGAATCGAGACTGTGTTGTACGAGTTTCAATGTATCGGATAGGTTTATGGTATAGGAGCGTCAAATTGTTAACGAGTCGTGAACAGTGATCAATAGAAAAGGGAATATTTGGCAATATACATATACATATATATGTATATAATATAAATATAATATAATATAATATAATATAATAATATATAGTATAATATAATATAATATAATATAATATAATATAATATAATATAATATAATATAATATAATATAATATAATATAATATAATATAATATAATATAATATAATATAATATAATATAATATAATATAAATATAATAATATAATATATATAATATGTAATAATATAGAGATAATATAAATTTCCAGAAAGTCCAGAAGTTCCAGAAGTTCCAGACGTTCCAGAATGTCCAGAGATTTCAATATACTGTTTATTTTCATGATAATATTGGTTAATATTTTCATTTTGAACAAATTCGTGCAAGTAAAGTCGCCTTTAAGGTAAAGTTTCAAGTGTCCAGAAGTAGAACTAATGTACCACTTCTAAAAAAATAAACAATCGAGCTATTAATTTCGGAACAATGTTCGTAATATACAAGGTGTAGTAACTTATTTTATTTCATTACACAAATTGTAATTGTAACAAAAAAGAGCATTAGAAAAATACTAAAGGCAATGTCAAATATCGGTGGAGTTATGCTATTCGGCTTACGGAAATTTGGAGGCCACATGTCTCGATTCGAAGGCAATTCGAAGGCAATTCGGAGGCCAAATGCCACGATCGTTGCGAATGATCACGTACCTTGTAGTTCCGCGGTTTTACTTACCTGACTCACACCCCAAACAGACCATTTTGTGTTGTCTTCCGGGACCTCGAGTTAAAGGAGTTGTATCACATGCCGCTTAGCATCGACGTAGCAAAAATTCACATAGGCGTTGGACCAGCACAGGGAAATTCACAGCAACCCGAAATTTGGCATTCTCGGGAGAATTTATCGTATTGGCTAGATTTATGGTATAGAAGCGTCCGATTGCTAATTAGTGGTTAACAGTGACCAATAGAGAAGCATATGGGAAATTGCATGATGAAATACTGCAGGCGGAGGAATGTGGAATTTGACAAATTAGTTCACATTCCGTGTATTTACATACACTTGAAATAGTGACCTCTGGGTGAAATTACGTTCTCTCACATGTATAAAGGAATTTATGTAGCGGTGTACAACAAAATGTACGTCTCTCGGTTTGCACAAAATATGCGACTGCACTTTGTAATTGCTCGCGTGTACACGTACGGGCTGATTCAATGGTGTTTTTTTTAAATTCCGTGCTTACGTCAACTAATCTTTTAGAATGGTGGATTTAACACCGAAGTATCCCAAGAAAATAGAACGATAGACACGAATATTATTTGTATAGAAACGTATTCGATCTCGCGGTCCCCGTTTAGGTAATTTAACCCTTTGCGCTCGAATGGCGACTCCGAAGCACCACTAATATTTGTTACATCACCTTTTAGGATAATTTTGATATTAACAAAGTTTACATTTGAAAAATTGTTAAGAGTGTAACAGTTGCGCGAGTCCCAAGTGCATTTTCTCATATAAAATAGAAATACTGTAAGCCAGAGAAATGATTTTATATTTTCGGTTGAAATAGCTTCGAGTGCAAGGGGTTAAAGAAGTTATTTCGGTGCGAATAAATGCAGTTTACATTGCAACATGCGTATTTTTGTTTTCGACTCGAGCATATTATATATTATATAGCTTATTATTATGGCTTATATTATTAGCTTATTATTATAGCTTATTATATATTATATAGCTTATTATTATAGCTTATTATTATAGCTTATTATATATTATATAGCTTATTATTATAGCTTATTATTATAGCTTATTATATATTATATAGCTTATTATTATAGCTTATTATTTATATTATATATTATTATAGAGCATATTATATATTTTCTTACCAAAAACCACCATCTGTACTTACCATTGACTTACCCGGTGCATATATAATAATGACGATGCATGGTAGCGCAATATTTTTTCATTAATTTTGTTTCACGATCATGTTCACGCCACAAGCTTTTTCGAAAAAGTAGCGCATCCTGATTCATACTATGATTATGAATATATGATTCAATATTCATTTAACAGTTTGAGTCCCAGGGGTTATTCAGAAAACACGATCGAAAAGTGGCGAACAGCACGATAGCGCTTCTTGTCTTAATTGATTGCGAAGAGAACCACGAGGCGCGATAGCGCTCGTCAAGATTGACAAACAAAACAAAAAGAAAAAAATTGAAAAAAATACAGCTATGCGATGTACGCGCGTCGCTAATGTTTGATCGCGACACAAGATCTGAACAGCGCGATCGCGCTGCTTGGGACTGAAACGGTTAAAGATCGATCTTTTATTGGCATCCCTAGTACGCGTAAACGTAATCGTTATATGTTTACATTATGTTTAGATTCTGTCTACATCGTGTTTACATTCTGTCTACACCATGTTTACATGCCGTGTACGGCCGTACGGCTGCTGACTGCGCTTATTGTTAGTCTATTTGTATCACTCGAATTGCAAATAGGCTAACAGTAACCGTAGCCGGTATCCGTATCGCCGAAGACAGAATGTAAACATAATGTTTACAGTATCTGGAACTGCACGAAAATATTTTGCCTGGTTACAGGTACGCCTGTAAAAGATCGATCCTCGAGAGAGAGAGAGAGAGATCATCGAAAGATTCATATTCGAGAACATAATTATTCGATGCAGTTGCAGACACCGGAAGTTTCCCTTCTTCTCGTTCCTTCTTTTTCTCTCTCGAATTTTACGATTTTAAATACGACCCAATGACGTTATATGCCGAAGTTCGAAGAATTGACGAAGTTATAAAACTTTGAATAAGATAGCGCAGCTATCTTGTAGTAGAGTCCATTGTTCGGAACTTTAACGGGTCATTCCTCCTTGGCACGGTTGAAAAAGATTGGGCTCCTCCGCTCCTTCTTAGCGCGAGACCATTGTTTAAGATATAAATTTTCGGCGATCACAGACCCCGGCCGCTGTTTAAATCCGGCCGGAGAACGAAAGGAGTTATACGCACAACGGTATACATATTTATTTTACACGGGGAAACCTCAAGACGCTTGAAACAGGTCAGCCGAACGGTTTCTTTATCTTCCGAGATAAAAGAAGATGTTTCAAACAGAAGCTGTTTGGTTTCGAGGGTCTGAAAGACTTTTAGATTTTTATTTATGGAGAAAACTGAAACAAGAAGTGTACAGTGAAAGGCCGTCGACAAAAGAACGGATTCAAGAGGGTATAAGAAGAGGCCGCGCTTCTCTAGATCAAAATGTAATCCGGAATTCAATATTTTCCATATTAAATGGCCACGAGGCGTGTAACGCCGCTCAAAGTTTCACGCGACCGGGTCAGCGTACCGCACGTAAATCGACGTGCTCCACGTTTCGGCTTTTCGCTGGTTCTACAGGGTGTCCCAAAAATGTCTCGCAATCCGGAAATGGCGGGTTCCTCGGATCATTCGAAGCAACTTCTTCCTTTACCAAAATTGTCTCCGAGGCACCGTTAACGAGTTATCAACGAAAAACAGTGACTAATAAGAATCGAGTACGGCTGACGCGAGGCGGCCCAACCAACCAGCGCGCGAAGCCCAGTTCCGCTGATTGGCTCGGTCGCCTCGCGCCAGCCGAGCTCGCCTCTCATTGGTCACTGTTTTTCGCTAATAACTCGTTAACGGTACCTCGGAGAAAATTTGTATAAAGGAAAAAGTTGCTTCGAATGACTCGAAAAACCCGCTACTTTCGGATTGCGAGACATTTTTGGGACACCCTGTATTTTGCAACGAATTAACATACTTGTGAAAATCGGATCATCGGCGAACAATCGGAGTTTCTTAAGTTGCCTGGCGTACGCGTTACGGTTCGAAACTCGGCCACCGGAAAATATGAATGCTTTCGATGTTAAACGCGTTTCGTAACAGAGTTGAAAATTCATCCGCGGGGCCGAACAAACGTCCAGCTCGCAGAAATTCGTCCGAATTTCATAAAATTTGATAAACTCTGGAAAAACCCATCACCACGATGCTTGATACATCGGACAACCGCTATTCAACGCGTTCGCTACCGCCATTCGTTTTAGCAGCAGTCTTCGCAGTCACAATATTTTATTAAATGCAGCAACGTGTTCTGTTTATGAAATATTAAAAAGAAAGAATGCAACACGCGGAAAAGATACAGAATTTCAACAACGTGCAAGAGCAAATGTGTTAATAAAACAAAATACTCTTATCTTTTGGGACAATGTGCGCGCGCGTGAAGTGTTCAGTTAAAATTTTGCAGCATTTTATTCAACAAAAAAGATGATGTACGTTTATACTTTTTATCTGGTTTTTAGCTAAAATGCCAGATGAAGGTGCCAACTGTTCATTCCTGTCAAGGTATTTTTGTCCACGGAATTGGAACATTTATTAGTGTTATGAAAAAAGATGCGCAGTCGATAGCTTTTAAATTGCTCTAGTGCTAGATATATCTGCTGAAAGATGTATTTATGTTCGCGCGAGTGCAATTTCTGCAGTTCATGCATATTATATATATCGTATATATCTTATTATACATATACATAGAGTTCCGTATTATTATCACGTCATACGTAGGGTATTAATAATTTTTACAGATCGATTCGCGATTCGGTCTTTCTTGTATCAGTGTAGCACTAGTCGTTCCACGCGACTAGCGTGCACAGTAATTTCTTAATGAGTAACGACAGCTAAATAAAATCTTTACAGCACTTTACAGCGGAGTTGTACAGAGGGCGGTACCTTTTTCTAAATAGTTACCAAAAATAATTTATACGTTTTTCACACGCAACAACATTTTTTTGTTAAACGCGCAAATTAATTTTTATTGTAGTCTATCGAGTACGGTAAACTTTGCTAAGATCTACGAAGAGTTGCATAAGTCTAGAAGAGTTACATAAAAAACTGCTGCGATAAATCTTGACTTTTGTACTCTTGCATCATTAGCCTGTTGCCTGATAACGACGAGTCAGATGTGTGATAAAGATTTTTAACACGATTTATCGAATACGTATGTTGCTCATTTTATTCAACTTTGAATAAAAATCTACTCTCCTTTCAACGATGTTTAAAACCATTACAGAAAATACAAACGTACGTTTCTCGTTATTAGCAGACGATTCGTCGCGATTCGTTTAGCGAAACACATAATTATTTCAATAATATAATTTTTATTAATACGATTATTACATCGACAGCGCAAAAAGTTTGCTTGAAAAGATAATCGCGATACATTTTCTTTAAGGCCGCGCCGAATCGATTTTTATGATTGAAATTTTCCGCGAGGTCGCGTGCACGTGACTCCGATCGTCAAAGGGTTAAAGATTCTTCAACCTTCTTGCCGAAAAGATTCGCGCGTTTAAAGGAAGCGTCGCAGCAATCCGTCGATGGCCAAACCGATCCTGCAGGAAGAAGCGTTACCCAGAAAATTAAAGGAAAACAAATTCCGAATCGGAAAGAAAAATGGAGCGGTACGTGTCCTCCGTATTCAATCATGGCCCTGCCTTCTCCCATCCAACCCCGACCGGGCAGAGGGAGGCGGTTACATAAACTCCTGGCAGATAGTAGCACATAGTTGAACACGTACTTCGGAATTCTACGGTTCGGCAACGAGCGCGCCACTAAATTCTGAAACAACGACACCGCGTTGATGGAACCCGATACTCGGCGCGCGGTTTCGCGCGTTCGCCCGCGAAACGGTGGGCGGCCGTAAACGATTCCTGGCCTGCCATTATTTCCGGTCGGGCTGGGGCGAAACACCGTCGCCACTCAATGACAGTGGGATATTCTATTTCGAAAGGGAGGCAACTTCTGTTTGAATACACGTAACGGCACCGTTCAGCCTGCGAGAGTTTTTAAGTGCAGATGAAAATTGCCCCTGCGAGCGTCGGGGATGAAGGGGCTGCGAGCGAGCGGAGCATGCGAGCGAGTGTGCGAGCGAGAGGGAGGGAGAGGGAGAGGGAGAGAGCATGACGAAGCGAGTGGAATGGAGAAAGAGAGCGAAAAAATGAATTCCCGCGATACGAGTATAAACGTCGTATGCAGCTGCAGGTGCATCAGACTTCTTCTCCCGTCTTGCGCCCCTCGGAGACGACGGGCCGAGAGAGACGGGGAGAGTCTCTCGCCCAGGTTTCCGCGCGTCTGGGCTCTCGACTCCGTCTCGCTGAATTTCTTCCGCTCCCCGGAACGTCTCGTCGATTGATAACACCGTCGCTCGCTCGACGGAAATATTCTTGTACGTGTACGGCTCATGCATATGTAAAATTTCAATGTCGCCCCTCAGTCACCCCTGCCACGGATACTCGCGGATATATGTATATATGTATACATATATACGTATATACCCGCCGTAAAAACTGTCCGTCTGTTTTTACTGTTATACCCTTGCCGGAAAAAGAGTTCCAGCGCGCTTACGGAATTTACATCATAAATAAGGCATTCTCAATGGCAAGAATTTTTATATTCTCCGCGCGGAATCGTAAAATCGCTCGGATGACGGGAACCCGGCCGAACGGATGGCACCCCGCCTTTTTGTCCCCGGCGACGAATTCTTTATGATAATTCACCGCTTGCTCAGCGGAGTTTCGTTAGCTTCTCTCTTCTTGCGCGGGCCCTTTTGCCGGGAGTGCCGATTCACCTCGATCCGATCCGATCGATCATTCGGCAATAAATGGCCGCGTGTCCCACCCCGCGATAATTGCTCGGCCTGTTGGTCATCGAGCGATTAAGAAGTCGCGACGGAGATTAACCAGTTAGCTGTGGCGCCTCTTTTTCAGAGCGCGCACCTATATGTGTCGCGAGAATCAAGCGATGACGAGTATACTAATCAAACACAGAGTAAGTGTCGCTGTTAAAATATTTGATCAAAAAGACGGTTTTATTTTATGATATATTGTATACATATATTGTATATACAGGCTGTCCCAAAAATGTCTCGCAATCCGAAAGTGGCGGGTTCCTCAGGTCGTTTGAAGCAACTTTTTCCTTTACAAAAATTTTCTCCGAGGCACCATTAGCGAGTTATTAACGAAAAACAGTCACCAATGAAAGGCGAGCTCAGCTGGCGCTAGGCGGCCGAGTCAACAGCGCCAGCGGTCGAGCGGCCGAGCCAACGGCGCCAGCGGTCGAGGCGGTCGAGCCAACGGCGCCAGCGGTCGAGCGGTCGAATCCCAGTTCCGCCGATTGGCTCGGTCGCCTCGCGCCAGCTGAGCTCGCCTCACATTGGTCACTGTTTTTCGTTAATAACTCGTTAACGGTGCCTCGGAGAACATTTTTGTAAAGGAAGAAGCTGCTTCAAATTATCCGAGGAACCCGCCATTTCTGGATTGTAAAGCATTTTTTGGATACCTTGTATATATGTATATATATTGTATGTATATTATATGATATATTAACAATTTTATTACTAGCATTTACTTATTCACTTAGCATTAACATACACTACATACATAATAAACGAAAAACACAGGAAAAATTAAATACTTATAAAATATCGTGAATTATTCATATAATTATTCATATCTTTTATTTGTTTATTTTACTCTGGCCCGGCCTCAAAATATTCTAAACATCTTGAAATTTCAGAATATATTTTTGTTTTCACTAAAATTACAATTTAAATAGCCAATGGTCACTACTCTTTACGCACGACGAATATACTCGTCGTGACACAAGATACTGCCACTTCTCCATGACGAGTATACTCGTCAAACACGGCTAACTGGTTAAATCGCGTGTAACGATTAGAAAACTGTTCGGACACAGGCGACTTTGCGGGATCGTTGCGTACCTCTGACTGTGTTTTAAAGCAGCACAGCGTTTCGTTCGTTGCGTCATCCGGGTCCACGGTCGTGCTCGTGCGAGACGCAACCGGCAGCAAAACTATACGAACCATACGCTATTATTTACCGGGCTGGATATTGACAGCATGGAAGACATTTGGCACAGTATCGTTCACCCGGGAGTCAATAAACTGGATACAGACAACACAGGAATTACCCACTATGACTCTATTCACCCCGGACTAAATAGACCCGATGCAAACCACATGGGAATTATCCGACACTATACTGCTCATTGGCGACTCGATAGACCTGATACGAATACCCTGGAAGACCCGATACGGTCCAAATACGACTAATTACCATCTGTGACCGTTCCGAGAAGAAGTCTGCATTCTGGACCTCCGAAAGAGTCAATAATAGTCTGGGAAAGCTCCCGGATTTCGGTATATGTACATATTACGGCGGTCATTAAAAGGAAATTTGGACTTTGAGCGAACGTGGCTAAAAGAATCCCGGTTAATTACAAGATTTGCCGCATTCCGGGGATTTTAAACGGTCCGAGCAGCCCGAAGGGCGAGGATTTGAAAAATTGCTAAGAAATCTTGGACGGAATGTAAAGAAAATTGCTCGTTCGGAATCTTTAACGGGATCGTCGTGGATTTGCGTTAACCCTCGTCCGTCCCTCTTTTCTACAAATTAGTCCGTCCTTTGTTATCAAATCGACACAGCGGTAAACCATGAATAAGACGAATATAGTAAAAAATTGCTAAGGAGTAATAAATAATTAATTTCGTAAAATCTTTCTATAAGAATGAAAACCTGTGATGAGCTGCGCCAAGTTTTAACGTCGATTAATCACGTTGTTTATAACTAATGAGACTTATCGAAGATCGCGAAGGTATCGTCGAATCGCCGAAAAATGTTCGAGGGTGTTGATGCCCGAAACTATTGGGTTGGCAACTAAGTAATTGCCGACTTCAGTTATAGATGTCTCTCACTCCCATTTTTATGATATCCGTAAATGTTATATTATAAAATTATTATTATTATTATTATGTTATTTTTTATTATCCGTGAATGTTAGCAACTGGACAAATTGAATGCAGCGGTCAAGGAAAAGCGACCAGAATTGGTCAATCGTAAAGGTGTCATTTTCCAGCAGGACAATGCTAGGCCGCACACGTCTTTGTCCACTCGGCAAAAATTCATGGATATTGGTTGGGAATCGATGTTACACCCACCATATAGTCCTGATCTCGCGCCATCGGATTACCACTTAATTCGATCCCTGGACAACTCCCTTCGTGGTAAAACTTTTAATGACGATGACGCTGTAAAATCTCACTTAACTCAGTTTTTGGCCGAAGAGGATCAGACTTTCTACGAGCGTGGAATTTCCAAGTTGTCAGAGAGACGGCAAAAGGTCATCGAAGAAAATGGAAAATACATTACAGATTAAACTTCGTTCCAAGTAAAAAAATTTGTTATTTCATTGAACAAATCGGCAATTATTTAGTTGCCAACCCAATATTTATCGATTTAGGGTATCGTCGGGACCAAGTTAAATGAAGCCTGACGTTGTACCGTTTAGATTTTCCGGCAGCGTTTATACTTTCCGTCGTATTGTTAGCGCGCGGATTGCATCTGAATTGACCTACTTCACGCGATGATTCGTAACAGGAAACAGAATGGGTTCTCCGATGTATCGCAGAGATATCTTAACGTATCGTGGCGTTGTGCAAATACGTGTCTCAGTTTCGCGTTAATTTGTACGGAACGGAAGTTTAGTTACCTCTGTCACGCCGTGTTAGCGGTTGCGATGCAATGAGACGGACGTCTCAAGATAACGCAATCCCGTTTCATTATATTCCCCTACGCCGAATGGATTACGGGTGAACTTGACGCGGGCATCGCCGCGAGATCAAGAGCCGCCGTCGTCCTTTCCATTCGCTAAAATTCACCTGTCCCTCGCGCGAGATTAATATTCACCGTCGAAAAATACTTTTGCAAACAGCATCGTATATGCATCGAATTTAATCCACGACCGTTTCGCCGGTTTAATTTGTTCTTTGATATCGTATTGACACGGTGATAGGAAATCGATACCGTGGGACAGCAAATAGCCAAATTTCCGAATGGTTTTGCCGCGAATAAAAAAGTTTTCCGTTTATGCGCCGTCGGGCAGCAGATTTGATGTCGTTCCGAAACAATGAAAATAACGAAACGGACGGATATTAATTTCTTCGAATTAGATATTCCGATTGAGATGCCCGGGACAATATTTCGAGTCGAAGACGAGTGAATTTAATATCACGGAGGGAGGGAATGATTATTAAAGCATTGCAAAAAGCTATCGAATAATAGACGCGATGATAGATTGCTGCCATCAGAGGCGTGACTAAGCGTTTATCAAAATTTCCCGGGGAAATCTGTTGGTTCAACACGAAGTCGATAAGATGATCGGAAAAGGGCTTCCGCCCGGAGTTTCGACCTCGCGAGGAGTTACTACTATTCGGAAGCGCAGATCGCAAGATTTCTGCAGAGATAATTTCTCTTGTGTCGCTAAAAGCAAACTCATCTCGACGCTTATTGGGACTTGTTTGAGGTACACACGCGCGCGCGCGCGCGCGCGCACACATGGTTCGAATCGATCCAAGTTCGATCGGCGCATCTAATACATATTTGATTGGAATCTTGTACAAGCCCTGAGAATGCACAGCTGATCTAATTTATATCTAACCTTGCGTACAGCAGATCTAACCCAGAACCAACCCAGATAGCTGACGCATGCCTAACACAAATCTCATTCAACATGGTTGCCATCGGAAACTCCTTCTTTCATCGATCGTGCGCTCTGTTTAGTCAGTTAAAAGTACGTAGTTAGCTATCGATTATCAACGGTAACCGCTGCTCTTATTATACGAACAATGGAAAAGCTGGCGACAAAAGTCCGTCTCGCGGAGAGACAATGAAAATTCACCGTGGGAACACATTGACGAAACACGTGCGAAAGTCGATTCCTATCGGTATCGATTCCGCGTGTAATACACGCAGGACGCCGGACAAATTGCAAATTACTCGGGCATTTTCAGATTTAGGTATGTTCATTAATTTGTTCTTCGTAATTTAATTGCTCATGGATTATTAATAACGTCCGATAATAAAGTTCCGCGATTCGAGTTCATCGGGAAATGGATGCATCCTCGCCGGTTCATATTTTCTGTTCCACGGTTTTATCGTGCTTCAAAGTGCATGTCCGTAGTCGGTTCCGTATTTTCTACATTATAAGACCGTGTGATCATTTAATTAGGTGTACCGTCGTCGATAAAGACATTTATCGAACTCTAAATGAAAAATTAATTCCATTCCTTCCGAACGAAATTAATGAAACGGTATACAGTATACTCCCATTAATATTCGCACTCCTTTTGAAACGCATTAACTTTTTTGAAACTGCACCAAACGATTTAAATTCTCTCTAGGCGACAGAGGGACTGATGTACCAGACAATGACTAAATTACTTCGTTACTATTATTCTCTCTATGAGAACTCTAAATGAACTCTAAATGAAAAATTAATTCCATTCCTTCCGAACGAAATTAATGAAACGGTATAGAGTATACTCCCATTAATATTCGCACTCCTTTTAAAACGCATTAACCTTTTTGATACTGTACCAAACGATTAGAATTCTTTCTAGACGACAGAGGGACTGGTGTACTAAACAATGACTAAATTACTTCGTTACTATTATTCTCTCTATGAGAACTCTAAATGAACTCCAAATGAAAAATTAATTCCATTCCGTCCGAACGAAATTAATGAAACGGTATACAGTATACTCCCATTAATATTCGCACTCCTTTTGAAACGCATTAACCTTTTTGAAACTGCACCAAACGATTTGAATTCTTTCTAGACGACAGAGTGACTGATGTACAAGACAATGACTAAATTACTTCGTTACTATTATTCTCTCTATGAGAACTCTAAATGAACTCTAAATGAAAAATTAATTCCATTCCTCCCGAACGCAATTAATGAAACGGTATACAGTATACTCCCATTAATATTCGCACTCCTTTTGAAACGCATTAACCTTTTTGAAACTGCACCAAACGATTTGAATTCTTTCTAGACGACAGAGGGACTGATGTACCAGACAATGTGTGTGTGACTAAATTACTTCGTTACTATTATTCTCTCTATGAGAACTCTAAATGAACTCCAAATGAAAAATTAATTCCATTCCTTCCGAACGAAATTAATGAAACGGTATACAGTATACTCCCATTAATATTCGCACTCCTTTTAAAACGCATTAACCTTTTTGATACTGCACCAAACGATTTGAATTCTTTCTAGACGACAGAGGGACTGGTGTACTAAACAATGACTAAATTACTTCGTTACTATTATTCGTTGCTACTATACTTGGAGCGACGAAACATAGTAAAAAACTCTCGTTTTTCAACCGTTTTGTCCGAGCCCACGACGTAAATTGAAAAAACGAAAATGCTTTTCGTAGATCTCGGCGAGCATTGTACGCATGCTGCTAACTCGGCGTTGGACAGTGCAATCGGAGGAACGAAGCGCACGGATTTATCAGCCGTGCGCTGTATCGAAACGCTGGAATTGAATGTTCTTGGATAGCAAAACAATGAGCGGGATCCGTCTCGCCGGCTAATAGGTTTAATTAAGGTGTCCAAATACGGAAAGTCTATTACTCGATCGTGGCACATTTCGAAAGTCAGCGGCGCGGGAAATAGAATTGTACGAGGGACGAGTAAGCACGAATGACGGTCGCGGACGAGCAAAAAGCGGCCGATTACAGTAAAAGTGAGCCGCGCGGCGGGTACGGTAACGGGCGGGGAACGGTGGCCAGAGGACGGCCGGGGGTTTAAACTCGATAATTCAATGCGACGAGCAATTTTCGTCCCCTTTTATGACGGCCGGCTCCACTTTTCTGGGGATCGTCGCTGAACTTTTCCGCCCCGGGAACGGATAATTAAGAACGTTACCGGTACGTACGTGATTCCGAGATAATTGGATGCCGCGTGACAAGCTGAATGTTTTGATGCAGTCGCCGCCCCCGCGCCGCCCCCCGCGCCGTTCCTTCCGCAGCCTCGTTCTCGCCGCTGCGCTGCGGCTGCCAGCGTCCCGCCTATCCGCGTTGCCTATCCATTTCCGTGGAAAGTTAATTTGTAGAAACCCGGTGAAACACGTAGAATAAATACGCCCTTCCTTCGCTTAACGTGCCGGTCATGCAGCCGCGCTATATCAGTCTCGTTTGTCATGCGCCGAGCAACGGCAACGACGTTATCGCGTTCGCGATTAATATCCTCCGGACAAATCGGCCTCGCCTCGAGGAAAAAAAGGAAAGCGAAGACGCGGAGTAGGCCGGGAGGAAAGCCGGGCCCGCAGCGGATCATTGTTTTGTCCCAATTATTGGCTGAAAAATCGGCGGAGTTCATTAGAGCCGTCTTTACGCCGCGCCGCCGCCGCCGCACCGCGCCGCGCCGCGGGGAAACTGATTGACGAATCGGAAACGGTTCCTGCAGCGTTTCTTCCTTTGTCGGCGGTACTCCATTGTCTCCGGGATCGGCTAATACCAATATTTGACGAAACTTTTAACTCGTTTCCTCCAACCTCTTTTAACCTCGATTTGATTCGGGTCTAAGTATGTAGACATTGCATACATACGAGGCAAAATAATGACACACGGCGAACGTTGTTAGTAGATTACGGATTGCGTGCGTTTATGGCGAATTTGAGTAGCTGAAATATAATATTCCGAAGACATGGAACGGTTTAATAATATTGCAACGCTATCTTCAACTTAACGGAATTGTGGAAAGAAATAGAGTTTAGTTCTATTTCGTTTCTGTTTCTATTTGAAACAGACTGTTTTGCAGTCTAATGATCGATTATTAGATATCTACAGGAATTAAACAAACGACGCACTTTATTGTAAAACGGTACAAATGCAGACACCGAGACGCTTCTTCGTGTCAGAGATAGCTTCCATAGTTATAACTTTCTATCGAATGCAACTGATCCTCTTAGAAAATATATGTGATCGAAATTTGAACCAACGACCGGTATCGAATTAACTCGATTTTTTTAAACGAATATATGAAATCATGCTTGTTACGGATATATGGCATGACGGCGAACGCGTTAAACGGAACTATGAGAAAACCTTCGATAGGAGGAAAATCCTTCGTGACACTCTTTCACAGATGAAACACGTTCTCCATGCGCGTCACAATTATTTTTAAACGGGGGCTGAACTGTATTGTCTGTTTTAAATGTATAGAGTGCACGATGTTGAAAATGAACTTCGTTAACATTCATTCTTCAAGCTGAAACAGAAAGTATCGTTCCAAATGTTTTGTATATCGACCGATGAGAAAAGATTCCTAAAAGCTACAACAAGAAGTTTCTACGAAAATATCGCACAAATAATCCGCGGATAAACATGATCCGACATACGAATTGATGAGACTTACGCGATGTACTAATACATACTTTGATTTTCTATCGTTCCGACATTGCTAGAACCCCAGCAGAATAAAATTGTCGAACAAAATGCAAATATCCTTCCCCGATGGAATATACGGTATTTATAAAAATGTTCAACATACATCCGACGAAACGATTTCCGCGCAGGGTGTGGCCGCGTATCAGTATGAATAATTCATGTACGAATATCCGGATGTATCACGGCGATTGCATAATGGAGAAAATTCTTTTGCATATGCTTTTAAGATAGCGGCACGCACGAAACCCTTCCGAGCATCGACTGCGTTAGATACCGATCTTGAGAAAAGGAGGGAAGGAACGCGAACCAAAGCAAAGCTGCATTCGATTTCCGCGACGGTATGTAATATCGGTTCGGAAAAGACTTTCTTGCCACCCGAAAATACTTTCTTGCCGCCGAAAATACTTTCTTGCCACCCGAAAATACTTTCTTGCCACACGAAAAGACTTTCTTGCCGCCGAAAATACTTTCTTGCCACCCGAAAATACTTTCTTGCCACACGAAAAGACTTTCTTGCCACCTGAAAATACTTTCTTGCCACCCGAAAATACTTTCTTGCCACCCAAAAATACTTTCTTGCCACCGAAAATACTTTCTTGCCACGGAAAGTATGTATTTCGTCGATTTAGAGGTGATCGAAAGTAATTCTATTATTTGATTTATTAAAAACGAAGGTCTGCAAGGATTTGTGGCAAAATTCACACGATTCAAGGACACAATGATCTACGCAATTCATTATAATCGCGGCCTCTTTGCTGGACGCATTATATTCAATATAACCTTTTCGAGTCGTTGTTCTATGTCCAGTTGGTCCCAAAAACAGAATTGAAACGTAAGAGAAGAAGAGCAATCCCTACGAGATAAATATTTTTCGTATCTATTCGTCGTTCAGTCAGTAATTGTAAGCAGATGCGCGAGATTCTGCGCAAATTCTTTTGGGAAAACAGAATTAAATGCTTCCTCTTAATGTTGCTAAAAAAAATGAAGACCGAGACGCGCGCTGAAGTTTATTAAATTCCTTATAGAGTAACAACGATATCGTCTATGTAAATAAAAAATCAAGTTACACTTTCAATGTTCTTTTTTCTTCGTTGATACAAGAAAGCAGTTTTATTTGAAATTTGATTTTTTATTTACATAGACGATATCGTTGTTACTCTATAAGGAATTTAATAAACTTCAGCGCGCGTCACGGTCTTCATTTTATATATATACAAATCGTTATGAAGGTGATATATATATATATATATATATATATATATATATATATATATATATATATATATATATCACCTTCATAACGATTTGTAATTCATAAAAATTCTCACTCGGAGGAAAAGTAATCGCTCGAAGAGTTAGTTCGCAGTCGTACAAAACTTTATAACTTAATACGCGTCCGATCCTCGTTACGATCAAGTTTTAACTGATCAAACGCTGCGCGAAAGGCAAAGCAAATGCAGTTGAACGTACCTCGGGCACCTACCTTGCTCAGGTAGAAAGTCATTTTTTATCACGACGAATTCTCCGGTGCAAAAGGAGGAAATATGTATTCCTAACCACCTTTCAAAAAAAAAAAAACAACAACAACAAATAACTAACTAACTAACTAACTAACTAACTGCGACGAATTCTAGAAAACTGTACTTTGGCCAGCTAAATCGACGAAATACGGCACACGCGACGCCGCGACGCGGCGAAAGCCTCCGCCACGGTTAATCGTTCCTACACCGCGACAATCTTTTCTATTTTTCGGACGGACCGCGTGCTGTTTTAAACTACCGCCTGCGGCAGAAATTTAGTTACAGTTTTACGGGAAGTTCGTTCAAACAGGCCGACGCGCGTCGCGGCGCGGCGTCCGTGCATTTTTGCACGGAAAGTCGCGTGAGCCATTTCGGCAAGTTCGTGGGACGCGCGACATTCTTCGCCAAACACGAGAGCAGATTTTTAAGCTCGTTGAAACGTGTCATCCTCAAAGTCGCGCCCTTCCACATCGCCCGGTCCTCGTAGAAGAGAGCGAAGCACTGCGGCGGGGGCGGCGGCGGCGCGTTTGAGGGGCCGGGGGGACGCCGGTCGCGCGTGCACGGCCAAATTCAATCGATTCGACACCCGGCTCTCCTTTATTTCCCCATTCGCCGCTCAATCAAAAAGCACTCCATCAGAATTTCCCTTTGCCGTTGATTTCTCGTGGCCGGCGTTCGACAATTAACACAGTCGTTAGAAACCGGCCGGTGGCCTCGATATCCGACCTTCCGTGCTGTTTCTCTTCTGCGCGTTCCGGCACGCCTGTACCGCCATCGCCGCCCCCTCCCTCCCCCCTCGACCGCCCCACCAACGGTATTGTACTTATTTTTCCAGCGCTGAAAATGTCGCTGGTATAGCTGGTAAAGCGAACAATCGGGTCACTGTTACGACGCGTTTGTTGTCGAGGGACAAGCGGCTGAAACGTACAAAAAAAAAAGAAATACCGAAAGGGAGAAGGAAAGAGAGAAACACACACACAGAGAGAGAAAGAGAGACAGAGAAAAGGAAGCGAAGAAGAGCTGGCGGAGGGACGAAGAACGCGCAGGAAGCGAGGGGGCTGAACGACGGAGCGAGAAAACGGGCGAACCGTTCTGGTAAAAAAAGGAGGACCGAGAACCGGGAGAGGGGGCAGCGAAGATTCAAAGCGGCGCGGCGGCGGGAGCCTTTCGGTGGAACCATTCTAATTGGGGCAGATGTTAATTAAGGCGCGCTTAGGCGAAGACGACGAGACGGCGACGACGTGGACGGGACTTTGTTCGCGAAAATAATGATCTTCCCATTATCCGGCACGGCCGTCCGTCCTCCCTTATCCATTGTCCTCTTCATCGTCCGCGTTATCGTCTTTATTGTTCCCTTCGATGCGAGTCCCACCCTCTCCGTCCACCAGCCTCACCCTATCCCGTCATCCTCCGTTTCACCCCTATCTTCGTTTTCTTTTATTGCCCGCCGCCATTCGCGGGCGCATTCGCGACGTAAAACGACGAGAGATCTTTGGCGTCGGTGGTCGCACGCGTGCACCTAATTTTTTAGGGTGTAAACTCTGACGGCCGCTGGAATCCGTCGGAAATTATCCGGCGACATTGGACGGGGCTCGAAAATTTGAATTATGGTGTTAGATACGCGCGGTACATGTGGGTTTTTGGGCCCGGGGTTACTACACATTGGTTGTAGGTTATGTCAAGGTTATGTTAAAGTTATGCCAGGGTTATGTAAAAGCTATGTCAGGATTATGTCAAAGTTATGTCAAGGTTATGACAAAGTTACCTTATTGCATATTGGTTGTAGGTTATGTCAAGGATATGTCAAAGTTATGTCAGGGTTATGTAAAAGTTCTGTCAGGATTATGTCAAAGTTACCTTACTACATATTGCTTGTAGGTTATGTCAAGGATATGTCAAAGTTATGTCAAGGTTATGACAAAGTTACCTTACTACATATTGGTTGTAGGTTATGTCAAGGATATGTTAAAGTTATGTCAGGATTATGTAAAAGTTCTGTCAGGATTATGTCAAAGTTACCTTACTACATATTGCTTGTAGGTTATGTCAAGGATATGACAAAGTTACCTTACTACACATTGGTTGTAGGTTATGTCAAGGATATGTTAAAGTTATGTCAGAGTTATGTAAAAGTTCTGTCAGAATTATGTCAAAGTTATGTCAACCTTATGTTATTTCCCCGGTTACGTCAGCGGTACATGGGGTCCGGGGTTACCTCAGATTCGTTGTAGGCAATGTTAAGATTATGTTAATGCTTTGTCAAGGTTATGTTAAAGTATTGTAAAGTTATGTCAAGGTTATCTTGCACTTATCTTTAGAAGCTACATTTCAGGTCTTTTTAATAATCGTCGTTGAAGTCTATGTTCCATCAATGATCTAACAGTGCAGCGTTTAGCGTCTAGCGTCTAGCGTCTAGCCCAAATGCTGTGTTGGTTCAAGATTGCATTTCCGTAGTGTGCAGGTCCTGCACAAATGTGCGATTTTTCAAATCGCAACTCCGAACGAAAACTTTGTTTATCCCTCGCTGCTTTGCCAAAGCATTCTTTTAGTTAAACAAGGTTACCATTAAACAAAGCCTGTTTTCAGACCCGATGATCCTTCATTACATTTTCCGTCTGATAGTTCGATGTTTTCTCTTCTAAGTCGTTTGTAGCATGTTCCCATATATTTGCAGAAACAATAATCAGCATCATGGGCTCCTTCAACGATTTACTTCGCTTCTGCCGCGGTTTTCTTCGAATCGATAGCCAGCGATGTCCTTCCTCAGGTTGAATTTGAAATCACAATTTCGCCGATATCTGAGAACGATGCTAAGCAGTGATATACTTTCAAAAGTCAGGAATTGAGTAAACACGAGTTCAAAAAGTTCAGAAATACGAATGCCTTTACGACTGTCATTTGACGATGGCAAAAGTAACGAGGATGTGATAGACACGGTGAGCCTGACAGACGGTTCAAGATTCGCATTCGCGATACTTTGGCGCATGGACTCTCTGCCATGCGGCGCACAGCTCGGTGTCAATTGAAATACTCGAGTCAAGAAAGGAAGCATACAAGCTCCAGCAACCGACTCGCGTTTCAAGCACGCAGGTGTGAACCATCGTTACATTTTTAAGGCGAGCATCTCGCAAACTCGGTACATAAATTAAGTGGTCCTCGGGGCAATAGGTTTGCGCAATATCCTCCGAGAAAGGGCTTCACAGCCCTCCGTTAAACCGAATACGGAGTCTGAGGAATCCCGCTTTTAATTTTTGAATTCCCCGACGGAGCGAGGAGGGACTATGGTTAATTTAAGTTCGCCGGGAGTCCGGAGGCCCGTGTTCGCGTGATACCGGGTGATATCCACGGGCACGGAAGGGATCGTCGAAGAATGCGAGGCGACGCTTCTCCGGGTTCCCGTCTATTCATCACCGGCGGGAACCAGGGAAACCGTCGTGTATCATCTCCGCGGCCGGAAACGAAATTACCAGCCGCGTTCGGTGTCTCGGCGCGCGTCCGCGTATCGCGCTCGGCGCGACCTGGCGAAACGACGCCGTCATTTGTCCCCGCGACGATCCCGCATTACCGTAAATTAATTTACAACTTCCCTTCGGCCGGGTTAATATCCGCGATGGACCTGCATGCGATAGACCGATAAAGTCGCCGGTAATTGGACGACGGCGTACGAACGCGGCGCCTCAACAAGTGTCATCCCCGACCTGAAGCGGCTCGGACGAGCGTGGCCAACGTCGCCGATGTCCCGTCATTGTCGCCGCGGCCATCTGTCATCGGGATAATACGATTCGATTAGAAATATCAGCTAACGACGTCGCGAGCCTCGCAGCGGATCGCGCGTCGTAGAGATGATTAATGAAAGTCCTAGCTGCCCGCTTCTTTCCCCGCGCCTCCCCGCCCTCGCTCTTCCTCTCTCTCTCGGTCTCTCTCCCTTTCTCGCTTTCTCTCTCTCCCGCTCTATCTCCCTTTCCGTGCAGGCTTCGTTCCCGCCACTCCTCCTTTCACCCCCCGCCCTCCACCCCTTTACCACCTTTGATGGATGAAACTTCTCGACCTGCGTGGAAAATACAATTTCAGTGTTCGCGCGTTCTCGTGATACCTGGCGATTTAACGAGACGCCCGGTGAGCTTGCGTTTCTTTTTCACCGACCCGAACGCCATCATCATTAACGCCCGTTCGCGCGTGTACACACCGGGTCGCGTGTGCGTCGCCCACACGTTTAGACCGTCCGACGACGGGACCGTGATATTATATGCGGCGTAGTTAACGAGAGCTCGGCGCTTGCCCCTACGATTCCGTTTGTCCTCTTTCCAGTTGCCCGTCTTTTCGCGTGTATCCTCGTTTCACCCCTTCCTCTTCAACCCCTACACTCGTTCCGCCACTCTCTCCCCGCCTCTCTCTCTCTCTCTCTCTCTCTCTCTCTGTTTTCTCTGTTTCCGCACGCGTCTCTCTGTTGCGTCTCAACAACCGATGCCGAACCGCGGTTTATTCCGCGCGAGAGCCGAGCAACGGTAATTGAACAGCACCGAGAGCGATGGGTTTCTTTCGATATCGATTGCCATTGCGAGTGGCATTAGAATCTATCCTTGAACCAGTTCCCCTCCGTTCCGCGTGCTCGCGTTAACGAGTGCATTTTCTGGCCATCGCGCCGCAACTTCGATCCAGACCATTGATATGTTGTCATAGTTGCGCGGTCACGCGTGGCGTTGGTCACAGACGACTTCAGAGACAACGATGTTTGCTCGTCAGTTGTCTTTTCGGAGAGGCCAATGCCGGCGCTGGTCACGACAGTGTCGTTGTCTCGGTCTTTTACTCAGCTTTTACTGAAACATTTCACCTTCGTCCGGGAACATCGATTCGCCGTGCGAACGCGATTCTGCGCTGACTCCAGTGTGTTCGCGCATTCACTTCTTCTCGGCACTGCTCTGCACCAGGAACATCCATTTTCGGGCCGAAATGAATTGTTAACTGGACACGTGACTTTCGACCTTTCCCTTTCGAAGCAACTTGCTCCGCGTGTCTCAATCAGTTTATTCCAACGGAATATCATTGAAAATTTTGTATAAAGAAATATATATAATGTAGCGTCAATAGTTTGTTTGCAATTGAAAATTGCAGTTGGGAACATCTGATGAAGAATTTGATTTATTGTTTCGTATTATCCTGAAATAAGAAATTAATAGAACGTCTCACAGAGTTTGTTACAATATTAAACATTGTCTCATGAATACCCTGACGGATGTAACTTGTTCAAAACCATAGAAATCTCGATGAAACTTACAAAATGAAATGTACACGTGTCGTGTGTGCCGGAAGAGAGCAAGAAACATTATTGCATCCTGAATCTTTTCAGTAGAAATATATTTTCGAAAAGAGGGGCTTCTTAGGTACACGGAACAGGATTTTTTAACATTTTTATTATAACGTTTTCATTAAACTCGAACGAAGCGTATGGAAACGTGATCAACTATTTAATATCAATCCGCACGAAATCAGTCGGAACTTCGACGGAGAATACTAATACAAGATTGTCCAGAGAATATAAAAATTATTTTACCTTCTAGAGCGATGCGCTGGTTACGATCAACGGATAATTTTCATTCTCGTCCCGTAGTTGTTCCCGAGGGTAGCAGATGCAAACGCGAAAGAGCGCTCCTTCCGTCCTCGGAATATTCATTATAAATTTACCGCTACTTGATTACGAGCAGCAACAGGCGTGTGTAAGATTCGGCTGTTATGACAGTCGGTATAGCGCATCGACGATTTTATACTTAACCGTAACTCGATTCTTCTATCGTAGGATAATCGTAACACTTCCACGACCGCGCTGGAAACCTCAAAAATGTTCATAAAATTAAAATATTTCATTCGATTAAACAAACATTATGAAGCAAACTTATATGGCATCGATTACTTCTTCAGCATTCGTACCTCTTGCAAATCTTAATAAAATTAAGCAATCATTTTTATTTAATTTTTCATTAATAATCCATTCGGCCGTCAACCGACAGAATTTAAAACGGGGAGATCTCCCCGTTCGGTTGGCTAAATGTTAACATCCGAACTCGGCAATAAGTCCGAGCAGCTCGAAGTCTAAGCTTACTTCGACTACAGCAGGGAATAGAACCTCTGGATATTTAATAAACATGATCAAACTCCTACAAAACACGGCCTGGTTTCGTTCGAACGCGGATAGCCGGGAATCGCGACGAATACAGTAATGTCTCCCTAACTGACGTTCAGATTGTGCACGAAAATGGACAATTTGGGAAGAGGAGACGCGATTATCCGAGCCTCGCATAACCCTGACATAACTTTGACAATTCGTAACTATAAAAACGAACCGCAAGGCTCGAATAATCGTATCCCCTCTTCCCAAATTGTCCAATTTTGTGGACAATCCGAGCGTCAATTAGAGAGACATTACTGTACTTTCTGCGCACGGTAATTTCTCCCTAATTCGCGCTCAGATTGCGCACAAAAGTAGACAATTGAGGAAGGGGGAATACTATTATTCGAGAGCCTTGCGGCTCGTTTTTATAGTTATATAGCATTTTCTTAGCTACCGATTGTCAAGATCGATAAGAACGAAACGTAAGGCTCGAATAATCGTATCTCCTCTTCCGAAATTGTCCAATTTTGTGGACAATCCGAGCGTCAATTAGAGAGACATTACTGTACTTTCTGCGCACGGTAATTTCTCCCTAATTCGCGCTCAGATTGCGCACAAAAGTAGACAATTTAGGAAGGGGGAATACTATTATTCGAGAGCCTTGCGGCTCGTTTTTATAGTTATACAGCATTTCCTTAGCTACCGATTGTCAAGATCGATAAGAACGAAACGTAAGGCTCGAATAATCGTATCTCCTCTTCCCAAATTGTCCAATTTTGTGGACAAGCCGAGCGTTAATTAGAGAGACATTACCGTATAATCGAACAGGATCAAACGCTTCGAAATTTCCGTAAACATTTGCGTACGAACGTGCTCGCCGTTATTGTTAATTAAGATTTTCATAACGGTATACACGAATTAGAGAAACATCATCTTCTGTTACACGCAACTCGAACACAAGAATCGATAGCAACTAGCTCAGCGAAGCTAGAAACTTCTCCAACAACCGATCACGCTGTAACGTCAACCTGCCCCTTTTTTTCTCACGGTCCTCGAGACTGCGAGGGATCGAGCAATCGATATTAATCGCGAAACGAATCCCACACGAGCGAAGACTTAAACTTTCCCATTTTTTTCAGCGCACCGCAATCAAATTATCATGCTCGTCGAACTCCGGACACGCCGCGCCATGCAGCAGCCGAGCTTATCCCACGTTCCCGTCGACTTCAATCCCCTGCACACTCGAGAATCACATGCTCCTCGAAATAAGTTGATACGTCTCCACCCGGCAGAGCCTCGAACAGCTTAATTACCCATCGCCAGCCATCCATGCGGTGTTTGCTAATTTAATATCACGCTATTTGCCTCGGTATCGAGCACCCGTATATTTGCACCCGATCCCGATAAAGTCGCAATAAAACAATTCCGATGATTTGTGTACGTATCGCGACTACGTGGGGCGGCCATTATTCTCGCTGACGTCACCGATAAAGCAATCAGCATCCCGAAAATGAAATTTCAATCGCGGCGCCGCGTCGAAAGTCCGGAAAGGTCGGTTCGACTTTCCGCCGTTCGAGCTCCGATTCGCGCGGCTGGGCGCCCTCGCGCCCGGCAAAACGCCGGCGTTACCTTCAAAGAAAAACCGGCGCCGGCTGGCAACTTATTACACGGCAAGACAAATTCTTTTATCCCACGTAACCGGCGCGAACCGTGCTCTCTCTCTCTCTATCCCGGTTTCCCGGCGCGAGGCGGGGCGAGGCGGAACGAGTCGGCGCGACGAGGCGCGACGCGACGGCCCGTATCCGCAAATTAAGTCGTCCGCTCATTCAAATTCCGCGTCGCGATCAAGTCGTCGCTTTTTCACCGTCATACGGGGAGACCCATTTAGTTACCAGGGACTACTTGCCTATTTATCTGCGCTCGCGTTCATCTTCCTCCGCTTCGGTCCCGCACCCGCACCCGCTCTGTCTGGTTAGCTACCCAACCTGCGCCGAAGTGCTTACACGACCCGGGGACACGGTCGAAGGTGTGCGGCCTGGGTGTGCAAAGGGCGGCCGGGACGGGCGCGGCGGCGGAGGGGGATTGAAGAGGCGAACTTTCTCCCGGGGACGTGATAAATTTTGCGACTGTCAGACCGGGGTGCGTGATTAATCGCGGCATATCGCGGCGTAACTGGGTGTCCGTCGAGAGGGATGATCGCCGGGGCTTTCCGACTTTTCGGATTCGTTTGTCGTCCGGGCCGGGCGCTGATTCGACGCGGCCCTTAATTACGCCGTGGCACGCGAGCCACTCGTTACCAGCCACGTGCTCTCGAGCATGCAGACGGAACTGGCGTGTCCCGGAGACACTGCCGCGCCACGCCACGCCACGCCACGCCACGCCATGCCGCGCCGCTCGGTTGTTAAAATTCGACGTTCCACGGTGGTCGACTGGCAACCGCATTTAAACACCGTGAAAGATTAAACCCGTCCCGCGCGGCGGACCACCGCTTTTCGCGGGCCGCTCGTTATCGGTCAGTTGCCTGGCAGCGATGCGTGCGCCGGGACTTTTCCGAGCTTCGTTGCGGCGCGGCCTATCGATGATCGCGGCTCATTGGTACACGAAAGTCCGTCCGACTCGACTCGATTAGCGCCCCGCCCCCTTAGCCAGGACCTCTGTTGCGTCAAAGGGACGCTTATGCTCGCGCCTCAAAGGGACGAATCCGCAAGACCGTGCCGGTCGAATGCTCGAAGATATTATCGTTACCGCGTTCGCCGACGGTCACGTGCTTCGCCCGTGTATTGCCAAAAGAACAGTCGAAATCTTGGCTGTGACTTCGCTCGAACCCCTACCGTTTATTCCTGAATAACTATCTTTGAGCAACGCCGACGTAGACACATGGCTGAATGTAGTAGAACGTCGATTATGCGATAACTAGACTAGATAACTATGCGATAACTGGACTAGATCTTTATGCAAAATAACAATTGTCGACGTTAGGTAGGAGATGCAGAATTCACAATTCGGATGCATTTATTAGATGGCTCACCTTTATGCGATAACTAGATTAGATAACTATGCGATAATTAGACTAGATAACTATGCGATAACTGGACTAGATCTTTATGCAAAATAACAATTGTCGTCGTTAGGTAGGAGATGCAGAATTCACAATTCGGATGCATTTATTAGATGGCTCACCTTTATGCGATAACTAGATTAGATAACTATGCGATAATTAGACTAGATAACTATGCGATAACTGGACTAGATCTTTATGCAAAATAACAATTGTCGACGTTAGGTAGGAGATGCAGAATTCACAATTCGGATGAATTTATTAGGTGACTCACCTTTATGCGATTACTAGACTAGATAACTATGCAATTTTAGCACTGAAGGGAAGGTTAGCGAATCGGAGAGCGTGTTTGAGGTTACTATTAATGCAGTTCATTGAATTGTCATCGATGAGCGCGGGCGCGACTAGCGTGGTGTCGTAGGACTAGCAACTTAGGACAGACTGAGCTTTTTGAGTTGCGCGTTTGTCTCTTTTATAGTGGAAGAGAAGAAAGGAATAGATGGACTTTCGTAGGAAAGGAGAAAGTTGGGAAAGTCCCGTGCGGGTCGAGGTGTCCAGATGTGAGGAGAATTGTTTTATTAGGGGTGCGTGATTTTTAGGGAATTTTGAGGATTAGGAACGGTACTTGTTTTATTGCTAGCGGCCGCGCTCAGGTAGAGGGATGCGACGCCACACAATAATTGGACTAGATAACTATGCGATAACTAGACTAGGTAACTATGCGATAACTAGACTAGATAACTATGCAATAACTAGACTAGATAACTATGCAAAATAATTGTCGAGGTAGGAGATGCAGAAATACAATTCGGATGAGTTTATTAGATGACATAACCTTTTATACCACTGTCAAAAAATACATAAGGCTCGCTGTTTAGGCTAGTCAGATTTGCAAAGAAACATTGAATAAGCAACAATATATTGATTATTTCGAACGTAGGAAGCATGCTTGCATAGTTTCTAATATCGAGATAACTTCACGACATCGCTCCACTTGCTATGAAACAAAGCTGTGCCATAAATTATAATTTCGATCATTTAGTACGTTATTCTATGTCCTAGTTTTCATCCTGTACAATAGAGTAACACGTAGTACAGAAACATTTTAAGCCCGGTTGCTGGACCGTTCTATCCCACCGGATGATTGCGTGCCGAACCTAATTTCGGGAATTCCGAAATTTCAGGAATCCTGATGGATATGACTCGCTGGATACTTTGGAGATCCGTCCCGTTTCGACCATTTCACCTCTCGACCCGAACTTCTGGTTCCCGAAATTACGGTATGGTGATTTTCTCCATAATTTGCGCTCGCATCGCGCACAAAAATGGACAATTTGGGAAGATGAGATACGATTGGTCGAGCCTTGTCTATTTTTGTGCACAATCTAAGCGCGAATTAGGGAGAAATTACTGTGATTATTATTGTACAGGGCGTTACAATGTTAGGATCTCCGTTTGATCTGACTCGTTGCATCGTGTCGCGTATAACAATTACACGTTAAACAGTTCTTCGGATATGTAGACGTAAACATGATTTTGGAACGCGACGTATCAATTTTTAGCGTTGCCTCAGAGTCGCCACTCGAGCGCGAATTAGACAGAAATTACTGTGTATTGTACAGAGCATTACAATGTCAGGATCTCCGTTTGATCTGACTCGTTGCATCGTGTCGCGTATAACAATTACACGTTAAACAGTTCTTCGGATATGTAGACGTAAAAATGATTTTGGAACGCGACGTATCAATTTTTAGCGTTGCCTCAGAGTCGCCGCTCGAGCGCGAACGGTTAAAGTTCTATTACAAGTAGACGGGCCTCTTCGTAAAGTATCTTGAATTGGATGGTCGTCGTACGATCGACACGTGTACAGAATTGTCCTTGCATCGTTACGCGCCGTAATCGATTTAATACTTTGAAAAGCATGGCAATTATCGAGGTGGCCGGCACCAGCTAGCAGTCGCAAATGGCTTGGTTTTACCGCGTAAAGACGTATTTTATCGCGCTCGTAAAACATTATATAATTTCGCAACAGCGTAACGCTATTTCGCGGAGTATTCGAGCGCGATCCGGCAACGAGGAAAACTGCTCTAATGACTTTCGAATGCTTAAAAAAAAAATGAAAGGGTCGGTTGAATGCCATTGAAATGGCTCGATGACTTTTCGGAGGCACAGGGACGCGCGATTGTTCGGCAAGGTTGAAGAATCATTCGTTAATAATAGACGGGAAAAGGGGGCCGAGACCGCACGTGTCCCAATTGCGCCCGATTTTATTTACGCGGATTTTTATAAAATATTGATCGCGGGCGGCGCGATGGCGAACAGTCGCCGCGGCGAATCGGAAATAACGAAGCGAGGACCTGTCCGCGACATAACAACGGGTCGCGATTGAAATTAAATAAATTCCGCGCGACGGTATCTGGGTTGAGATGGAAAATTTTTTTTTTTCCCCACTCGAGGAAAAGTTGCGCTGCAGAGAGGGGAACCGCGTCTCTGTACGTTACCGGCCCTCGAAAAGTCGTCTGCGGCCCCCTGACGTGCCGTTCAGATTACCAAACGAGTGTACAAACTAACTTTCGCCATCGGTTAAATACGCCGCTGGAAATGTCTGGGACAAGTGGAAGTCATTGGCAACCTAAGTGGAGGCATATTGTTTCGATTTAATTGACGGCCGAATGTGTTGGTTGATGCGACCCGGGCCCCGGAAACAATAACGCGTCAAAATCAGGCCGATACTCGGCGTCGTCGTCGTCGTATGCGTTAACAACCTGATAAACTATAATATTACACCCGAGCAAGTGTTTCCGCCTGTTTAACAACGCTTTGCCATTGACCACTCGCTCGCTGAACCGCAATAATGACGGTAATTGAAATGTAACAAATGTAATAATTGTTCGCGCAACAATACGCGCTCGTATTAATAACGGACGATTATTTACGGGCGCGATTCGATAAGGAATTGCGATCGGTTTTACAACTACGATCCCGGTTTCCGGCGAAACGAACGCAATTATGTTCCGCGAATGCGTGAAAGATGGGAAATCCGCGGAAAGTTTGCGGAGTTCCGGGCAAAATGTTGTACACGGTGCGACGGTATCGCGAACACCGATAACAGACAGAAAATATTGCGATTCGGTTATTATCAACGATGAAACAGTATTTAGGTACACAGAATGAATCGCCCGACATTTTCACCTAAATCGTCACTGTTGCTTTCATCGGCACGTATGTTGTATTTTGTGTCGCGAGTATTTGCGAATATTTCTCGAACAGCGCCGATGGAATCGATTTCCGAAAAAAGTTGTGGAGACGTTCGCCGAACTACGAGATCAAATAATGAACTGGCGCACGATTTCAAACGAAACCCGTTAAACGTGCTTCATCGCGCCTGTTTTCCCAAAAATTATGTTTTCTCTAATAATTCCGGCGATTCAGAGCGTGGTGTGTAATAGGATTGGAAAATCGGTAAGAATTGTTCTTTCGCAGGAGATTATTCGAATTGATCCACGCTCGTGCCGTTTGTTAATATATCTCCTCTCATTGTGCTGGCGGTAATCCAGCGAGCACGGTTACAAATTGACAATTAACCGGCTAATTGGTAAAATTGTTGTATCGGAGGCTTACAAACCTCGCATAAAAATTCATTATCCGTTGCGAAGCAATTTCATTGATCGATCGATATTTCTTTTGCCCTCGTTTTTGTTAATTTTTTTCTTCTTTTTTTCTCGTTTAATTTTATCTGTTACACCTGCGAGAATTTCCATTTGATAATAGGATTTCGGCGATCTTGATGTACGACGATTAAATTACAGAAGCTCCGGTTCAATTTGCATCGGGGGGGAAATCGATCATTATTGGTTCGGAGGAACTCCGCCCCCTGTTATAGGGAAAGACTTTCACGGGGACGCGTTGCTCCGGCTGAACCACGTGCCGATAGGATCTTGAGGGTGGTTTCGTTTAATGCGTATTAATAAGCCCTCGGCGTGGTGTATAAATCAGCCCCGGGCAATGGTGCGGCACAGTTACATCTCTAGGAATCTATAGCGCGCAGATACAATAATAGACGACATATGGAGTACTATGCGGTACACGCTATGCATTGAGGTCGACAGTAAGGGGTTAAAGTCATTTCGGTAGTGTTCCTCCACCCGCGATTCAATTCAATGACCGCATAGCCGAAGATCGCATTCGCGTAAGTACGTATGCTCACGTTAACGCGCGGTGGCGGCCATATCTATAAATAGGGGAATTCGTTGAGCAGATTCCGGCGCAACTTGTACCAATGTGGAAAATTTCAAGTCGCTTTCGGTCGATTGGAAATTAAGTTGTCGCGCGTGCATTCGGAATTATATTAATGCGATGTTGATATCCTGTCCGCATTCATAGCATTTATTGAGTTGGCAACTAAGTAATTGCCGATTTCAGTTATAGATGTCTCTCACTCCCATTTTTATGATATCCGTAAATGTTATATTATAAAATTATTGTTATTATTATTATTATGTTATTTTTTATTATCCGTGAATGTTGGCAACTGGACAAATTGAATGCAGCGGTCAAGGAAAAGCGGCCAGAATTGGTCAATCGTAAAGGTGTCATTTTCCAGCAGGACAATGCTAGGCCGCACACGTCTTTGTCCACTCGGCAAAAATTCATGGATATTGGTTGGGAATCGATGTTACACCCACCATATAGCCCTGATCTCGCGCCATCGGATTACCACTTATTTCGATCCCTGGACAACTCCCTTCGTGGTAAAACTTTTAATGACGATGACGCTGTAAAATCTCACTTAACTCAGTTTTTGGCCGAAAAGGATCAGACTTTCTACGAGCGTGGAATTTTCAAGTTGTCAGAGAGATGGCAAAAGGCCATCGAACAAAATGGAAAATACATTACAGATTAAACTTCATTCCAAGTAAAAAAAATTTGTTATTTCATTGAACAAATCGGCAATTACTTAGTTGCCAACCCAATACTTGATTATAATATATTCTTATTACGTTCTATCGAATAGCCCCGCAAACATTGTTTCGATAAATTTATCATTAAATAGAGTACATTTTAATGAGAATACGCGCCGCATTATTTTGCCACAATGTAATATCGGATTTCAATGTTATCCGCCCGACTATCGTGCCTAAACTTTTAACATTTCTTTTCACTTTGGATGGCCAGTCTAAATAATTTTACGAAGCATTTTATAGGGTGAGTCACATAACCTTGATATAATCTTGAATGACTGATGAATTATGCGTTTTATATGGAAAACTGTTAAATACAAATAATGACGTATCAAATAATGGCGGCATCAACTTTTGTGTTCAACAATCTTCCTTAAAACGCATAATTTCAAAATTATCGGAGGGGGCGCGAGTTACAATTTTTTTTACAATTCTGTATTTCTCCCTTTATTTGTATCGTTAATGCAATGCTATTTTTTACCAGTTTTCGTGAAATCTTTCTCCGAATTGCACATGTCATTCCAATTTAAACTGTGTCTTCATTGTTGAATTACTTTCTCGTATTACTTACATAAATATAATATTATTATATTATTATATTATTATATTATTATATTATTATATTATTATATTATTATATTATTATATTATTATATTATTATATTATAAAAACCACGTAGAATATCTTACGTTATTGTACAGTCAACTGTACACATCGTTTTTTCCAAAGCTCGATGAAATTGTAAGAAAATCGTACATAATGTTTAAACATCGAGTCTGTGGTAGTTTCAGGACATGCAAAAATTTCCCAACGTTTTTAGAGACGTTTCAATCGATAACAGCTTTGGAAAACACTTTACGAAAAATATAGCTGCGGGGCCGTAAAAATAGAGAATCCAATACTTAAAATAATTTAATAATTTTAACTTTATTGTTATACAATTGTGTTTTTGTAAAGTACATCTTTCGCGTGTACGTACACACGTCTTGGTATTGTTCGTAGCTGACGTTAATTAAGTATGTCGCGTCGAGAGTCGGAGATCGCATTTCAAGGATTCATCGAAGCTCTTATCAGCTTTGAGTCATGCAGAATCGCCGAGGGTAGTCGGTATTGACCCATTCACTTTGGAGAAGACCGTGGTCACGTGTTACAGGAGACAAAGTTGTTACGATCGCTTTTCACAAGTCCCCGGATTGTTCGCGGTGTACTCCAGAATTTCGGGTTCAACCGCACGTGTTCTCGCGGGCCCAGACAGGGCTATTCACTTTAGAAGTCACATGAATAATTCTTTCTACTTCGGCAAGGTCCAATTTAATAAAACATCGCGGTACTGCGCGCATGTGTTTGCGCGCCCGCGTCCGTGTGTGTTTGTAGCCCCGCGCTCGTTATATAACACGATCTTACAGGCAATTGAGAGCAAATGTACCGTTTTTGATTTAACGGATCGTAAATTGTGTTTACCTGCGTGCTCAATGGGTTCTGAGGCGAGGGCATTTCGAAAGTACATCGAAACGTTTTGCTCGATCGTCTCGAGAGTCATTTCTTTTAAGAAACTAAACACCTGTTATCCGAAGTTCTCGAAGCTCGGCCACGCGGAAAACTGGCTGCCCACGGCGGTGTCTGGTTTACCTCCAAACGTTATGCGAATTGCAGACCCTTGCTGCTCGCTTACGTTCAGAAAAATCGAAAGAATTTTACACACTACGCAAAAGATTTTGCGCCCGCGTCAGTTTTTCGAAGAATTTGTAAGTCGTTCGAGGATCAGGCAGCAATCTTGAACAATATTTTTGTAACTCATGTTTATGGTTCTGTTAAAAACTCGCTTCGAGTAATTTCTTTGGATAAATTTATGTTGACTTACAAACACGGTAAATTCTCCCCAATTGTCCTTCAACTTGTAAACAAAGATGGACAATTTGAGAAGAGGGGATTTTATAGTTGTTGACGATCGACGACTATAATCGTATCTCCTGTTCTCAAATTGTCGATTTTTGTTTCAAAAAGCTGAGGGACAATTGGAGAAAATTTCCTGTACTTCGAATTATGGGTTTAATCCTGCTGTTCTCTCTTAATTGTTTGGATGAATTTATGTTGATTTACAAACACGGTAAATTCTCCCCAATTGTCCTTCAACTTGTAAACAAAGATGGACAATTTGGGAAGAGGGGATTTTATAGTTGTTGACGATCGACGACTATAATCGTATCTCCTGTTCTCAAATTGTCGATTTTTGTTTAAAAGCTGAGTGACAATTGGAGAAAATTTCCTGTACTTCGAATTATGGGTTTAATCCTGCTGTCCTCTCTTAATTGTTTGGATAAATTTATGTTGATTTACAAACACGGTAAATTCTCCCCAATTGTCCCACAGCTTGTTTTCAAAGATGGACAGCTTGGGAAGAGGCGATGCGACTATTCGAGCCTCTCGACTCGCTTTTATATTTGTTGACGATCGACGTCTATAATCGTATCTCCTGTTCTCAAATTGTCGATTTTTGTTTAAAAGCTGAGTGACAATTGGAGAAAATTTCCTGTACTTCGAATTATGGGTTTAATCCTGCTGTTCTCTCTTAATTGTTTGGATAAATTTATGTTGACTTACAAACACGGTAAATTCTCCCCAATTGTCCTTCAACTTGTAAACAAAGATGGACAATCTGGGAAGAGGGGATTTTATAGTTGTTGACGATCGACGACTATAATCGTATCTCCTGTTCTCAAATTGTCGATTTTTGTTTAAAAGCTGAGTGACAATTGGAGAAAATTTCCTGTACTTCGAATTATGGGTTTAATCCTGCTGTTCTCTCTTAATTGTTTGGATAAATTTATGTTGATTTACAAACACGGTAAATTCTCCCCAATTGTCCCACAGCTTGTTTTCAAAGATGGACAGCTTGGGAAGAGGCGATGCGACTATTCGAGCCTCTCGACTCGCTTTTATATTTGTTGACGATCGACGTCTATAATCGTATCTCCTGTTCTCAAATTGTCGATTTTTGTTTCAAAAAGCTGAGGGACAATTGGAGAAAATTTCCTGTACTTCGAATTAGGAGTTTAATCCTGCCGTTCTCCCAGATCATATCTAACATTTCTGTAATGTTCGATTACAATTAACCGACGTACAGAAACATCGAATTTTAGAAATTTAGTGGAGCTTCTATTATTACCGTCGTTAATTAGACGCGGAAAACGGACATTTATTTATCGAACGCGATATTGAACGACGCAAATGAAATTTATTTAACCGTTACCTTTCTTCGATTAAAATTGTAAATCAATTTTCGAAATAATTGGGTAAACCATCGCAACGTATCTCTGTTTTCTGGAACGAGTATTCGTGTTGGAATTGAATTACAGCGCACGGGGGGTAAAATTGGGGCGCCGCGCGCGACGGAAGCGGTACGTAATATACGAACAGCTTTCGGTAACGACGCATCAAAAGATAGAACGGTGCAGGAACGATTTTGAAAGTTCAAGTCCTGAGACGTTAACCTGGAAGATACTTCGCGTAGCGGGCAACCCTGACGTCTTATAGACGATCACTTAAACGGAACGGTGGAGGTTAATCCCACGGGAACCTGCGCAGATTTAGTTGGGAAAGCTTGTAGTCCCCCACAATACCGCACGGAATCATCTGCAAAAGGAGGAAAAAATTTGATTAGCGAATATTCCGCGACTGAACGAACCGTCGCACATTTACAGATCGTAGAGACGCGTGTAAAACCGCGGTCCATTAATTATTTACCAGACTGATAATCTAAAACACCGAGGTACAGCAAAAGACGTAAATTTCCTCATTTGAGCCGTTTATTTTGAAAGTGGCATAAGTCACTTTACCGTAATGAAAAGTGGTGATTTTTTAATGTTTGTACGAAATTATTTATACTGAGAAAAATATCAGTATCCTGAGATAACAAATACAAGTAAATCTTCTCGAAAGTTAGCATCCATATTTTTAAACGTGTTCAAACGCAAACCCTTAAATGTATCGACTTAAAAACAAAGTGACTTATGCCACTTTCAAAATAAACGGCTCATTTGAAAAAATCGATCCAACGTTGAATTTACCAAGCAATGAGGATGACCGATCCGTTTATCTTCGCTGTAATAATACGATAATTTATTCAAACATTCCACTATTTTATTACAATGTTTATTTGGATAAAGATTCCAACGTTTCATCTTTCAAGAATCTTTATAGCTTCAGCAGTTTGAAAATAACAAAATGTAGGATCGAATTTTTATTAGAACGTTTAGCGTTAAGAATACCAATTGATATCGCTGGTTTCATATTGTAAGTTAGAATAGGATGCAATCGTATCTCTCAATCAGCATAATATAGAGAAAAGTTCCATTTCACTGCGCGGAAACATTCGACCGCGCATCGCAAACATAATCCCGCAAAAATAGGATCAGTTCCGTATCAAGGTTTTACCTTCTATATTCCCCTGATCTATCCTCAACCGACTTCCGGTTTCCCCGATCATTACACAATTTCATGCGAGAGAAATGGTTTCGAAAATAACGGGTCATCCAGAGCGTATATCCCAGCGGTTTTCTAATGCCCGAGACGTTGACTTCTATTTTCTACAATCTCGTTTGCTTCATGATAACGGTATATAAACGATTTAGCTGGGATACACGGACGGTACCGCAGATATTTCGTTGGTCCGTTCATGTCTTTACTCTGTCAAGAAAATCTATCAAAATCGTACTTGCTGCTTCTATCTGAAATATTGAATTCGAGTTAATATTTATCTTTTTATTCAGAACCGTTTATATTGGAAGGTTAAATACAATCACCAAAGTTGGCTGATGAGACTACAATCTTGTAACGCCTTGGAAACTATTGGGTTGGCAACTAAGTAATTGCCGATTTGTTCAATGAAATAACAAATTTTTTTTACTTGGAACGAAGTTTAATCTGTAATGTATTTTCCATTTTGTTCGATGACCTTTTGCCGTCTCTCTGACAACTTGAAAATTCCACGCTCGTAGAAAGTCTGATCCTCTTCGGCCAAAAACTGAGTTAAGTGAGATTTTACAGCATCATCGTCGTTAAAAGTTTTACCACGAAGGGAGTTGTCCAGGGATCGAAATAAGTGGTAATCCGATGGCGCGAGATCAAGGCTATATGGTGGGTGTAACATCAATTCCCAACCAATATCCATGAATTTTTGCCGAGTGGACAAAGACGTGGGCCTAGCATTGTCCTGCTGGAAAATGACACCTTTACGATTGACCAATTCTGGTCGCTTTTCCTTGCATACAATTTGTCCAGTTGCTAACATTCACGGATAATAAAAAATAACATAATAATAATAATAATAATGTTATAATATAACATTTACGGATATCACAAAAATGGGAGTGAGAGACATCTATAACTGAAATCGGCAATTACTTAGTTGCCAACCCAATAGAAGATATAAAAACGAAGTTTTTAGTTGCAGATAGTGCGTAGTTTATTTTGATTTTCTGACTTTAAAGTGGACATTGATTTTACGTGTTATTTATATGTTCGTACAATTGCCAATAATGATATAATAAAAAATAGATACTTTCTGGTACGAAAATATGAAATAAATAGAATAGAAGCTATAAATATTGTTTTGTCCGTACGTTCGGTTAGTCGCCTAACGTACATGCGCGACCGAACTATTGTACGCTCGATTCGCGCTTCCTACGGCAAACTAATGACGTGGAAGGGTCTCTAGTAGTCTTAGAGAACTTTATTTTTTGTGTTGCACTCTCTGCGAGCGCTGGTGGAAGAATGCTCTTCCAACGCTGGAAAGTCGTGGAAGAGCACCCGTGGATGGAGGTAGATTGTTTATTATTGGTCAAGGCACGAATCACCCCTTGGAGGGGGATGTCTGCCTTGACCCTTGTTGGGGCCTGAGAGGGTTTCCCCAATGGTGGGACCTTTTTATGGCCCTTGTCTCTGGACGCAACAAATATTGCAGCGTTTTTCTTTCTTGTTCCGGATCAGTCCTTGCATTTCTTCTCGAATTATTAGTCTGATCGCACTATTAAAAATCTTCGAATCATGAACCCAATCACGTAAAAGATTACAAAAGAAAATATATATATAATTTTTAGTCGATTATATAATTTACGTTTGTTCAGAAATCCAGATGATAAAATGTATGGAAACATAACCGTGTTCATTTGACGCAAAGCCAATCGATGTTTAAAAAATCATATCGCAAAGAACGCCTAGAAACTGTACAATGACTGAAAGATTCGCAGGATTCGCGAAATCTTCATGAAAAATCCCTAGGCCCTCGAGGCCGAGCGCGATAACTCAGGAAAAAGAATTCCTGTCAAAGTAAAAAGTTCCATCCACATGTTGAAACATAAACGAACCCGTTCGGAAAGTTTCGAGAAGATTCATCAAACCTTTCGCCCGAAAGTTGGGTCGCAAAAATCATGTTATTTCGGGCGGTTCGCTCCGACTCGAGAATTTTGTGAAATTTAATAGCGCGACGCGCTTTCTTTTTTTCTTCCTAAGATCGGGAGAACCGGCGAGGAACCAAGCTGTGAAAACGAAATTCGCTGCGCCGATTACGCCGTGGCGTGGCTGGCTCGTTCGTTGAAAAAAACTGAGCCGAATGGTTGCCGCGGTGCCCGGCGAGACGGTGAAAAATGTTAAACGACCTCAAACAGAGGGCGGAACGTCGGCTGGGAGCGCGGAGGTGGAAGCCGAATTTCGCGAGCCGTGGAGTCGGCTGAAAGCGGGCACGGCCGCGATGCAAATATTTCTAAGTGTTTGAACGGCGCGATAAGTAAAAGTAAATCGGATTACACGGAAGCATTCGCAAATGTTAGCCGGCCGGCGACGACCTGAATTCCGTAACTAACATCGCATGTAACACGGCGTCGTCATTTATACCGGCCGATCCGGAGCAAGATAAATATCGTTGTAAACGTCGGATCTGCCCGGCGATACGGTGATTTAATTAAAATCTTTATTAATTACACGGTTCACGGAACGATCGCGGCCCGGTATTATTTTCATATCGCGCGATCTCCGCGGTCGCCGACGTATTCCTTTCGAGTTTCTTTTCCCGCGGTCGGAACGGAAATCCTCGTTTCATAGCCGGTTCGAGTTTTACGACTGCCTGGAATGGAAAGCGATCGTGTACAATAAATTCATAATAAAAGGAACGCGCGGTTCCAGGGTTTTCTTGGCGCGGCGGAACTCCGCGTTTCGGTTCCCCTTTCGAATTCAATTGCTGGAAAACGCACGCGGAACGCTCGGGGACGACTCGGTTCTCTGTAATTATCGCAACGCGTACGCGGCCAGAAAAAGATGCCGAAGACATGGAAGCGGAAGAAGCGTAATTGTGTTTAAAAGCGACCGGATATGCGCGAGCATCGCGCCGCAAGAAGGGTTGTAAAGCCATATGACGGAATATAATAGCATTCAATGGAGGAGTATCGTTCGTTGCACAAAAGGCTTTTGTTATGAAGCTGTATACTCCAGTTTTTCCAGATTTTTCCTCGAGATTTATTCGGTTCGATTGTGTACCGTACCAGAAAACCGTACGCAATGATTCTTCGCCCCGATATTCATGCATCCCCCTTCGAAGTAATTTTCTTCCTACGTCATCCTCCTCCTCTATTGAGCCGCGTTCAGTCATCCGCCACAAAGAAATCGTATTCCCATAAAATACGGAATCATTGAAACACCGTCGTACAAACGGCTGCGCCACCGTTACGCGTATACGAGCAGGAAATATTTATAATTATTTTCCCGCCGCCGGACGGGAACGTTATCGTACGGACGAAACCGAGGGCGGTTACGCTGTGACAAATTTTTATTGCGCTGCTCTTTTTTCGCGTTTCGTTCGGTTTTTATACCTTCCGAACATACCGCAAACTCGCCACCAGCCGATACTGTATACGTGTGTGCGTGCGCGTGTGTATTTTGTTCGATTCGAATCGCGATTAATTAAATACGCGCAACGCGATCGCTACTTTTTTTTTTCTACGTCGGCTAAACAAAACGAAGCTTTACGATAGTTCAGATTTAAATCACCGCCGATCTCATTTGGCATGCGGCTTTTTCCTCCCGCTAGCCTGCCTACCTCCCCGTCGCCCGTCCCCCGTCCACTGTGAAAGTTCCTGCAGTTTTTTTTCCTAGGAAAAACTGAATAACAATTTTGCCAAATCTGATTAATACGTTGACTGGCGTGCCAGTGGTCGTGATTGCCTCTACGCTGTGACAACGCTGCGAAATCCAATCTACCGTGAATTGCATATCAAATTTGGTGTATACTTTTTCCCTCGCCGCGGAAAAGGGGAGAGCCCGGCGTTCTTGACGCACGCGAAACGAGCGGTAAACGTAATTTTTAATTCTTGCATTCGAGTCTTGGAACGTATTTTTCCCGGCATTTTCAGATGTTACGAACTCCGGCGCGGCCCGGATCGCGTTTCGTTTCGAAATTTCGCCCGAAATAATCGCAGCGCGGTTTGAAAAGTGTAATAAATTGTTTCCTTTTTTTTTTTGGTGTTTTTCTAAAAAGGATCGATGAAAAACAGACTTCTCTTTCTCCCGGATCGAATAATATCGTTTCGATCTTTTTGTGCGGTGCAATTTGAAATTGGACGTTTTGCTTTCGATGTATTTTTATGATATCCGAAAAAAAGAGGGAAAACGGGGAAAAGCCCGGGCTTTTTATTTCATTTGCTTACGATTAAGTCAATAGCAACAATTGCACAGCCGTGTTGGTTTAAAACGTTTCAACACTATCCATTACAGAAGTGCAAACATATTTTACGATTACATCACAAAATATTGTTTTTTAAATTTGTCGGTCCCCAGGGATCGATGTCGCGTAAACGGAAAGTTTAGTATCACTCGCCAGGGACCGGTATAGCGTTTAACGCGTTAAGTTAGTGGCTTTCCCACATTTTCGCTTTATACGTTTTATATTCGTAAGCTTCTAAATTAAGTATTGGATTATTTTCTCTCTTTTGAATACTCAGAAGTTTTTCCTTCTAGCATATAAGTTACAAAAACGAATCGACGCCGAGAGTCTCGCCAGAGTACCATTAGATAAACAATGATTTCATATGTATATAGAACAGAGTGCTCTTTGTCTTTAGGTGACGTTTTTGGTTTCGTCTTTGTGAATAGTCTTCAGTCTCCTGGAGCAATCAGGAGAGTAAAGACGGTCCTTCCTCGTACATCAAATTAATAAACTAAAAGGGATAAGTTTAATTCACTGCGTTTTACTTTTATTTATCTACCCATTTCCAATATTAAGCAAATATATCAAATTATAACCTAACGAATGTTGGAAGAATGCGATCTGTGTTAGGTTAATGATTTTTACTTTTTAGCTGAGTTTATTTTTATCCACAAATGCTGCGTAATGTAATTAAGTATCCAAGTACGACATTAATGAAAATATTTCCGATATACACCCAAGCTATAGTAACAATACCTTAATATAATATATTATTATATAAATATAAAAATTATAAAATATAAAAAATATAAAATATAAAATTAAATACAGGTTGCAGTCTTGAATGAGTAAAATGCGAATAAAATATTTATATTTTTTAAGAACGCATCTAATGTCTAGAAAAATAGACGAGCGTGCATTTTAAGATCCTAATTGTAACATATAATTTGTAATATACGTATAAATACCCAAATGATTTTATTTAGATTTCCAGAAACATTAACATGTCGCCTGTGTTAAATTTAAATAAAAATAAATAGATTCGAAAAATTTTATTACTGGGCTTTACATGCAAGAAAATTAAAGAATAGTTTTCTTCGCCAACCGAAAGATCACCCATTGCAACGAGAAAACAGAAATGCATTTACAGCTCGTCGATATACGCGTTCCCGCGACTTTTAAAAATCTGCACACGCCGCGAACGCATAAAGATCTGCGCCTCATTTATCACAATTAACGTACCGCGGTCTAGTTTCGTTCGCGCTCAACGATATTACGGGCACGTCGAAGCTCGCACAACAATTTCTATCGTACGCAATCGAAAAGCCGCAGCAGTCGATTTGACATTTGAACCGTATTCGGCAGTTTCGACGTCAGATTATTCGGTCGGCGTAATGCCGATCCATCACGAAGTTATACGGCGGCGAATTAGTATCGTCGATTAATGTTGACCGACGCCGGCGATCTTAAGGGCCGGAAATTGATCCAAGTACGCAAACTTCGGTGAAAGCCCGTGCCATCGGTGGCGTTTAACGCGGCGCACTAATTACGTAACAAATACGAAATGAAGCGTAACCGCGGCGAAGTTCCAGCATTGTTGTTACGGCACCCGTGATACATAGCCGGCGATAAATAACGCGATCGCAAGTTACGCTCCGCGCGTATAAAATTATCGTGATCGTGTGTTGGACGGGGCCGGATACCAGTGCGCGCGTACCCTGGCGCCCCGGTAAACGGTTTAGCAATATAATAACATTCGCGTCCAAGTAGCAGCGTAACGGCAATAATTTCCTTGTTCAAACTTCGCCGGGGGTCGCGGCGAGCATTGTTCCCGCACGCGAGTTCCGTCAAATGGGAGCTGTATGCGGTATACGCGTCGCGGACCGGAGAAGACCGGCGCGGTGCCGAGGCGAGCGGAGCAGCACGGCGCGGAGCGTAATGACAGATCGATATGCGTCTCAACTAAATCCAATCTGTTTCAGCATCAGTATCCTCCGGCACTTCAATTTCGATTCCGTCTAAACGTTGCCCAGTTTGTACTGGCACGTGTAAAGCGGCCCGGTACACGGTGAAACGCGGAACTTCTGCACACACCGTTCCGTGTACCGACTTGTTTGCGTCCGCGCATAAACAGCCGAAACACGCTATGTATTTGTGTTACACCGATGTTGGACAGAGGCATCAAGGACCCCCGGTACCAGGGTTTTCAGTCGTAATATTGACCGTCATAGTGATCATCTTCCGTCGAGCTGATCCTCGATGTCCTACCGTCAAAGGTCAATTAGAAAATTTCATCTTATCCGACACACCGTGACCAGTTATATTTGCTGGGAATTTCCAATGCGGGCAAAGCGAGCAATTCAACGCGATAATCGAATAGTTTATATTTTTCTGTGTTAGTGAAGTAATTATAATTAGATTTAGAAGAAGCGTACATGCTGTGCCGTAGTTTGTGTCGCGAAGCCGGAGAACGGAGAGAAAGAGCAAACTGAACTTGAAATATTGGGTTGGCAACTAAGTAATTGTCGATTTGTTCAATGAAATAAAAATTTCTTTTTTACTTGGAACGAAGTTTAATCTGTAATGTATTTTCCATTTTGTTCGATGACCTTTTGCCATCTCTCTGACAACTTGGAAATTCCACGCTCGTAGAAAGTCTGATCCTTTTCGGCCAAAAACTGAGTTAAGTGAGATTTTACAGCGTCATCATCGTTAAAAGTTTTACCACGAAGGGAGTTGTCCAGGGATCGAAATAAGTGGTAATCCGATGGCGCGAGATCAGGACTATATGGTGGGTGTAACATCGATTCCCAACCAATATCCATCAATTTTTGCCGAGTGGACAAAGACGTGGGCCTAGCATTGTCCTGCTGGAAAATGACACCTTTACGATTGACCAATTCTGGTCGCTTTTCCTTGACCGCTGCATTCAATTTGTCCAGTTGCTAACATTCACGGATAATAAAAAATAACATAATAATAATAATAATAATAATAATAATAATAATAATAATAATAATAATAATAATAATAATAATAATAATAATAATAATAATAATAATAATAATAATAATAATAATAATAATAATAATAATAATAATAATAATAATAATAATAATAATAATAATAATTTTATAATATAACATTTACAGATATCATAAAAATGGGAGTGAGAGACATCTATAACTGAAATCGGCAATTACTTAGTTGCCAATCCAATAGAAAGAAAAACGAGCGCAATGTAAGAAATTAAAGATAGACTTAGTCCTGACAATAATTGGCGTGCGGAGTGTGTATGCATTTTTGACAAAATTGAGCACATGTGCGGTTTAAAATGTTAAGGAGATTCATTAGAAAAGCATAATAAAGTAAGTAAGTAAAGTAATAAAGTAAACAAGTATAATAGAACAATATGTAACGTAATTTAGCATTTTATTCGAAAAGGGACTAGAACATGCTACATCGTTTGCGGTATACAGTAATGTCTCCCTAATTGACGCTCAGATTGTCCACAAAAATGGACAATTTGGGAAGAGGAGCCTTGCGACTTGTTTTTACAGTTACCGATTGTCAACGATTATAAAAACATGGTGCAAAGACGGAATAATCGTATCTCCTGTTCCCAAATTGTCCATTTTTCGGCACGATCTAAGCGTCAGTTAGGGAGACATTACTGTATATAACTTTTCATTGTTTATCGTGTTTAGTATCATTTCGCGGGAGTATTTTTTTTTGTCGGTAATAAAGCTGCTAACGTCGATAGCGCACAAATAATTGTACAGTAAGCGAGAGGTTACAATTATATTTGCTGCAAGTCATTGTACATATATGCATGCTCTTAATATTACACTCGGTAAAAAGTTTGTTTGCATTTTTCAGGCAACCATGCGAGATCCACATTTTATGCGAAAAACACGTTTGCAATCTCTCTTGTTGTGTAGCTTGGACTTCGTTTGCTTAAATCTTGCATTTTAATCGATATCACTCTATATTGAACTGCACGTTTTTGACTTTCGATCGCGATCTCCATTGTTACATATTTTAAAGCACTTTTCAATTTTACTTTTATCAACGGTATCATCGGTAAATATGTCAAAAGGAATATCGCGTTCGCTCGTCTCTGATCGCTTCAAACACGAACGATAATCGAATTCAATGATCGCTGCAATCATCGCTCGTGACCAAGATATTATTTAAAAATAGCAATTGTTTAATTATGTAGTGTCTTAAAACGTTTTCTTTGCATTTTATAGTTGTTAATACCTAGAACTTAAATAATAAACAAGCTCCTGTGACCGAGTTTCATCTGCGAACATTTTTAGAATAATTTGCGTTTCCAGCCTCCGATTTTATCGTTTACCGTTGAGTAGAGTTTATTTTGAGATCGCCTACGCAGATTCTACTGACATGTTGCTTAAACTTGGTTTCTGCAGCGCCAGTATCGATCAACACCAACTTTGGAAGACGCGCTCGAAGCGTGGAATGTTGTAATGATTTTTTAAAAATAAATTCTTTATGAAGAAAACTGAGTTCCCAAGGGCCGTTAAATTAATCAATCAAGCTCTACTTAAAGCGACGACGATCGCTACGATAATTTATGTATTCACAATTTCAGTCTCGTTAACCATATTACTCGGTCTTTATAAAATATTTTCGCTGCTGCGATTTCGCAGACAACGTAATTAAGATTGGCCTGCGCGATGAATTATCAAGGCGCTTCTGAGTGGAGGAGAATGTATCCGACAGCGATGCGCGAAATTTTAACATTTAGTATTTCATAAACTAATGGCCACGTGCGGCGGAAACTAGTCCCAATGGCTTCAAAATTTCATGCTCCAACGTTCTGCGCAACCGTAATAAAAAGCAATCGTCGCGCGAATTGCAAACGAATCTTAAGCTCGATAATGACACGACGAATCGTTGACATCCGCGAAAGTTTGGACATCGACGATTCCCTTTGATCATTCCGAAGAATAAAAAAAGATTAGTAATTACGAAGTCTCGTTGCACGAAGCTCATTTATCGATGCTCGTATATTTTTTATTTTTCTCTTTCGAGACTTTACTTCGGGTTCGTCATGCATAAAAAGCCCAAAAAGCTGGATAGTCGCGTCGCGAACGGCTCGCGCCAGTTTCTCACTTTATGCGAGTAAACTAAGGGATAACAAAATCACTGGGTGAACTACTAATAAACTTTATGAAAAAAAGTATTGTCGGGCGGAGGAGTATATGGCGCGATCTGGGTACATAGGATGTCTCAGGTTTTACGGTTCTGCGAGTTAAAGTAAAAAAACGGAATTTCATATAAACACGGGCCGGTGCTTTATTAAAAAGTTACAACGGGACTAAAAATCGTGAGGGCCGCGTCGACGCGCGTGTCGGGCCCCGACGAATGCGTTCGATGCGTTCAATGTGTTATTGCTGCAGTATTAACACGTTCCGTGCCACGTGTACCATCGATGGTACACGCTTGCATGTTTACTTAGTGAACTGAACAAATTGTTTACAAGAAATTTAGAACCGAAGAATCAATTTCCACCGCAAGAATGGGCGTTGATAAGTTTTTGTTACGTTGTTATGTGTACGAGAATTAATAATTGCACGTAATACATCAAGTTTTAGTAAAATATCAAAGTGTGAAGATTCGAGTAAAAAAAGCTCGGCACGGAACGTGTTAACCCTTAGCACTCCGAACCATTCTGGACGTTGGCTACCAGCTACTCAGCGCCACTTTTCGGCAGAAACGGGCATTTACAGACCCTCGTATTATTTAGTATGGTTTTGGAACTAACTAACATATTATAATGATATTGGACTTATATGAATTTGGCTGAAATCGAGAAATTTGCAAAAAAATCAATATTTTATTTTTTAGAATTTTGTTATTGTTTGTTTTATAATTTTGTTTCGTTGTTGTAATCGCTATCTATGCGAACTCTTTCTCTCGTCGCCTTGTTGATTGGACGATATCACTATCACTGCTATCAAAACGATAGAAGAAAACCTTCTACAGTTAGTCTTTCCAACATATCTGTATAAACGTCTATCTGGAGCTCATCTTCGCTACTACTTGTATCATGAGACTCATTCGTGTTTGAACGTTTTGCCATTGTTCTAATAAAAAATATGAATAAATACATAGGTTGAAAATTTCTAATCGTTATTACTAACTCACAAGGTGATATTTACCAAAAAAACTTTTACCAAACAATTTATTTACCGAGAGAAGAACCACTTTCCCGATTTTCTCACTCGTTAGATCTATCCATACCGCTCGACGCTTCAAACCAGACCGAGTTCGGCTTTGAAAATCTTTTCCTCCAGATTTTATGATTATAAATCTCACTATACAGTGCGTGCTATGTTCGCATACCGATCTTTCTTCTACAAACTTGCCTTATCGCTCTTTTCAAGTGGCGTCTTTGAAGTGCTCGGACCGTCGTGAGCACGCCTCTCGCGTTCTCGTCAAAACCCGCTGACATTTCTTGTATATATCTTCGTAATTTTACTATATTTTGATTTGATTTCTTGTGCCACTTCAAGAGAAAACTTCAGGGAAACATGCATGTCTGAAAAAGTTGCGCTGAAATAACTCAATTCCCCGTAATCGCTAATAAACTTGAATGTCCCACGAGAGGGGACAGCGGAGTGCAAAGGGTTAAAAGCCGGCGACGGGCGTATCCCCGCGTTTCAAGTGAAATCGACTACTCGAGGTCGCTGATGCAGGTTCAGCGATCTACGCAACGGCCGAGGGGAAAGATAGAATAGGGAAATTGCGGATGTAGAATGTGGGAAATAATTGAGACAGAGTGGGGGATCTAACGAAGACCGAGTGGGGCAAGAACCATAAACTCCAGGGACTATTTTGGACAACGCCGGCCTATATCAACGCTTTACCTCTTGCCTTTGCATAAACTTGGAAGCACGTACTCCCTGTTTACGTCGCAGCGAAACGAAATTGTATGTTGCAAGAATATTAGATTACTCCGTGTAAAATGGCAAAGTTCTATTCGTAGTCTAGCCCGCGCTCGCGCGAACGAAGATTATTTTGCTTCGGTTGAAGCGGATAAAATCGCTCGGCGACTGTAAATTGCAACTCGAAAGTCTAATTTCTTAGAAGCAACTTCAACGAATCCGGTTCGACGGATTTCGACGATGTTACGTTTCAAAATCAACCGTGGCTTCATTTGTATATGTAACATTTATGCGGTCACTTTTTCAACATTCTTACGTTTTGATATAGTTGATATAGTTTTAACACAGTTTTGATATAATTTTAATGGTATAATATCTTGCGTTAATATAGTTCGTTCTTTTAGAGGAAGCATCTGTTATAAATGAAACAATTAGAAACGCGTTTGAAGCTCTTTTAAAAGTTTGTTATATTTTTTTTTCTCGAGATGACAGCGTTTTAAAAATAGTGTCTTCGAACAAGCTCATAAAAATCACGATTCTTCTTTTCCAAAGATGCGCATTTATCAAATTCGAATAACAGAGAAATTCGATTAATTCTTCACGGAACACGAATAAATGATTTTATGCGGTTTTAGACTGGTATCCGTTCCGAACCATGTATTTGGAGTTACGGTGGTTGGCTTAACCATGTCTCAGTGGTTAAATGATCGACGCCATCTGCTCTGCCAGCTAGTTTGACATGGATGTTCAACGCTAGCGATTAATTGCAATCGAGTGAAGAAATAGATCGTTTGTCAGTCACCGCGAATGATTGGATGTCGGAGAGAGATCGAAATTAAGAGAGAATGTGGATGCAATTAGTACCTGCGAACGCGTTCCATTTGTTTACAACGTGATCCCGTATCGTAGCGCGCGTGGCTACGCTGAAGGTAAAAACATCGAAGCAAGAAAAGCGATTTGTTCTCGACTAATGTAAACGAATGTTTCATTTATGTTATTTCTGCTTCGGTTCAAATGATTACGGCACGCTTGATAATTACAGCAAGCGCGTACCAAGTGTAATCGATACGATGCATATAATATCCGAACACCTTTTAAATACTCGGACATGTATGGAAGTACAATAAATTCCCCTCAATCGTCTTTCAGCTTGTAAACAGAAATGGACAATTTGGGAAAATCGACCGTAGTTGAATTCTTGTGGATCATACGTGGACTTTCTACAAATATTTTAACACTAAATCTATCGAGCATTAAACACGACTGAAATGTGTCGCTGTATAAAAATTACAGGACTGAATTTACTTAGACTTTTCGCTATTTTTATTATAATATATCTTCGAATTAAGATCAAAACTATATCGAGTATACATTCGAAGCTAATTAAAAAAATGCAACAAAGAATATTATTTGAACTGATTGCAGGATATCGACTGCAATAGAAAGTCAAAATATTAATAAGTAAGCAGAATCGTTAAAAAGAAAGTTCATGTTATACTTGTGGCTTCTGTATTACAATTATTATATGTAACAATTCAAATGATCTGTTTATATTGGACTGGATTTAGGTCGACGAGTGCACGTTAAACTCGATATCGTCGCTATTTCACACCCCATTAACAGGTACAGTACTTCAATTGTCGCGTGTCTCTGTTGATCTATTAAATACTTCACGATCGAAGTAACAACATAATTAAACGGAATCACCAGTGATAGCAGAGGAATATCGAATTAAGTTATAGTGTTGCATATGCTAATTCCATTAAGCTCTGCTCCTGTGTAACCACGAGCCGTTGCCACGGTTATTAAAATTATTGTTTGAACACGAAATATTAGTATAACGGGAAGGAAATATCGCTTCGATACCGGCGTATTTCATTTCGTCGAACAACGGCAATTAAATTGTGCTTCAATATTTTATTAATTTCTGACTCGTTTACAGGTACGAGCTGTTCGATTCTCTCTCTCTCTCGCTTTCGTTCTCTCTCTGTCTGCCTCTTTCTCTTTCTCTCTCTCTCTGTCTGTCCCTCTTTTTTTGTTTCAAATTGTGTGCACCCTCGAAGCGCGGAGAACGAGTTCAATGTTAGCATAACGCCGTGACGAGCAGCAGGGGTAGTAGTTGGCAAGATATACGTAGGATTAGACCATTTCGACGGTAAGCTGGTCGTCCAGCAATCAGATGTTCCGTTCTCACGCTCCAATCGCTAATCGCTCTCGTACTAATAGCGGAAAGCACTTCAACCCCTACTTTTAACCCTCGCTGTGAAAATGAATCTAAAAAGAACCTTTTAGCGCCCATTTCACGAAGCTGTGTTGTCGGGTACTTTCAACGAAAATCACATTCAGGTGTTACGCTCTTTTTTTCCGCCCACAGAAATTTTCTTCCCATTTTTTCCCCCCCCTTAGTTTTACTCTTGAATTAATAGATAATAATTTAAGAAATGTCCACCGAATGAGAAATCGTTCGTCGAAATTATATCATTTATTATTCAGACTGCGGATTTTTATGCATTTCCGACAAAAATGAACAGATTAAATACAGAACGAAAACATTTAAAGAAATTACTATTCCAAAATACTAATTCCATTATTTTCAACTAAACGAAATAAATCGATTGAAATCAATAAAAATTTTCGCGCAAACGTGTTCATAAATTTCAGACATTTTAGTATAGTTTCGGATCAACTTGCATACAGTGTGATCGATAAAATTTTGAACAATCGGTGTGCAGAATCGAGAGATTAACTGCCATTGTTTTCGTACCGGTTGCGTATCATTTGTTCGCTTCTCGTATCATTACGAACACCACCACGGATTTTCGGTCGGTTGTGCATACGTACATGTCACGAGGCACTGTTCACGAGGTACGATGTTCTTTTCGCGGAGATCTTGTTAAACTGATAACAACTTTAATAACAATACCCTCGTGGGGTGGGAGGTGGCCGTATAATATACGTGCATCGAAATGCATGCAAACTAGCCTGGAATACAAATCAGTCGCCAAGAGGTTCGGCATAAAGTTTAAGAAGTTTGTCTCCCTGAATAAATAGCTTGTCGAGTGTCGCAGGGGACGTGAATAAATGCAGCGAGGCTAAGACGTTATTGCTTCTCGCTGAATGCTCGGCATTGCATAAATTACTAACCGGCAACAATGTGAAAAACTCCGGGGCTCAAATCCATACAAAAGTATCATAAAAAGGATATTACTGTCTGCCTTCGAGTATTCACTATTATATGAACTCGTTATTCGATTTTAACGATACAGCGCGTGCCAAAACACATGGCCCCCGAAACTGCAGGTGCATCTTGCGCGTAAATACAACGATCGAACTGCGGATTTTATGACAAAATTGAATAGGTTGAATAAAAAAATTATGAAGATGCTGGAACACTAAGAATACTTTTGCTTTTCTTTCTGATTCATTGAAATTATTAAAAGAAAAATTTAGGAGCTTTATGTCATTTCTGTTTCCCAAAGTTGTCACAGAAAATTTGTTATTTTGCACGAAGATCCCTGGTCTAATAATAAGACGATTCTAATTTTCAGGGCTTTTTCAGACATTGAAATTACGTCTTCTTTTATCGCTTATTTCTTCCGTTAGCCCGTCGGCCATTGGAATAGCTTTTACGTTCATCCCTTAAGTGGATACGACGATTCTCGTCCGCAAACTTTTTCCGTGCCGAACTCGAATTTGCCCTCATTTTGTCTAAAATTATGTCATTATAGTTATAACGAATTATACGAAAATGAACAGTATTAAAAAGGAATATAAATAATTCATAAATCGCATTGCTTACTGTTCCATTACGAATTAAACAGCGTCCACAGTTATGTAAATTCATTAAATAAAAGCCGAAATATTTTAGCTTCATTTTGCGACAACTCTTCGCGTAGAATCGCGGTTAAATTAAACTGTCCTCACACGCACGTTGCTTCGAATACGAATCGTAAGGCAAGAGATTAAACCGTTTCTTTTTTTACAAACTAATCCATACGAATATTAAATGGTTCACAGTTTAGTAACAGAACAAAATGCTCGTAATAAAAGTCGAATGAATGAATGAACGAATGATGGTGAAATATGTATAAAGTTAACGTATAAATCGTGGCCCGTCGGGGATGCATTCGATTGTTCGATGGGAAAGCGTTGTTTAAGCTCGCCGCAGATTTATAAATGATACACAGTGTTCGTATAAGCGCCAAATGCGGCATTCTCTTGGTTCGGTTTCACAGCGCCCTGTCAAAAGATGGCTCGGGTATGCCTTGGGATTTCGTGGAGTATTCTGAAACTTTTGATTGTTTCCGTGACATGTTGGAAAACTTGAGACGTTGTTTTACTCTGCTAGTGAAATAAAAATGTGCATATAACCCAGAAACTGGGTCGGAAACAGAAGGACAAGATCGCCTTCAATTTCGTTCTCTCGCGCTCGTGTTTCTTGAGTCGGCCTGTACGAGGGCTGCTCGAGCGACGAGTTAAAATTCGTCGGAAATAACGTCGAGCTACGTCGTCGATGCCCTTCGATGGACAGACAAAATCGCATAATACGCGAACAGTTAATGCAAACGATATAAATATATATATATATATATAAATATTATATAAAAATAAATATTAAATTATATATATATAATTATTAATATACATATATATATATATATATATATATATATATATATATATATATGTATATTAATAATTATATATATATAATTTAATATTTATTTTTATATAAATAATTTATATTTATATATTATATTAATATTATATTATATTATATTAATATTTATATATAAATATATATATATATATATATATATATATAAATATTAAGTATTTTATATTAATGAGAATAGCAGAGGTTAAAATATTTTGATACGATCGAACGCCTGAAGTGGAAACGTGAAATCCAATAAATTGTCCGTAACGCGTATAAAATCATGTACGCTGAACGTTTCGTCGGACAGGCATTATATCTCATTGAATTATTAAAAGGGTAACGCGACATTTTCAGATTTGATAGAAAAATTGTAGCACGCGTGCGTCGCGCCGAGCGATAACGCTTTATAAAAAATTTCACTCGACCCATTAAACGGTGTTTTTTTTTCCAGCCTTTTCCACGCGAACCCGTATATCGCGTAGAAAAACGAAGCGGTTCAGCCAAAGAGGCTGTTTATACGCGTTTCAAAAGACGCAAAGAAATAGCGAAATTAAATGATTTTTATAGCATAACAGATCCTTCCCCGCAGCTAGTGAATTTTTCATCGCGGTTTAGTTTTAACAGCGATAACGCTCCTCGCCGTGTGCGGGGCTTTAAAGTTTCAGGCTCTTGCTGTTCCTTCTTCTTCTTCTTTAAAGGTCCTTTCATCGAACGACGTGTGTAACATGAATTTTTCACCGTATGTCGGATTAAATAAATTAAATAGATAAAGGGACCGGGGATTAAAGCTATCCCGTCCGTCTTCCGACGCGATTTCAGGCTTTCAGCCATTACCGATAAAACATGAGAGACATATTTACTTAAAATTTGAAACAACAACTAACTATTTCCTGAAAATGAGAAGAAGAGATATATCAGAGCTCTCGTGATATATTTTATATATTTTTGTCTAAAATATATGGTACAAAATAATTTTTTTTAAATTTTGCCACTGCTTGGAATGACAAAAAAAAATAAAAGAACGTACGTTTTTTTTTAGCTTTTTCATCCGAGCATATAACGAAGATTTAAAAAATGCGTTTTGTAGATCTCGGTAGCTTGTATGCATACCGAAAAATTCGTTCAACATTTTCAAAAAATTCGAGTCATTTAAAAAAGTTTTAAAAAAGCTATACCGCTTAGTATTATTTGTGTAAAGTGATGTTAGACATTTTCAGATCGAAAGATATATTTGTTATCGGTAAATTACGAGAAAACGATCACTGTTCCCGCTGGTTACGCGTTCACGATAATATGAAAAGTCATGATCTCGTTCGGAGCGTATTTTCACCGCTTGGAGCGTTTTTGAGAAGGAAAAAAAATTTGCCCCGTTATTAGCATCACATGAACTACATTCGTGCAAAGTTTCAAAGTTTTTTGAATTTTCGAGTTGCCGAACTTCCCTTGTTAGCCAGGTACGTGTTAACTATGCATATTAACCTGTCCTCGTTACTTTTCACAGCTTATTTTACGCATTCATGCTATATTGCCTCAATAATGAAAGATCGATATGCTGAAAAATTAATGCTTAAAACGATGGACAGAACATGATAAGAACAAAGGAAAAGTTATTGAATGTAAAAGTTTCAGTTCGAATAGAACTTACAAAATATAACAATAAAACAATTTTAGTAACACGAACGGTTTCTTGTTCATCAATATTATTAAAAAAGTTCTCAATCGTTACCACAAATATTGAATACTATCGAACGAATATTGCTTCAAGAATATTAAGTAATTATTACGGTTAGATTAATATTCTGAATGTTCATTTATTTGCGACATTCGTGTGCAACATTATCTCAGTTCAAAGCTTGTTTCTGTTTCTTTTATAAAATCTTGCTCAATAAAGTTTCCAACGTATCTTGCTTTCACAAAACTTTTATTACACAGATATTTGAAGTATAAGAAGAGACACATAAGAAATGACTCCGTACGCGCCTTTTAGAAGAGAATAGCTTTTTAAAAATCGTTTTCAACGTCTTGAATTCTTCCGATGTGTGACAAAAATTAGATTACTTGCTGACATTCTGACGTAAAGGTCTTTTCTTATAACTTCTATATTCACGTTTTTGATAAAAAATTTTAGAATATGTTCTGCAATAAACAGTGATTATCGTTTGTTTTAACTGTTTGTAACTCGTGGCGAAGTTACTCGATCTCGATGAAATTATTATTTGATTATATAATAATTTGATTATATTATAAATTATTATTATCTATTTTGAAAACTGGTTTCGTCAAAAAATGCTTCGTTAAAAATTCGTACTTACATAGTGACCTACAAAGGTGTTCTTCAATTGACCTTGTACATCAAAATGAAAGGGAAACGGGAGAAGTCCAGCTGCGCCACTCGCTCCCTGCATTTACTTAATTAGTCCTTCTAAATTCTCTGAAAAAATTCAAGCTGTCTCGCTCACTTTGCAAAAAGTTACTCCACGCTGGAGCAGAGTCGGGAATTATTCAAATTGTTTCGAATATAGATATTCGACTAAAATAATTATTGGAATGAATTTTTTTAGATCGAATATTTTATTCGAATAACAATAATTCATTAATCCTAAAAAATTATTCCATCTATTTATCCGAGTAATTCTTTATTCTTCATTCGAATAAATCGTCCGAACGGAGATTGCAATATTATTCGAACAATAATGCGAATAATTGTCGACTATTCTTATTTTTACGTAATTTTGTAAGAACACACATTGATATTAATTTCGTTATGTACACACATTTAGAATCGTTTGGATTTTCGCTATCCTGCTGACGATACCGTATGCGTGTTTACTTTTTGTTATTTTTACAACGAGAACTCTTCCCGATGCAACGTTTCAAAACAGCGAATCGCAAAATTAACAGGAAAGAAATGAATCAATAAATCACGGAAAAGGAAACACTTCATATTCTATCATTTTTATTAATGTCGATTATTTTCTGAACGAATTCCTGTACAAACAAGTACTTATTCGAGTAACAGATACAGTCAATTCTCCCCAATTTTCCTTCAATTTGTAAACAAAAGTGGACAATTTCGGAAGAGGAAAAATACGATTAGTCGAGGCTCGCGGCTCATTTCTATAATTGCCGGTTCTCAACAATTATAAGAACAAGATGCAAGGCTCGAATAATCGTATCTCCTCTTTCGAAATTGTCCATTTTTATGCACAATCTGAGCGTCGGTTAGGGAGGCATTACTGTACAATAATGTCTCTCTAATTGACGCTCAGATTGTCCAAGACAATCAATTGACAAAAATGGACAGGATTTTTAGAGATACGATTATTCCATCCTCGCGGTACATTTTAATAGTTGTCGATTGTCAACAATTATGAAAACCAGGTGCAAAGCTCAAACAATCGCATCTCCTCTTCCGAAATTGTCTACTTTTGTGTACAAGCCGAAAGAAAATTAGGGAGAATTTACCTTCCTATTCGAATAAATTCGAAAATCAATGGCTAGCCAGATAAAATTCGATTAGACGTTCGATAGCGTCGAATAAAATTGCATTCGTTGGCCTATATCTCTCATCCGAATAAAATTTTGCCCAACTCTGCTTTGTAGCGCGTACACAGAGACTGACTGACTGTGATCCGAGGTCTCTTCGGCGTAGTTCAGTGAAGCCGGAAGCATCGAAACAATTAGAGGCGACGGCACGATAGCGCTTTAAACGCGACGATGCGGTATGGTTAAATTATTCAATCAAAATTCAAAGGTCGCAAGGAAAACGCACCGCGCCGGAGCGAATGCTATTAGCAACAAGCCGCGCAACATGTAACTTCTTAACCGCCGGCAGGAAACGGGTCAAAGGTATGCAGATCGGCGTATATCCTCGAAACAAGTAAACCGGATGGGCTCGAACTCGTTGGGAATCTCCGCGGCGACATTATTCTCGCGTCGTTTTCTTCTCCCGCCGTTTCGCTCACGCCCGTGTACTCACGGTCACTAGTTTTTTCTTTTACGGCCGGGCGCAGGAGAGCGCCTCTTTATGTAGTTTTTTCGTTGGATAGCGCGCGGCAACTTCGTCAAGATAGACGATCCGTTCGCGAGGCCTTTTTCACCGGGCAAGAGAGCAGAGATAGACGGAGACCGAGAGGAGGATAAAGGGCGAGGGGGAACGACAAAGAAAAAGGAAAAAGATAAAGAGTCTCTTTCTGTCTCGGAGCGAGTATCCTGGCGAATCGACCCTTATCGTTTCGCGAATGGCCACGTGATCGAATTTACCCGAGATTGAAGCCGAGCGGGCACGGTCGTCCGGGACTTCCGGTAATCCACTTTCCCTTAAACCGCAGCCACCCTTAAAGCAGGATGAATGGTTAGCGCGGAGAAACCAGAACCCGAAGTAAATTCTCGAGTGTGCACCGCGGATTAGCTTTCGCGCTAACTACTTGCATTACAGGGAACAGTCCCGACGAAAATTGGAATATATTCAGCCGTTCCGGTTCGCTCGTTTGACACGGCTAAATATTCTGTTTTAACTCCGTGACACTCGGCGCACGCGAACAGACCCCGCCGCTTTTCCCGCCGATTAACGGCGATCACGATACGGGGAAACGAAGCTCGCTCTGCAGCCAAGTATGCCGGCAGCTTTACTATCCCGACGCCCTTCCGATGCCCGGCGCGATACGATCGAATGTCCTCGTTTTTGTTGTCTTTTAATGGTTATGCAGCCCAGCTTCATGACGCCGACGACTGTGAAACGCGTTGCGTTTCGAACGACGACCGCGCTCCACACGGTCTTCTTTGATGCAGCTTAATCGATATCGGCGAATGCAAGTTAATTTAGCGCAGCCCGCTTTTCGCGTATCCGCGTCTATTCAGCGCCTTTGGCATCTTGCGAGCCGTTGCAACGGAGAATTTACGTGTTCGCGTTTCGCGTTCTTAATTGTCTGCTTGCTCTTAATGAGGTATACTTTGAGGTTTTTGTGCTTCGAATACAGGCGAAACAGTTCTGGAACACTCGTTAATGTCTCTTAATGATCCGATAATTTTTATCATGCGGTCGAATCTCGATTAACGAAACTAATGAGGGAGACACGCGTGTTCGGATAACGGGACGTTCGATTAAAATGCTATTTAAAGCTTTGCTGATTTGTACAATGAATAGGGTTGCATGTATGTTGCTCGAGATCGATTTATTTATGCATGTTTTCGGATAAAAAACATTAGAGCATGGAAGATTTGGATAATCGAGGTTATATTGTATATTAACATTGTCCCATATTTTGTAACATTACGACCGTAATTGTTCCTACATCATTTTATAATTGTAATTTAGTTCGACTGCAATTTTCAATTTTAAACAAATTTTTGCATCGATTGCCTCTCGTTCAATTTTGTATAATATTATATATATATGTTTCCAAAGATCGCCGCGCATCCCCACTTTGTTAATACAAAGGTTATAAACTATTTCAAGAACGACGCTTCATTTTTCAACGGAACGACTTCCTCTTAGGGTGCCTCGTCTATCCAGAAACTTTGGAATTCTCAATTTTTAGCTTTTGCATTTCTTTTTTTATATGCACCTACCGCTCTGAAAATACTTCATCAAAGTTTCAAGTTAATTCGATTAAAATCGGCGAAGTTGGGTGAAATCTGGTCGGCGCATCGATGTTGTAATAAAAGAGGACATGAAACTTTAACGACTGGTCAGAATATCCAACAAATGACTCACTCGATTTGCTTCGAATTCTGCGAGCTCCTTTTGTCAATTAAAACTTCGGCGGCTTTCATATATTTCAATCTAGTCTTTTACTTTCAGGAAATTGATTCCGTCGATACGTTACATGAATTATAAAGTTATTGTATACTAATACTATATTGATACTATATTGATGCTATACTATGTATACTATAATATAATACCATATATATATATATATATATATATATATATATATATATATATATATATATATATATAATACTTATAATTCTTATTATATATATAATATGAAAATACAATAACTTTTAGTATCAATATAGTATTAGTATATATAATACTGTATATACTAATACTATATTGATACTATATATAATACTATGTATACTAATACTATAATGATACTAAAAGTTATTGTATTTTCACAAAATTCAAGGTAATTGAAATTGTTAGCATTATGAATCGACGAACATATACCTGAGTAACACGTAACTTGGAGAAACAATGATCGTGTTTTTATAACAAATAATCGGTCGCTGCGTCAGCAGCGATAATTGTTTTCACGAGTTCAAGAAAAAAGCAGCGTGAATTATCTTCCATCGCGCTATTTTCCTTACTACCATTGCTCCACCCTTTATCAACGAAGCCAAAATAAAACGCGATCTTCCGAATGCGTTTCTTGAATGCTAATGAACTCTGAAGTTCATTATAAATGAATGGAATATATTAACGCAGCTTGAATTCTCAAACGTAATATTTTCCAGGGAAATTCTTCCCTAACGAGCCATACCATTGCGACCGTTTATTAAATATTATTATTAATTAGCGAGGTTCCTTTCAACGGCATTTTCAAGAGTTGAATTTTTAATGGATCGCATTGCTGTTGACCTTAGGAAAATTTATATTGTTCATTTTCATTCACGTCAGATTATCTGGCGTCATCTTAATGTACGATGTTCCGCGTTACAGTGCACGGGATTACGCTCGTTAACATAATGAACATAAAATACAATCTTTGGAACATTTTTGGCTAATTACCAATACCCATTTGACCCCATCAGTTGAAAGAAAATTCAGTGCGTTGTTTCACGATTAATTAGCGGTGACGGTAATGCCGGGGCTCGATTATTTTTTCCCTGCAACAGGACTCGTACAATAAATTATAAACATTAAGAACTGAAACAGGAGAAATTATCTTGTTTTACCTTTAATCTTCGCGCTTTTGACCGAAAAGCAGATCTTTGCTTCGAATTGTTTAAATCTGAAGCACTCCCGTGTAAAAGTTCAAATTATTTATTGGCAATAATTGTTCGATTTAATGATCAAAAAACTTAGACTTAAAAAATTTCACAAAATTAAAGTATTTCATGTATTCCAATTAAAATTGTTAAGTTTATTACATCGATTTTACATCGATTCGAAGTTTATTACATCGAGTATTATATAGATTGCTTATTCAACATTTTTACAATACAAAACGTATTTTTTAAATTTTCCTCGCAGATTCAGATAAAAAAAGCTTCTATTTCCGTTGTCGTTCCAAGCATAACAGCAAAATTAAAAAAGATATTTCAATCACCGCACACTGAATTAGTCGCATCGACATTAACCCTAGAAAGATAACCATATGACAACGTACGTAAAAGATAACCATACGCTTCAGAGGCGCATGCTTTTCTAAGGCGTCAATTTTATACTAACAATGGATATTTATTTAAGTTAATCTAGTCATTTTAAAGGTTTGCCATTATTGTAAAAATAAAATGCATTTATATTATATTTTTTTATATTTTAAGTAATTTTAAACTTAAATCACTAGACCTCTATGAAAAATTAACAAAAATCAACAGTCTTCGCAGGCGCCTCTGCGACGTAGGTTATCTTTCTCGGGTTAAAGAAAAAATCCAAATGATTTGGTTCAGTTTCCAAAAATTGATCGCGTCTCGAAAGATGTTCGAACTCGTTTCGAAACGGATCGTGGTTCCGACAAACAGGAAAAAATGATGAAACATTTAACAGCCTAAAGCCCTGGCATTTTCCCGCTCCATTTGCATCCCATGAATTTGAACAACGTTTTTCGCCCGAGGGAACGGGGGAAGGAAAAAGATCAAGAGACTGTGAAATGTGTTCTCGTTCCTCGTAACAGGCAAGAGCAACTTGCTTCCTCTGTACAAGATTATTATCCTATTTGGAAAGCGCGGACCGGGTCCATCGAGGAAGCCCTAAACGTTTCGGAATGGTCCGAAGTCTGGGTCCCGTTCTAGCTCGGTTCGCGCGTGATTCGACGGTAATGTAGGAAAATTGAAATTCACGATAGGGATATTTTTGGTTCGGAATCAATTTGTTTGGGTTGCTCGGCTTCACCGCCGGGCGCCGTGTCTGAGAAAACGCGGAGCGGTGTGCCAAATCCGTGCGACGTGCGGCAACTTCGCCGGCTCGGTACCTGGTACCTGATATGATTTCGGCGTGCCTGCGCTCGGCCTTAGAAAATGGAATTTCCCTGGTCTCGTTTCGGCCGACGGTTCCTGCACCCACGTGTACGTGCGTTTGTCGCGCTGACTATCGGAACCAATGTGCTTGTCGATTCGAATTTTCGGCTCGCGTTTCGAAAACTCGCCGTTGCACGGCGACCGGGCCGTTGATGGAATTGATCCGTCAAAGGAAACGGGAGCGTCCGACTCCTACAGGACACACGTGGGGCATCCTCTGAAACGTGTATTCCCGAAAACTTACGGTTCCCTTTGATTTCTTCTTGCGCGGGCCCAACGTACAGCGGCTACAGAAAGGTGCCTCTCCGTACACCAAATTCCTGATTTCCGACGAATTGTCGCCGTTCCAACTGTTTTAATTTCGTGAAAGATAGTCCGATGAAAAAATACTCGTTCCAAAGCTTGAAGCAGAGTTGCGCAGAACTACGGTCGAATCGCTCAAGGAATTGTAATCACGAAGTCATTCGATTGCATTATTATTCGATCACATTGTACAGTGATGTCTCTCTAATTGACGCTCAGATTGGCCAGAAAAATGGACAATTTCGGAGGAGAAGATTATTCGAATCTCGCGGTTCATTTTTATAGTTACGAATTGCCGACAACTATAGAAAGAAACTGGCTGCGAGGCCTCGAATAATCGTATCTCCACTTCCCAAATTGTCCATTTTTCTGCGCGATCTGAGCGTCAGTTAGGGAGACATTACTGTAATTCGTAATTCACACCTACCTGTGCGTTATTGTATCGCAGACATTTGAGCCGTTTCTTTTGAAAGTGGCATAAGTCACTTTACCGTAATGAAAAGTGGTGATTTTTTAATGTTTATACGAAATTATTTATACTGAGAAAAATATCGGTATCCTGAGATAACAAATAAATAAATATAGTAATAATTATTAATTAATTAATTATATATAATATAATATTATATATATTGTATTATATTATTATATATATATATATTGTATTATATTATTATATATATATATATATATATATATATATATATGTATATAATATATGATATTAATTATTAATTAATAATAATAATAATAATAATAAATATAATAAATAAATATAATAAATCTTCTCGAAAGTTAGCATCCATATTTTTGAATGTGTTAAAACGCAAACCCTTAAATACATCGACTTAAAAACAAAGTGACTTATGCCACTTTCAAAATAAACGGCTCATTTCGCGGTTATGGCAATTCCAGCAATCGTGTCGAACGATTTGTTGAAGTTGACACTGTCGACCTTTTGCGGACGATGAGTTTTTGGACTGCATTCTTTTTTTTGCGGGTTGCATTAAAATCGTTGACACAGATTTCACCGACAACAATTCATCGACGCCGGTCTTGATTAACGCCAGTTTCGTTCGACAACGGTCTTGATCAATAACAACGGTACGAGTTAGATCTAGTAGTTTCCATTTCACGGGCGCATATAGAAACTATTTCGAACTCAAATCGTTGTCAATCAAAAGTTGTCTCGATTAGAATTCCTTGTCGGTTAAAATCTGGTATGGTGTAAATCTTGTCGGTGAGATCTGTATCAGAGATTTTAATGTAATCTTCTTTCCTTGGATCAAGTAAATGCAAATTCTTTGTAAAATGAGCTGTATTTAGAGACTATTTCATAAATATTAATATTATATATTATATATTATATATTATATATTATATATTATATATTATATATTATATATTATATATTATATATTATATATTATATATTATATATTATATATTATATATTATATATTATAATATTATATATTCCCTTAATTAATAGATTAATAGATTAAGCAAGCTTGTAATAAATTCTAGTTTTTAGAATTTTACTCAATTTACCATTGAGTACAACTTTTAAATGCGAGTGCAATATAATTGAAAGGTGAATAAAAGTCTAACAACTTCGTCCGATCCCTATTTTTAACGAACTCCAACGATTTCATTTCTCTGTTCAAAAACTAATCTCCAACGGGATGAATATGTATATCATTCCGCTGTCTAATTACGAAAACCACAGTTATGATCGTTTTAAGTAACGAGTCGTTTATGCTTGTCAGAGAATTTACGGATTTTTTTCCAAATGAGTTTACATAATTTTTAAATTAACATAAATTCTTAAATGTTGCTGAACGTTTTATAAAATATACTTACAAGTTTCCTTAAAGTTTTATTTATAGATATTAATATTCCTTAAAATTAAATATTCCGTAAAATAAATAATCCAACAGTTTCATTTGCACGCGAATGCTTTATAAAGATTTAATTATTTATAATACGGTGACGTTTACAAAAAAAAAGGACTACTGAAAATCACGAAATTGCATCAGAGAAAAAATCCCGGCATTAGAGAAAACGAAAATATTACAACGAGAAAACGTTAAGTCTTAAAATTTAATGTAATTATAAAAAGATATTTTATGAAGGATAGTTCTGAAAGAAATATATATCCTGAAGATTTTTTACTAGATTTACCTTAAGATTCCTTGAAGTACTATATATATTTTAAAAGCGTCACGACCCGATGACATTATTGACACTGAATAATCAGGTGCTTTCTCCGATGAAACGTTAATCGTTGGATATTTTCTTTTTAGTCCGGCCCGCGCGAATCCCGCCTTTCACTGTCAATTCGCCACAATTTCTGAGAAGTTGAGTGATCAAGCAATTTCTTCGGTTGTTCACTGCACGCTCAGTAATTGCGTTGACCCAGTTCCTTGTAGCGATGAAATATCACAAATAAATATTCCTCCTCCACGGTCGATTTCATTTCCGTCCTGTCTTCGTCCGGGGATCGGATTTCTTAACTCCTATAAAAGACTCGGCATCGTGATCAGATTGCTCCTTGGATTCCTCAAATGAACATAATCATCGTTAATTTCCTCGGAATTCGACCCGGATGAATCATCAGGGGGAGTAATCGAGATCTGATTACGTCGGATTCGCGGTATCAATGGAATCGTCGGTGATTGCGTAACGTGTTTTGTCGAGTCAACCCTCCAATCGAAATAGTTTATTGCAAACATATTTAAAAATGCGGATATTGCTGGTATTTCGATCAGATATTGAACGACCAAAAAATTGTCTAAAAATGATGCTTTATACGGACGCACGAATGGCTGTTACCTGTATACGCGTTTGCAATGTGAATTTTCCAGATATATCTGGTGCAAATCCGACACTTGGAATTGTATTTATTATCATTTCCATTGTGGATACAACGCATTATGTGCTTTTCGATCTACGCTCTCAATAAACATGCTGCAGTTAGAATATTTATGTATTTTCGATTTCTCTTGCAGACGCTGAACAGAAATACTTATTTAAGTACTACTATTTAAGTATTATAGTACATATATTTTTTATTTGGTATTGAGCAAATATTATTTAGATTACTATTATTTAAGTGTTATTATTTAGTATTAAGTAGATACTATTTAATTACTATTATTTATTATTTATTTATACTTATTTTACTAATATTACTTATAAGTGCTATTACAACTTATTTGAGATCATTACACATATACAGATGATATTTATAAATAACGCTTGAACGGAAATGATACGAAAAGATCGCTTCGGTCAAAATATAAGTATTATATTATTAGTATTATATTATAGTATTATATTATTATTTCAATTTCTGTCTCTCTCTCTCTCTCTCTCCCCTCTCTCTCTCTCTCTCTCTTAATATTATTATTCCATATTTAATTATTATATTATTATTAAGTAAATATAATTCAATTACTATTATTTAAATATTATTATTTAGTATTGAGTAAATACTATTTAATTACTATTATTTATTATTTATTTATACTTATTTTACTATTATTACTTAAGTGCTATTACAACTTATTTTAGATCATTACACATACAGAAGATATTTATAAATAATGCTTGAACGGAAAAGATACGAAAAGATCGCTTCAGACATAATATAAGTATTATATTATTATTTGGCATTAAGTAAATATTATTTAATTACTATTATTTAAGTATTATTATTCAGTATTAAGTAAATACTATTTAATTACTTTTATTATTTATTTATACTTATTTTACCAATATTACTTAAGTGCTATTACAACTTATTTGAGATCATTACACACATACAGATGATATTTATAAATAACGCTTGAACGGAAAAGATACAAAAAGATCGCTTCGGACGGATAAAAACGGTATTTTGTGGTATTCTACATTGTGAATTCACTCAGAAAATGACTAAAGAAGATACATTCAACGTCGTTACGGTTATCCCTTTAAGAATCTTTGTTTCATTTCTGATGAAAGACAGTTTTTCTTTGATTCTTCTTGCTGTGCTAGAGATCCGGTTACTTTTTACACCGAACACCGTGTTTCTCCGTTTCAACTGTACAGTGCCGACGCTTTTGTGTTGCCTTAAATGTAAATCAGGGCTGACTGTTTCCAAAAATAGAACACAAATTGAATCGTAAACATTGTTGTATTTTCGCAGAATTCCTTCTTTAACGAAGGAAAGTAAAGTCACAATTGGCAAAAACTAGAATATGATCGTGACGTGCATAGCCGACGTTAAAAAGATAATTGACACGATTAACCTTGTGTAAACGCGAAACATGTTTTTGCGTATCGTAGTACTGACACACAATTACTGTGCTTTTGTAGGAAGTAAATCATCGTTCAGTCTGCTAATTGTTTTCCTGAGTCGAAGAAACAAGCAGAATAAATTAATTGAACGCCGGAGTTCATTATATACGAATGGAATATATTAACGTAGGTCGAATTTAATAACGCAATATCTTCCAGGAAAATCCCTTCATAATATGCGATATGCGACCGTTTATTGAACATTACTATTAATTAGTAGGGTTTCTTTCAATAAGGTATTTATCAGTTATATTTTTTTTCAATAAATTCCATCGCTGCGCGACAATATGAATAAAATTTTGCTCGCTTCTAGGCCTAATTCAAGTCGCAACATAAGCGTCGACGCGTTCTTTTTTTTTAATTTTCAACTAATATCCAGTCGATAAATTCGATTCGCCCGAAGGTTGACTCGAACTGAATCGATACAATTCACGCTAGAAACAATACGAATCTCAACTTTATACTGCTGTATTTGTTTATAAGTTATCCTGTAATATTATGCAACGATGAAAGAAAGAAACAGATTAAAGACCAAAACGGTTAAACAATTTATAGAATGTAGAAATACCGTGATACCATTTTTGACCCGTTAAAATGATTAAAAAAGGAAAAGGAATTTTTACTTACCTGCGATCGTTGCAGACACTTTTTATTTTGCATAAAAATCCACAGTTCGATATCCTGGAAACCCGATGTTCGGAAAGAGGAGGTCCAAAATAATTTTTTGTCCTGGAATTAAAATTGCTCACTTCTAGGCCTAATTTAAGTCGCAACATAAGCGTCGACGCGTTCTTTCTTTGAATTTTCAACTAATATCCAGTCGATAAATTCGATTCGCCCGAAGCTTGATTGGAATTGAATCGATACAAGCAAGATTTCGACTCGAATTTTACTCTTCCCGGAATGATCTATATTGATCATTCGAGCGCGCCTATCTCCTCGTCGGCTTGTACGACTCGATCGGTCTGAAGTATCAAGCGGATCGAGTTCTCGGCCTGTTTGTTTCGTCTCGATCAGAATGGAGCTCCAAGCGGATCGAGAAGCTTGAAAGAAACCTCGAACATTTCAAGCCAACCGTAGGATTGATTGTGCTCGAGTGGCTCGATTATCCATGACTTGGTGTGGGCGTGGAACTTGCAAACACGTCATGCTCCGGCTATACAGCTCGCTGTGCAAAGTTTAAAAAAGAAAACTGGAAATTTCAAGCTATCGGGGTTCCCCTGTTTGCTTTAGAGATTTCATACGGAAGTCTCAGCTTATCAAACAGTCCCGCAGTTCAGAGAATTACGGAACTGGCGACAGTCAGGATGAACATAGAGATTAGTGCTGCGTCAATCAGAACCCTTCACTCGATCCTCTGTCATCGAGGGCATCGCAATATCGTGTATCATGTTGTCTAGAGCCAGTTCGAACTTTTAATACGTCGGCCATCGTGTCGGTCATGCGTGGATCACGCGATTATTCGTCCATCTTCGCAAGCAAATTTTTCTCACATTATGGTCATTTAACGCGTTCGCTAACGGTGCCACGGGTTTACACAGTTATATTTATTTCGTATTAAATACATCGTTTTCTCTCGTAAAATGTGACGAAAATGTCGTCAAAACGAATCTGTAAATTCTCTAAATATCGTGTGCCGTGCGCGACAAATTGAAACAGCGTCGTTCATAAAATGCAAGATGAAATACAAAATCGCGACTTGTCGCGTCGGCAGCATTATAATTTTTACCGAAGTAAAGTGAATCATTATTTAATGAAATTTAAATGGAAAAAGTTAAGATGCACGACATCGATTGCTTTCTCAATGTTCTCGCGTTTCGTTGATCCTAATCGAATTAGGGGGATGTAATAAATTAGCTTAAAAACTAATTTTCGAATCTGCGCAAACAATTCCACACATGGATGGATACGATAGATTTAAGGACGCTCTGAAAATAATCACTGCGGCAAGGTCTATTTCTGCGGTCTTGAGTACAATGACTAAATTAAGTTGATTTTCTGCGATCACTCGAGGATAATTGTTCGGCCATCGGTGGCAACTTGTTAAACAATTACAGCAACTGTTGCCAGTGTACATTAGGACGCTGATTAATTATTGTTGGTAAAATTGAATCTCGTGCTAATTACGTTTAGCTCGCGCTGTGTTTGATACAACTTCGGTTTAAAATTACACAACCCGAGAATACGTAATCGGACATTAATTTGGTAATCGATGGTATAAACAAAATTGAATAACGCCCGTATTTACAGAAATGCGACGCAGCGACCGTGCTAGATTTGTTTCGTCGCTTCGCGATCGTGTTCGCGATACGATGTATTTCCTAAAAGTATAAGAATCGCGAATAAAACATAACTCGGTCGAATTATGGTTAATGGGAACTACAGAAGGCTATTTCGTGCAACTATTTCCGAGGAGCTCGCTGCGACGTGTGAAGTAAGAGTTTGAAACTTCCTTGATTGCGCTCGAGAAATGGCTGAACGAGATACTTTTGCTGGCGAAAACGAAGTTAGATTGCAGCCATTGATAAATCAGTATGCGACTTCAAAGTTCGATCGTGCTACAGAGGGTTAAAATTGACGCCGTGCAACGTAATTAGCAACGCGGCGCGCCGTTCGGAGTTCGGCAGAGGATCTCGCGCGTCTCGATCGAGCTGCGAACAGGCGCTCGGAATGATCCAGGATATCTCATCGAGCGAGGGTTCGAAATAACGCTCGAGATAATTGAATAGGCACATTTGTCCGAATCTCGTCGTTGGCTGCGTATTATTCGGAAGTAATCGGCTTAGCTGTGCCGCCGCTTCGTTCGCGAATAAAAGAAAAAGGACGGAGAAAAAAGGCCGGGAGGGGGGCGGTGGGGAAGCGAAGGGTACGAGAAATTCGTTATTGGCCGCAATCACGCGAAGTTCACGCCGCGCGCGGTTTGTCCGTGGCGGAGCCGCGTGCTCTCTCCATTCGCGGGCTGCGAAAGTAGCGTTCGCTTAAACAACGCTTTCATCGAAAACGGCACGAACCGAGTGGCGTGAATTGAAGAAACGCGGCACGATGGGGGAGAAACGCGAGTTCCTCGTCCAACGGCTCGTGAAATGTATGCGCGGCGTACGCGTGTGCACCGTGTACGTATTGCACTTTCTTGCACACTCGCGCGCGCCCGTTGCCTTTCGGCTAATGATCCGTCGGGGTCAGCGACCTCAAAATCGGAATCAATTAATCAGTCGTCCCCGTTGTCGACACTGTGTCTACCGAGCATCCGCGATATGGTAATTCGTCGAGGATCACGATTACAATATTAATTTCTAGCATTATTCTGGATCAGTTTCCCAAATTGCGGGTTCATGTCATCAACGATTTCGGGGGACGCTGCTCAGGCGTTCACCCTCGCACTCGGTTTCTAACCGACAACATTTAATTTCATCTTGAAAACTGTGCTCGAAAGGCTAATTGGAAAATTTATCGATGCCTCCACCGTTCCATGATATCGATTGGTAGGAACTTCGCGCGAATTTTCATGGGTTATTTTATAAGCATGAAATATTAGGTCGGAAACTATGAAACGGACGTTTTTGTTTAGTCTGTGTTCAGCTGCGACTGCGTTCATTGTAATGTGCGCTCGATATTTTTATTTATAAATCTTAAGAAGGTATTCTTCTTACTCATTTCGTAAAATTTTTTTCGTTTCTGTATCCTATTTTTATTTGATTTTTCTCCGGAACCAGATGGAAACAAAACGCGATTTACATCATTCAACGCCCGTTTCATAGTTTCCAACCTAATATTAAAGGTGACTATGTGTATATTTTACAAGTATAAAGTATTAAAGGTAAGTCAGAAATTTCACTCGAGACATTCAAGAAATCGAATCCTTGAATATCTTGATTTAGAGCGGAAACCGGTATGGAAATTGAACAACTCTTTTGTAATGCATATAACATTTTCACAGAGTGTATCGGGTTAACATTTCATTAAATTTTCCGTCGAATACTTCATTTGGAAATTACAAACGCCAACGACACGTTTCACTTAAGGATTTATATTAAACTCTGAAATTAATTAACTATGAGTGTAACAAATTCACATTGTTAATATTTAACTGCTGACGTGAAATATGATGCATTCCAGCCTATTCTTTACACGGTTTTCACATTTTCATCGTAATCGGATATTTGAAGCAATTTAGCTTGAACATTCGAACAGATAGCATCGTTAAAATTGTATTTGTAATAAATGATATGAAATTATCATTGGTGTAAGAAACGTTTCGAGACTTCGTTTGATCAATCGAAAAGTATGACATCGATCGAAGTGTACGCCGAATCGATAACCGAATAAAGATGATGCAACGAAAATTTCGGTCAATTTTTTGTTCGTTATGCATTTTGACAGAATCAAGTTCTCCTTTTAAGTGAAAAATTGCATATTTCTGTGAGCAAGGAGAGAGCCAATAGTATTTAACTTTACTCGCACATTTATTAACGTTTGTAAAGCACAAATACGGCACGGCATGAAATTACTTGGATGGATTTTTCGTAGTATTTTTACGGCGAAAAAAAAAGAATGTTGCGAAAAAACCCGTGAACGATATACTTGTTTTTGAGCCTTTACAGAAATCCGAAGCATAAACTGAAAGCTTCTTTTTATCCGTAAAAATTGCTGTTGTTCACTGAACCGGTCGGAAAAAGCCCAAAAATAGTGGGTGTATGGCCATCGAAACGAAAGGTCGATTGCTTTCTTTTTGTTGTACAATTGGAGAAAAACAAACGTATTTACATATATTGTTTTAGTCAGACGATACAACATCGCCGTGCACATAGTTCTGGAACGTCAAACGTTACAAAAGTGTAAAAAAATTCGATTGTTCGAAGCGGATAAAGTAAAATATTTGGTCGACTCTTGGTTTTCGAAACAGAGGTCGCAAAGGATATTGTTAGGCATTGTGACCTTTACAATACTATTTCTAGTTAGTTAGTCAGTTATTCAACATTCAAAGTGTCGAAGGTTACGCCGAGACTACAATCAGCAACGATTTGGTTAAATTTTGTATAATAACTCTTTGACTCGTTTTAATCTTGGTAACGTTACACTTATCCGCTTCTCGTGGAACATAATTTTGTTAAATGCTGTGGTGGAAGGTACTAATCCGACAAATTGCGAGAGTAAGCCTGGGCTAATCGTCGCGATCGATTAACGTGCCGATTTAAAAGAAAAAATAATTATAGATCAGATAAGTATCTCGCGTGAACAATACGCACGTAATGCATCCGGGAATTAGAATGTCACGCATACCGGACGCGGCCTTCGTCACCGACGAATTAAATCCGGCTTTGAGTTTGCTGAAAACCGCCCACGAATTTTTGCCACTCATATCCGTGATTGGATTTCATGCCCGGAGAACCGTCTCGAATAGTTTTCTCTTCCGAGGTTCGATGCCGGGATAGATAGAAAATTACGTGCGATGGCCGCGGACCACTTTCTCGCTAAAAAGTATTTGTTGCAGTCTTTGAGCTCCACACGCTCGGTTTCAATAATGTTTAAACCGTTTTCATGCAGTTTATAACTTCTGGAACGTGAAAACAAAGTTTTTGCGTGGAATACGGTTAATTAAAAGCTGCGGAACGATGATCGACCGTTTTCCATATCGAAAACATTTTATGGCAACAAAAGACAGCTTAATATCGCTATTTTAGCAACAATCGATAGTAATGTTCAATAGATAAAATTGTAACCTGGATTACAGAAGTTCGAGCGAATACAAATTTGATTATTCGATTCGAGGGAACTGTGAGATTAAATAAAAATCAATTTCTTTCGCGAGAGCTTTCTGTAAATTGGATGGAAACTGCGACGACATTCGATTTTACCGAATCCTTCGTACTATGATTTACTGAAAATTGTTATGCGCTACGTAATTATAAATAGGATATCTTCAAGAACAACTTCAAGTAATATCGTATTTTTAATATTTATATCAACGAATGCTCCGTCTCCAGAAATTTACTTGTATTTCTGCAAAGTGAAAAGTATCGATATCTGAACATTTTTTTATATATAGCAAAAAATGATTTCAACGGAAAAAAAACTGATTTAATAGTAATTAGTTTTCTCTCGGTTTTCCGATTTTTAAAACAAGGTATCTGTATTCTCGGGCGTTGACTAATTTACGATGCGGTTAACGATGTCGTCCGATAAAAGCCTACGTGCCGTGTAAAATAAAAGGTTAATTGCTTCCAACCATTTCTTTCGAGCTCTATGTCGAAAAGTGGTCCCACATTTTTATAATTACAATTAGTGAGAAGCAAAGTAAGTACTACGTGGCTCGCGCCATGAATTCCTGACCACCCTGTACATAAAAGAATATGTGTCAAGTGGCTTGCTCGAGATCAATTCAAACCTCACAGTATCATCTCATGGATTGACAGACGCGCGAAAATTCTTGGAGCATTCGGAATACTAAGTAAGTTATCTGTAACGCCGATCTGGTGTCCTTGGCGAACAGAATTTCACAATTGCACTTCCAGAGTACTGTGAAATGAATGTGGCGTCATACGAGTTCCAAACTGCAACAATACAATTTCGACCACATTTCAGCTTCCCTTGCAAACCCATTAACTCTCTTTCTCTTTCTCTTTCTTTCTCTCTCTTTCTCTCTCTTTCTCTCTCTCTTTCACTCTCTCTCTCTCTTTCTCTCTCTTTTACTCTTTCTCTCTCTTTCTCTCTCTCTCTCTTTCTCTCTTTCCCTTTCCCTCACTCTCTTTCTCTCTCTCTCTTTCTCTCTCTGTCTCTCTCGGTTTTTCTCTTTGTCTCTCTCTGTCTCTCTCTCTCTTTGTCTCTCTCTCTGCCTCTCTCTCTCTGTCTGTCTGTCTCTCTCTCTCTCTCTCTCTCTCTCTCTCTCTCTCTGTCTGTCTCTCTCTCTCTCTCTCTCTCTCTCTCTCTCTCTCTCTCTAAAGAAAATATTCATATGCGATGAAAAAATTGTTTAAATTTCACCCTTAATTAATTTAAACGATTGTTGAAAACATAAAAGTACTTACGCAGCCATTTATCCGGCAGTGTAAGTGAAACTCGATTAAAAATATAATTTTAATTTATCATTGTTCGATTTTCCCACAAACGCGTACGCAGAATTATTAGATTTAAACAACATAAAGCTAAATTTAATTGCGGATTATCAAACAAGTATTGAAATGTTTCTGGCGTGTTTCATGGAAAATTGCAATACAATCTAAATTGCTTGGGAATTAGGACATAGACTGAACCTGAATGCATACCACAAAATTACAGGAAATTTGAACCAACATTTATTCGGTCAAAACGGACGCCTGCAGATAGATTTGGATCGATTGAGGTTAGTTCCGGGCCCAACTATGAATAGAGACGATGCGAGATTAACGCATATATATATATATATATATATATATATATATATATATATATATATTTATTAACGAACGATTGACTCAAGAAATGTGAAACTATGATGCACCATTTTAAGAGACATTAAGACGCAGCGCACAGAATTTTTTATGCAACTCGTGATGGAACGATGTGTCGCAATAAATTCTTGACCGTGAAACTGAATAAATACAATAAATAAAGCTGAATAAATAAATATAATAAATATAATAAATGAAGCTGAACAAATATTGAAATCGCAGCAAATTCAAATAAAATTGCAGCAAAAAGATAAAAAGAGGTGTACAAAAATTCAAAATTTGTAGTATTTCTATCTTATATTGATCTAAAAGTATATTGTTCCAGTGAATAATAAAACTTTATATTCGTTCTGTCATTTACAATAAAATATAAAAACAGATACAGTTAATTAACGACCAATTGCAGTCGATGCAATTCTAACTAAAATCGTTCGAAAAGAATTTGTAATCGCTTGGAAAAACAAATTGTTCCCAACTTGTATTTAAACAATGTCGAAGATAGAAAGACCGTATTCGCATAATAGATACATTTGATATGATAGGGCAGGCACGTTTAATGTAGGCCAAATGCTTTAGATGCACCTCGTATGCATGCAACTTGGATCTATAAAAATGCAGGTATTCGCTCTGCCATCGCAGGGATGCTTAATTAACAGACGAGGGAATTGATACGATTCCAGACGGCTCTTCATCACGGAAACCTTTTTTATCGGGGAGCGTACGTTTCAGAGCATAACGATTCAAGAATGATATGAATTATAATCGTTTGTGCGCGGCGTGCACGGTGGATTACATTTCTAGGCGAAGAGCTTTTAACTTTTCACCCGTGGCGCAACGGAGCTTCGCAAATATTCAAAAATACCCGGGGCTCCGCTTTATCGCGGTAAATGATTGAAAAAGGTAATTCCCATTCGCCAAAGGCTTATAATTGGCGACCGAATGAAAGGTTTCGAAAAGATAATCGGGGAACGTTTGAATTTTCCACGAGGACCACCGGAAATAAAAGCCGCTCAACCCGTTTGCCAAAACAAATTCATCGGCGTTCCTTGCTCGCACTCGAATGTGAACTCTCAAATTTTGCCAATATTCGAAACCTCTCCTGTTTCGTGCGGTCGCACAGTGCGGCCGTCGATGGACAAAATTCGGAAAAGTCACTGCTTCGTATCTATTCAAAACTATATTTGTACGATGCGTTCGAATGTTTAAATAATCATATTTAGCAACAAAATGTTCCAAAAAATCGATTAATTTCAAGTGAAATCGCCGAGCGAATATTGGGAGGATAACAAAATAGCAGTTAGTTTAGTTTACACTGCAGTTTGTTTACATTGCCGTCGGAACAGGAGGCCATTTTACGGTGTAATCTTTATAGAAACTGATGGCCAGGGGTTATATGATTGCAATTAATCGATAGCAACTTTGTTTTACGCTTATACGCAATATAATAATTAACACGAGATGAAATGAGCAAGTTAGATTTATTTTCGTACACTTTAAAGAAGGTTTAAAAAAAAGGAGAACACCACAAAATATCCTGGAATTCTTATTTTGACATTTTCGTCAGATAGTACATTTTGATGCTATAAATAAAAATAGTCGGCAATAAAGTAAACATAAATAGTCGGTCAATAGCTTTGTACGCGGACATACAAACGTAACTTACAAGCGAAATTTGCGAGCTTCTTGATCGATGCATTCGGTCGATCGCTGTTACAATTTTCATTATATAAAATTCAATTCATACAGATTTTTTATTTAATTGTAAACATTAAAATATCGACAATTTGGTGTATAAATAAATTTACGAAAGAATAGATCAAATCACACGTTCTAACGATCTCAAAATTAATATACAAGTATCTTCATTACTATTTTAAATTTCTCTCATCCATTGTTATCGAATTAAACCGTCGAACAGTCGAAATGCCGCATCCAATTTATCGGACGTTGATTGACATTTCCAGGATCGAAAGGTTAAATAAAGATTATCCGAAAATTAAGATCCTGCGAGTATTCCGAAAAATATATATCGCCGATGTGAAATCGACACGTTTGTTTTTGATGCGGATACGTGGAAAGTGGAGAGGATAACAGCGAATCATTGAAAGATAATTTATTTGGGAAAATGAAACTACTTCGGGTACAATAACGGTATATTTTTCCTCGTTATCGAACCGGTTAGTATATACGTATTACGTTGTAACGCGATGTACCGTATTTCGTTACATATTTCACAATTGGATACGGCGTAGTCGATATACACACGTATGTATAACGAGGGCGAGCTACGTTTCGATTGTAGATATTGATTCTCTAAAATGGAGGGGCAGCGACAACTCGTAACGATAAAATGATATCCACGCGCTGTAGCCTCGTTGGAAGCTATTTAAAATATGTCATCAAGAAAGAAAATGTATTTGCAGATATGACGTGTTAATAGCGGCGAGAAAATTCACGCTAGGAACAATACGAGTCTCAACTTTACACTGCTGTATTTGTTTATAAGTTGTCCTATAATATTATACAACGATGAAAGAAAGAAATAGATTAAAGACCAAACGGTTAAACAATTTATAGAATGTAGGATATAGATTATAGAAATTTTTACTTGCCTGCGATCGTTGCACACACTTTTTATTTTGCATAAAAATCCACAGTTCGATATCCTGGAAACCCGATATTCGGAAAGAGGAGGTCCAAAATAATTTTTTGTCCTGGAATTAAAATTGCTTACTTCTAGGCCTAATTCGAGTCGCAACATAAGCGTCGATGCGTTCTTTTTTTGAATTTTCAACTAATATCCAGTCGATAAATTCGATTCGCCCGGAGGTTGATTGAAACTGAATCGATACAATTCACGCTAGAAACAATACGAATCTCAACTTTATACTGCTGTATTTGTTCATAAGTTGTCCTATAATATTATACAACGATGAAAGAAAGAAATAGATTAAAGACCAAACGGTTAAACAATTTATAGAATGTAGGATATAGAATATAGAAATTTTTACTTGCCTGCAATCGTTGCACACACTTTTTATTTTGCATAAAAATCCACAGTTCGATATCCTGGAAACCCGGTATTAGGAAAGAGGAGGTCCAAAATAATTTTTTGTCCTGGAATTAAAATTGCTTACTTCTAGGCCTAATTCGAGTCGCAACATAAGCGTCGATGCGTTCCTTTTTGGAATTTTCAACTAATATCCAGTCGATAAATTCGATTCGCCCGAAGGTTGACTCGAACTGAATCGATACAATTCACGCTAGAAACAATACGAATCTCAACTTTACACTGCTGTATTTGTTCATAAGTTGTCCTATAATATTATACAACGATGAAAGAAAGAAATAGATTAAAGACCAAACGGTTAAACAATTTATAGAATGTAGGATATAGAATAGAGAAATTTTTACTTGCCTGCAATCGTTGCACACACTTTTTATTTTGCATAAAAATCCACAGTTCGATATCCTGGAAACCCGATGTTCGGAAAGAGGAGGTCCGAAATAATTTTTTTGTCCTGAAATTAAAATGATCGCTTTTTTGCGTCGTTTTATTCGCTGCAAAACATCAAGTTTTTATACTGTCGATTTTATAGCTTTTTCACATGTATCGCGATTTTATGAACGAAACTTTGATATTCTCGAAACATTATTTTAATAGATTAATAAATCCTCGGGTCTGTTACCGTGTAATTTGCTTCATGCATCACTATACAAAATTATTTTCGTATGCTAGAGTACCAGTTTCTGGCACAGTCTGTAACTGACACTGTTCAAGACATTGCGAGGCTCGGCAGAACTATGATCGCAGAACTTCATTTAACCCTTAACCGGATTATGGTGGCCACGACAGCTCCGCGCAACTTTAAACAAGTCATCGTCAATGTACGGTAATGTAATTATTTAAAAATTCGCGCGTGATTCTCTATGCACTCGTCGAGCTTGCAACGTTTAAACGTAAATTTTCTCGCACTTACTAATTTGGGCATACGCAAACAACTGAAACAATAACTTGGCATTAATCGACAGTTCGGTTACGGGTTAACACGATTATCCAGCGAGTAAAATCAAACAGAATCGTGATCACGGTCACTTCTTATCCCGCGTTTCAGTTGCCTCTTAACACTAAACCTACCAAGCAGTAATACTAACTGGCATGTACTGCTTCGCAAAAGCGAGAAGACCGAATTTATTTAGAATTTGTGAAGTTTTCATTATAAATCTTGCTCCAATAATATAACTTATTCAAGCGTTTTCCACGAAAGAGTCTCGGAACTTTGCAGAATTGCAAAATAAGAAAGCGGTCACTTTGACCGCGGTAGGTTTTCGAAGCTCGTAAAGAAGCAAAAGAATTCCTATTCGAATCGCGTTTATTGCGATCGATGATCCACGGTGTACCGATAATCTGGTCGTTGCGTCTTTCATCTCGATTCTACCGCGTCTTGAAATAAGAAAAAAAAACATTTTTGCACCGATAGAATATATAATATTTAGCGTTCACGGTGTTCCTAGCAAAGGTTCTGCGATCAATTGATTTTGAGAAACCACGAAATGATCGCCGGTGTAACACTTGTTAAAAATCAGAATAAACGTCTCATTGTTACTTTTATAAGCTAATATGAAACAGCTGTCTTCCGTGCTCCGTAAATCTAGCGTTAACACTAAACCTACCAAGCAGTAATACTAACCGGCATGTACTGCTTCGCAAAAGCGAGAAGACCGAATTTATTTAGAATTTGTGAAGTTTTCATTATAAATCTTGCTCCAATAATAATAACTTGTTCAAGCGTTTTCCACGAAAGAGTCTCGGAACTTTGCAGAATTGCAAAATAAGAAAGCGGTCACTTTGACCGCGGTAGGTTTTCGAAGCTCGTAAAGAAGCAAAAGAATTCCTATTCGAATCGCGTTTATTGCGATCGATGATCCACGGTGTACCGATAATCTGGTCGTTGCGTCTTTCATCTCGATTCTACCGCGTCTTGAAATAAGAAAAAAAAAACATTTTTGCACCGATAGAATATATAATATTTAGCGTTCACGGTGTTCCTAGCAAAGGTTCTGCGATCAATTGATTTTGAGAAATCACGAAATGATCGCCGGTGTAACACTTGTTAAAAATCAGAATAAACGTCTCATTGTTACTTTTATAAACTAATATGAAACAGCTGCCTTCCGTGCTCCGTAAATCTAGCGTTAACACTAAACCTACCAAGCAGTAATACTAACCGGCACGTACTGCTTCGCAAAAGCGAGAAGACCGAATTTATTTAGAATTTGTGAAGTTTTTATTATAAATCTTGCTCCAATAATAATAACTTATTCAAACGTTTTCCACGAAAGAGTCTCGGAACTTCTCAGAATTGCAAAATAAGAAAGCGGTCACTTTGACCGCGGTAGGTTTAGATCGATCGGATCGAGGATTCGGGAGGAAGCCGTTTTGAATTTACGAACTGGTCGTTCGCTGGAGGGAGTCGGGCGTGATGAAACAGGAATCTGACGAATAGCCGACTCGCCAATTACACTGAAATTAAAAACGAACAATCCCTATTGATTCGTTTCCGAGCGTACTATTTACGATGAACGTCGCAGTTCGATGAAAGTGCTCGGCTGTATCTTTCTCATTACTCAAGCAAAGGGTATATAGGTCACAGACGTTTCCATTGTCCATCTAGTTTACGTTGCTGCACTTTCACGGGGGGCGATTGTGTTAAATGGATGAAGATTCCGGGACGAGTTCGATTGTTTCAAGAATCCAGAGATAGCGAAACAAATTGAATTCACGACGACGACACGCGCGACGCGACGCGACGGCGCGAAGCAAACGGTGCTCAGCATGAAAATGAAATTGCATAACGTTGAAACCATTAGATTAAAATGAAGACACGGCTATTAACCGTGTACGTATTCGTATGTCCTCGCGTACAGGCTCGCGTCCGCGTGTCACTGGTTCGCTGATTGGTTCGAAGCAACGTTTCATTTTTATAATGATTGGACAGCGCATCTTTATGTAAGGTAAACATTTTGTGCATCGCCAGTCAGATGCGGAAAGTAAATGGAATAATCTCAAAGCGTCGATAATAATTTTAACATTCTTTATTCGCCGATACGTATTGATTTTTCTCAGAAAAATACATACAGATATCGAATAAATTTTTAATAATATTTATCCAAGTGTCGCTATAATATCGACTGCAAAAAATTTCAAAATCGATTCTAGAATTAATAGATGTACGCTAACTTATTCGTTTAACATTCTACGGGCTTTAAGAAGTGAAATCCGTTGGTAACAAGACGAGGGAATTCATTAATTAAATAACCTTGGCACGGCAAAATTTCGTATCGGTGACGTCCGAGTGCAAAAGGTTACCCGGTAGTTGCATTGTGTGACAGGAGCGTTAATCGAGTGCCAATAAATATAAAAGAATATCCGAGAATTATTTTAATAATTTCACGATTGACATTTCCCTGATAGAATGAGACAATTTTTGTATCTTTTATGATCTCAATTGCTTTCATTCCTGGACTTCCATACCGGAAGAACAAAATTATATTTGCGAATCTAATTCGTTGTTATAGCGCAAGGGTTTAACAAAGACCTAAGCTAAGATAAGCTAAAACCTAATCCAGATAATATCTAGAAAAATATAGAAAAGTATATAAAATATCTAAATAATTCTCTCGGACATTTTATAGTTTGTCTAAAAACGAGAGGCATTTTATACAATTCCGACATTTAATATTACCATCGGTTAATACTGTCGTTGGTTATGGTCGTTGTCCATTAAAGCCGTTGTCGATTGAAGACGTCGACGAAATGTGTGGACTCGGTGAAATACTATCGGTGAAAACTGTCGGAGAGGTCTGTGTGGTGAAATCCGTAAGACCCTCGAAATCACGTTTAGAAGCTTTAATAATGCTATAATAACAGCATGTGACGTTTCGAATGTCAATGAATTTTCCAGATAGTCAAACGTTTAAACATGGAAATATTCGGATAATGGGCTTTGCGAGAGTTTCTACCGTAATCCCCGATAAAACAGCACGGTCTGCCTTTAGAAATATTTACATCCGTGGGAAGCTGCGGCAATACCGTTCGATTCGGAACGAAATATTTTTCGTTCGCACAACTAATATCGCTGACGTAACCCGGAACGATAACTTTTCTGTATTCCGGACTCGTACAATGTCGGCGATCAAAAAAGAACCACGCCGCGCGACAATCTAATAAACGATTAAATCTTTCGGTTTAAATAGAGAACCGATAACGAATTCATCGGAACTCGTGTTATCGTTTCGTGAGAGGCTTAACAGCTTAACTGCAAGCATTTGCCAGTTTATCAGAGATTATTGAAAGCAGGTTATGAAGTTTCCGGCGCACGGTGCGTTGCCTGTTTGAGCAAAATGGAAAAACGGGTTTCCTTATTCGTTCTAACGAACGTTGCGAGCGTGTTTGCAGGCTATTGGCACGGTTGAAACAAAAATTGAAGGATAAATAAGCGAGCTTCAATCATACCGAGATTACGCTGTTTCCGGCATAATGTTATTCACTTTAATCCTTGTACGGTGGATAGCTTCCACGATTTCATGGTAGCCGTGAACTAAATCCTTCGAAATCCACGCGTATTAAGGCTCTTTCGCGTATTTTCGAATCTAATTTTTTCAGATCGAGATTAATCTTTTTATTGGCTCTAAGACAAATAGTCGATAATTTAAACCGACTGCTACACGATTTAGGCTCGGGGGTCAATGCAGACTGTGGTCTGGCCATCCGAGCTTTAGCGGAAGCTGTCGCGATATGCAGTTCCTCGAAAGGTAATTTATTGCATCGTTTAATTGAAATGAATTTAGTCGAAATATGTGTTACATTCTGAGAAAATAGCTTGTAACGCTTTATTTGGCATACTCTGTACCCGTTAACCGAGGACCGAAAATTCCCCGTTAATCGATTATGGCGCCGTTAAAAGGTGTAAAACAGAACTCGATAAAGTATACATAAATCCTGGAAAATAACGTATAATCAAAATGATTCTTCACGGTACAGAGCTTCCATTGTTTCAGCGTTAAAATAATTTCTTCGGTGCAAAAGGTGTCGCTAAGTTTTATCAGCGTAATCTCTCGCATGAACAGCTTCCGATACTAGATCGATTAGATCAGTCTAATTAGTCTTTGCTAGTTCATTTTCATAGCGTTTCAACAAAGAAGCTATCGCTGCTCGTAATTGCTGAAGAAACATCCAAAATTTGCTTATTTTCACGAGGCAATACACGCCGGTCACGTTTAACCCTTTGCACTCGAAGCGATTTCAACTGTAAATTTCAATTAACTTCTTTCACTTGTGGTATTTCCATTTTAGTGGCAAAGTGCATTCTATGCATACGAAATCGAATCTTGTGACTAATACAACGGTTAAACTTTTAACAATTCTTTATACCTAAGCTTTGACATTGTAAAAATGATCTTGGCACGTGGTGTAACAATTTTAGCGGTTCCTCAGAGTCACCACTCGAGTGCAAAGGGTTAATGCTCAATACAGTAATGTTTCCCTGATTGACATTTAAGTGGACATTTTGGGAAGAGGAGATACGATTAATCGAGTCTTGCGGCTCGTTTTTATAGTAGCAGATTGTCAACAATGATAAAAACGAGTTGCAAAACTCGAATAATCGTGCCTCTTTTCCCCAGGTTGTCCATTTTTCTTTCCAAGCTAAGCGTCAATCAGAGAGACATTACTGTAGTTTGCGTCGGCAAACAAAATTCTCGTGCCACCAATCGTCCGCAGAAATTCTCGGCGACGTTTCCGACCACCTCGCGATCGAGATAGAGAAAGAGCGGCGAGGGGGCGAGGGAGGAGCAAAATACTCGAAATAAGCCGAAAGTAAATTTTCCTATTACTCGCCCTACTATCGAGGTTATATCGTGGTACTGAGGTACGACGAACAAAATTTCGAATACATCCGAACCTAAACTCGGGATTTCGAGTAAGTCCTCCCCGCGCGATTCTATCCATTTTTGCTATCGACTTACTCGCCCCCCTCCCTCTCCTCGTCCCCATCTTTCCACAACCAACAGACTCGCGGAAGAAGCCTCGCCCTTGCGGGGGTGGGATTTCACCGAGAGGAAAGAGTTTCTACTTTTTCTCTCCCCTCTGAAGGATACTTCACCTTGATCCCGGCAGTTCCAGCGAAAAGTGCCTGATCGATGAATTCGAGTTCTCGGATACGCCGTGCCGCCGGAGCGAGGGACCTCGTCTTCCTTAGCTCTGGGGAAAACTTAAGGCAAGACGACATCGCCGGAAATTTAGGACCCTGTGAATCGCGCAACCGAGAAGACTTATCCGGGTCTCTGGTCCACGCCGAACGGCTGGCTCAACGTGCAGCGAAACTTTTATGATTTTCTATGGATTCTGATTAAATTTCGCCCGACACGCCGGCTTAATTTTATTTACCAACCACGCGATCCTACCGCAAGCCGTTTCTATGATTACAACGTGTAGAAACGCGTACAGTAATTGTCTCTCTAATTGACGCTCAGATTGTCCGCGAAAATGGATAATTTTGGAGAAGGAGATACGATTGTTGGGGCCTTGTGGCTCGTTTTTTATGGTTATCGATTGTCAACAACTATAAGAACGAGTTGCAAGGCTCGAATAATCGTATCTCCTATTCGAGTCGAATTTCGAGCCGAATAAACACACGTTAATTACTAAACTGCGGATTTTATGCGGATTGATGCGTTTATGGCGAAAAAAGGAGAGTTGAAATATGAAATTATGAAAGCGTAAAACAAATTTAATAATACTGTTCTTATTTATTTTATTTATTGTTCTTATTACACTGTTCTCATCTTATTCAAGTTGATAAAGCAAACGATTTATTTTCATTTACATTCTGTTTCTTACAATCGTTTTGGAACACGTTTATTTTGCATAAAGGGTCACAGTCTATTAATTACTTTTAGGATAGCTGTCAAAATTGAAGAACAAAAATGTATTAGTTGTATATGTATTCCAATTATGTTTTCAAATGGGGAATTTCGTAGCGTGGAAAAATTTCAGAAAAAGACACGAAGATACTTTAAAATCAGCTGCTTCCTTTAAATTGTTACGTCAACGATATTGTAATAACGAAACTGTAAAATGATGCGCAAGTCTAACAGAATGGTGCTTATATAATAATTTGTTGTCTCTAATCTAAAGTTTATATCTTTCATCGAGTAGTATTTTTTAAATGTACTGTAAACAGATCTACGTAGTAGGCACGTACAAAGCACGTATATATATATAAAAGGTTAACATATAATTTAGGATTCGATACAAGGTTGAGAATTGACATAATTTTATTACTTAATTTTGATTACTGTTTTAATACGATCGTTAGGAGATCTTCGTTATTTTAATGGAAAAACTGTTCGATATCGTTGATCGTACGAAATTAGATGTACCCGAAGCATTTTGCATTTTGTTACAGAGTTACAACAGAGAAAGACCTTCTCAACGGACAGTTTGACACATTGACAGATTGTTAAAGAAGATACAGTTAGCATTGAAATCGAAACTGTAACTTCCTTAGATTTGTTTTCCGATTACATCTTGCGAAGCAGTAGAATATGCAGCACTTATCGTGTCTACAGACATGTCTGATCTATTATTTCGTTTTCCACTGGTGTATTTCCAACTGCACGACGTCTGTCGCTATATTATTCTTACTGGAGATCCAATTTACGTATTGTTCGCGCAGAATGAAACTGACGTTGCATATTGCATGTTTATGATCGCATACTTCAGGAAAGCGAGAGAGGAAAGGAAAAGAACTTTGGTGGCCAGAGAGATAATTTCGTGGATAGATCAATATGAGGAATGTCAAGGAAAACGTGTATCCCACCGATGTTTGCTGAAACAGCTACCGAAAGTGCCAGTTCCTGCTCGGTTACAAAAACATTAGCAACGCTCATTAACAAAGGTCATCTTTATAACCAAGTGTTTTAACGGTAAATACTGTACAAATGGTTGCTTCGAGGATAAACTTTAGCTCGATACATTAACCCTTTGCACTCGAGCGGTGACCCTGAGGCACCGCGTTCTAAGATCATTTTTATATCGTCGAAGCTTAAATTTTAAACATTATTAAAATTGTAATTTGTTGTATGAATCGCGAGACTCAATTTCGTATGCATAAAATGCACTTTGTCCTGCAAAATGGAAATACTGTAAGTCGGAAAAATTATCTCAGATTTACAGTTAAAATGGCTTCGAGTGCAAAGGGTTAAAAATGTTATCCCTGACAGCATTCGCTGCTCCGACGCGAATACAACGTATAATAATGGCGTAAGTCACATTTTCGAAAATTTTGACTTACGCCTTACAATGCAATCCCTATATTCCAAAATGCTGAGAAACTAAGTGAAATAAATTATAAAGCTGCTTTAAATTAACCGAGCAGAAAATTATCTTGACGATAAATTTAGTCGTTAAACAATACACTTCTTGTTTCTCGCAATGAGTAAAATCTGATTTACGCCGCTATGATTCCTAACGCACTCGTACGTACTACAGCAGTTTTTTTTTTACAGCTGTAATACTTCGCGAAATGCATTTCAGCCAACTGTTTGGAAAAAGTTGTCGCCGTGCGACGTTGCTCGTTTACCGAACGGGAAATGGCAACTATACACCGATACCATCTCCGTTTCTTCCGATTTGCCATTAAATTTCGTCACAAATATTATTAACATACGTCAGTTCCATTCGCCGCACGCAGCATAATTCATGCGTGAATTTATGTACACGCTTACGCGTTTCTGTACGCGTTTAATTGCCGCTGACAGTTGCCACTGTGAGCTGATAACACCATTTATATACTCGATCCTCGTACGTTCGCTGGGATCGGGTTTCCACGATTCCAAGTCGCTGCCGAACGGTCGCCATAATTTCGCGTGACTTATTGGCTGAGAAGTTTCGAAACCGTTCGATCCTAGTCCGTCCGTTCCCCGTTCTTCTCTCTCTCTCTCTCTCTCTCTCTCTCTTTCCGTCTCTTCTTCCTTCCCTCCGTTCTCTTTTTTTCTATTCCTCGACCCATATGACTTGGTCGAAATTTATTATCCGGCAGGTTACACGGGGAAAGAAGTTCAGTCAGTTTTTCATTTATGCAAATGCGTAGCAGGTGTTCGAAGACTCTTTTATTTTCCGCATACTGGGGATTTCCCGGCGTTTCATGAATTTTCGTGTAAATTTGTTTTTCCGCCGTTCCGGCCGGCTTTTTTCACAAGTTCCACTAAACGTACCCCGGGCAACTCCGCGATTTTTGTTTCGCTCGGTTACGCTCCCCCTTTCGAGACGCGCTCCTCTCTTTTTCGCCGACGCGCAACTAGTATTACCGTCGCAACAAACGTCGTTCGCGAGCATTCGACTTTTTATGCTTTGCGAAAAAAAAGCGTTCGCCAGGTACCGTTCTCTAGTCTACGCTATTTTTATTCTTGCCGCTGTTCTCTCTCCTCTTTCTTTTTTTCATCTCTCTCTCTCCTTATACCGCGGCGAAGCGGCAGCCGCGAATAACGTCTGGTTAACACTCTCGCCGTAGGGGACGATTCGGGCTCGCCTAACTCGCGATGTAACTGCACCGGAATCGAGGGAAACCTAAATTGCTCTGTCCGAATGACGAGTGTCACTGACCGACATCTTGTACACGATCGCGCACGTTCCTCGCGTCTTGGGAGCTGTTTTCGTACGAATCCACGATCCACGGTCTTTATCGATGAATTAACTCGATCTTCTTTTTCCGCTCAGTTTTATTTATATATATGAAACGTCGCTCCTCATTGGTATATATATATACCAATATACCAATATGGAAACAATATATATATATTGCATATTGTTTATATATTTTTTTTATTTCAGCTGTTAATGATGAATGAAGCATTGTCTCATTGATGTGTTATAGCTGTGGTTGGAAATCGATTAATTAATTAGGAAATTATTATTATTAAATTCTTCGTCTTATTATGTTTATCAAATATATATATATGTATACCAATGTGGAGCGAGGTTTCTTTGGTTCTTTTATAATATATATTTGGCTCTTATATATATAAGAAAGAAACCTCGCTCCTTATTGGTCACTGTTTTCCGATAATAAATCGTAAACCAAGCCGTGGATCGCGTTTTCACTAAGAAAAAAGTTGCTACAAATTATCTCAGGGACCCCTTTTTTTCTCACAAATACGGTAATTTTGGGACACCCTGCATATTACGAAAATTGTTCCGAAACTAATAGCTCGATTGTTTCATCGAGAAGTAGTACATTAGTACTACTATACTACATTAGTATAATATTGTGAGATAATATTGTGACGAAAATTTAACCGAGTATAATTAGGATTATTTATGATTATACGTGTCAATATTTTTTAACGTATTTTTTAAGGCACTCCTTCTAGTCAGCTTTTTTTATAGACCATAACGAAACCAGTAGAAATTTAAAGTAACTGCTGGAGACTAGACGATCAAGTAACAATATCTATACTCTGGGTTCAAAATGACCCGATTCGAGCATCGAAACATCTTTGGACGAGTTATTCCGCTACAAATGACAAAATGAAACCGCGCAACGACGATGTTACAGGATCGTTTATCGATGTTTATTAAAAGGCAAGGAACATTTCGCTGTGCCAAACAGAGAGAGAGAGAGAGAGAGAGAGAGAGAGAGAGAGAGAGAGAGAGAGAGAGCCGTTGATTCGAAAACCGGTGTAATGCTGAATTTTCGTTTTGGGCTGATCGAACCGGAACGGGGGTTAAGTTTTCGAGAAGAGCGAGTGCCGTGAACGCGAGAAATCCAGAGTTCGCCGGGCAAAGAGCGAACACGTATAATCTCTGGCCGTACGACGAAACCGATTCGCCCCAGAACTCAATATTTCACTTTTCACCGTGGGCGGTGGTTTTCTCGTTATTTTCCCAGCGAAGTCGATGGTTTAATGCCGGTCGGTCGTGCGCGACCCTCTGCAAAGTGGATTTAAAGGTTCTGAAACGGAGTAGCGGCCGTAACAAACTTACACCGGACGTGCGGATGAAATAGAGAAAGTCCGAGGCGAACGACGGAGGAAAACAAAAGGAAACACGGCAGTCGTCGGACGAATCGTTATCGTCGCGCTCGACGCCCGGCTGTTTTTCGGCCGCGAGCGTTCGGCTACGATTCCCAGGACCAGCGGATCGATAACGAGCACCGTGCTTTATCGCAGTCGCGACCCGACGCGACGATACCGTCGCCCGTTTTTAACGATATTCGACTGAGATTCGGTAACGTCTTCGTCCGCGATGCAAATAAGATGCGAGTGCCCGTTAACCCTTTGAGCGCTGAGTTGCCCGACGTTAAGCGTGCGCCATGGACTGCCCACTTCGTACGAAAAAGCCTACCGTGGGCTGCGTACTTTTTACGAAAAAGCGCAAGTTTCATTGCAGGGTATATCGATTGTAACTGAAATAAATTGTATGGTGATCTCGGAAGCCTTAATAACCATTTATTTCATTAAGCAACAATAACACGAACAGTATAACAGTGGTAAATTATATCTTTTAAATTGAAAATTTAATAATTTTGTATTGTGTGGTAAATCTCAAAGCAGGGTTCAATACATAATATAATATAATATAATATAATATAATATAATATAATATAATATAATATAATATAATATAATATAATATAATATAATATAATATAATATAATATAATATAATATAATATAATATAATATAATATAATATAATATAATATAATATAATATAATAATAATATAACATATCATATACATTTTTTGCATTCATAACGCGAGTCAGTTCTGCGATTATTTGTAATGCAAACAGCGCATCTGCGTCGTGAAGAATGTTTTTTATTTTTTTTAGTTATGCAGGATGTAGAGAAATGCCTCTCAAGCAGATGAAATTTTTCAAATGTGTCAGTTTTATTATTAGCATTTTTATAAAGAATATATGCATTATATATAGCGAGGTCTAAGAGGTGGAAGAAATATTTTTTATACCATTTTGTGCTTCTTCGAACGCAGTGAAGTAAACTCAAAATCATATGGATTTTATCAACTGCGCCCATCAAGGCATTGTAGTCTGCTACACACTTTGCTTTACAAACCAAAATCGAATGGTTATGCGAAAACGCATATATGGGTTCATAGCCAAAATCGAATAGTTATGTGACAACGCATATATGAGTACATAACTAAAATCGAATGGTTGTGTGAGAACCAATACATGGGTTCGTAGCGCTTAAAGGGTTAAAAAGCTTCGTTCCCCGTGGCCTGTTTTCGCGTGGGAACAATTACTGTTCAGTCCGGTTCGAGCCTACGACGCTCTCGAAACACTCTGCCAAGTCCTATCCGTGTACGATATCCTCGCGACAACATTTCTCCCTTCTTCGCGTCACCGGTGTCTCTCGTTTTCGTTCTTAGAGGTCGACGATTCTTTTCGAGATATTAGGGGGACCGGAAAGTAATGTTGTTTCTGCGCATATTTATCTGTTTGAATTTAACCCTTTCGCTACGGGCGGGTTCTCCACTGCGGTACTTCCGCTGAACGGAGCGCCGCGTCAGCGGGAGTACCGCGGCGGAGAACCCAAGCTGCTTGAATGTTTTCGTACGAAAAAATTTCTCTCCAAAGGGTATTTATAAATAAAGGGTATTCCAGGGTATTTATAACGTCTTAGCATGCGCTCTTTAATTTACAGTATGAGAGGAAATAACATTATGCAATATAATGCATCTTACGGAGGGCCACTATAGTGGCCCGTAGTACCTCAGTGGCATCTTATGGAAGGCCACTATAGTGGCCCATAGTACCTCAGTGGCATCTTATGAAAGGCCACTATAGTGGCCCGTAGTACCTCAGTGGCATCTTATGAAAGGCCACTATAGTGGCCCATAGTACCTCAGTGGCATCTTATGAAAGGCCACTATAGTGGCCCGTAGTACCTCAGTGGCATCATACGAAAGGCCACTATAGTGGCCCGTAGTACCTCAGTGGCATCATACGAAAGGCCACTATAGTGGCCCGTAGTACCTCAGTGGCATCATACGAAAGGCCACTATAGTGGCCCGTAGTACCTCAGTGACATCTTATGAAAGGCCACTATAGTGGCCCGTAGTACCTCAGTGGCATCATACGAAAGGCCACTATAGTGGCCCGTAGTACCTCAGTGGCATCTTATGGAAGGCCACTATAGTGGCCCATAGTACCTCAGTGGCATCTTATGAAAGGCCACTATAGTGGCCCGTAGTACCTCAGTGGCATCATACGAAAGGCCACTATAGTGGCCCGTAGTACCTCAGTGGCATCTTATGGAGGGCCACTATAGTGGCCCGTAGTAGCGAAAGGGTTAATGTAAACAAACGACATAACTTTCCTGTCCCCCTAATATTTTCGCCTCATCCGTCTAAATCGCGATCTCACGCGTCGCACGATGCGATGCAAAGACGCTGTCGAAAGCCTCGGATCGAGGATCGACGCTCGATCGTGGATCGTCACGGACCCGTCGCGTGACCCATCGACGAATGTTCCAACATCGATTCGGAATCAAGCCGCGCGCGTTGCACCGCCATTGTAAAGCAGCGTGTAACTGCACCGTGTCCATTAGCACGATTACTGTGACCGTCGGGTTCAGCGGAAAGCACGTCACCCGGTAACGTATCGACGCCGAGATACAGCGGCGGAGTTCACGGTAAATATTTGAAATTGTTCGCCGTGAAACGACCGGCCCCTTATTCGCCGCGGCCGTGGAAGACCGTCGTAGGTGTCCGCGCGTAAAAATCAACGTTTGTTCCCTTTGACGCAGCCCCCGTCTTCCAGTTAGTTTCGTCGCGTGCGACTTCCGCGGAACGGCGGAGCGCCCATTGCCTCGTAGACAAAAAGAGAGAAAAAAGGAAAAATGTCGGAGACTGTGTGTGAGAGAGAGAGAGAGAGCCCGGGGGTTAGGGGGATGCGGAGCGATATATCCGGAGCAGGGACTCTAACGTCGCCGACAGGAGCACCGCATGCACGTGAAAGCCTTTCGCGGAAAACTTTTCCCTCGAATAGCCTTTCTCCGACGCCCTCTTCCTTCATAACGTAGAACCGGCCACTTTGAAAACTCATTATAACGGGGGATTCCTGTCCCATGGACGGGAAGACGGTGTCCGTAAATATTCCGGCCGACTGGAACGAAGACTATCCGGGGAACGATCGTGATAGAACGTCGCGGCTGGTTATTTCTAATCGCAGTTAGCCCGATCAACCGTCCCCGCGATATCGGCGGGGCTCACCGTGCGGACGATCGTCGTAAATTTCGTCGCGATCACTCGCCGGGATAATTACGGGACCGATTTCCCTTCGTTTCCCTGCGAACGGGATTCATTTTTCCGGGCCGCGCGGAGACGGTCCACGATCCAGCCTGGGATACATGCTCGAACTTTACGACGGGCTTATCGTGTTGCTGTTCCAGACTTGATGGCAGAGCTGGCTTTAGAGCACCATTGGTAGTTTCGAAGATGGAAATTCGTTATAGCCTGTTTTTCGGACGGGGAGGGCTGATGGACACTTATGGCCGTGATAGCTGTCCATCCAGCGCCAGTCGTAACGCCCGGGACGTAGTAAAATTGACTGTTATTGTGATCATCGACATGTGTACCTCGAGACACTTCCTTCTGCAGCTTCTGTGAAATTCGGCAGTTATCGGCGACACACCGAAACTTTATGATATTTTTGTAAGTTCTTGCCTTTTCGTGGAATCGAGCAGATTTGATAACTGTTCTGAACGGTTTGCCGTTGCAGTCTCTTTGAAAAGCGTGCGATTTACTGTAATTATGCTGTATGTGTTCGCTTTTTTTCTCATGTTTTGTTTAAATATAACGCTTTTGTAAAACATATAATTTCATAAAGATTATCAAAGTATATACATATGTCCTTCTTAACCAGTTAACTGTTCTTTGACGAGTATTTTCGTATATACTTTTATATACTTTTATATATTCGTATATTCGTACATTCGTTAATAGCTAATCGATTAACGAATACTACTTCATGAAAGAGTCGCTGGTATTATTGATGCATACTACTTGATGCAGTGTTTAATCGACACCACGTAATACTGAAATTGCAGGTTTTAGTTTTTTCGGATGTCGCCTATGAAATTCGTCTCTCACTTATGGGTATGAATTAAAATATAAATAAAAATATAATTAAAATATAACCTTGCCATAACCTTGATGCAGTGTTTAATCGACACCACGTAATACTGAAATTGCAGGTTTTAGTTTGTTCGGATGTCGCCTATGAAATTCGTCCCTCACTTATGGGTATGAATTAAAATATAAATAAAAATATAATTAAAATATAACCTTGCCATAACCTTGATGCAGTGTTTAATCGACACCACGTAATACTGAAATTGCAGGTTTTAGTTTTTTCAGATGTTGCCTACGAAATTCGTCCCTCACTCGTCGGTATGAATTAAAATCGTCATCTCTTAGTCAAACTTATTCCGATTTTTTCCTGTACGATTATCTGAAAGAAATAATACAACATTGTATTCGTATTGAAACCAGCTATCGTAATATGACCAAAAAAATGTATGGTCCCGTTTAAAAAAATCAACTTGACCTTGAAGTATCGTTCACCATTATGTCAATAAAAAAATTATCGATACTACCTAAAACATCTCTTTATACTGAACACTTTTTGTATAAACATTGTTTTCGTAGCTTCGATCTATTTCGAGATATTTCACTGTTCTCACTTAGGCGTCACACCCTGTATATTGTATGGGATATATTATATTATATGGGACAACGTGGGTCTAAATGTAACACGCATAAAATTCCGAACTCGTCTAGAAAATACGTACTCGTCGATTACGTAACTTCCGTTAATTTTTCTAATAACGAGCCGCGCTCCGGAATTTTCATCTTCGAAACTATTCGACGAACGGACCCGGTTATTGTTACGTTAGAAACGGAGAAGTTGGATCCACTGTCGGAATATTTTGATCCATTTTGAAAAGTTAAACTGATTCCTGGAAGTTTGAAACGAACACGGCCGAGATTCTCCGAAGTTTAAAGCGCCGTAAAGTGATTGATTTGCAGATTATCTTCCAAGATTGCGCGCCGGCGAGCTTCGATATTGGTTATAAATTTCTGGTGAGAAAGACCGAAACTGAAGCGCGATATTAGAAGAGATACTCTCCTTATAAATACATAAAGAACGACGCGGACGATAGCAGGATTCATTTTGTCAGAGTGCAGAGAGGGTCCCCGATGTAGGAAGGGATACGCGCTCGGAGTTTATGGTGGGCTTATCGTGTTTCCGTTCTCGATTCGATGGGAGATCGAAGTCGCCGAGCGATCGATCGAAAGGTCTTATCAATTCTTCGAGCGCCGCGTGATAATGAAACAAGCGTAAAACGGAAAGTATCCGACGCGATGCTGAGTGATTGGTTCGGTTGCTCGGGCGATCCGTCGCTTCCGTTTCCTTTTGTTCCTGTTTCGCTCGGAAATTCGTCATTGGCCGGGCGTTATGCGCGCACGACCGGGATCGCCGCTCTATTTTCGGGGAAAATGTATTCACCCTTTAATCAAGTCGCTTATCGAACGTTATTATCGTGGGGCGGGATGAGGTTTTTCGGTAAAGGAAAAAAGGAAAAAAAAGAAAGAAAAAAGGAAGAGAGACCGAGCCGGTCGATGTTATCATTATTTTACATGAAAACAGTTCGGTGACTGGATATATTGCCCATGAATAAAGAAAACCGGTCGATATCGAAGTTTCTCAGCTCCGCAGTAAAATACCCCGCGCGACTTCGGCCGTTCTAGGACCCACTGTCTACGACGCTATTTTATGTTTGTCAGTGCCGAAATAAAGCAAGGAGGGGACGAAAATATGAGCACCGTTCCCTCCGTTCAATATTTTCCGACGCGGCGGCAAGTGTCGACAAATGTCGACAAATGTCGACAAATGGTTACGATTCGGAGTGAAACATTTTACACAGTTCTCCGGGAGCAACGTCCACTCGTATTTCTTACGAAAAGTCGGAAAAATGTATTTCCGAAAAGTTTATTCTTAACTCTAATCTAAGTGGTAGCATCGTAAACCGTGCGCAGTTCCTGTAATAGCGGGAATAAAACTTCGGGCAAAATCGGTTCTTTTCGTTGCGACACGCGTTGAAAACAATGTCTCGAACGGTGAAATCGCGCTCCCTTTTTTGACGCTAGGATCTTCTATCCGAAGAATGTATACGCCTAAAATGCAAAAACTAAATGTTTTTTTCGTTATTGCGTAAAAGTTATTTTGTGTTTTATCGCCCGCGCTAGATTGCCTATTTTACTTGTAATCGACTGGAGAATATAATGTTTGTTTAAAAAGCGGCCTGATCCGACCGCTTTCGGCAGGAAAAGGTATTCTTATTCCCATCTTTGTTGAAATTAGTTTTTCAGTTGATCAGTAAACACTCGTAGTTTACCGGTCATCGAACGGAAAGTACTTTAAAATACTTCCGAATGATAATGCACTTCGTCCAACTTCCTGTACAAGAAAATTCTGAGAAAACGACATCGGTCTCTTAAACATTGAGCGAGATAAGCCCAGCTGTAGAAGTCGTAGAACAGGAGCAGCGCACTAGTAAAACCCGCCCAGCACGAGGTTACTGCTTGAGAAGTACAACATAGTGCTTGTAAAACGTGAATGAAGAAATTTGAGTCTTCTTCTACCAAGAAGAATGACGCCGAGTTCGTAGAGTGTGAACGAGACAATTTCAGCATTGTGCGGAATCGAGAAAAATAACGTTGAGATTATGGAACTTGAACAGGATAATCCCAGCCGTTCAGAAGCTAAGTGGAGCGACATAGGGTCATTAGAAATTGAATGGAACGTCGAATCGTTCTACGCTATACACCCTATATAGCTGTTCTCGAGGTCTTCTAGCTTCAAAAGATCTTTTGGATTATTGCTATCTCGGAATCCGTCAGGATCTTTAGGTATTCCGAGACTTTACGAAGCCTGTTTCATAAATCTTTAAAGCTGGTCTGGTAGCTTCATATTTTCTTGTGACTTTGGCAACTTTCTGGTAAAAAATCTGGTAAAAAGTATCACAGTTGGTGAGATCGATAACATTTGGCATGTCTACTCGATCAATAGAAGAATAAACTACAATTTCTGTGATAATAACAAACAACAATGTGGAAAGCGGTAATGTCATTGTTTCGTTTTTACCGTAGGAACATCCTGTGCCCAAATCGAAACACTGATAGCCGGCGCCGCAATTGTCCTAATTACTTTTCGTTTATTTGATATTTTCATGCACCAAATATTCTATTCTGAAGTTTTGTGTCGAGCGTGCGGGACTCGGGGAAATGTTTACATTACGTTGCACATCCATTTGCGTGCACGTACAAATATACTAGCACTGTCATCGAAATTGACGCTGTACGTCATGTTCTTCATTCGGCGTCGTTAATATTACTGATATGTATATGCATTTTGCAACGTGTATCGAATCGTCTATTCCGGACACATCGACCCAGATACATTTATAACTCAATTCGTTCGGAATGCTGTTTACAATTTTCGTTAGGACACGGCATTTTGACGTTCTTAACGATGCATTTCGTTTGATTCGTTTCAGTTGTCTAACCAATCGGCGACGTTATTCTACATCTATGACCATTGACCGACGTTCTTGTAATTCGTCTAAGTCGTTCATTCCGTTCTGACCATTTCCACTTTTTCGAATCGTGCTCAATTTGTTCGCTTGTAACTCTTATTCTACTTGGGAAGACCTCTTATTTGGACATTGATCGATCTCCTTGTGCTTGCTTAATCGTAGACACCACTCTACTTGTCTAGACATTACCCTATTCCATTTGTCAGCACGTAGCTGGCACCTGTTCTACTCGGCTGTCCACAGGACACTCCCATTCTACTTGTCCGCCTGTTGGACAATCTTTTGTACCTGGCTGACCATACAGAATCTCCGTTTCACTTGTTTCACTCATTATACGTGTCTGAACATTATCCTCTGCCATTCGCTGCTTCGTAACTCGTTCTAATTTTACATGGCTGCTCCTGCGACGTAGCCATACTACTTATCCGATCGGTGGTAGACTTTCTCATAATGCATCGGCTCTAAGCGTATTTTCTCGCACTTGTCAGACCTATTCTACTCGCCTAAGCATTACTTTGTTCACCTTTGACGTTTAGATTGCGCACGAAAATGGACAATTTGGGAAGAGGAGATGCGATTATTCGAGCTTTGCGGTTTGTTTTTATAGTTACGAATTGTCAAGGATTATAAAAACGAGCTGCAAGGCTCGAATAATCGTGTCTCCTCTTCCCAAATTGTCCATTTTTGTGCACAATCTGAGCGTCAGTAAGGGAGACATTACTGTACTTGCCTGTTCAATGGCGAAGCTATTCTACTTACAGTAATGTCTCTCTAATTGACGCTCAGATTGTCCACAGAAATGGACAATTTGGGAAGAGGAGATACGATTATTCGAGCCTTGCGGTTTATTTTTATAGTTATAAAATTATCCACAATTATGAAAACGAGCCACAAGGCTCGAATAATCGTGTCACCTCTACCCAGATTGTCCATTTTTGTGCACAATCTGAGCGTCAGTAAGGAAGACATTACTGTACTTGCCTGTTCAATGGCGAAGCTATTCTACTTACAGTAATGTCTCTCTAATTGACGCTCAGATTGTCCACAGAAATGGACAATTTGGGAAGAGGAGATACGATTATTCGAGCCTTGCGGTTTGTTTTTATAGTTATAAAATTGTCCACAATTATGATAACGAGCCGCAAGGCTCGAATAATCGTGTCACCTCTTCCCAAATTGTCCATTTTTCTGCACAATCTGAGCGTCAGTAAGGGAGACATTACTGTACTTGCCTGTTCAATGGCGAAGCTATTCTACTTACAGTAATGTCTCTCTAATTGACGCTCAGATTGTCCACAGAAATGGACAATTTGGGAAGAGGAGATACGATTATTCGAGCCTTGCGGTTTATTTTTATAGTTATAAAATTGTCCACAATTATGAAAACGAGCCGCAAGGCTCGAATAATCGTGTCACCTCTTCCCAAATTGTCCATTTTTCTGCACAATTTGAGCGTCAGTAAGGGAGACATTACTGTATTTTGTCAGTGATAGACCTTCTCGCAATTCATCGACTGCAAGTGAATTTTTCCGTACTTGTCAGACCTATTCTACTTGCGCGATCATTATTTTATTCGTCTGCCATAACTCTTTCTTACTCTACTCAGCCGATTGCTCGACCTTGATTACTCGACCTTCCTCCCCTTGCTTGCTCATAAATCGTCCCCACTCTATTTGTCCAATTTATTCCACCCGTCCGAATATTACTTTAATTCGATTCGTCTGTTCATAATTCAATTCAATTCTGATCGGCTGACTTAGAGATCTCCCTATTCTATTTTTCGGATAATTGGTTGATCTTCTCGATTCGATTGATCCTATATGCATATCATTCTACTTGCACAGTCATAGGTTATCGTTATCCTTGTCTAGACATAAATCATCCTATCTCATTTATCTGATCATACGTCGTTTCCATTCTATTTACCTGGCTAAATCCTCTCGTCTGGACGTATCTTGTACCCTATTCTACTGAAACAGCCGGAGATGGTTCTGATTCTACTTGTCCGATTACAGGTCGTGCTTATTCTTCTTGTCTGATCAGGGATTAGCCTATCTTGCCACTTTCATAGGTACATCGCACACGGTTATATAAAATACTACTTTCAACAGGAGCGTAGACGATCGCAAATTGCTCTCTGCGACTATCAAAGAAATATTCTCGATATTAATCGAGAGTAAGTTAGACATACAATTAAACGAAATATATCACGAAAAGTAAAAGTCGCTTGATCAATTATAGCAATTACAGAGTCACTGTCAGTACATTTATCAATCGTATAAGTGTGCGGTTAAATACCTAATATCGCAATACTATCAAATTGCTCCGAGTTCAAGAGCTTTTAATTGCTCAATAATTAGAGTCACGATCAGTATACTGATCACTTCTGTAAATAACTAATCAAAAATCCTCTGTATCGATATTTTCAAATTGCGTACACACAGAGTTCAAGATAGAGCTATTCGACTCTTAACCAATTGTAATAACTAGAATCAGTATATTGATCACTTCGATAAATAAACAATTTAAAACTCGGTACCCTAATATTTTAAAATTGAGCAGAGTTCAAACGAGAGAGAGAGAGAGAGAGAGAGAGAGAGAGCTTTCCAATCATAAAACAATTAAAATAAGTACAGTCGCTCTTGCGAATAAATAATTAGACTACTGTTATAAACGAATAATTGAAAACCCAGTATCCTAATATTTTTTAATTTTGTAAAGAGAGAGAAAGCTTTCCAATCATAAAACAATTAAAATAAGTACAGTCGCTCTTGCGAATAAATAATTAGACTACTGTTATAAATAAATAATTGAAAACCCAGTATCCTAATATTTTTTAATTCTGTGAAGAGAGAGAGAGAGAGAGAGAGAGAGAGAGAGAGAGCTTTCCAATCATAAAACAATTAAAATAAGTACAGTCGCTTTTGCGAATAAATAATTAGACTACTATTATAAACGAATAATTGAAAACCCAGTATCCTAATATTTTTTAATTTTGTGAAGAGAGAGAGAGAGAGAGAGAGAGAGAGCTTTCCAATCATAAAACAATTAAAATAAGTACAGTCGCTCTTGCGAATAAATAATTAGACTACTGTTATAAACGAATAATTGAAAACCCAGTATCCTAATATTTTTTAATCTTGTAAACTCAAAGTTCGATTGAGAGCTTGCCAAGCCCCGATTGAATTTAGCAGCTGGTATCGTTTTAGTATTAATGTGTAGGTCATCGAATCGATCGCGGCAGTGTCAAGCGATCGAGGGAACGACTTGTCAAATATTACGCCACCGCGAAGCTAATAATCAAAGCATAGCACGCCCGCGGCGAAAACTAGGCAAGTGGACGGCCGGTGTTTCTCGCTCGGGCCACTCCGGCCCGAATAACTCTTCCATCGGCGGATCAATGAAATCCAAATAAGAGGCGGTATCCCGGAACAGCCTCATCCGGCCTCTTTTCTTCGACAGTGTCGGGCAAGGGATCGCGGAGCCTCTTTTCCCACCCCGAGTTCGAAAGCACGAATGTAGGCCAGCCGGTCGACCAGATGGAATCTATCAACTATATAAAACACAATGTACTGATGCACGCGTCCCGCTTTCAACACGAACGCCTCGTTACATATGAATGCGACCGAGTAAACACCTACTCGTGTAATGCCACATGCGCGACAATAAGGCGGCTCGTACGCTGGACGGTCGTCCCTGAAAAAAATGCCGGGGCTGAGCTGTGAAAAACACGAAGCTTGCATTAACCAACGGAATACGGCAGTTGACAATTTTATAAGGTGTCCTGAATATCCTCGGTACAAGCGGGAGGACGTTCGAGGATTCTTATCAACGCTACAATTTTATTGGACGAATAAAAATAACTTGTTTCCGCGTGTTTCTCTCGCGAAGCTGCGAAAATTATCAAAATGTTTCTGCGAGAAATTTTTTTCAATAAACTTTCTTAGTCGAGCATACGTTGTAAGTACGTATCTTGTCGTTGTTATAAAACAGTATGTATCAGCTGTGTTTAGCAATTAATTGTACTAGTGTTATAAAAATTAAAATACGTGATATACAGTATCACAAAGGTGTTCCATGATTATGTTAACACTTGGAAGTGTTATTATTATATTATTATAATTATTACTATATTATTATAATTCTTGAGGTCATTCGAAGTAACTTTTTCCTTAGCGAAAATGCAATCCGCGGCTTTGTTTACGAGTTATTAACGAAAAACAGTGACCAATGAAAGGAGAGCTCGGCTGGCGCTAGGCGGCCGAGTCAACGGCGCCAGCGGTCGAGCGGACGAATTCCAGCTCAGCTGGCGCTCGGCTGCCTCGCGTCAACCGATCTCGTCTCTTATTGGTCACCGTTTTTCATTAATAACTCGTAAACGAAGTCGCGGATTGCATTTTCGCTAAGGAATAAGTTACTTCAAATGACCTCAGCAATCGCTACTTTCCAAGTGTCAATATAATTATGGGACACCCTGTAGACGAAGCCATTTAAAGTAAAATATATTTTACTTCTGATTTATTTTTTCTCATATTATTTCACTTCTCGTGTACTTTTAGATGTCATTCCACTAAAAGAATTGTACAATATTAAAAAGACAGAAATATTAATTAATGTAAGGTCTAACACGATTACGTAATAATGATAATCATTGAGATACAATATCCAAACTAAATAGCAATATTTTTTGTCACGTCGCTAAAGACGCGTACCGTTTTAATAGCATATTATTTGTAATTCCTACTGCTATTTATCTTCCAGTACGTTCAGTTCTTATTTCATAAATTACATCGTCCTCGTTTTTCAAGCTGATATCTTCGCTATAGAATCGTTGAATTAATTATTGACCGGTGGGTTATACTAGCAACGTCATCGCCGTGCACATGACAAATTCTTTTCTTGTTTCCCCAACACTTTCTTCCTGTCGGAAATAAAGAGACGTTAAATGACGAAAACAAATGTTTCTGCTCGTACGATTCTAAATGTACTTCATCCTAATAAAACTAATCCTAATAAAAGCAACCGACTGAAATTGATGACGATATATTCGTCGTCCGTCGTTAACGTGATATATTTATTTATTCCAGTTGTAAAGAACAGTTCGAAATATCGTGCCCCGAAATAAATAAATACCAATAGTCGTCGAAATCAACGAATTTATTGCACTACCGAATAGTTTATTCAATGTTTTCGAAGATATTTTTGTACTACTTTTTTGGTTCGTCGAAAGATATTTTCAGTTTTTTTAAGAGGATTTTTAGCTATTTTCCAAGAGGATCATATTAAAAAATATATATATATATATTGTAATATCATAATGTAATAATATAATATGTAATAATAATAATAATAATAATAATAATAATAATAATAATAATAATAATAATAATAATAATATCAATATGTAATAATATAATAAATATTATTATTAAATTTATTATTATATTATATTATTATTATTATAAATATTATTACATTATTATTATTATAATATAATTATAGAAGTTACGTAAAATAGAAAATTTGGCGAAGTTAAATAAAATTTTCCTATCAAAATTTTATTTAACTTCGCCAAATTTTCTATTTTACGTAGCTTCCGTACTTGTTCTGCAAAGCAACTGAATTGACGCGAGTTGATTGCTTTATAAGAATGGCAAGATCGTATCTTTTTAGACCTCTCGTTATTTTCGTTACAATGTATGCTTGAATTATTAAATTCGTCGAATCATTTTCTACGAAAGAGTCTTTATAACTTCGATACCTTGAAAACAAAATACGTATACGTAAACTGGTCACTTATACATAATTGAACGCACTTTGCTCTCAATTATATTTAGATGCGAACACCATGACGTAGTCGACGTTCCACTCCCATTGCCTCGGAAACTTTTCAATGCCGTTTCTGCGACGCGCAGATTCTTTGATACATTTCCTTCCATCGCCGAGATCCGAAACACCGTTCTAAAATATTTGGGACCATCGTTGTTCCGACACCGCATCGTCCCTGAAAAGGCGACACGAATTTCGGGTTCGCTACAACCACGTTATTCCTCGGTTGGAACTCGTAAAGTACGCAATCTCGTAAATGCACTTTTTCCGGCGACACGTTTTCTGTTGTGTCGCTGCTGGTAAACTAATTACTGGATTTTTAAAACTACCATGCGCGCGGCATGTCAGACGGGAAAGGCGCTTTAATAGTCATTCAATGCATCCTGTTTCGTTGCTTCGCGTGTTCAGAGATCACTGTGCCTTTGAAAACGAACGTAACCTTTGTTCGTTAACCTTTGACGTTTACGTAGATCAAAGTATTCACGCAAATATACGGGAAAATGGATTAATGGCTCGCTGGAGGAGTAGACAAATATGTGTCATTTCTCAATGCACGATATGAAAAAATATCGAGCTTTCCGAAATTTGTATAGAGAATTCAATATTTTACTAAAACAACGGAAAATTTTTGCCATTTACAATGTTTCTTCTAATTTCAGAAATTTCACGGTTATTCGACCGAATGTCTTTCACTGTCGATTTTTGGATATCGATAACTACAAATAACGCGTGTCAAACAGTTTTTCCGTAATATTTTGTATCGGTTTCATCGAAATCCTTAAATACAAAATACTATTGTCCAACGTATGATTTAAACGACTAGAACATTTTAGTAAATCAAAAAGAACGTTCCAGAAATAAAGCATGGTTTCGGCAGATGTCGTACGAACGGTATAGTTTCTACTTAAAATGAATCTATGCTGCATGCTGTACAATCTATCCAACGCGTTGCAAGACCTCTCATTTCATAAAAAATAAAAATCAGGATTCCAAATTATTGAACAGTTCGAACCAATATTTTATTTCATTGTCGTACCTTCGAGATTACAATTTCACCGACGGTACGTCGAAGAACGTCCGTCAGATTAATATTGCATGCAGTTTCTACTGCACTTCGCGTTCTATTTCAAACTCGCGTATCAAATATTGTACGAATTTACTTCCTCTCTCCATCGGCGCGTTTATCAGATCAAATGATCGCCGCGAACGAGAACGTAACTCACGATAGAGCCCAAATGAGACAGTAAATGGTAGAGTGACATTTACGCTCTCGAATGGTATACCGCGTAAAAACATAAATTGAAAATGTCTGCTATATACGAACGCTCTAAGTATAACAGATCGGACGGTCGCGATTTATTCCGGGATAACCTAATAATAATTTCCCAGTTACTCGACGCAATATTTCTCGCTGCGAATTTTGGCGGTGGTCCCCATTCCTGCCGCGGCAACGCCGATCACTGAAAGAAAAGAAAGAAGAGATTTAAATCCAACATACTAATCCAATCCTTTCTCGTCGCGTTAGATTATTATAATCCGCAGATTCTCTGTATTCGTGCCGCCCAATCGACCGCGACGAAATACAGTCGTGTTTCAATTTTATTTAATAATAGCGGTATCTTCCGTTTAATTAACCGTGGTACTCAAAGGATTAAACGAGTATCTGCTTTACCTACTCTCTGTTTCCTTGATTAATGCATGAAAATGAATATTTACGCGGACACCCGCGGCGCTCTTATTATCGTTTTCATTTTATCACGTGTTGGTCGGTTGCATGTTCTATGAATACATGAAGACCTCAGTTTATTCATTATTATTCCCCTGTCTCATTATCGCCGTACGGTAGATAGGATCGAGCCGTGGGGCAATGAAATGATCGCGAAATCGTGGCTATTACTTTCTACGATCACGCCACCGGTTTCGAGTTGCACCACTGTGCAGAGAAAATTTGTATATAAAAGTTATCGATATTATGGATCTTCGACGCCGATTCCGTCATTCTTGCAATCGTTACTCCGAACTTCGTTCACATAGAAATACATACATCGTAGCAAAAACTTGGTATTCTTTGTATTGCTGATTTTTTGCGTCGTGACAACAATGAGGAAGCGACATTCAAAGCAGTGAACGGAATCACAAAGAATTTCAGAATATCAATAATATTATTCTTAACTCATTAATGTCATTGTTATACTGCGAATTTCATGCTTTTGCTGTGAAAATAGATGCTGTTTAAAATGCTCGAATAATTAAGAGAATTTCGAATTGTTAAAGACGGAGAGAACGATTTTACTTGACATAAAATTACATTTCTATTTGGCTCTCGTTTATTCGTCGCGTTACATCGTGATTGTTTTCTTCCTTGAAACGAACTCGAATTCTGTTCATTAATAGTTAAATTCTCATTACACCGATGTTATTGGAAACGCGTATGTAAAAATGTTATGTAGAAGATTCAATAGAGAACTACAATAAATTAGCGAATCAAAGAATTTCAGAATATCAATAATATTATTCTTAACTCATTAATGTCATTGTTAGACTTCGAATTTTATACCTTTACTGTGAAAATAGATGCTGTTTAAAATGCTCGAATAATTCAGAGAATTTAGAATTGTTAAAGACGGAGAGAACGATTTTACTTGACATAAAATTACATTTCTATTTGGCTCTCGTTTATTCGTCGTGTTACATCGTGATTGTTTTCTTTCTTAAAACGAACTCGAATTCTGTTCATTAATAGTTAAATTCTCATTACACCGATGTTATTGGAAACTTGTATGTAAAAATGTTATGTAGAAGATTGAATAGAGAACTACAATAAATTAGCGAATCAAAGAATTTCAGAATATCAATAATATTATTCTCAACTCATTAATGTCATTGTTAGACTGCGGATTTTATACTTTTGCTGTGAAAATAGATGCTGTTTAAAATGCTCGAATAATTAAGAGAATTTAGAATTGTTAAAGACGGGGAGAACGATATAACTTGACATAAAATTACATTTCTATTTGGCTCTCGTTTATTCGTCGCGTTACGTCGTGATTGTTTTCTTCCTTAAAACGAACTTGAATTCTGTTCATTAATAGTTAAATTCTCATTACACCGATGTTATTGGAAACGCGTACGTAAAAATGTTATGTAGAAGATGAAACTGAATAGAGAACTACAATAAATTAGCGCATCAAATTTCAATAACTAGCAATTCTGCTACCCGAACGCTCGTGTCTCTTTCATCAATTTAGATAATCAAAGTTCCGCCGTGTCGCCGTTCCGTACGCTCGCAATTATCTTATGCGCGCCACGCCACGGGGTCGCTGGTTTCAACCCATTAATGCAAATCATTATACTCGGAAAAACTGTGTCTGCTGTTCGCTGGCAAAGAGCGGTCCAGGATTAACCTGATTTCAACAACAGCTGTATAAAAAATGTCGGAATCCATCCGATTGAAAAAAAAACGGTGACGTTTCGTGCGGAACAACGCAGGCTTCCCCTCGCTCGTCGCTTGTAAATAGTAAACAGGGGAGAGAGAGAGGATTACGTTGCCGCGTCCGAGGGAAATTCCAGCGCGAGAGATAAACGTTGAGACGCGTGTCTAATGTTGCACGCGGAGGCTTATCAAACCTCGCGCCCCGTTATCGCGCGCCACGGAATAAATACCGCTGTTGGGCAGCTTTTTTTTTATTCCTTTTTTTTCCCCCCCGTTACACCGTGTGCACGCACCGGCACCCCAGCAACGCCCGCGGATACTAACGCTCGCCGCTGCTGAAAGCCGGAAACCAAATGTTTGCGTACAGTTTTATTTTCCTCGGGAAAACGACAAGATAAAGTGCTTCGCCATTTATTAACGTAATGACGGGCGTAGATTAATTCTCGCTCGGCGTTAGAGTCATCGTCGGCTGAAGAACGAAGCGCGAGCGCAGCGCAGCGCCCATCGAAATCGAATGACCTACATTCCCCGGGTCCTGTGTTCTCGCGACGTGAAATATTTAAAAACGCTTGTAATCGTAATTAAGTGCGCGTTGTCGCATGCGCGAATGTATCAATGACGCACGGTGATTACCGTTGCCCTCACTCGGATACGCCGACTTTTGTTGCGTTCACATTAATTATAATGTTTATAGTAATGCATAGGACACGAGACACATTTAATACTAATTGAAATTAATTAAACGTATTACCACGCTGCGAGCCGCGCGAATTTTCCGTGCTCCATGTAAGACTTATTTTCCACGAATTTAATATGTACGGATATATTTAATGGTAATGGAAATTAATTTAATTAATTAAATGCGCGCGCACGTTGGCCTGTCGCGCGGATTTTATGCATTTTGCATTAGAAGCGGTTGTTTTGCCTATGGCACGGATTACGTTCTTTACAGTTGGGAATCAGAATAGCAATGATTCATCGTTCGGTACTACAGTTTTTTTTTTAGAATGGATTTACGACAGAATTGTAAATCTTGTATATTTCGATCGTTATAATTTTGTAATACAGAATTGTACAACAATAAACCCGGATTTATTTTGAAGCTAGAAACCTCTATTTTCGCAATCGATCGATGAAATTTTGCGACATCTGTAATAATTTATATCTTACTAAATATTCATTTGTGTAGATTCAGCTATTACACCGCGCATAAATATTCGCGCTGCTCGCATAGTAATCCGAAATCGATGAAACAATAGAATACACGCGACTTGTCTACGCCGTGCGATAAAAGACATCGCCTCTAAAGCATCTCTGACAAATCTGAATCAATTGCAATTGTTTAGAAAGTAGAACCGCAGCCGGTTCAAGACGCGGGAATTGCAACACTTCGCACTGGTCGCTAACGATTTCGTTGGCGATCCGGCGTTAAGCCCGAAAGAAAAACAGGGAAAATGTCACACGAAGCTTGTGAAAACACGCGCGCCCCCCGTCTCTTCTCGAGCGAGCTATGTTGATCGACGCAAAAAAAAAAGAGAAAAAGAAGGGGTAAGCTCCCCGTGGACGGTTACAAATCAATGAAACCGAGCTCCGTATCCTGTTGCGAGGTATCCGCATCGGAGTTGGGGAACGGCAGCTTACTTGACCGGTTGAAAATGCGGGATTCAACCGTGAACTATCGGCAGAAGTCGATTGAAAGCGCGTGGGTTAAAATGACCGGCCTGTGGATCGCGGCACGAAACAAACAGGTCGGAGATCACGTTGCGCGGCGGCATTCAACGGTCTCGTTAGAATCCCATCGCCGTCGAAAGGGGCAGGTTTTTTCTACAGTACGGGGCACACAAATCGTTCGGTTAAACGTTCGAGTGCTCATCGATTTCCGGTTGAATGACGATCGGCAGCCGGGTACATTCAGAGCTAATTCCGGGACGGAAGAATAATGCCGCAGCGGGCACGACACACGGGTAATTGCCTCGGGGGCTCGCTGATCAATGTTTTAAACAATAAACCAAGGGGGGAAACGCGCGCGCGCGCGCGCGTGTGCGCGCACGCGGCACAATTGCGCCACGGCTGCCACGGCGGAATCCGTTCGCGGAAATTTCGCCGGTGATTATGCTTCATGAATTTCAATCGCGGCTCCAGATTAAGATCGTTCAAAATTGACCGGCCGCCGCGCCGGCCGGCGCAATTGCCCGAATCGCCGAACTTCGCTCGATTTGCGTATTTATGATGCGCATATCCAACAATCGCCGATGGTAATCGTGTCCGCTGATGGCCGAAAGATTGACCAAGCGATCGCGCGAATTAAAGGGAAGAGCGCATTAAATCGCGCGCGGCGCCGCGCCGGCTGGATTTCGCGTCGCTCGGCTCCCGCGATCGGTTTTATCGCGAATCTCACGGTACATTGGACCTTTCTTCGGCAATTGGAACGGCGGAAGAGGTAACTGCAGGGACTCCCGTATTTACATAGAGTTCGCCATCCTTCCGTAGACGATGACTTACGCGGGAACGTATCCGAGTGGTAATCGTTGATTCTCATGGAACCTGCGGTATACGCTCCCGAAAGATAGCGCACAGGTATTATCGTTAACCCCTTGCTGTACATTGACGAGCCGGGATCGTTGCTGGAAATTTCTGGTAATAACCTCTGTTATGCATGCCACTCGTGTAAAGCAGAATGAAATTGTATAAACGTAAATGAAAATCTTCATTTTCTATTGCGAAATCGTTACCGTCGAAAAAGTTCTCGGCATTGTCACTGTGAAGAAAATTCAAGGCGAGCGATTAATTCCTCAGTGACGGATTCGGTAGCTCGGTTCGAATTCTATGAATTACCTGTTCATAATATAATATCTCAAGAAGTTAAAAGTGTGCCTAGACGAATTAACGCACGAAGAGAATTTTTTGTTGTTGGAATTGTAGCACGCGGCGTTTTTCATTGCAGTCGCGGAAAAATTTGTGCCCGCCCGATTATCAGAAATTTTCCAGATACACTTCCCCTATTGTAAAAGCGTCGGAACTAAAGACACCGCGTGCATTTAGCGGAGGTGTTCCCGCGGATCTGTTTCCGATATCCGTGGCAGCCGAACGAAATGAAGGGGGCGGGGCGGTTCGTGGGCGATTTCACGGATATTCCGCCCCGAAGGTAGCGGCGTATGAATCAAATTAAATAAAGAGACGCGGATCGAGGCGCGATAACGAATGCTCCTCCACGGCGAACGGCGGGCGGGCCGGGTCGGGCCGGGCCGTTCAAAAACTCGTGAAATACGATTTGCCACGGTCAATGGCGATGGCCGTCGATATCGGACAATCTGGCAGCGGCCACGTGGTACGTCATGCCGGTTGCCACGATATTTCGTAGGCAAATCGGGATACCGTGGCCGCCGTATCGACTACGCGGCGTCGCGACGCCAACGCGTTCGGCCAACGCCTTCGAGGAGACGAAGTTTCCCCGTGTCACTCTTAATAGCACTATTTATTGCGGTAATAACCGGTGCCCAAGAGTTCGCTGCCGCCCTGCTGCGCCGCGTCTCAGGGCGAACGTAACAGGAATATCGGCGCAATCCTCTTATCTTCCGGAATACTTACGAAGAATAGCGCCGCTCTAATAACTTTCGCCCGAGCAGAAAGATAAATGCCGTCGCGCGGCCGCGACTACGGAGCGGGACAAGGTGGTAAGATGTTTTACACGTTTCTACGTTTTACCAAGAGAAAAATGTGCGCTAATTGTACGTAGCGATATCTAATGCAGACTGCGAACCATCAGTTTCCGCGTCACTGATCTGCGATTGCTCTTGACTTAACACCGACCATACTACGATTCTACGATTATTACGAACCGTGAAGATACTTTCACTGGAAATTTTTCAATAAATTTCTCCATTCGGACATACGACAATATAAAAAATGGCAAAAAATCTTAGCAAATCGAATCCTATAACTTTTATAAGCCGATCACTTTTAACGTTCGGTTTTAGCGTTTACCGGTTATCTGTTGCAATCTCTTTGAAAAGCGTGCGCCAAAAATGTGTCGCAAGAAGTAAGCGACGACGAGTCTATCTAGATATTATATATACAGTTTTTTTATAACAATTATTAAAAATTTTGTATTTGTTTTACTTCGTCATGGCCTTTAATGATACAAATATCTTAAAATTTTGCGAATGTGTTTTAGTTTTCGCTAAAACTGCAATTCAAACAGCAAATTTTCGTCGAAAATTTACGTCGTGCATACAAAATATTGCCATTTCTTCGAGACAAGTATACTATAGGAATTCTGCGAATCTTAATATGCACGCGACGGGGTGGTGGAAACGAAATCTCAGTCCCCAGATACAATATTCGCTCTCTGTAATGTCGTTTTGTCGACCTTCTCATAATCGGATCACCATTCCCGTCTTATCATGGGATTAGCTGATAGCGGGGCTTGCTTTCCGGCGCTGTCCATTACGGGCGAGAGCAAGACGGAAGCCATCAGCCAATAAAACGATCACGTAATAGTGACCACTGCTCTCTATAATCGCGTAGCCGACCCCAAATACCGCGACTGTACGATGACTGTATTGCAAATGGAACTGTCGGGTTCGTGACTCTGCAAAATTGGAACATGATCGGGGAATCGCTGCGAAATTTCCAAACAGTGATATCTTTATTTGAGAATCGTATTGCTTGCGACGTGAAATCTTCAACTTCTATTGGATTGTGAGAACGCTGGCGGAACGAGCCCCAATTATCTGACAGTATTAATCCTTGGTAATACCGAAATTATCGTTACATTAATATTTTCTGGATTAAATTACATTGGAGTTGACGTTTTAATAAGGATAGCTCCTTCGTGATACGAAAACGTGAGATGTGGAATTCCGTGTAGTTGACATTTTAGACGCTGATTTTACCGGAGAAGCGTAAGCTGAAATTTGGAATCAAGATTCTGAATCGATACTGAAGTGCAGAACGTCTACAATAAATATTCATCAACTTCGGAAACGGAATAATTGATAAAATGTGATCGAGATTTCTATCAGAAGCAACATTTCATATCCTCTTTACGTTTACTTTTCTTAAAACGAAGAGCACTCTTTTATGCTACGTACGAGAAATCTTCAAGTTAATTTATAAAATAAGGATTCATATAACGAAGCTGAGAAAATAGCAAATATCCTTTCCTAATTTTAAGTGATCATATTTAAAATATCAAAATACTTAAGAAGTAAGTAAGTATGAAGTAGGTATAAAATATCAAAATACTTAATAACTTCTTCACCATTTTCAATGCAAATTTCCCTCCGTTTCAATAGACACATCCAAATCTCCCTAAATTCTTCTCGCACAGAAGATCGCGTTCTTTTCTTCAGCAGACAAAGGTCAGGCATCAGCGAGGAAAATTCTCGTAATTAGCAATAAGACCACAGAGGTTTTAATTAGGGCCGATCAGGCCATTTGAAGAGTAGTTGTACGTCGAAAGGCGCGGCCAGGCCGCGCTTATTGAATGGCGTTCGATGCAGAACTGTGGAGGTATCTTTCACGGAAGCACGATGAAAGGGCAAAGAACGGAGGCGTAAGATAGTATGAAAGGAAAGCATCAGCGGGGATAGATTCATCAATAAGGGTGCCTAGCGGACGCGTATGTCTTAGACGCGGAAACGTTCGGCATTGGAGAACGCGATCTATTTGAATAGATCTCGATGGTTAGGTACGGAACCGGCGGGAAATAGATTCCCCGATGATGATGGAAATCCGCCGGTATCAAGTGCGGATTCCCCGTCGGTGGTATTAAATAATGGTTCCTATCGCGTTCGCTGTAACCGAAGTCATTGCTATGCAGGATGCTTCACTGGCACGGACTATCTAATATCTTCCGTTCGGTTCGACATTTAAAAGCATACCGGCGCAAGATAAACAATTAGCCCTGCGACGGAATCCTGGTATCTCTTGCCACCTCAACGAAACTTTCTCTGCACCAATTCCTGCAACCCGATCGTTAAGACGAAAACTCCTTCACTGTTTCGGAACGCTTCGGTTTCGTTAACTCCTTGCATTATAACAACGAATCACAGTAAATTTTCTCCAATTTTCCTTCAGCTTGTAAACAAAGATGGACAATTTGTGAAGAGAAGATACTCATGTTTATAGTTGCCGATTGTCAACAATTATAAAAACGAGATAATCGGATAATCGTATCTCCTGTTGCCATTTTGCCAAATTGTCCATTTTTGTTTACAAGCTGAAGGAAAATTGGGGAGAATTTGTAGTCTCATTGCGCTATAACAACATTGAATATTTCCTTATTCTATTTTTTTTCTCTTACACTGGTTATTTTCTGAAAGAATACTAATTTCGTAAATATTAAACACGATTGCCTATATGTGCGTAACTCGATGAGTTTGCGAAAGATAACGAAACTAGAAATCTTGGAGGAGGTTTTAACGAAGTCGAGCTTTACCGCGCTCCGTATTACTTGTACTCAAATTCGTTAACCTCTTGTGCAATAGTGCAATTTTATTTCTTCCGAATCGAAACAGAATTTGATTTTTCTGTGATCAAGGTTTCGGAATGAAAGTAAATGAAACCATACAAGAAACAAGAATTGTCTCGTTCCATTAAAATATAGTGAACCGGTTATAGAAAGTAGTGTATAAATTAAAGAAAGTAGAGTATAAATTAAAGAAAGTAGTGTATAAATTAAAGAAGGTAGTGTATACATTTTAAAAAGTAGTGTATAAATTAAAGAAGGTAGTGTATAAATTTTAAAAATTAGTATATCAATTAAAGAAAGTAAAGTATAAATCAAAGAAAGTAGTGTATAAATTAAAGAAGGTAGTGTATACATTTTAAAAAGTAGTGTATCAATTAAAGAAAATAGCGTATCAATTAAAGAAAGTAGAGTACAAATCAACGAAAGTAGCGTATTAATTAAAGAAAGTAGAGTATACATCAAAGAAAGTAGTGTATAAATTAAAGAAGGTAGTGTATACATTTTAAAAAGTAGTGTATCAATTAAAGAAAATAGCGTATCAATTAAAGAAAGTAGAGTACAAATCAAAGAAAGTAGCGTATTAATTAAAGAAAGTAGAGTATACATCAAAGAAAGTAGTGTATAAATTAAAGAAGGTAATTAAACAAAGGTATTACAGAAAGTATAAATTAAAGATAAAAGGAGTGATGCAGAATAAGTTGCACAGTGTGCGAAGAATGGAGGGATAAGCGTGGGTTAAGCATTTGAAAATTATAAAGCAAGTCAATTCCCCGGCTTTGAGGCTGAAATTAACAACGAAAAAGAAAGATATTTATTTCCTGCTTTGATCATTCGAATTCGTTAAATATAACGCATCAGTATCTTGGAATCCTTTAAATGTCTTCGCTGCTCCCGGAAGATTTTGTAAGGGAATTGTTAGACCGTAACGCCGCAACCGTTCTCAATTCTTGGTAACCGAAGATACGAGCCGATACTTCTGACGATTCAATTTCTTATCTTCCATCACACCGCCACGGCGCCGTATTATTGGACTTATATTACCTTTTACGATCGGCCTACCCTTATCGTTAGATTGTTACTAACGACGTGCCCTATTCAATAACGTTCATCGGGTATCACGAATTTCAAAGGACTCTGTGTATTACGGCTGGTCGGCGGAACTTCGTGCAAAATTGAAATTGTCTTGGTCGATTACGGCAAACAAAAGCTGAACAGAAACTGGATCTACCGAGCCGGTCGAAATAACGGGAACACATTTTTCATTCTAAAATTGTCGTGTCTGTGAAGACTCTCCGATAAGAAACGATTGAATATATTTCTTGGCTCGCGAGCGTTCGTAACAACTAGACTGCGAATATTTAAGCATTTATAGCATGCAAAGGTTTCTAAAATGCAAGAGAATACATAGGGTAAAAATGAATTAATAGCATTTTTATTTATTTGTTGCAACGAGTAAAATCTGTTGGTCGACGGATGGAATGTCTCCGTAACTTTGATTTTCACGAAAATACGCATGAAATAAATAAAGCAACGAACGTTAACCATTTTTACTGCTCGGTAGGATTAATAATTTCAGTGAGTCGAAAGTAATATACAAGCATGTTTAAGTACATTAAATATTTCCACTGTGTTAAACTGCGTCGACTCGTTTCAGTCATAAATGCATAAAATCGACAGTCTAATTATGGCGAACGAATTTAGGAGCGCGTTCGTTTGATACCGATACGCGAAAAGCATTTTCAATTTCCGAGTTTAAATGCCGGCGAATTTGTTTGTGGTACGAATCGTCGGACCCGATGAATTACCTGTTCCAATTAATGTTAAACAACGTTTTAATCATAGTAAAAACAAAGGGAGGGGGGTGGCTGGTAATCAGTAAGTTGCGCGCTTTAATTTAATGGGAAGCTTTGATGAAAGTTTTCGGGTTCGAGAACGCAGCGGCGTGTTCCGTTCACAGCGAATTCTCGGTAGCCGCAAAAATACCGTCATCGAAATTCTGCTGAATTATACCGGCGAACGCGACGTGCGTTATCGCTTGAATATATTTTAAGTACTCCGAAGGTAGGTGTAACTTCCGTCTTAAATTGCCGCGAAATCCTCCGCGCGTTGCATAAGACTGCTCTTAACGCGTTCAGCGGCTGCAGAAGTTCGGTGTTCCCGACTAAGCTTTAATAACTGGTAGGAACTTTAGATTGAATCATTCAATTATAGGGAAGCACTTATCGTGCGAGTCTCGTATGGTTCTTTCGTTTCCTTCGGTTTCATTTTAATGTCGCCGGAAACCGGTCGGTAACCGGAAACACGCCGGAAGTTCTGCAATTGACGTTATTTAAAGTTAAGGCATTAGTAGTCCAATTGTTTTCCAATCAGTCCGGAAATCATTCGATTCTCGTTTAAAATGGCCGCTATCGGCGTTTATGTTAGTAACAGGCTTCATAATTGGAAGTTTGGTGGACCGCGTTCTGTTTGAAATGAGATATGAAATAATACACACTTATCTGAAATACCATATTATATTCATTTCGCAAACTAGTTCTGTCTCAGTTATCTCACCAATATGAAATAAATAATTAGGCATAAGAAGTTGTTGAATTAAATCTGTAACGATTTTAATATGACAGAATTTTAGAGAACGTTCGAAAGATTATTTGAATAAATATTTGATAACAAATAAGATGAAAACTTCGAATGACAAAATAATCCAAAGAAAAATCGTTTACCCGTTCAAATCGCTCGAAATCTAATTCTTTCAAGTAACATACAGATATGATATGCAGAATATTTTAAAATACAAGAAAAAACTCGCACATTAGTAACAGTTAACAGTATTTTTAGTTCACTTTTTATACCGCAAGAAATCTGATCCGTAAATGAAACTTTTCTTGCGTTTAACGTATACTAATGAATCTCTGAAACCTGAGAATTCGTTATCAGGTTGTTACATTCTGTTAACGGTAATGAATCCAATAATAAAATATGGAACAAAATGTTATCTCAGGAAAGTTGCAAATTCTTCTATCATGCGTTCAAGCTTCTAGGAATTAATAGGTTTGTACTAATGTTACGAAACAGTCTGTTGGTGAAAAATCCCGCAAGTGCATACATTGTTTGATCTTAAAAAGAGAACGTTATTCGCGTTAATAACATGAAGAAACGAACAAGTGAAAAATTCTCTCCTGTGTCAGATTTACTTCTTTTACCAAAACACATGAACGGCAATGTTTGGATCCATTTTATCATAAGTCTCAGGTACAGTGCGTCATTTGTTTTATCAATCTTTTTTAAGAACTTGAAAAAGATCTTTGAATTTTAATGTAAAAAAGGGATGCGAAGATCTAGCCGAAATTACATAATTAAAGAAATAAACGAGCATACACTTCATAAAGTTTTGCTTTTGCTTTTTAGCCTTCTTATCGTATATAATAATAAGTATATATATACTATACATATATATACTATATAATACACTATTTTATATAAATATAATTTTCTATCCAATTTTCAAATCACAAGGATAGATCAAAATTATATCTTATAGTATATAATAATATTATATACTATATATATATATATATATATATATATATATATATATATATATATATACTATAAATATATACTATATAATATATATTTTATAAATATAATTGTCTATCCAATTTTCGAATCACAAGGATAGATCAAAATTATATCTTATAGTATATAATAATATTATACACTATATATACTAATATATATTTTATAAATGTAATTGTCTATCCAATTTTCGAATCACAAGGATAGATCAAAATTATAAAAGAGTGAAATAGCATTTGAAACGCGTTACCAACCTTTTAACTTTGAGGGCTGTTATCACCCCTTTGATGCGGACGATATCGGATATAAACGTACGCGCACAATATCTCGTTAGGACTGATCTTCGGCACAAGTTTCGTAACAATCGGCTCGTGTAACTCGAGAGCACGGTTCCTTTTCGGTGCTAAAGACAAAAATATAGTTCGAGTGGCAAAGTGGTACAGGTGTTCGCGTATAAAAATATAAAATCTGGAGAATTACTTTAAATTCTACCCCTTTCGTCGTGAGAGGTAAAAATCGTGTGTGTTTAATTCCGAATTCAACGATGTACTTAAACTTTAGTGTTTCAAAGATTTCAAGATATCGTGTATAGTAGCCAGGATATTGCCTAAGGTTCTTGCTTAGCGTGCGTTCGCGTCATTTTGCCAGCTTGCACTACTTCGGACTATGCATTACACTCGAATTACTATGCTTGACATCTTAAGATCTATACGCGGAATGTATATTTTCAAGCGCATTGTTGAATTTGGAATCGACGCGATCCTTATCGATCGTCGAAACGATAGGACCCGAGATACAGTTAACATGTGCCATTGCAGTCGACACTTATTTTTGTGGTCGTTTGGTATAACTTCTAAGCTGCCATTTATATTTTAGCAATTAAATTAGCAATTAACATTGAATTCTGGGACGGATCTAGTCGTTGTTTCGTGCACAATGTGTACAAACTGTTTGCTATCAAATTAATTTATATATTTCAGCGAGAAAAAGTACGACGAGAAGAAAGGGAAACGGAAAACCGTCGAATTAATAAAGCGTTTTTGTGGATTACAAACCATGTGTCTCTTAGTTTCGAATATTCCAGGCTTGCCAGAAAATTCATATTGTTTCGTATATCACCGGACAATGATTCAAACAATTCTTATAAACTTAATTTCATCGAAACATTTTTAGATAGTTCGCGACGATGTACACACAACGCGGAAAAACTCGGTATAAACACCGTCCTTATCGGACCGTTCATCAATTTTAGATCTTTCTTCGAACGAAACGAGCTTTCTGCCGAACCCGATGGAAGCTTGTAAAGTATCATTGAAATCGGAGAGGATGGTTGGGCAACGTATGGCGCGTTACGAACGATCGAATAATCAATAGGCGCGGAAACTATTAGAAGTAGCGAGTTTCTTCAAAAGGATGTAAATTATGCAATTCACGGGGACGAAGAGAGCAATCGAAAATAATACGGCTGATAGAGGCGGCGCACGAAAGCAGATCGAGGAACGAGGGGTACGGGCCAGCGAACGAATAACAATTTGATCGATAAGCGTTCCGCACGAAAGAAGAATCGACGCCGAAACGAGCGTGCGTGCGTGCCTGCAACGATTTAGGGGTTGTTGAGCCTGACAAAACAGATTTTCGTTTCTACAATTTCGTTGTCCCGATGCATGATGCCTTATCTGACCTTAAATCTTCGTCCTGCCATAAATAAGTTTTCGCATAAGCGAGATATGGAAAAATCTAGCAGATGAAATATGTCGGCGATACATATCCGAGGCGGTTCCAGCGAAACTAAAATTGTTGCGATTCGACAAGATGTAATGCATTAAGATGTGGATAGAAGCGTAGACTCCCTCATCCGAATATTTATTTTTATAATACTTTGCTATCCAAACGTCTTATTATCCAACGTTAGACAGACGGTTCCAGCAAAACTAAAATTGTTGCGATTCGACAAGATGTAATGCATTAAGACGTGGATAGAAGCGTAGACTCCCTCATCCGAATATTTATTTTTATAATACTTTGCTATCCAAACGTCTTATTATCCAATGTTAGACAGACGGTTCCAGCAAAACTAAAATTGTTGCGATTCGACAAGATGGAATGCATTAAGATGTGGATAGAAGCGCACGAAAGTACAGCGTAGACTCCCTCATCCAAACGTCTAATTTTCCAATGTTAAACAGACAGTTCCAGCAAAACTAAAATTGTTGCGATTCGACAAGATGGAATGCATTAAGATGTGGATAGAAGCGCACGAAAGTACAGCGTAGACTCCCTCATCCAAACGTCTAATTTTCCAATGTTAAACAGACAGTTCCAGCAAAACTAAAATTGTTGCGATTCGACAAGATGGAATGCATTAAGATGTAGATAGAAGCGTAGACTCCCTCATCCGAATATTTATTTTTATAATACTTTGCTATCCAAACGTCTTATTATCCAACGTTAGACAGACAGTTCCAGCAAAACTAAAATTGTTGCGATTCGACAAGATGTAATGCATTAAGACGTGGATAGAAGCGTAGACTCCCTCATCCGAATATTTATTTTTATAATACTTTGCTATCCAAACGTCTTATTATCCAATGTTAGACAGACGGTTCCAGCAAAACTAAAATTGTTGCGATTCGACAAGATGGAATGCATTAAGATGTGGATAGAAGCGCACGAAAGTACAGCGTAGACTCCCTCATCCAAACGTCTAATTTTCCAATGTTAAACAGACAGTTCCAGCAAAACTAAAATTGTTGCGATTCGACAAGATGGAATGCATTAAGATGTGGATAGAAGCGCACGAAAGTACAGCGTAGACTCCCTCATCCAAACGTCTAATTTTCCAATGTTAAACAGACAGTTCCAGCAAAACTAAAATTGTTGCGATTCGACAAGATGGAATGTATTAAGATGTGGATAGAAGCGCACGAAAGTACAGCTTGTTTTGGTATCAGGATATTACAAAAATAAACCTTCGAACAAGAGAGTCCCTATTGCAATTCGAACAAATTAAAGACAATTGTATTTAGCGATCTTCAATCTAAAAGCTCGCTTCATCAGTTATCAGCGAAGTGATTTTTAACTCGTTCGCAGTTTAATGTACCGTAAATGGGTCATGATGGCTTTAAGTTAAAAGCTATTAAGTTGCAATCAATTGAGGACAACGAATGAAATTAACCTGAAACCTGTTTAAAACTTTTAGAATTGTGCGATGCAACCTATTCAAAAGACGATGATCAAAGAACTTACAGTTTTTCGTACATTCGAATATGTTTATGACGACCGAAATTGTAACATCTTATGTTCAACTTTTGCGTCCAACTTATTAGATACTAACAGTTAGCTCAAGAGACGAGAACATTCCAAGGGTGCTATCCGTTGATAAAGTTGACTACCGTCGACAAATAACGTAAAATAATACGAGTTTCGCAACGAATATTACATAAAATGCATTTAAAGCGTATACACGGATGCTTGAAATGTGTTATTATTTAACCTCGGATTGCTTTTCCTTTATTTGCGAAAAAGCGTGCACAGATTATTCCATAAATTAATTCTCTCTAATATTCATTAATACAAAAGTTGCGTCGATTATTTCATAAATTATTTCACCCTGATATTCATTAATTCAAAGGAATCATTTGCATCGAGAACGTTAAATGCGGCAAAAAGAAAGTACAGAGTCAAACGGAGTGTGCGTTCCATTTTCAGATTAAGTTGGAAGATAAAAACAAACGGGCGATGTGCTTTGAATGTATTTTTTTTCTCGCAGTGGAAGTTAAATTAAAATGAACGCAATTGAGGCCGTCCATGGAAAAAGAGCGCATAGGCTTATGGAGCATGTTACTTCTGCATTGTTTCCATTAGTTAGACGCTGTTTCGTTGCGCGGGTTGCTCGAGACTCATTTGTCAGTTAACACGGAACAACATTAGTCACGCTTTCGTAAAACAATACCAAATACGAGCGACGAGAAAAACGGTGCTCGAGCATGTCAACCAACTAGTTCGATTTTTAATAAAGATACTTTATCAATACGTATATTCAGGACTGTTCAGCAGGACATCGCTTTCGAAATGTCGCCGACGTACAAAAATCACTCGACGATTTTGTTGCTTTAGAGCCAGTGTCATTTTTCCGAAATCGAATTAAAAAGTTCAGTGACAGCGTACGAAAAAGTCGTCCAAAATGTGGAAGAACATCTCGAAGGTTTACAGGGTGTCCCAAAAATGTCTTGTAATCCGGAAATGGTGGGTTCCTCGGATCATTTGAAGCAGCTTCTTCCTTTACAAAAATTTTCTGCGAGGCACCGTTAACGAGTTATTAACGAAAAACAGTGACCAATGAGAGGCGAGCTCAGCTGGCGCTAGGCGGCCGAGCCAACAGCACCAGCGGTCGAGTGGTCGAATCCCAGCTCAGCCGGCGCTAGGCGGCCGAGCCAACGGCGCCAGCGGTCGAGCCGCCGAATTCCAGCTCAGCTGGCGCTAGGCGGCCGAGCCAACGGCGCCAGCGGTCGAGCGGTCGAATCCCAGTTCCGCTGATTGGCTCGGTCGCCTCGCACCAGCTGAGCTCGCCTCTCATTGACGGTGCCTCGGAGAAAATTTTTGTAAAGGAAAAAGTTGCTTCGAATGACCCGAGGAACCCGCCACTTTCGGATTGCGAGACATTTTTGGGACACCCTGTATATGTAATACCATGTATACGTTATAGTTTAATATTCCTCGTAATTTATTATTTCAAAAATATATGTATATATAAGTGGTTGAACTTATAAATTCTAAATATAATTTAATACATAACACATTTTAAATCTTGAATGTCTCTCGAAACTCGCACACACATATAAGATTGCTGTTTGCTCTGCCTACGATGTTTGTCTCGTTTTAAACAAAAAACACTCCACCGACGATTACTTTCACCAGCAGTATAAATAACAGAAGATCGAGAAAAGAAATCAAATTTCGGCATACATCGATCAGGTCCAGAAATATCGTCCAAGGACGAAACGAATTTCCCGTTCAACGATATACAAGCGACTGTATCTGGTTCTGACATCCCGAAGACTTCCGAAGAACAGATCCCACATGTTGCGAATACATCGGGTCAAACTACGTTCGCCGTGTCTCAGTTTCATGGCCCCGGGATCGTTATCGGGGACGAAGCGGCCCGAAAGAATCACACGTCGCCAAGAGCAGCGCGGAAGTTTTGGGACAATAAAGTAACTTTCAGGTCCGCAACTCTTTGCTCGCTCAGACTATTCAGAAACTTCCTTTCCTTCAAATTGTTCGCGGAGATAGCGTAACTCGAGCCTTGATGACCGCGTATCTAAACTTTGTTGCCGGCAACTTATCTCGAGTCTATCAATGTAACAATTCGGGCCGCGTTTAATGAATTCAATTTCGATGAAAGTCACTTCGCCGTGACTCGTCGAAAAACGTGCACACGTCTCTGCTTTATAGCGAGACCGAATCAAATGCCGCGACAATTTTTCTATCCCTCCATTTCGTGTGAAATAAACGATACTCTGAAATAGAAATAAATTATACCTCGAGAGAAATACAAATGATTGAAAAATAACAAAATGTGGGCAGGAAAAGGTAAATACTGTCAACTGTCACTCGATTATAAATTTTAGCATTTTTTTGCCGATCTGTAACAATACTAATAATTATATTATATTATATTATTAATAATTAATATTTCACAAGATATTTTACATAGACGTGAATTAAAGTTTTCAAGTATATTGATAACTAGTCTGCGGATTTCTGTGCAAATTAAAAACTGTCTGCATTAATTGCAAGATGTGACATTCATTATTCTTATTAATTATTTTAATGAGTTGATAGGAATACAACAGTGTTTGTAAATTCTTTAAATATTTTTACCGTGTTGCATTTAATTCGTTTTTCTCATAAATGCATAAAATCCGCAGTCTATCGATTATTACATAAAAACAATATAATAATATAATAATAATAATAACAACAATATAATAACAATAACAATTATATATAAAAACAAGATTTTATTCTGACTTTAGAAGAACGGAATAACATTCAGACATAACAGGTTATAATAACAATAATAATTATATATAAAACCAAGATTTCATTCTGACTTCAGAGGAACGGAATAACATTCAGACATAACAGGTTATAATAACAATAATAATTACATATAAAACCAAGATTTTATTCTGACTTCAGAGGAACGGAATAACATTCAGACATAACTCGAAATCTCAAATCAAGCTTGTCATAGTCGACTCTCCACGCGATGTCTGAAACAAGCTGTTTAATTTGTTTCTCTTAAATGAGTTACACTCTCGTTTCGATTGTATCTCTAATCACAAGCTATTCCGCACTTCCTCCGCTACATATCTAGTTGCTTTAACAAACTGTATTCGACGAATATTGCACGGAAGCATGTAGGAATACCGGGACACCCCATCGATATGTGCCAGCATTCTCGCCGATTCGAGCGTTAACGAGCAGCCTCGACGCGCACCCTGTTTCTCTGTTTCTTCTCGATCCGGTTAATTTTTCGTCGGCCGGCGTCGGCACATGGCAAATGAGACAGGGACGATGGGGAGAGCGCCGTTTGACCCACATCTGCCAAAACTGCCGGATAATGAGTTACGGGGCGGCGGCGACGACAGCGTCAATTTCCAGCGCGTCTCACTCGTGCCGCTTTTTGTCATGGCGGGAGCCGGGCATGACGTCGATATCATTTTCAGTTATTCATGACGCGCGCCGCGGAACTTTCTTTCGATGGCCACGACCACTCGACATCCGCGGAATGGAGAGGGAGCGGACGCGAAACTTCCCGATCGGGGGAAGCCCGGGCAAAGGAGCTGCCGCGGTCCCGAGGAAAAGAGAAACCGATAGCGAGATAATGTCGGAAGTGCTCGTTTTAATGCCGTCGGTTAAGTACCCTCCGAGCTAAATCGATGGGAACCGGAGGGGCCGGTGGGGAGGCGGACGGTTTGGGAGCGGAAAGAACAGGATGTGTTCTATGTACGAAGCGATATTATTTATTCGATGATAAATTCATTGGGACGGCGCGCGTGCCGCGAATTTAATTTTTGCCAGGGGCCGTCTACACGGATGCTGGAGCGTATTGACTGGCCCGGATGGCGAACGAGAAGGCAAATACCGAACCGCGATAGCATCTATAACGGCAACTGTGCCGGTTGACGCGTCCGCCGCAGTCTTTACAGGACCCTGCCAATTTTTCCGGATTACAGTAATCGTCGGCCACGCGAGGAATTATTTTCTGGGTTCCTCTTCCTCCTGTCCTCTCCGACACGGATTTATTACTGTGTAGCAAAAGCTGTAACGTCGAGTTCACACAGACTTCCCTAAATATTATAGCATGTTGTCAGAGCTATACCGAGGATTTTATACATTTATGACAACAACTGTCGATCCAGGAAATGTTCATCAACCCTTTCGCTACGGCAGCTCCATCCGCCGAAGTACCGTCGCTGAACGGAAACTCGCTCCGGAAATACGCACAGTGCGCGTGGTTTCTGTATATATGTTGGTCCAAGTCTTAAATAATAACTGTGCCGAATAAAACAATCGTTGCTCCAATGTAACAAGTATATTTAGATTTTTAATTTGAAAAGACTTACAAAATTATAGGTAACACAGGTATTTATATAATTACAAAGCCTAGCGATTAAATGTTTAATGTAATTAATAACGAGACGAAAATTATTAAAATATAATAATATGTAAAAACTAATGATATAATTCTGTGTGATATATTCGAAAGTAAGGATCTATACAAAGGCCAACATCGCAATCTTTGCACTCGTACCGCGAATCCGTTCTTTTATCATTTTTGCTACAAATTACACATCCTCGACTTCTGTACACACTTCATTTCCATGCCGCATATACAGGGTGTTCCAAAAATGTCTCGCAATCCGAAAGTGGCGGGTTGCTCGGGTCATTTGAAGCAACTGCTTCCTTTACAAAAATTTTCCCCGAGGCACCGTTAACGTGTTATTAACGAAAAACAGTGATCAATGAGAGGCGAGCTCAGCTGGCGCGAGGCGACCGAGCCAATCAGCGGAACTGGGATTCGGCCGCTCGACCGCTGGCGCCGTTGACTCGGCCGCCTCGCGCCAGCTGCGCTGGGATTCGACCGCTCGACCGTCGGCGCTGTTGGCTTGGCCGCCTCGCGCCAGCTGCGCTGGGATTCGACCGCTCGACCGTCGGCGCTGTTGGCTTGGCCGCCTCGCGCCAGCTGCGCTGGGATTCGACCGCTCGACCGTCGGCGCTGTTGGCTTGGCCGCCTCGCGCCAGCTGCGCTGGGATTCGACCGCTCGGCCGCCTCACGCTAGCTGCGCTGGGATTCGACCGCTCGACCGCTAGCGCCGTTGGGTCGGCCGCCAGCGCCAGCTGAGCTCGCCTCTCATTGGTCACTGTTTTTCGTTAATAACTCGTTAACGGTGCCTCGGAGAAAATTTTTGTAAAGGAAGAAGTTGCTTCAAATGACCCGAGAATCCCGCCACTTTCGGATTGCAAGACATTTTTGGGACACCTTGTATGCCGCGCCCGTACCCACAGGTCGCCGAGTGGATGCCGCATATATGCGGCGCTCGGCGCGGAAGGGTTAAGAAATCTAAAGCATTCGGGTCCATTGTGTTCAACCTGCTAAGTAAGTAAAATAAAACATTTCATCGTGTCAATGAAATGTCCCTATCGAGTAATAACCCATATAAGTAACATCGTAATTCGTCGTGATGAAACATGCCGGATGCATTTGTGACAAAATAGAGTAGATAAAATTGAGCAATAGTCGAAATATTATAAAGATACGGGTAAAGGAAGAACGATCTTTCCATTTGCTTTCTATTTCTCGCAATTGATGCAGAAATTTACCTCGCGCAAGCTTCCGCGCGATATTTCGAAAATGTTCTTTCTCTCCGCCGGAAGATACAAAGTACAGGGATACGAAATTACGCAGCTTCGTGAAATTACGTTACTCTGTCATCGTGGAGAATTGCCCAGTTCAGATGTAGCTACTTCAACGCAGAAGGAATAAAATTTCCCGCTCAAGAGGTTAACGGTTTTCCTTTAAGCAATTCCGGAAAATCGTCTGCTTTTCAGCGAGTTAAATCTGTCGTTTATGTTAAGAAACGACGTTTTGCTTCGAGGTGAACAAATTAATCGTTCGTGTGCCATGAGAAACGAAATGAAGACTGCTGTACAGTTGCGGAAAGAACAAGCGTAGATTAACTGCACGCCGTTTGAGTAATCGAACGATGATATCTGGATGTAATTTATTCGTTTCATCCTAATCAGAACTTGGCGTTCTCGGCACGGAATTTGTACGGGACGTCTAATAAATTCGTCCGTATTTTTTTCGTGAAAGCTCGCCTAATAGGTGCTTCTGGACGCGAGCATATCTATAGCGCGAGAATTATTCTCTGTCATCGGCCACCTAGCCGGCCACGATTTCCCCCGTGAAACACGTCGCGCGTAATGATGCATCATACCTGATACACCGTGCCGCGAATTATTTTTTAAAACTATAATCAGCAGCCGCGAACAGCGACAAAGCGCGGGGCCAGGCAGCGCGTTTCAACCGGCTGCCGTTTTTCATTTTCCCCGAAGAAGTAAATCCCAATGCGACGTTATCCGGCAATTTTGTCGGCGCGATATTAACGGTCTAGCCTCATTTGCATACCATCAACGGGGGAAAGCGGAGGCGACCGATAAAAATCACGGTTGACCATGGAGATGAAATAAAACATGTCATAATGCTTTAATAAATGTCACTTGATAACGAAGGACATTACGGGCCGTGTAAAACGTAACGGCGGTAATAATCCACTCCGCCGCGGATAAGCATCGCCGGATATCCAAGAAGACGAGGTTCGGGGCCCGGTTTCGTCGATACAAATGTATAATAAAGCAGGTGGCAAAGGTACAAGGTCCGAAAGCATCGGGCAACCGTAAACTTGGCACAGATTCAGATAAAAAATCTTTTACCTTTCCTGGTTATGTCAAGGTTAAATTTAACCTTCGACACCATAGAGTTCACAATTAACCGCAAATTCTTTAGACGCGTGGCATGGATTTTTAAGGAATTGCATAGATCTGCACGAATTAACAACTCGATTGGATGGTGGTTTTCGATTACTATTGTTTACCATTGTTTATGTTTGAGTTATTAAAGCCGAAATCAAGTTATTTCATATATATTTTATACATCAAATTTTGAAATTTAAGAGACGAGGTTCGGGGCCCGGTTTCGTCGATACAAATGTATAATAAAGCAAAGGTACAAGGCGTTCCGAAAGTATCGGGCAACCGTAAACTTGGCACAGATTCAGATAAAACATCTTTTACCTTACCTAGTTATGGACATTTCCTTTGACACCATAGAGTTCACAGTTAACCGCAAATTCTTTAGACGCGTGGCATGGATTTTTAAGGAATTGCATAGATCTGCACGAATTAACAACTCGATTGGATGGTGGTTTTCGATTACTATTGTTTACCATCGTTTATGTTTGAGTTATTAAAAAGCTGAAATCATGTTATTTCACATATATTTTATACATCAATTTTTTGGGAAATTTAAGAGACGAACATGTTTACAGAAAAATCGTGTAATAATGAATACTCTGTGAATTATTATAAAAGCGTGAGATAAAACGCAAAGCAGCGAGAAGATAGGAAAATTATAAGGAGGCTGTTAAATTGTTTTCGATTTCTCAAAATTATGAAAAGGAGGAACAAGTTACGGAACACACTCTTTTCTTGCAATTAATAAGAAAGTTTTGTATAAAAATCGTGAGTCTAATCGTTGCACAAAACACAAATTTTCTGCATCAATTGCAAGATGTTTTTCTAGTCGTTTAAGTTTCCTTTTTGTGAAAAATGCATAAAATCCGCAATCGGTAATAAAATAACTTGTACAGTTCTCGTTTCGATATCAACCCAGGCCTTGGCTCTAAAACACCAGTTTCCAGTCGCGAGTCTAACACGGTAAAATTTCTAAAGCGAGCGTATTCGCGCCGTAACATGTGAACCGGTAAGAAATTCACGGTTCTTACGTACGAGTCGCGCGAAATTACCGAGGTGAAAGTACAGGTCTCCCGAAAGAAACCCGTCGGTTATCATGAAAATTTTTATCGAGCGGGCTAAGCACACGTATGTAAGCGAAAGAAACCCTAATGTTCCATTATATGCTGATTTATTATTAACGATGCGCGTGTTTGAATCAGGCATAAAGTTATGCTATAGCACCACGCGAGAGCAATTTTTAACTGCTCTGGATTTACGATCCTTTAAAACTTTTATTCAACTATAAATTCTATCGGGCCAAACAAATTAATCACCTTATTGGAGTCTCACTTAGTGAAATCTGCAAATAAATTTTTCTTTTCTTTTCTACTCTCGTATCATCCTTTCGTATTATGTCGAAGATATGCGCGTACTTTTTAGTTGGATCTATGTGGTCCAAACGTCATTGGTGTAAGTTTTTATAAATAACGTAGAAGGGGTAAAAGCGTACTACTGCAGAAATTCTCATTTAACCCTTACTACCACTAATTGATTTTTGCAGATTTTTATAAGTTAAACTTACAAAAATCTCACAACTTTCGAGTTGTGAAAGATCAAACTATTTAGAATAAATGCTCGAAAACCGCGGTCCAATTAGTGTAAGTTTTTATAAATAATGTAGAAGAGTAAAAGCGTACTACTGCAAAAACCCTTACTACCACTAATTGATTTTTGCAGATTTTTATAAGTTAAACTTACAAAAATCTCACAACTTTCGAGTTGTGAAAGATCAAACTATATTTAGAATAAATGCTCGAAAACCGCGGTCCAATTAGTGTAAGTTTTTATAAATAACGTAGAAGGGGTAAAAGCGCACTACTGCAGAAATTGTCATTTAACCCTTATTACCACTGATTGATTTTTGCAGATTTTTATAAGTTAGTTCAACATTCGAATAAGACCATCTTCTATTGACAGTTTCGCAACGCTTCAAAGTCTACACAACGCGGACCAGATTTTTTCAAAGATTTCGCCACGACGAGTCGTGAATGATCAAACAGGAATAAACGCTCGAGAACCGCGGTCCAATTATTACATCGGCGTTGATACGTAATTTTGGCACGCAAAAGAAACGGAACCGGTCCATACAAATGTACTAGAAATTCGAATACGATACGCAAGGATCGAATCGCGTAGTTTCCATTTGCGATGGGTGCGTTTCACGCTGCGTTTGAACGGGGGTTAACGCGGTTCGTTCTCGCTGGATACCAAACGGCCGCTAGTTTTCCTCTTCAGGGCGGAATTCTCGACTTCGCGATCGCTATTAGAGAGCGCTTTCGAGGGCGATACGAAACGAAACTCTGTTGTGACGCGAGAGGAAAGGCGCGGAGGAACGGCGCCAATTAGCGATCGGATCCCTGATCGCTTTACCGGCGAGTTCCGATCGACGCGGGAACTTAGGCGGGCCAGGCAACATTAAACGACGAGTAGAAGTCGTTACACGGTGATTGCCGAACGCTGGACCCATCGGCGCCGACTTCGAGAAGCCGCCTAAGTTGCGCGAGAACTTTTTAATTCCGAGATTCTCGGCGAGGTGTTAGCCCCGGCGACTGGAACGCGTTTAATATAACATTCGAAGTGTGTCAAATTGCCGCGACGATTGTGCGTCCAGCGATTTCCAGCTCTTTCTTTTTCTCCTGTCTTCTGCCCGGTATTTATTCCGCCACCGCTGAAATCGACGACAAGAAAAAACCGTTGCGAAACGAATTGGCGTGTAATATCGGGTGAAAGTAAAGTGGAATGGGGCGCACCGGGATAGGAAACAGTGCGGCGATCGTGAATGCGGAATGTCGCAATTGTACCAACGTTTGCATAAATAATCCTTACCCAACCGACCTCTTCTCTCTCTCTCTCTCTCTCTCTCTCATTCTCGCTCGTGTTTGCGCCCGCGCGCGGCTGTTTAGCGGGCTTTTTTCTCTACGTTTTATCGGTAACTTGATTTATCGTTCGTTTAATTTCCCGTCGGTACGAACCTGTGTATGTATGTGTGTGTGTGCGCGCGCGCGCGCGTTTTTTTCTACACGTGAACACGCGCGTACGAGGGACCAGCGCCCGCTTTTGAATACTTTATGAACCATTAAAACCTCACGGCTGGTAAATGTATAATGCTCGACGAGGATAATTACATGCTCGCGAAACACACGTGTGCACTACTGGCCGAAAAAACAAACTAAAAGAAATACGGGATAAAGGAGAACAAAGATGTCGGTGTAGAATAATAACCCTTCAAATTGGTCCCAAACGTTCGAGCGTAAACGTATTGTTAGCGGTGTCGCGGTTCGAATTTATAGATCCATCACGGGTTTCATCAACGCATTAAAGCGCCGCGTTGTGTTTAATGTTCCAGTGGCAATTATTGCGCGGGCATTCTACGTTATCGAATTCTATCGGTAATGTTGCCGTTCCGAAAGAATACCTAAAAAACGCTTCTCCATTATTGTCTCTCCGTTCGGTCGAGTTCCAGAATATTTTGAAATTCGCTGAAACTCGAACTCTATTTTTGGCACCGCGACAAACCAATTTTGTCTGGAATGTAGGCTGCGATGAACCAATTTTGTCTGGAACGTGGCGCTGTCGTGAACCAATGTTGTCTGGAACATTTTGTACGCGACGAACCGATTCAGCGCCGGAATCATTGAATTCATTTTTATGCAGATACTTTTCTTGCGCAGTGAACGTCCGTGCCGGTTTCTCCAGAACTTGCTATTGTTCTCGCGAACGCGTTGCGCAATTATTTTCAAATTTCGGCGATTTTGCATTAAGATGATCGGTGTTTCCTCTTACGGAATTCGATGTTGCTATACTTTTTTGCTACAAAGTAACAATGTTATTCTTAGAAACATGTAATATATGTGTATAAATAACTCGTGGATTACTGTTTAAGGTTTGCGATTAACACTAGATTTGCGGAGCGCAAAAGACAGCTGTTTTATATTAGTTTATAAAAGTAACAATAGACATATATTATGATTTTTAGCACGTGTTATTGTAACATTTGCCGTGAGTAACATATAAATTGAATAAATAACTTTCGATACGAATCTAATCTTTATATGGATCTAATCTTTACGATATGAATAAACGTAAATTAAAAACTTAGCGACTCGTCATTTTGACGGGTTCCGTAAATCTAGTGTTAACCGTTTGCATACCACAAGCCACTTTTGCGCTCTTCAGATTTTGTGTCGAGAAATGCCAGGGCATTTGGCCGAATCAGACGACTTACGGCCCATCCGAAATTTGTCGAAACGTGCTCAGTCTTTCAGACGCATGTATACGTCGCGCGTCGCATCGCTGTCAGTAATCCAATTTGCATTTTGCTGTTACCTATTCTAAATTAATAGTATATATATTTTCATTCGTAACGTTTTATTTTATGTTTTACGGCTTTTTTCGACACATAAACGAAGGAGCGCTATTGCGCTCTTCGGCGCTTTTCGATCCCGTTTTTTCAGAACCATCTGGTACGCAAACGGTTAAGTACATTCACTATACTGCTCGATGCTGGATTTAACGTTTTCTATCGAAATACTGTACACTACAATAACAAGATCAATAGACGTACCGATAAGATCAAGTAAACTTTCGAAGGAATGTTTTCGTCAACAACTCTTCGACAAACAACCGCTAATCACAATCTATACAACAGAACTCTGGGTGTTGACCTCGACGACGCATTAAGAGATCGTCGAGATCGAACAGCGGCATCTTTCGGTAAATATTTACGAAACCTCGATGCTGTTTATTACAGGAAAAAGGAAACGTCCCGTCAAAATTTATTTCGACGAAGCTTCCCGTGGCGAGTGCGCGATTACCGCGCCGGGTGAAACGTACCCGGGTCCCGATAAGGGGAAATGAGGGATCGCGCAAACGTGCAAGGGGTGAAAATAAAAAGGAGAAAAAATCGAATCCCGCCCCTCCCCCCTCCCTCCCGCGGGATTCCGTTAATGCTCCGCCAAAGTGGTCCTCCGCGTGCTTCCGGTACGCGTAACAATTCCCGCGACGCGCGGCCCCCGCCCCCGCCGCGCCGGCGAAACGGTCCATTAATTATCGACGGACGTCAGATTGCTTTCCCCTAACAATCTCTTCGAAAAATCGAGTCGAGCATGCGACCGGGCTACCTGTCAACGTCACCCGGCTGAATTACCAATAAAATACGGACGAGTCGCGGCTCCGTTGAAACAACACGGGGTTAACGCGAGCGCGCGGCGTTCCCTCGCTCTCTCTCTCTCTCTCTCTCTCTCGTTCCCTTGCTCTCGTTCTCTCCGGCCCCCTCTGGCCCGCGAAATGCGAGATAAAATAACTCGAGCGGCCGAGCGGATCCGATGCTCGGCTATCGATACACGCGGGGGCTCGTCGATGAAAATATCAATCGATTCGCCGGACCCCGGTCTCTCTTTGTGTATCGAGCTCTCTTCGCCGCTCGGCCCCGACCCCTCTTTCGCCGGATAGAGAGGTCTGGGGTCCGGGGCAGCCGGCGGCGCAGTGTTTACCGTTTTCCTTTCTGACGAAAACGGAGGGAAAAGGAAGCAGAAGAAGTCGTTGATTCCGTGGGACGTGACTGACCGGTATGTAAGCAGTCACGTTCTAAAATCGTCCTTTTCGTACGGCTGGCTGGCCATCGATCCTGCAGAAAGGAATTGGGCCAACCGGCGCGCTGACGTATGCTCGCACCCCTCTCGATTATTTCTCGTCCTCCGGCAATTATTCGTACATCGACTCCTCCGGCCACCCTCTCGCCCGCCACCCTCGCCGTCTCCGCGCGGTCCCGTCGTCCGGTTCTCAGCGATTTTTCCGCCTCTCTCTCTCTCTCTCTCTTTCTCCCCTCCCCTCGCCTTTCGGCGACGGTGACTCTTATAATGTCGTTGCTCGTTACGCGGAACGGGCTCGTTGGAACGCTCGCGCTGACCCGTGTGTACGTACAAGTGGAAATTTATCGCTGGAAATCTGTGCGACGAAAACGTGACGCGTGCTCGTTATTCTCTGCTCGCCGACACACGTGCGTAAATCGTTACACGGGGGGTATGGGTAACGGGGGAGCGGGGAACGGTGTGTCGGAACAAGAGCGGCCGAGGCGGGGGGTCGCGAGCGGGTCGAACGGGTCGCGGACGATCCGCAGCTTAGCTATTTGTCGACGTCCTCGTTGCGGCAAAGAAGGAATCGAAGCAGCCTCGCTAGTCCTACCACTCTGCTGCTACCATCCGATCCCCTCTGCCCTTCCCCCCCTGCCGCCCCACCGGGAAGACTTGTATTCCTGTCACGGAAGCGAGGTCGCGAGTATTCTCGACACGGAAGCGAAAGGTAACGATGTCTTTGCGGGAAACGACATCGACGTGATATCACACGTGATTCCGTGTAGCTACATGCGGCACACGCTAGACGCTGCGCTTCCTTTTGCCACCTCGCTTGTATTCCGACGGCGCCGTCGCGCCGCTGAACCCGGCCCCAGCCTGCCGCTTAATGAACATATTAATATACATCATGGGGACTCTCTTTCCGGGAATATCCCGTGGAGCCGTGATCAAGCGATCCCGACGGTCGGTCGAGCGACCCGCGAACCGGATACCCGGCAGATAGGACTATTGTCGGTCGGTCTACAGGGTGTCCCAAAAATGTCTCGCAATCCGGAAATGGCGAGTTCCTCGGATCATTTGAAGCAGCTTCTTCCTTTACAAAAATTTTCTCCGAGGCACCGTTAACGAGTTATTAACGGAAAACAGTGACGGAAAACAGCGGTCGAGCGGTCGAATTCCAGCTCAGCTGGCGCTAGGCGGCCCAGCCAACGGCGCCAGCGGTCGAGCCGCCGAATTCCAGCTCAGCTGGCGCTAGGCGGCCGAGCCAACAGCGCCAGCGGTCGAGCCGCCGAATTCCAGCTCAGCTGGCGAGAGGCGGCCAAGCCACCGGCGACAGCGGTCGAGCGGTCGAATCCCAGTTCCGCTCATTGGTTCGATCGCTTCGCGCCAGCTGAGCTCGCCTCTCATTGGTCGCTGTTTTTCGTTAAAAACTCGTTAACGATGCCTCGGAGAAAATTTTTGTAAAGGGAAAAGTTGCTTCGAATGACCCGAGGAACCCGCCACTTTCGGATTGCGAGACATTTTTGGGACACCCTGTAGTCTGGATCACCGCGAGGGAAACTTCGAAACCTCCGTTACCACGACTGTATCGCCTTTGGTTCTCTTACTTTCGAAACTTGCGACTACTCCGCAGTGCTCTCTCCGTGGTAACGGTGTAATGGACAGGGCACCTGCTGGCGCGCCATCCAGCAGATTTCGATCCGATGGTTCGGAGAGGGTGTCGTGACAACGGGAAAGTGATAACTGGTTTCGCGCGACCCAATTCTGGATAATCTAGATCAAGCGAACCTAACTTAATAGACGAAGGTTAGCTCGCAGAGATCCAGTTCAGCGGCACTTAGCAGGATCTAATTCGGATCTAAGAACCCAACCCGGGCGTAACTCGGGAAAACGTAGCTCGGCATAAGACTAGTTCGAAAGGACCTAGTTCGGCGAGGTCTGGGTCAGCGAAACCTGGCTATTCGAGTCTTCGGGCTTCGGCCCAGAAAAGCTGAACTCGAGTCTTAACGCAGACGTAACTTGTAAGGTCCGGCTCGCGAAGCTCTGGCTCCGAAAGCTCGAACTTAAGATTTCGGATAAGTGAAGCCTGTTGATAGGTTTTCAATGGTTGCGACATGTCTGAAAGAAGCTTAACAATTTTAGTAACACTGTTTAAAGAAGTTGTTAAAACTCAAGATTAACAGCGAATTGAAATCAACCAGCAGATCCCATAGTTAAATAGAAATTCATTGAATAGAAATTTATTAAACAGTTGTTACTCTTTGATCTTCAAGCGTTCTGGAGCGTTTCAGCGTGTGCGTACAGCTCAGACCAAACTCGTAGTTGGCCAAAACTAGATCAAGGAAAATCTAACCTAACAGCCGAGCGTGGCAAGATATCTAACCCAGGAAGGTTTAGCTCAAAGAGGTCAAGCTTAACAGGCTTTGATTCAGCAAAACTTAGCTTAACGAGACTTAACACGGTGACGGCAAATTTAACAGAGCCTAATTCAGGAGGACTTCGCCTGGTAGGAGCCTAACCGAGCAGGCTAACAGTATCTACCGCGGTGAAAGCTAAACCGGACCTAACACGAGCAATTTATTCCTGTATTAATCATGGTTTCGCGCAGTCTCCAGCTGCCGAACATGTTTCGCGCCTAGCAGGTTGCACTCGAAGAAACTCGGTCCAGGTCCGCGAAAGACGCTTTCGTTTACTGTTCCACTGGGTTTGCCGTTCTGCTGTATCGTTGGCGTCCGCGTATACTGTTACTGGAACAAGTACAGCGACTTCGGAAAACGCCGTAGGATGCCAAACAGAAGCGCCCCTGGGCATTGGAGGTCTGCAGTTCAGCAGCGGGCCAGGATTGATCCTTTTCCAGTAGCTCGAGTAAGCAAGCAACGCGGCTGGCAAGTCAAATCGAGATACGGGTAACGATGTTCGCGTACCCACCGTTCACGGACCCGGAAGCGATGCACCAGCTCCCTGCAGCGATTAACAGCTTCAACCTCTCTCATTATTATATTAACGCTTGTGAGATTGGTTGATCGGGATCGAAATATATTCCGGAAAGATGAGAGTGTCCGAAGACTATAACATAGCGAGTCAAGGTCAAGATCTGATCTACTTGTTCCTGTACATATTTCTATCTTTCGATCGAGTGTCCTTAAAACAATCGGACCAGCGATACAACTTTTATAAACAATTACACTATACAACAACATTTTCTCTGACTATTCTATAACATGGGAACATATCGAAGCTAGATAAGCTGATTTTAATGAAATTTACGTCAGACACAATTTTTCGAAATACATTCGGCATATACAGGGTGTCTCAGTAACTCTGTTACAAAGCGATATCTCCATTATCATTAATTATACGTCGAAATGCTTCAGGAACAAATTGTTTGGTTCGAACGGACACATGTTGTGGTGGAAATCATTTTTTTGTAAAGGTTATATTTTTTGAGATTTCAAGGTCATCGATGTTTTTTCAAATGGGATTACATATTTCCATCATTATATCATGATAGCTAAGATCAAGACGAATCTAATAACCTATGATACCATGACCTTCATGTGACCTTGAGTACAAAAAATAAAGAAATTTTTAGACATGTCGATATTGAAAGGATAAAAACAGTCCTCAAAGTTCCGAGTCGGAAACACGTTTCTTCAGATGTCTCGTTTAAGCAGATTTTGTAAAAAGTTATTTGATTACTTGAAATTGCAAAGTAAATTTGATTGCTTTGCAATTTCTCTTATTTATTGTCAAGTTATTTTCAACGTAAACTCGAGTGTGCGATCGTTGATCCAAAATAGAGGATACGTGCTTTTGGAGTTTTATAGCTTTTGCCATTTAAGAAGAATTCAGTACAATAAATGATGAAGTATTTGGGCTCGTTTTGGACAATAACACTGTGATTTGTGTCGTTAATTACTTCGAGATAGTAGCTAGATAGTAGCTAGCGTGGATCGATATATGAGCCGTTTATTTCGAAAGTGGCATAAGTCACTTTACCGTAACGAAAAGTGGTGATTTTTTAACGTTTATACGAAATTATTTATACTGAGAAAAATATCAGTATCCTGAGATAACAAATACAAGTAAATCTTCTCGAAAGTTAGCATCCACATTTTTAAACGTGTTAAAACGCAAACCCTTAAATATATCGACTTAAAAACAGAGTGACTTATGCCGCTTTCAAAATAAACGGCTCATATCCCCTCGTAAAACTTACAATTATAGGATCGCGGAATATCGATCTCCGTAACGTATTCCAAGGTCATCGAAATTGGCGAACGCGTCCTCTCACGCAAGGATAAAATGAATTGATTGGTGAATCTAATTTGCTATTTGTTTTCTTTTTATAGCTTTGACTGCATATTTCAAGATCAGCGCAAGCCCTCTTTACATAATTATCGAGGTCTCAGATGTTGGGGGAAGCACAGTTGTCCCGGAATGAATCGAGTATCAAGGCCAGCTATCCTTAAACTCTTGTTCCGAGAAAAATGGCGGAGGCTCTTACCAGCACAGTCGTTCGCAGGACAATAGGGCGATACACAACTAGCGCTGAATGGGTTCCTTATTAACTAGGTCGGGTTTCCGCAGCGGACAGTGGCGTCATACCTACTTATCTCTTCCTTATTCTGAATTGAAGCTTCTACTGCGGCTTCGAACTGGCAGCAGTCCTCGATCCCAGGCTCCGACATTTCAAAACTCGAGGGTTGATCTAAAAGACAATGTTACTTTGAGTTTCCATCGCACACCGGGTAGAAGACACAAGAGGATTTATTTAATTATAAACACATTGACTATCGCGACCACAAAATCTTCGTAGAATTAAAGTATTTAATTGAACGAAATATAAAAATTAAAAAATTACATTATTCTCAACATCAATAACAGTTTCAATATTTTTATGTTTTGCGAAATCTAATTTTAGGAAGACGTAACTGGCGTAAAAATTAATTTTCGAATCGGAGCAAATGTTTCATCGTGCACATATCGATGGCACGACGGTCAAAATATTGTAAATATTTTTGAAGTTTTTTTCATATATTTCAGGTGAATATGTAGGTAAATTGTAATAACGCGAAGCTAGAAACGTAGGAAAAGTGTACGCAGAGATAGCTCGTAAAATGCAAAGAAAAATTTTGATAATGGAGATCTTAAAAATGTCATCTCTTCGTCTTTAAAAAATTAAAGATTTCTAACGTTAACTGGACATCGCGGTGTAAGGGTTTACGTGAACGGCATTGCTCTGAAAGTTTCTGCGACCTGTCCAACTGCGAGTATTACCCTTGAGAGTAGAACTTATAAGTGTCCACAGAGCCAAGTGCAACCCTCCAATAGCTATTATTCTTAAATAAATGTCGCCGCTACGCCCGAGAATATAAATTACAAGGGTTCTCTCTCAAGTGGACACTGGTGTGAAAACAAGTTTGAAGAGTCGTTCTCGCGTGGACACGTAGCATTATGCTTGTTCTACTACTCTCTGTCTGTCGTACACTCGTGCAGCCTCAGTTAGTAGGCACAGTAAATTCTCCCCAATTGACGCTCAGCTTGCGCACAAAAATGGACAATTTGGGAAGCGGTGATACGGTTATTCGAGCTTTGCGGCTCGTGCTTATGGTTGTTGACAACCACTGTGTGGTTCGTAGTTGATACACTAATGCATCTATAGTGATAGCAATTCGAGTAACGTAAGTAGATTGCAGATTTTGTTGCAGAATAAAAATGTTCCGCGTTTTTTACAAAATACAAGAGCCAACTATAGTAAATTCTCCGCAATTGTCCTTCGGCTTGTAGACAAAAATAGACAATTTGGGAAGCGGTGATACGGTTATTCGAGCCTTGCGGCTCGTTTTTATAGTTATTGACAACCACTGTGTAGTTCGCAGTCGATACACTAATGCATCTATAGTGATAGCAATTCGAGTAACGTAAGTAGATTGCAGATTTTGTTACAGAATAAAAATGTTCCGCGTTTTTTACAAAATACAAGAGCCAACTATAGTAAATTCTCCGCAATTGTCCTTCGGCTTGTAGACAAAAATAGACAATTTGGGAAGCGGTGATACGATTATTCGAGCCTTGCGGCTTGTTTTTATAGTTGTTGACAATCACTGTGTGGTTCGTAGTCGATACACTAATGCATCTATAGTGATAGCAATTCGAGTAGCGTAAGTAGATTGCAGATTTTGTTACAGAATAAAAATGTTCCGCGTTTTTTACAAAATACAAGAGCCAACTATAGTAAATTCTCCGCAATTGTCCTTCGGCTTGTAGACAAAAATAGACAATTTGGGAAGCGGTGATACGATTATTCGAGCCTTGCGGCTTGTTTTTATAGTTGTTGACAATCACTGTGTGGTTCGTAGTCGATACACTAATGCATCTATAGTGATAGCAATTCGAGTAGCGTAAGTAGATTGCAGATTTTGTTACAGAATAAAAATGTTCCGCGTTTTTTACAAAATACAAGAGCCAACTATAGTAAATTCTCCGCAATTGTCCTTCGGCTTGTAGACAAAAATAGACAATTTGGGAAGCGGTGATACGATTATTCGAGCCTTGCGGCTCGTTTTTATAGTTATTGACAACCACTATGTGGTTCGTAGTCGATACACTAATGCATCTATAATGATAGCAATTCGAGTAACGTAAGTAGATTGCAGATTTTGTTGCAGAATAAAAATGTTCCGCGTTTTTTACAAAATACAAGAGCCAACTATAGTAAATTCTCCCCAATTGTCCTTCGGCTTGTAGACAAAAATAAACAATTTGGGAAGAGGAGATACGATTATACAAGGCCCTTCCCAAATTATCCATTTTTCATTCATAAGCTGGGAATAATATATTAATAATATTTTTTACTTCCTTAAATTTATTCCGCAAAAAAAACATAAGTTAGTCGTTTACTCAACCCGTACCTAAAATTTGAAATACGGTGCATTACAGCGTAAATCACTACAATGTGAATGTATGTATAATATTAATATATGTATAATATTAATCATGTATCAGAAAAAAATGTGAGTTTGCTTCTCGATCAATTATAATTTAAACAACAATGCACGCAACGTTAACGTGGTTTTCTTCGTTTAAATCGTGGGATGATATTCGTCGCGAATATGTGACGTCTATAGTAAACACGTTCACGAAACAATTTCAAGTAATTGAGATAAATAATAATTTCGAATAAACGAGTTTACGACGGACTAATTGTGACCGCGAGAAAGAATTATTGATCGATACGGATTGTGTTTCATTTTCAGCGCATGCCGGAGCGTTAACTTCAGCTGAAGAGCAGATTTATAAACCAATATGATTATAATGAAAATTGTTAAACCACCCTAAACTTCCTGTCGACCCTGTGCGCATAGCTGGTAACGTAATTAATTAGAAATTATGAAAATTACCAGCAATCGTGTATAATTACCAATGCGGGGTGTAGAATATAACCGAGGGAATTCATAAAATTTGCAGATCATTTTACATGCTGACCGAGCTTCCTTCGTGAAATTAATACATTTATGAACTACGGATTTACATAGTTATTGAATTAATTGTTACATTTAATTAACGAATTTTCGTTATTACTTTTTTAACGATTCTTTGCCCCCGCCACGTATTCAAGCGAAGAAACAGAAACACGGTATACGTTAATTACGTTTACCGAAACCGACGTTAATTAAATAGCATTATATTGGTACATATGCAAAATTCACAAGTTAATTGTATTTACCGTAGTTAATTATGTTCGTCGTGTTTGATGTTTGTTCCATGTTCAATTAATTTTATTAATACGAGCGTATTCGGTCGACACGGGCGAACATCGATACGAGTTTTATTCCGCAATTTTCGACATGTTCGAACGTTGTTTGGACATCGATCGTTGACAAAGTAATGATCTTAACCGGTCTATGACAAGCGACGAATGTGGCCACCGAGCCAACAGCTATGGAGCGAACTATCGCGCCAACGTTTCGCAGTACTAGTTCGAGAACATCTATGTTCTCTATGGAGTTCATTGCGGATATCTAATCCCGCGAGTAACTCATACGATCTCTCGCATCAACACACCCGGGGTTCAATGCCTCTGCAATCTCTATTTATCTGTTTCTCAAGCACACAGAGTTGAAATTTCTTCAGCCGTACCTGTTGATTGCGGGTAAAGAATGCGTTTAGAATATTTTGGCAGAAATTCTCGTATCATTAAAAATAATGATCCAACCGTATAATGTTAACTTCGAAATTATCGACAGAGAGAAACTATTCTGCAAAAAATAATTTTGATACTTTTACTATGAGCAGACTAAAAATGGAAGAGGACAATTTATTTCCAATAAATGTTTATTGGAAGCAAATTAGAATTACAATCAGTAGAGCAAAATACGTGGGATCGCGAATATGTTGGAACATGCTGTTAACAATTTAATAATTACACACAGGAAATATATGTTGCTAACAAATTAGCATGTTACAATTCGAAATGTTTTTCATATTGTCAAATTCGGTCGTTTTCAATCAATTGTTAAATATCGAAATGTTGTATACAGTGACTCCAAAAAGTATTTGAACAGACTTTCGAAAAATTGTCAATTGTTAAGTTATTACAACTTCGTAAAATTTTTATCATTCACTTTAAATTATTCTAACATTCAATATCATTCATAGTTTAATAAGTCGTAATGGGGAAATTCAAACGGGGAATCTTCAAATCTATACTAAATTCAGCGATCAACAAAATTTTCTTATGTATTTTTTCATTAAAAAAATTTTTTTTATTTCTTCTATATTTATTACTTCTTTTTTATTTGTCCTATGTACTACATAAAATACTATTGCAATATAAACAATCTTATACGCTCATACAGTTATTATATGCTTAAACAATTACATGTTTCCCTACAATATATACTTTCAATTTAATAATACACATATTTATCAAAACATCATATTTTACTCCAACATCAACGACACGCAAAGTTCCTTCACTTTTGCCGAAGAATGCTTGTCCCGCGATCAAAGCAGACAATTTTCATTCCACGCAAAAACCCGGCAGTCTAGCTGTAACCGTGGCAAAACTAATTCCAAGTTACGAGCCGAGTGCAAGGATCGTCGAGGGAAACGTACGAACCGTTTAATAACCGATGGCAGAATGAAAAAAAATCTACGAATTCCGCCCTTTGTACATTACAATCGACGTTGTTGCACCCGTCGCGTACGAACAAATTGAATCAATGCGCCCAGCTAAAACTCAGCCATTAAATTCTCGCCGGGCACTCGACAAAAATTTCCGTCCGCGATATCCGCGGCGAAATCCGTACCGGATGACGCAGCGGGGCCAGCGTTTTTCCAGATTACCGTCGGCGCCGGAGCCCTCGAACGCCGCGAACAACAGACGTCATGCATTCGTCCAATTTATTTTCATTCGGTCCGGCCCGTAATAGCCCCGGCTGTCATTACGACACCGGGTCCGGGCCGGCGGCGCATAATTGCCGTTCGATTCGAAATCTATTGTTATTATTAACGTTGTCGCCGTCGGCGTTCACGGGAGCCGGGGTTACATTTATTTGCGCCCGGGCCGGATAAATATTCATAGCCCGGCAACGCCTCTAGTTACACAACAAACACGCGTTCCGGGGCGAGCGTGAATCCGCGTCCCCGCTCTCTGTCGCGTTCGGTTAGGGCCACGGGAACAGCAGGAGCCGGTCGGACGAAACGTTCACGACCCGGGCAAGTTCGTTTGCCAACGGGACCGTTGGAAGTTTCCGGGTGGGACAGAGATAACAGGCTCCGAAGGAAGAGTTCATCGTCGAGCGATTACGAGCCCGTCCATCCCGTCGGCTCGAACGGCTAACACACTTATTGCAAAGGTGTATCGATAATCCCTTGACAAGGTTCGACCGGGGCTGCATTTACCCCCGACAGCGCAGCACGTGACCTTTTGATCCTCCGAAACCCATTTTTCTTCCGGCGTACCGCGTCCACCCCCCAGCCCCGGCCTCTCTCGCTTCATCTTTTTCTAGCCTGCTCCCGTCTGTCCCCTGTCGTCGTCCGTGTCACCATGCTCCCCGTTAGTTACGCTAGTCAATCCTTCGACGAATTTCCGGCGAGAACCACCGGAAACGTCCCTCTCTCTGCCATCGACAGCGCTCTGCCTCTCTCTCTCTCTCTTCCTCTCTCCTCTCTTTCTCTCTCTTCCTCTCTCCTCTCTTTCTCTCTCTTCCTCTCTCCTCTCTTTCTCTCTCTCTCTCTCTCTCTCTGTCTCTCTCTCTCTCTAGTTTGTCCTCTGTCACCCCGCTTCGTTCGCTTTACGCTCCGGGACGTCAGGCAATTAATATTTGTATAATTTTAGCCGCGCCATCGCTGTTGCTTTTACAAAATTAATAGCGACCGCGGACGGCGTTGTTTGCAATTAAATTTCATATTATCGGGCCCATCGCGTACCAATTAGCGGCGGTCAATTTGAACGGGGCTACGATGAAATGCATCATTTTTTCAGCGGAGAAAAATCGATACGTCGCGCGCCGTGTTTTTCGTAGGACGGAAATGAAAATAAAAGCTGATTGTCTTGATGGCGCTCGCGAGCTTTGGGTTTGGGGGCAACTGGACTGGTTGAAAATTGAATAACAATATCGATCTTTGCGAAAAGATTCTGATTTTCGTGTATAATATCTTTTATCTCGGCTTGTCGTTTGTTATACGCCTTGTGATATTTATTTATATAGTGCTAGAAAATACTTATCGCGGAATTGAGTTCGCACTTCAGTGGGAAAAAGAACATCGCGATGATAATCATTCTGTACGGTAATTATATTATGATTATAATTATAATCATAATCATAATCATAATCGTATAGATACTATAATTATAATGATTATTTAACCAGGAAAGTTCTGAAAATATTCTACTCTATTAAAATATGTTCGAGTAAGTTATGAAAGTTCAACATACAATTTTTGTGTTTTCGGCGAATTTCATTGAAGAAGTAATTTTCGAATGCACAATTTGCACAAACAAACCCATTAGAGTGCATTAAAAAACCAATTTTCCTGACTCCGTATTCGCAAAATTTTTATTCACATTTTATTACGAATGAACTACATTTTTCTTACTGTGCTTTACAGCTGATTGCAAAACAATAGGTATTTCACTTTGCAAACGCTCTCTTGGAATAGATCTCTTTTAAAAATATACATTTCACCTGTGTTAATGTTTCGTAAATGGGGTGTGCTGCGTTTAATAAAGCGTACCATCTTTAAACACTGTTACCGAGATAAATGATGGTAGCGAACGTGTTAAGCTTCTAGGATGTTATCTTTCCGCTATATGAATCTCATTTTTATATATTGAACATTCTCTTTCAATGAAACATTCATACGTTGCTGAATAACGAGACGATTACAAAGAAAATTATCGATATAATTATTATCAACAGTGGATTACCAGAATTTTACGTTCGAATTCATTATTTTGAAATGAGTTATACTATTCATTACTTTGAAATAAGGTCGTCTTTTTTTGGTATCAATATCGTTGATAAAATACATATCTTTAAATGTTACAATTTGTGCCTATTTATGTATTTCAGTGATTTTTTAGTTTTGGGATTATTCCTCGCATTGAGCCGACCTTTATTTCAGTCAAGAATTATGAGTTCTGCGTACTAAAATTTCTTTATTTCGCGAAAAAGTTGTCGACGTAAATTGGAATACAGTAAATTCTCCCTAATTCGTCAACGACTATAAAAATGAGCCCAAATTGTCCATTCTTGTGCACAAACTGAGCGCGAATCAGGGAGAATTTACTATATCTCTATTATACAGTATTCTGAACTCGCATAATTAAAAATGTAATACAAGATTGATAATATCGAAGCATTATATTTTTGATTTATGCGAAAAAGCGAACTAAGAAGAAGCGCGAATAGCGACGATTCATCGAACGAGACAGTGTTACGAGAACCATCGGATACAATCTCGCAAATCTATGGTCTAGCACACCGCGTATTGGCAAAATAGACGCCATAGCATCGGATCGTATTCACTTAAGACTTAACGGACACGATATCGACAAGCTAGAAGTCAGTCATCCTGATCTCATGCGGAACCCGAGGGATACACGAGGGGTAGGTCAGCTAATCGACACCGTTCCGTGGAAGATGGTATCGCATTGCGATCGATAATCTAAAAGTAAAACGATCTTATCTGTTGCGACGCGTATGCTCAAGATTTCACCCACGAAATCGCCGGCATAAACAGCGACCCACCCTCGCAGATTTAAGACGTCTCGAGGATTCCGATCCTCGAGTTTACTAGGCCTATTCGAGGATTTCGAAGGGAATCTTGGATAGTCTGGCGAGTCTCGAGGGTACAGAGGGTCTTGGGAATAACCCGAACTCTTCAGAACTCGTCAAACTTCCGGGACTCTCCGGGACATCTTAGGAAGCTTTCTTTTTCTTTGCCTCCTTAAGCATATGTAACTGGTCACGGTATTTCCTAGCGCGGACAAAACTCTCTGGCATAAAGTGAAAAAACATTTAGGAGACGTGTCTGATCTTTTGCAATTTTTCTAAAACCATTTACAAGAGCATTTCGAAATAGATTCGACTGGAATCTCGAGGATCGCTAAACAGTTGGGGCACATCCAGACACCTCAAAGCTTCTGTGAACACTGAAGTTCTCGGCGCAGCTAAAATCGAAGGTTCCCGCGATCCCTTGGATCTCCCAGACCTAGTTTTGAGACTCCTCAAAACTTTCCGAAATTAGCACGAAGTCAAAGACCCCCTAATCCCTCCGGGATCTTCAAGCATCGCGGATCTAGATCCCTCGAAACCTCATTATTGTATAGTCACCTAGGTTTCGGAGTCTTCTAAGGTTGCCGAAGCATGTGCAAAGCCCTTGGAACACAATTACCGTTGTTTTCTCTATAAGGTAAATTAGAGGAAGATGCCTAACGTTTCACGTTAACACTTTGATCGTCGAATTGCCACCTAGAAATATTTTATGAAATTACCGTGATCTTACCAAATAACCTTGATCTGTTCAAATATTTTACGATCACAACAAACGGGAGCCAATTTCTTTATGTCTCCGATAACTTGAGCGAGTTAAAAACGGCGTACACAATTTTTATATTTAAATCGCGTCTATCCGTTCTTATCAGAAATGCATAAAATCTGCTTACGCTTTATGTCCTCTCGGTATAATACGTAGCTCGGTAATACATATATTCAGCACGTACGTTTCTTTATATCCGCGACCAGTGCGAAGGTATGAAAATAACCCATGGACCTGGGTAAGCAAAACATATTTGATCAAATGCTTATTTAGCAGGACTTTTTTTATTTTACGCTGGTGATGTATTTCATTAAATGAAAAATGCGCTCGTATTTTATCTCCGGCAGATATATCGAAGCGCCGACGGTCATTATGAATTTACGGAAAACATTTTAAAGGTATAATATTTATCGCGATGGTTGAAGTGGAATTTTTAATTTTTCTGTGTTTGCAGCAATGCGCTGCAGATTACGTGCCCAGATGCAACGTATTCTTCTATTAAAAAAAACAACGTATTCTTCGAAACAAATAATTTGTTCGATGCTAGTCTGTGACTGCGATGTTCTTAAAAAATATAAAATATTTGTTGGATTTACTTTCATCTTTGTTCGCGTTCATCTCCAATTTCAAGCAGAGTAGAATCTTGATTATTCGAATTAATCAGAATACAGTAAATTCTCTCCAATTGTCCTTCAGCTTCCATACAAAAATTATTCAAACCACGCGGCTCGTTTTTATAGTTGACGATTGTCAACAATTATAAAAACAGGGTCCAAGGCTCGAATAATCCTTTTCCCAAATTGTCCATTTATGTTCATAAGTTGAATGATAATTAGGAAGAATTTACTGTAGTTATTTAATCCTAATTCTAGATTAGATCTCTACCGACTTATGCAACAAACAGTGTTACACGTAGATCTCCTTTGACCAATTTATTTACATATACAACGTGTTCAGTTAAAACAGGATTCGTTGACATCAAAGCTTCGGATAACCGAGGCTGCAAAAACTTCCTTTAAAATAGTTGCATACAGACACAGAAAATTATGAACATTTTGTTCTGTTTTGTATCATAGTTCGAGCGCATCGAGCATCGCGCTTGACTAGTTTCGTTATGTTTCCCAAAATACACGGAGCATTTTTGTGGAACAAAGCGTCTGTCGATACAACTTCCGATCGAATAATTTCTACTTAAAGCTGGCTATGCTAGCGCGTGGCGGAGCGAGCTCTCAAAGTCTGAGCAGCTCTTCCTTAACCCGAAATTTCCATAATCGATCAAGTACGTTTCACCGGAGAAACGTTAGTCGCTCCACTATGGTCCCGGGTATCTAACCGCTTAGTACGATCACGGAAAAAATAGGGCTGCCTTTGTATGCGATTCGGCGCGCGCCCCCTCATCCTTCACCGCCTTTCTCCGCTCCCATACGCATCCTTCCTCTTCTCATTCGCCCCCTCCCCTGTCCCTCCCCGGCGAGTTTCTCATTCAATCTTCCCTATATCTGTCTCTCATTCAGCTTACTTCTACCATACGTCTCGCCCCTCGCCCTCCCCTATCTTTTTCTCTATCTCTATCTCTAACTCCATCTTGCTCTCTCTCTCTCTCTCTTTCTCGCGCTCTCTCTCTCTCACTCGCTCTCTTATTACTCTCTTTTCGCAATCTTTTACAATTCCCGCTCCACCCTCATTTTTCTGTCACTTCTCAACCGCGCCACCTCTCGCAATTTTTCTCCCGCGCCGTGTTACAAGCCGCGGTTGATCTACCGATTGTTCCGGCTCCATGAAACTCGCAGCTTATGCACCGAACTGCGGAGACAATCATCTTCCGATAGTTCCGGACGAATTTATTCGCTATCGATACCGCATCGTATCTGTAAACGGTGCCTCAAAGTCGGCCGGCTTATTCATTCGGCATTGCGGTGCACCAGAAGCGACGTCTGAATAATATCGATCCCGAATAAATCGGCGATAATCGGTTGTGTTCGCACCTTTTTTTTTCACGCGGTAAGCTCGTGCCGTTTATTGGATTGCTGTTTGAACGAGTATCTGAGACGACCTGTCAAGGTTAATGGAAGACTGCAAGCGTTTACTCGTTTCACTAGATCGACCCATTTTATGGGAGACGTGCGATTGCTGTCAAATTTCGGAGATTTTTCGTCAACCGTAGAATCTCGAACTAGTCAGAGTGACGCGAATGTTTCGGTAATAGAATAAATGGTTGCAGTGTCGGACTAATTGAGCCGTTTATTTTGAAAGTGGCATAAGTCACTTTGTTTTTAAGTCGATATATTTGAGGGTTTGCGTTTTAACACGTTTAAAAATGTGGATGCTAACTTTCGAGAAGATTTACTTGTATTTATTATCTCAGGATACTGATATTTTTCTCGGTACAAATAATTTCGTATAAACATTAAAAAACCACCACTTTTCATTACGGTAAAGTGACTTACGCCACTTTCAAAATAAACGGCTCAATTATTAATTTGTACAGTAAATAGTGTTGCATATAGATTGTATTATATTGACACTGTTTACATGTGAAACGTATTTGAATCATAGAGATTTCTGTTAATTTATAATGTATAATTTATATGCATAACTTATATAGATATTGTTAATTATTTTCACTCTAGAAAATGCTATAATCCATAAAATGGGTGAAAATCAAATGGAATAGTATCTGGAGAATATGAGAGAACATCGAGTACATTATAACTATTTTAACGAATTCAGATTTTTAATGTTGCCCAATTTGTTCATGTTTAGGTGTTCAGACTTGAATAATTATCCCTCAAATTATTCCGATTACAAAAGGAATGGTTCTATAAAAATTATACAGCTGTTTTCTTAATTAGTAACACAAGAGATATAAAACGGTCGAGTAGACGTTCTCGTAGAACGATGATTTATCTCTTCAAAGAATTATATTGTACGTTTAAAGACAAATTCAACGATCAATAAATATGCTATATCTACATCTACATTTTTCGGGCTCTTCATCGGTTCAAGGACTCCCCGTGGAGTTCATATTCATGATTTGCTCTTGTTTTTTATCGTGTACGTATTTCTCATTTTTTTTATTGTTAGGAGGATGCTCCCCCCTCCAAAGTTATTATTCCTTGAGAAGCGTCCCCTTTAGGCTTCCCGAGACTTATTTTTAGGACTCGAGAAACACCCCCTCGCGTCAGACGGACAAACGGGAGTCGATTTCGTTTCAACCCCTGTTGCAGAGAGCGCTATGATGAGACCAAACGCGCGAGCTTTAGCGTAATAATATGACGGGACGTAATATAGAGGCGACCAGTGAACCTTCCCAGGTGATTACGTTGACTTCTAGCGCAGTTCTACCACCACCCCGTGTCGAAACTGTATGATAGCGAGTTACATGTTATAAACCTAAGACGAATCGGTTGCAATCAGTCCTGTTAAGTGATGTATTGGCTGGTGAGTTCGAATTCCGATACACCGCACACACGTAACTTGTTGCTGACATGGAATTCCTGCGTTGGAAACATTTAATAGTAGATTGTCGGAGCGAGTCAATTTGTCTCATTTACGATTTTATTGCTATATACATATATATACATATATTATTTATATACTACTATTAGTATATAGTATATATTTACTACTATTTTTAAAACTAAGGAGTGGGGAAGGAAAGGAATTAGTATTTGTATACACTTTATAATCTATATATAATATGTAAATAATAATAATAATTTTTAAAACATATGTTGGTTTTTAATAGAATTATGAAATACATACAAATACTAATTCCTTTCCTTCCCCACTCCTTAGTTCTAAACATAATAGTAAAATAAAGTAAGGGCGTTCGTGCTAAATGTAATAAAAAGATCTGAGGAGAATGTATTTTAAAAACAGAACATACAAGGTGTTCTACAATTATTTTAATGAATGATTCGCAAAGCTAATTTAATAAAAAATAATCATGTTAAAGCACGTACGGGATGTGTGTTTGTTAGAGGAATATGAAGAATATTATCAATAACCTTGACATAACCTTGATATGACCTTGACATGACCTTGATATGTCAAGGTTATATCAAGGTCATTCAACGTCATGTCAACGTCATGTCAAGGTCATATCAAGGTTATGTCAAGGTCATGCCAAGGTTATGTCAAGGTCATATCAAGGTCATATCAAGGTCAAGGTCAACATATGAAATTTTTAAGCAAGGTGTACAGTGATAATTATATATTAAATTAGCTTTGTGAATCATTCGTGGAACTGTGTTCGGACACGGAATTATTTAAATTAAAAAATATCACGGTTAAATTACTTACTATTTCGGGTCCGAAAAATTAGTAAATATTTTTCAGGCGTTCTAAAGTAATGGTGAGCAGCGTATTTCTTAAAAATATCACTGTTACGTAGTAAAAAAGAATCCGAAAAGTTCTCGCTTCGTGATTTGTTCAATACTTCGAACGCGGCTCGAGTCCGTCCCGACCATGCGGTCCCTCGAACTTCGCGCCGTCACCTCTCATTGGCCAATGTTTTCCGTTAATAACTCGTAAACAAAGCCGCAGATTGCATTTTCGCAAAGGAAGAAGTTACTTCAAATGACCTCAGCTACCTCCCATTTTCGGCTGTTAAAATATATGTAAATATTGTTTCGGATAAAGAGATTCATTATCTTTCACTTATTGGAATTGTAAAAATTCTTTTATTGGAAATTAACAAATGAATCTGTATATTCGTTGTATTATAATAAAAGTCGCACAGACTCTGAAAAAACGAGGTTCTGTTATTTTTATAAGGAAGAGTAACTACCAGTGCTCAATATCCAAGTGTTAAACAATAATTTTTGGAAACGACAACAACACAGATTACTATTTTCGTCTATGTAATCATGTATTTAACATGTTGAGTGTCGCGTCTCCCAGAAATATTAGAATCTATAAAATACAAGAAAATTAAAAGAGTTGTTCTAACTTTGTGTTACACATTCTGACTTTTCGCTTTTTACTTCACTAAATAAATTATCTTGATTTTATGGAATTTTTCAGGACGCTGAACAGTCGAAGCGCGAATCACACGTGGCTAATGATCGACGTAACAGCTATCAGCGCCGTATCGGATTCAATATACCGTGTAAAACATGCTGATTCAAGATGTTCATTGCAGAATTCGGTTCTCGTGCTTGCAAAAAAAAACCGGATTCAACACGTGGGGTCAATTTGACTCCACTCAGCAGATTTTAACGCGTGTACTCCCGGATGAGACTTTTCTTAGCACGGCCCTGCTCTAGCGTTTCGGACCCCCATCTGCTCATACATCTTCTAAAGTGCTGTTTTAGGGATCGGATTTCGTGTCTTTTTCGCTCCATTGCTTATCTCTAAAAACGAGTAGATCCACTGCCGTCGTATTCAACGGGAACCCAGAAGAAGAAACTGTCCTCATTTTTATTTCAAGGTCATTTCTCTAGATTTAATGCTCTTTACTCCACGCGTTTCCTTCACTGCTTTAATTTACCTCGAACTACCTACTCGTTATTCTTGTCATGCTTCATTTGTCCTGGCTTCTCTTTTTCCTCTTCGACTTCTGATTGAGCTCTCCCAGCTGTTTTTTCTTTTACAAAAACCTCGATTTCGTTAGTCGATCGACACGGTTTCTCTCCATGCATCTGCCTGAATATTTTAACGCCGATGAAATGTCTGTAACATTCGAATCTGCTTTTAGCTGCCTCTTTTAGCCGCCCTTCAGATTTTTGACGCTGCTTCTAACTTTTGTATTTAATTCATCCGTGAATTTCAAACTGTTCCGTTCTAATCTCTCGCTTATCAATTTTAAGTGGGTCAGACTCGTTTGAATGGATAGAAATGCTCAACTGGGATTACGAATAGCCATATCAAACAAACTGCGATGAGGAGAAACAACGAAATGGGAGATGAAGCCGTTTAAAACTGAATATTTTCGCGTCACCTGTGCGCGCACGATTCCGCTAAAATTGAGAACAATTTCGTCGATAATAATGTCGGTTAGTAAATATCACCTGCATTGTTTAAATCTGTAAAAATGAGACTATCTAATTATAATTGACTCACACTATTACTATATTAAAAAATCTGTAAACTGTCCTCTCTTAACCTTCGAACCGCGAGCAACGTGGAATTGGCGTTCCGAATATTTTGTAAAATTTGAGAAAAAGAAACTGAATAAAAAGCTTTGAACTCCGAATGTAAACAAATTTTCTTGTTTCTTGTTTGATTCTCTATTAAGTGCTTTTTAATTCAATTTTTAGGACGCATCTGCACGACAGATTTTGACCGAAAGATCAAAAACTCGGTTAAAGATTGAGTATTCGAGAATTTTTGAGTATTTGAGTATTTTTATATTATTAACAGATAAACTAGATCTTACGAAATGATGATAAAAATAACTCCACGAAAACGGTATTTGTAAATATTATCGTCGGTCGATTAAGATGATGGAACAAAGAAAAGTCATCCTTTCTTTGTTAGCAATTCAAGCAGACAATTCTCATTAATTTATCATGTTATCTATTTATTAGTATTAATAAAAGTCACACAGTGTCCGTTAAAATGTCGCATCGAGATCAGCAATCGGCTGACGTCTCTCTACCATACATTTTTCTCGACCGAAGATCTATAATGCTCCATTTCCCGCGATTCGCTCGGGCGAACAGATTTCCAACAGCAGGTGAATTAGCATCTCGAAAAGCTCGTCATCGTAAACGCCGTCATGGTCGCGTCCGCCTATAAAACCCATCTTCGTTCGTCCCGGTGACAGTGTCCGCGTTACTGGCCTCCGGAGTAGCTCGCATGCTCCAGTTTGCGTATTTCTAAATCGCCGCTGCAATTACATCGTTAGGTCCATACTGTTCAATTAAGCCTAGGCCAGACGAAGCGGCCAATTAAGCGGCTCGAGGATTTAATTGCGTCGGCGCGGACCACACCGCGCCGCGCCGCGCCGCGCCGTGCCGCATCGCATCGCATCGCATCATGCCAGAAGGCAGACACCGCGATGGAAGAGGACGGGGAGGGGGGGATGGGGATGGGGATGCATTTTCCTGCGTGGCTTTCACCGGAAGTTATCATCGAATGCCGTCATAGCGACGGTCACCGGCAACGTCCGCGTTTCCCGCGCGAACAGAACTCACCATCACGTTCAATTGACGTGTGCGACACGCGTACGACGCCGCTAGACCATAGGCGTCGTCGCTGATACAAATTGCGGAGAAACACAGAGTTATTGCCGTCAACGTGACACACCTACGCGCAAACCTATTAACCCTTTGCACTCGAAGCTATTTCGAAGCTAGAACCATTTTGCATCGGATACCACGGATTTCGTCCGACCTAGATCAATTTATGAGCGGGACAATGCGATGTCGGGCGCATTTGTTCGTCGTGCAAGTCTTCTCTCCGGTGGAGTAATGAGCTATATCAGGTCACCCCATAAGTACGCGTCGCTTTCTTTTTTTTTTATTGCGGCATTCAAAACGCGATTTGATAGCTGTAAAAGTTAGGAACATGTGCGATCGCTGCGGATTTTATGTGCTTTTCACGAAAATGGCTAGGTGCACAATTTGAAACAGTGATCTTTATCGAATCTATTTTGATTATGCATTCGATTCATCGTATTGGAACTTTTAAAGGGAAAAGGAAATTCCAAGTATTTTTCCTATATTCTTTTATTAATCGTTTTGTACAATTTCTTCACATTTTTGCGGTTTTTCATTAAAGTACTTTTTAAGAGCACGTTTTATGGTGTTGGTCACGTTGAATTTTGTAAGTAGTATATACATAACTTGAATCAATTTGTTCGCTAATATTGTTCTTGATAATCGAAGAAAATAATAAAGAAGAAAAAATAACCAATGTCTCTAAAAATCAACCATAAATAGGTAGGAATTAAAATGATTCTGCTGAGCTAGAATGTTCACGTTGCTCGATATTACACTATAATATGGTATCATTTTTGGTGTTATAATATAAAATATAAATATAATATATAATATAAAATTTTAAACGTTTCCCGGAATGTTAACTCTCTTGACATTCTATCTTAATACCTCTTTGTTAAAAATGACGTGAAACATCAAATAATGCAAAAAACATTCTGGCGTTGCGTTTAAAAAAAAAGTGCAATTGTACGATGCAGATCGTTGCCCTCTATAATTTGTTCTATCTGCAACAAATACGCAGTTATCGCTGTGTTTAATCATCACATTCGACGTGTGTAATCGACATCGACATAAATTTTCGTTACAGTTGAAGATTGACGCTATCGCATCATTTAAGAAACTTTGGTTCTTCGAATGTATTTTCAATGGAAACGTTAAGGTTCGTTTTAATATTACAACGAAACAAATTAACCGATAAGATTATGACTTGTTTCCAAGACGCGGAATTCAGAAAGAGAACAAATTACAACAGATTGCAAAGAGAAAGGAAGGGAAGCGAATGCGGGAAAATAAGGGGCAGAAATAAGCAGCTGTAAAAAATAAAATAAGCGAAGCAAAGAATGTCATTATCCTGTTTGCACGGAATCCTGCAGCCCAAGCAAACTGAATGAAAAATGGCTACACCGAATGCAAAGGATTAAATGCTTCCGATGTTTGCCATAATTGCTTGCAACTTTTACCTCCTATCATTTATTACTACAATAATAAAGTAAACGAATAAATAGTTTATATGTCGCAAAGTTCAATTTGTCATTATCGACCAAATGCGGTGCCTATTAAAATCGCGCCAAGGTCAGAAACGATTCTGATACTTTCTCCGTTTCTCCTTTCTCATGATTGTACGCGCGACTGTTTTTTGCACGGCGTACGCGTATAGATAATGCTGTTCCTTTGACAACTGTTTGCACGCGAGTTTTAAATTCGCCGTAATCTTTTCGTAGAAATATTTGGAACGTGTAATCAACCTTAATCCATCGTTTAGTAAAACCTCGATTATCCACCTACCGCGATTAACCCAAGGAAGAATATGAACGGTTGGAGAATATAACAGTGATTCTAACTCTTCGCACTTAGAGAAATCAGTAATGTCTCTCTCTAATTGACGCCCAGATTGCCCACAAAACTGGATAATTTGGGAAGAGGAGATACGATTATTCGAGCCTTGCGGCTCGCTTTTATAGTTATAAATTGTCAACAATTATCAAAACGAGCCGCAAGGCTCGGATAATCGTATCTCCTCTTCCCAAATTGTCCATTTTTCTGGACAATTTGAACGTCAGTTAGGGAGACATTATTGTACACACAATTATCCTAACGAAATAATATCCCAAATAAATCTAGTAATTCCCGCGTAATCGTGCACCAAAGCCAAGGCTGTTGTTACGGTCAGCCTTCTACAACTTACGCGTACACAGATACACAAAGCTCTCGCGTCGTTTTAGTGGAAAAAAAAACGGCAGGTAAATATAAGCGCGAGCGGGAATTTCTTGTGGGTGGCAGCGTATTAACGATAAAAACGACGATTTAACGTACTTCGCCGACTTCCGCTCGCTCCTCCTCCGCGCGGGTCCACGCCTTTAATTTTTCTCTCGCCATCGCCGCCGGCGCCGCGCAGATAAGCAAGAATTTGTTCTCGGTAAACAGCGGATCGCGGCCGTTTTTAGGCAGCTCCGTTCCCGAATCGTAAATAACGATGATTTAAGGCGAACAGGTTATATCATAGAATTTCACTTCGCGTTCTATTTCGCGTCCGCTTTCTTTCATTTCGTTACCCGGCCGGTCGGGCGCCCACCCTCTTGCCGCTGCTCGCGTGCTCGCGCGCGGCTTCTCGCGTTTCCTCGATTTTTTCCCCGCCGTTTGTTCGCCCGTTTCGTTCCTTTTTTCCGCGTATACCCGCGCCCCAAATGTGCTTGCGTATAAATATTCCGTTTCAATTAAAACGGCTCCGTACACAAAGCGCGACGCTGCGTGCGCGCGGCCGAGAATAAAACGCCGGGCGGACGCTAATGTTTTTGTTGCGTACGCACAATCCGCCGTGTATTCGTTGGAAGAAAAAAAAGAACGACGGTACCGGGGACGAGCCGGCGGGCCACGTAGTCGGAGAACCAGAAGCTGAACCGGGCTGGAAGCGGGCGCGGGCGAGGACGAGGCGGAAAGACGTTCGCGGCGGAGCTGGTTAAAATATAATTAGCGGAGCACGATTTCCGACGGCATGTCGGCCGGACTTTTGCGGCTACAATCATTCTCCGGTTACGCAATGTTGCTAAACACCGAGCAAGCCGAATGAAGCGCTACCAGCGAAATAAACTAATAAGACGCGGAAACGGTATGAATTACCCTCATTCGGTTCCCGGCCGGTTTAATTAATGCGGAAACCGTGGAACGATCGTGTTCGGCAGATGGAACAACCCCTACTCCGCCGCGAAGCAATTATTTCCCTTTGCGCGATGCTCAACGGCGTACAGTTTGTCTAGTAAGATCGTAACCGGCATAATTCCCGCGCTGGTCGCAATCGGAGCCGTCTCGAACAGCCATGAAACGCAAGAATTCGCTCAAACGAGCGAATTATGGCGTATCGGCACGGTTCTCGATACACGATATAATCGTTCAAAATGGAACAATTGTGTTGCTACGTTTGGTACCAGATTTAAGGAAACTGGCGAAATGACGGGACACTAATTTTTTAATTTACGATCATTCGTATCGCGACGATACTCATTTATTAGTTATTTATTCAATTTGTATGTTACTTATGGCAAATGCTACAATAACACTGGAACAAGACACGCTGAAAATCAGAATAAATGTCTTATTGTTACCTTTATAAACTAACATGAAACAGCTGTTTTTCGTGCTCCGTAAATCTAGTGTTATACCCTTCAAAATGGCGGGACACTAATTTGTTAATTTACGATCATTCGTATCGCGACGATACTCATTTATTAGTTATTTATTCAATTTGTATGTTACTTATGGCAAATGTTACAATAACACTTGAACAAAACACGCTGAAAATCAGACTAAATGTTTTATTGTTACCTTTATAAACTAACATGAAACAGCTGTTTTTCGTGCTCCGTAAATCTAGTGTTATACCCGTCAAAATGGCGGGACACTAATTTTTTAATTTACTATCATTCGTATCGCGACGATACTCATTTATTAGTTATTTATCCAATTTGTATGTTACTTATGGCAAATGTTACAATAACACTTGAACAAGACACACTGAAAATCAGACTAAATGTTTTATTGTTACCTTTATAAACTAACATGAAACAGCTGTTTTTCGTGCTCCGTAAATCTAGTGTTAAACCCGCCAAAATAGCGGGACACTAATTTTTTAATTTACGATCATTCGTATCGCGAGGATACTCACTTATGAGTTATTTATTCAATTTGTATGTTACTTATGGCAAATGTTACAATAACACTTGAACAAAATACACTGAAAATCAGAATAAATGTCTCATTGTTACCTTCATAAACTAATATGAAACAGCTGGTTTTCGTGCTCCGTAAATCTAGAGCGAACGGGCACGAGTATCGATTAAATAAAAAAAAAGAAACAAACCAAGAAGAAAAACAAACGCCACATAGCGTAATTTCTAATTACGCGCGACAACGTTAATCGATAAAGAAGGGCGCTCGATTTTATTTTTCTATCGGATGATAGAAACGTACATGTATATTGGTAACATAAACTCTTCTACCTTTGCGATATAACGTCCGTAACGCTTATGTGAATCGTATTGCTTTGTATCGTATTTCTTCATGAACGTCGGATCTCGACGTCTTGTCGAATCGTCCTCTGTTCGTCGATTCGGCGTTGCATCCTTTGTCATCGCGATCGTACTCGCTCATCTTACGTGACCATGATACGTGTAAAAGTTCGAAACCGTTTTCCGTTTTTAACGTTGATACGTTAACACGTTCTGTGCCACGTGTACCATCGATGGTACACGCTTGCATGTTTACTTAGTGAACTGAACAAATTGTTTACAAGAAATTTAGAACCGAAGAATCAATTTCCACCGCAAGAATGGGCGTTGATAAGTTTTTGTTACGTTGTTATGTGTACGAGAATTAATAATTGCACGTAATACATCAAGTTTTAGTAAAATATCAAAGTGTGAAGATTCGAGTAAAAAAAGCTCGGCACGGAACGTGTTAATAGAAGAAACGCGCGTTCTTTATTTCTGCATTCGTATGAAAACAATGAAGTGATATTTCATATTTATTGTACCGTGATTCGAATGTTTTCAGCACTCGCTGACGATATTATAAAACACGAGGTTAAAATTCGCGTTAACATTGATTGTGCCACGGCGTTTTATTTAGCAAATAAATGTTAACACGTTCCAACATCAATTTTGCATTTTGATAATCGGTACGCAGCTCGTCCGCTTTTTAAAGCGCGAAACCAAATGTTTTACACATGTAAACACGCTTTAAACACGAACAAAAATGTTTATAACGTGCACAAAACTACGCCACTGTATTCGTGGGTGTCTACAGAATCGTTCTGTGTAATAATAACAATAATTCGTGCATATAATACCCTTAACACTAAACCTATCGAGTCCTAAAAGCAACTAACGTGCGTTACTTTACGCTCATAAAGAGACTGTATTTGTTCAGACTTTTCGTCGCTTCTGTTTATAATTGAACCAAAAAAGCTCAATTATCAAACGTTCATTAAAGCAGAAACATCGATACGTGTTTCAGGGATTTTTCAAACTTTTCTAAAGCCAAGAACAAAACACAAAAATCAAGAGACCCGAGTCGCCGGCCGCGTCAGTAAAAAGATCGCTCGCCAGCTGACAGTTTAAGCAGAAACAGTTTTGGAATTTGAAAACTGTTCAAAATTAAATTTAACACTAAACCTACCAAGCAGTAATACTAACTGGCATGTACTGCTTCACAAAAGTGAGAAGACCGAATTTATTTAGAATTTGTAAAGTTTTTATTATAAAACTTATATTTATAATAATTATAAATATTATATTATATTATATTACTTAATATTTATAATAATAATATAATATAACTTATTCAAGCGTTTTCCACGAAAGAGTCTCGGAACTTTGCAGAATTGCAAAATAAGAAAGCGGTCACTTCGACCGCGGTAGGTTCAGCGTTAACGAAGAGAAACGACATTCGAATCAAATTCCGCGAGAACCTGTTTACCATGCATCAAAACCCAAGAAAAAAAGAAAGCTAAGACTTCGTCGGGAACCGTGAAACGAAAGGAGCCCGAGACGGATCGCCGAAAACCCAGCCGATAGTCCGGCCATAAAGCATGGTCGGAAGTTTCGCGTCGAGTTTCGGCCTGCATTTTCCTCGGTGCCGGGAAACAAAGGGGGCCCAACCAGACAGTTTACAGGCATATCTCGGCACAATAAACGTTGTACACGGGCGGTCGGTATACCGTGTCTGGCGGCGTTGTTCGCATCCGAATCCCTAATAAATACGTGGCCTACGTGGCAAATTTCTTTGCACACGCGCAGACCGCGGGAAAAGGAGGCTGCCGGCTCGTCGGCGCTTATCCGCGTCGGTACGCCGGAGTGTCTCCGTTTCGTTTCGGGAAGAAGACTCCGCGCGTAAGGCGTCGGGACTCAGCCACTTAAGTATAGTTAACACAAGTGTAGACGAGATACATACGGCTCGGTAGATGCAGTTAGGTAGACCTGCCGCGGGGAGCGGCACAGCCCCAGACGATACCCAGGGAATCCTTATCCTTCTGGGTTCAGCATCCTCTCCTCCAGTTCCCACCGCCTCCGCCTACACCCTCGCCTGTCTGCCCCCGACTCGCTCCCTCTTTCGTCGGCTCGGCTGCCGCTGCCGCCTCCGCTTTCTCTTCTCCACGACCCGGACAATCCCTAGTGAGCCAGCGGCGCCTCTACTCTCGACGGCGCCCCGGGTCGTAATTAGTTTGTGGCTTCACCGGAGTCCGTCATCCCCCTACTTTTGCCCCTGTTGAAAGAGGAACGACGCTAGTCTGGTTCGCTCGCGCGTGTTTCTCTCTCTCTCTCTCTCTCGCGCGCGCACTCTCTCTCTCTCTCTCTCTCTCTCTCTCTCTCTCTCTCTCTCTCTCTTGATCTCTTGCAGGCTGGCTGGATAGCTGACTGGCTGGCTGGTTGCCTGCCCGGCCAATCTACGGAGCTGCTGGCGTGCCGCCTAGGAAAGAAATGGGCGAGCGGAACGACCACGACCCCGCGGTGTGCAACATTCGACGTCGCGAAGATGCTGCGAGAGCTGCGAGAAGAGGCTCGAGACCGCCGCTGTGCGAGGGTGCTGTCTCTGGAAATTAATAAATGAAGAGGCCGCCCGGGAGGACTCTCTCGCGGAGTCCGGGTCGTAAATATCAGACACGCCGGGTTCAAGAATCGGCCTACGGAACGCGACCACCGCTGGCGAACCTTCGCCCGCTGATTCTGGGACGGATCGCGCTGCCTGTGGAACATCGACGCCGGATCATCGCCTCTTTCTCTTTTTCCAGAGACAGAGATTTCTCTGTCTACGGTACTTTTGCATCTGTCTCTTATTAGGTCCGCCGGAAAGCGCTGGCGATTCTTTACGGTTTACGCGAGCGCGTGTGTCCGCACCTGTTTGCTTTGTTCTGTTTTTTTTTTACCGTATTTTACGCACTTTATTTCACAAAATAGGAAAGATTTCATAATTATCATTGTTATTACGATCGATACAAATCGACGAATCATCACCGAGTCTGTCTTTGATTTAATATGCAATGTGTTCCGTAATTAATAATAGGAGCAGAAAGAATAATTTTATGCACGAAAGATAGAACGAGGTCTGTTCACGGTAAAAATTCGTTCTAGCGGAGATCAAGTTAATATAATAATAAGTTAATATATAAGTAACAATAATAATTATGAAATCTTTTCTATAGTTTGTGAAATAAAGCGAAACGCGTGAAATACGATAAAAAAACCTAATAAGAGACAGATTTAAACTTCGTTCTAGCGGAGATCAAGTTTAAATCTGTCTCTTATTAGGTCTGTCTCTTATTAGGTTTTTTTATCGTATTTTACGCGTTTCGCTTTATTTCACAAACTATAGAAAAGATTTCATAATTATTATTGTTACTACGAACGATAAAAATCGACGAATCAACGCCGAGTCTCTCCTTGATTTAATATGCAATGTGTTCCGTAATTAGTAATACGCTCGAGCAGGAAGAATAATTTTATGCATGGAAGATTGAACGAAGTCTGTTCACGGTAAACTTCGTTCTAGCTGAGATCAAGTTTAAAGATTCATTCGGTATGCGTAAACTTGGGGATCGCTTATCTTGCGTGTCTGGCCATTACCGGTCGATACTACTTTCATCAATTGTGCCTCCTGTTAGCAAAACCGTGCGATGATTTGATTAGAAAAATAATAGGAATTTGCGATCGCAAAATCAGTACTATTGTAATGTCGTTGCAACTGGAAACGGTAAACGATCGATCAGCTGGCATGACGGAATAGCGCAACGCTCGATCAATTTCAGCGATAATATTTCGCAAAGCGAAAGTTTGCTGGAAACATTTGTGTTTTTTTTCATTTGTTGGTCGCGCGCGGATCGCGAGTTACGCTATTAGCTACGCAACTCGGAATAACGCGAATAAGCAACTCTTTCATGGTCAAAGGAAGCATTACAAGTGACAACAAACGCGAAATACCGAAATTAAAGGAGTAGGAATTTCCTATAACTTCTCTAATGAAATGTTACGACCACTTATGCATCGACTATCCCGCGAATGCGAGTGCTATGGTTCCCGAGAATGTGTGCACCTACACATACCGGAGCACACGTCGTGTAATTTCCATCGCGTCGCGACAGTCCCAATACAAATCTTCTATAGGGTGGGATGCTTGAATGATGACAGCCATTCGCGTAAAGCGGAGGACTTGAAGCATGAAATTGGTAGAAGATAAATAGAATGGAAGGAGATAAATGGAATATTAAGACGAACGATCGTTATTAATCTTATTAAATCTATCAGAAAAAAATGTTTATTTCACATGAAAATCCACGAACTGGTAACCATACTTGTACAAATTTTTGCGAGGTATTTCATTGCCAAACTGTGGATCCCCATAAGAGTGTTGCATCGTTATTATATTATATTATTATTAAATTCGCGATTTAACAGAATTTAGTATGTTGGGGCGTCACAGCGTCGCCAGTAATAGCGACGAATTATGACGCTATATATGTGGACTGTATATAAAAATAAGGAACCGGATTTTGCTTGAAGTTTTGTATTCAGCCCGCGACTACACTACACCCTTGGTCGGCAGGTCTTAGTTCTACGAATTCTGTTACAACTCTGTTCTATCAGAGAATATTTTCCTTCGTGGCAGACTGCTACCCCTCCAACGTATTTCTAATACTCGCTGATTGGTTTTCACTGATTTTTGGCAATAGCCAATCAGTGAGTCTCTTTTAAAGCAGACACCCTTCCTTTGCGCCCTTAACGCGTCTTTCTGGGAGGGTGCTGGTGTATGGGAGGTGGGAGCGGCCGCAAGGTTTTGGCAAAGGTAGGAAAATTCCTCCAGACATCACCGTCATAAAACAATGTCAGGCTGACCCTTCGGAACTGTTCCTTTTTTATGACACGTCCTGGCCATCGAGGCCGAGAGAAGCGAAGTCCCAAAAATCAAGCAATAGAGCATGCGTACTCTCGGCCGGCAAACACTTTACGTCCGAAATGCATACCAGGTGTTATTAAAAATCCTAAGCTCAAAAACAGCCGACTAGGCACGTTCGTGTTATAAAGAACATTAGTGCTGTGCACTAACATAGTATATAGTTTATAGCGCTTTCGATCGATGCACTATCCGTGATCGTCCACATTCATTCTTATTTTCGAAATTAAAGCTTCCAAGGTTCATCCTCGTTTCGTCAACTTCTGCTTCTTAGATTCACTCCGACAATTACCGACCCTATACTCGATACTTCCACGCATGCTTCAGCACGCCGGGGCATAACTGAGACTGCAAATGTGTAGAATGTGGCACAGGTGTTCGCGCAAGAAAAATGCAGACTTTTACGAAACGATCTCGCAGCGTTTCCCTTCCCCGCTATACCTGGTGTTCTCGAAAGGACAGAACGATCGGGCAGGAGAAGAGTCGCCAACAAAGCGGACATTTCGCTCGAAGCTCCGTTTTCCATAAAATCGAGTTTAAACATTCATCGGGTTCAGCTTGTCTTCGAATTCTAATTCATGAAACACTCTATATTCCCGCGCGCTACAAATACCGAAACCTACATCGACTACCAAACATTCGCAAACGAAGCGTTGCGTGATCAATATATCGCGTATATTATGTATTACGGCAAAAATCTGCGGATCGAATGCAGAACGGCGAAAACACTTACATCATTTTAAAATACACCTCGATTGTCCGAGCTGAACGGAGTGTCATGAATGTTCAGATAACAGAACAGTTGCACGGTTGCAGCGCCAGATTTCGTCTTTGTTAACACTATGCCGTCCGGTGGCACCACGCTGGTGCCATTTTAAAAAACTGAAATAATATTTGAACTATATTTCTTGGGTGTTAAAAGGCAGCAAACTATATAACTATATTATATATATAATGTATATATTATTACATAACTATATTACTATACTATAGACTATATAACTATAGCATTGTGCTTATTTAACTAAGAATTAAGTACGAAAATTCTTGGATGACATATCTTAATTCTAGGAATTTATATTACCGCCATCTTCGCAATTTTTTTTTAAATCTAAAATTTGCGGACGGCATAGTGTTAAATTTAACCGTAAATCGTGTTGCTTCACAGTAAACTAATTACAAATTGACCGTGTCTGGACAATAAAAAATTCTTCTATCGAAGAACCGAATAATCGAGGTTCCACCGTACTCTAAAACGACTAAGAACAAACGTAAACATCAATGCAACTCGCGAATGCAGCTCGCGGTGAATGCAGGCATATTTTAGTTCGCATATAAATCCGCAGTCTCGTGGTCATAATTCATATCGGGTCCCGAAGAACCAGCCTGTCCGTGACGGCGCGCCGCGTTTTCACGTGCGTATAATTCGCGCGATCTCACCCGGTACAGCGGCGCGGCCGCGGTATCATCCCCCAATCAATGCAACGGCGCGCGGCGCGTCTCCATAAACCGAGGACATAACAATAACCTCCGACCGGGCTCCCGGTAATCAAGGAGGAAGGAAAAATATACGTTCGGCTCCGGGGGGAATGGCCAGGGAAGCGTAAGATCGAACAAAAGTATCGACGGCTAGCGATACCTCCCCGGGGGGACGAGCGGCGGGCTAAATTGTTCCCGAAATGCGGCGTCTGTTACCCGACCGCTTTATCCCGGTTTTCTTTCCACGGCCGGCGCGAATCCCGTTTCGCAGCCCTCGCGAGAAAACGAGACGCTAGTTGGCAGGGTTTCGCGTAGATCGTCGCTCGGCGATTCTATGCAGGTCTAACGATTACCGTCCCGCCACCCTTCGCGCCGTCCCGCGCGCCCCCGGAACCCCGGGAACACAGCCTTGACACAGCCGACGGAGACGTCGTGGCTGGATAGAGACCGTGAGACCCACACGACGCCGTCGACGAAGTACCCGGCTCGTTCGCCGTGCAAAACAGGATGAAACTTTCTCGCGACACAGGGAACACTGGGACAAGGGTGCGGGGTGTCGGCGGGGACGGGCCGCCAGGGCGGAGGGATCGAGGAAACGAGCGGAAGGGAGTTTAGTAGGTGGCAGAAGCAGAGCCCGGCTCGGTTGGTATGGGGTTATATTCATGGCGACAGCGCCAGATGTGCAGTAACGGCGCCTGGACGCTGAACGTCCCGCTGCTTCCAGGAGGATATTTATTGTGCCTCGGACATGCTACTCGCTCCTTGCCGAAGGTACGTGCTGGCACGTACCGCCGTCGCGAGAACCACCGCCCGAATTCTTCGATGTCCGCTCAACCTTTTTGCACTGATTTCACGGGCAAGTTGACCGGACCGATGCCGATCGCCGCCTCGCCCGTTACGATAGCTGTCGCCCGCGTACGACGAACGCACGGTTTTTTCCGTCGTGTGCTCCGGGACGATTAACGGGGCGGGTAAGAGAGAGAGAGAGAGAGAGAGAGAGAGAGAGAGAGAGAGAGAGAGAGAAGAGAGAGCGAGAGAGAGAGCGAGAGAGAGAGAGCGAGAGAGAGCGAGAGAGAGAGAGCGAGAGAGAGTGAGAGAGAGCGAGAGAGAGCGAGAGAGAGAGCGAGAGAGAGAGAGCGAAAGCGAGAGAGAGAGAGAGAGAGAGAGAGAGAGAGAGATCTTGTGAGACTGACACCACTCTGGCCGAATATTGCAAATATCTCCTCAATAACTGAGCCGTTTATTTTGAAAGTGGCATAAGTCACTTTGTTTTTAAGTCGATATATTAAATATATCGATTAAATTTTAAGGGTTTGCGTTCTAACACGTTTAAAAATATGGATGCTGACTTTCGAGAAGATTTACTTGTATTTGTTATCTCAGGATACTGATATTTTTCTCAGTATAAATAATTTCGTATAAACAATAAAAAATCACCACTTTTCATTACGGTAAAGTGACTTATGCCACTTTCAAAATAAACGGCTCAACTGCAAAACGGATATTTCTACAACCGATTTTGGGAATCTAAATTTTCCACTTGCGAACTGCACACTTCGATATTAAAGCGTCAGTTTTAGTGCATGTAAACAAACCTCTGGAAACTAATATACGTATATGGTTTTTCTTCTATATATGTATATATATGTATAACGTCGCGCTTCTTACTGTACATGTGTGTGCGACGCAGGCATTTTTTCAGCCGGCCGACGAACGAGCGAGCTCAGACGCGTTGATTTTCAGGAAAATCGCGTGGGAGGTGATTTTTTTTTAGAAAACGATTCGACTCGCATTTCCTGGTCGGGGGAATCGTTCTTGGTACAGTAATGTCTCTCGAACTGACGCTCAGATTGTCCACGAAGATGGACAACTTGTCAAGTGGAGATACAATTATTCGAGCCCTGCAGCTCGTTTTTATAATTGTTGACAATTAGAGACGATAAAAAGGAACCGCAAGGTTCGAATAATCGTATCTCCTCTTCCCGAATTGTCCATTTTTATGGACAATCTGAGCGACAATTAGAGAGACATTACTGTAAATCGAGATTCTTGTGTCGAGGATGTTGATCGTGAATGGCTTTCTTTCGTTTTTGAGCATGTCTATTATTAAATGAAACAAGTTGCACTTGCTGTTAGAGCAATAAGGTGGAATAGAAAACATATTCATAACATATTTTAGAATACTGTGGGATAATAAAAAGGAAATATGCTTTAGTTTCTGCAAATTCAACTGTGTAAAAATAAAATACAATTTTGTTGAAATAAAATTGTAAAGAATAGTGTCCTTTTCTTCTTTTTATTGACAGAATGTATGACTGTGGAATATTATTATTTTAAGATCTCAAAATTGTCGTTTATAATGTTGTTTGTAATATTGTTATAATTAAAATTGTTAAAACATAAATTGTTGTTTATAATAATTCTGTAAATGTTGTTATTTTTAAGAGACAAGGTTGCCAATTTTCGTCGTAAATATTTTTTGTAAAATCGAATAATATTCGCACGAAGCTGTGACGCCCACGGAACGCAGATTTTAATTACAGAAACCTAGTTACATCTCGTGTCTGTTGATTGAGTCGAAGTTGTTCATCGTTGAAACTATAGTGGGGATAATAATTAACCCTTTGACTGCGAAAGACGTATATATGCGGCCTTACAGGGCCATTAATATGTGCGGAAGACGTACATGTATGCTCTTACAAGTCCATTAACACTCGAAGTACCGCGCACTGAAATTTCTGCCTTGTAATATTATGGATGAATCAATAAACTCGTTTAAGGATTTCCCAGCAACGTGTCGTTGTAGTTTCATTAATTATAAATAGAATGTCCAATACGGAGAATTTTAATGCAGTTTTCAAGTCACAACTTTGAAAAAGTTTCCCCGCTTCGGCTGTGAAAGGAACTGGCGATTTTCGAGAAGTTCTCGAGAATGTTTAAATATTCGATTTTCACACTTCATAGATTCACTGCTGTTAATATATTTTTATTTCAATCGATACTCGTTCTTACAATAAGAACGTTTATCGTATTTGGAGAACAGAATTCTTGTGTAGCGTTGCTACACAAAACGAATGGTGCAATTCGTATCGACCACGTAAATTTACACGTTTTATACACGTTATACAGGATACACGATGCTATCCACGTTTTTCTCACTAAAATATTCTTAATAATTCATGAAACTAGCAAACACATATATATTAATAATTCGACAGCCACCAAATATTATGAAAGGTAATTTATAAATTCTGCAACTACAAGTATTCAAATTACTTAAAATATGCGAATGCAACGTTGAATCCCGTTAATAAACTTCGTACAAGCAATTGTTCGACTATCCGCCGAATTATTCGTACCGGTTCATTCCACGATTTCGGCGAACAATTTCTTGCAAAGTCAATAACTGCGAAGCGTTCCGAAACGATGAGCGTGTCTCTCACCTTTGAACAGCTCCTCGAGAATTTCAGAATTAAAACTCGGTTTCAAGCATGCTGTCGTACGAGAGCGCACAGTTAAAACAAAGCATCGCCGCGTTCCGGAACAGTCAGGTATCTTTCCTACGATTTTAGCAGATTTACGATGCACGCTTCTTGACAATTGTTACCTCGCTGTCTTGCGCCGGATCCGCTGGGAGAACGGAGCAGTTCCTGAATACAGAGTATCTCTTGAACGATACTGTTCCATGGAACAAACTGATGCGAGATTTAGAAGTCACGGAGGAATAGCAACGCTGTTCACCGTTAAAACCGTCTAACAAACGTGTACTTTTAACGGAACTGCGCCGGCCGTCTCGCCTGGAATAAGCAGCTTACATATCTTACTCATTGTCAGTCGGAATGATAGAATCAAATATTCCGAGATTTTAATCCGGTTTACAGAAATTTCGCCGCTTTAGTATTCCGTCTACCTGCAGTATGCGATTGCAATTAGAACATGTAACTCGTGATTAACGCGTGAGACGAGTTACGGAATATTTATTGAGTTATTTATAGCATCCAGAAGCAACGTGATATTTCTCTGATATTAAGAGAATCGAATATGAATTTCAAATAGGTTAAAGATAAATCCATTGGAAGATTATTATTCTAAATTTAACAAACTATTATTCTAAGAATATTAAGCTATATTTGCATACGTCGAAAAACATACGAATAAATTTTTAACGAATTTCATCTTTAGCCTTGACGAATTATGCATTCTTTTGGCAACAATTACATATTTCGTGTTTTCTGAAAAACTGTAGATATGTTAGGATTTATCGTGAGATATATTATTATAGCTACGTTAAATTTATCTTTATACGTCGAATTCGTATAACTCGCCTTCGTGTTCCAATAGTAAGAGCTGTTTCGTGTATAATATCCTCGTGAAATCGGTGACAAATAGATGGTATGCGAACAATGTCTCCTCGCTAATGGTAAATCAATGTTTGCACTGTAAGATATAATAAATCACTTAGATTGCAGCACACGCGTTATCAGCTTGGCAGTCAATCTTTCAAGCATCTAAATGATGTTTTTATACATCGTTACGGAAATAATTACCAAGGTTAAAGACTATTAAATCAATCGTTTCTTTTCTTAATTAAAAATTTATTAAAATGTCACTTTGGTCTCGAGTACAATGGAGACAAGCTACCATTGAAACGTAAAACACAATAAAAAGTTGAGAGTGTCCGTATCAAATAAGTGCACGTCTGTCGCTCTATAGGGTGTCCCAAAAATGTCTCGCAATACGGAAATGGGAGGTTCTTGAGGTCATTCGAAGTAACTTCTTCCTTAGCGAAAATGCAATCTGTGGCTTTGTTTACGAGTTATTAACGAAAAACAGTGACCAATGAGAGGCGAGCTCGGCTGACGAGTACGCGAAGCCTAGTTCCGCTCATTGGCTCGCGTCAGTTGATCTCGCCTCTCATTGGTCACTGTTTTTCGTTAATAACTCGTAAACAAAGCCACGGATTGCATTTTCGCTAAGGAAGAAGCTACTTCAAATGATCCCAGGATCGTCCTATTTCCGGATTGCGAAACATTCTTGGGACACCCTGTATACAGCTCTTCCCAAGTATCGTTCAATTTTTTACCGGGCCGAGTTTTTCGGATGGAAACATTTGTTTGAAGAGTTTTTCACGGGACCGCGTCTCAGACGCCAGCGTTCGGTATGCGTTCGCCCAGTCTTCAGTCTATGTCAGTTAAGTTTCTATCTCGGAACGAGCAAGGGAATATTTCTTATTCGCGTCTATTAATCGCGCGTTCCCATGTCCGCCCGCATCAGTATTCCTCGCGAGGATACAGCGCCCGTATTGTCTGTATGATCGTTCGTCTTATAAATCGCGGCCGAATGTAATTGACCGCGGATGCTCGATCGGCATTATTCGGCCGCAGATTTATTTCCGCCGGTAGATTCAATCTCGTTTTCAGACCGGTTCCATCAGGGGGATAGAAATTGCCGGGAACGCAATAATAATTCTATGAACGGTCCCGCCGTTATGCAATCGAATCTATTGGGTAGCACATTTATTGTTGCCGTGGGTGTTATCGCGAATTGTACTCCCCTTCTTCTGTTTTCTTTTATTGGTCGCCGGTTCAACGTGCGTGCGCGTCTCTTTCTCTCTCTCTCTTTCTCTCTCTTTCCCTCTGTATGTGTGCTCGTTGTTTTTTTGCTTGGGCGACTAGGTGATTTACAATGCTCGATTTTTCGCGACGCCTACCGCTGCACAGCATCAGAAAAAAATAGTCGTTCCTTCTAATTTGTTAAAACGATCGGTGAAACCATTTTCGCTCCTCGTGCGAGCTTTTCGCAGTGGTGAGACACAAGGTATACAAAAATTCGAAGTATATGATACAATAAATCGATAATGTAATTTTATTTTGACGTTCAGGAACGTAAAATTTAAAACTCTAGTTGTGCTGTTTATACATGTTTTATGGTATGCATATTGCAAGAACTATTGAAATTGTGATTTTACCTACATTGTGGATTTTATTTATTTGTAATAGAAACGAGCAGTTGACATTTAAGACAGCAAAATAAATGAAGAAACTTCAAAGTAACAATACTATTACTTTTAGCTCGTTAAAGTAGTTAAAGAAACAAGGACATTTTTATTTCACTTCTATTTCTTGCAATTGACGTAGAAAATGTTTATGTTGAATAAAGATCCGCAGGTTGATCCGAACGAATCTCTTGCATAACTCACTTGCATCTTGTAGTTTTTAAACAAAATATGTATGAAAATTATTTTATAGCCTAGATAAATATTCGACTATATCAATGTTCATGACTCCATAATGTTGTCAATAATATTCTTTGATGCACAAAATTGTGTAAATATTCGACTATATCGATGTTTGTGACTCCATAATATTGTCAATAATATTCTTTGATGCACAAAATTGTGTACTTCCTCAAGCAAAATCTTTAAAAACAAGATTACAAGAATTTGATGCAGTTATAAAGAAGTTGCAATATATTTTTCAATGTTTAAAAATTTGAATCTTCACGTAATAATATAACTTTATTAACAATTGTTACAGTTTTAATTTACGACAAGGAAATAACTGAAGTTTGCTACAGTTTTTTTAAAGTGGATTACAATTCTCCAGTATGTATATGCAATTAAATGCAATTATGTGCAGTACCTACGTGCAATGACAGAAACTATAGGTAAACACCTCGACCACACTGCTCTGACGACCACATTCAGAGTTCAAGTAAATATTCCTGTGATCGGAAAACTGCGACTAATAAATTTAGCTCCCTGGAAACCGATATCAGCAATAATGCAGTCCCTTATTTTAAGACCATAAATTTTCAACTACATGGAACAAGAAATTAATGGAAACCGATCCAGGTCAATCTGAATCGATCTCTTCTTCTTAATAAAATCGCCGGATTCGTGTATAAATAATCAACTGTGCGTCAAATAAGTTTTTTGCGACAAATTTAGAAAGTGGTATGTTTCAAGAAGTGAATAATGAATATTTCGTTCCACAGTTAAGTTTCAACTAACAGAGCAACTTTCTTAAGATGAATTTCGAAGCCGTCTCGTTTTAAAAGCTAACAGTGCACTCCGTACTTCTTTTTTCCCCAAAGAAGTTTTACTAGTCTCTGTATCTGACACACTAACAAGAGCACATGTTCGAGTCAACTCTCGTACGTTCCTCGGAGTAAAAGATCACCCGTGTTTCCATTTTGATATCCCGCTATTTGCAAAACATTTTTCCCATATTTCATCAACGCGTGACTTTGTTAATAAAACAATCGTTTGCGCAAACAATATACAGCAGAGTTGCCTAATATGGAACCTATAAAAACTGACAATTCAAAATTATAATTATAATTATTACAATATAATTATTACACATTATAATTATTACATTATAATTATAATCGTGAAATTATAAAATGGATCACTGAAACTTCTTCCTTCAGCATCTTCTTTCCTAACGCATTGTGCGTTAATAAATCGATATTGTCAAATCGTTTTAATCCTTCTTATTGTTTTTTACTTCATCTATTCATTTTTGCTGCGAACGTGCAAAATCTATAGTCTAGAACTAGCGTAACGAATAATGAATCAGATTGCATCGCTAATGCTTTGAATCTAATAAGTTCATATTTTTTAATTATTTCAATCATTTTACTGTTTCATACGTGACTTTTGTTATGTACGCATAAAATTCGCAGCCCAGAAGTAATATAACCATTTACGGGTGAGATGGTGTCAATAATATGCTGAAACTAATAAATCCATATCATTTAATTTTTTCTAATTTATCAACTTTTTTAAAATCTATATCTTTGTATGCATATAATCCACAGTCTAGAAATCTGACGACATGCGCGTTAGCTTGTTTCATTGCAATAATGAATAGACAACACATTCGCGCCGCTGATGGCCGATTCGTGGAAAAGAACACAGCCGGCTTTACGCGGAACGGTTTTAAAAGTAGTGCCGACTGCGTCGCAATTTCTGCGGCGTTATCGGCCGGATTTATCGATACGCTGGTCTAACGAGGCCCGTCACGAATTTTCCAGCGGCGTGCCGCGTTCGTTCTTTCACTATGTAGATCATCGTCTGTCATTCGATTCATTGTATGCACATAATTTCTGTTATGTTTCATCCAATTACGTTTCAATGTTAATACCGATTCTGATTCCACCCCTGGAGTTTGTATTCATCTTAGCAATACCGGTATTATACCGGTATATATTACGCTATTTTTATCGGTATATATTACGGTATTTTTATCGGAATACACGTCAAATATTGTTGCGAATTTCCTTAACTCTCTGTACAACACGTCGCGGCATTTTGTTCACAATAATACGTTAAACATTGAACATTGAAAATTGAACGTTGAACTATGACCATTGGCCACTGGCCACTGACCATTGATTACTGACCATTGATCACTGATCATTGATCACTGACCATTGATCACTGACCATTAATCACTGACCATTGATCATTGACCATTAATCATTGACCATTAATCACTAACCATTGAACACTGACCACTGTCCACTGACCATTACCTACTGAACACTGACCACTGACCACTGACCGTTGATCACTGACCACTGACCATTATCTACCGAGCACTGATCAGTGATCATTGACTATTAACCACTGATCACTGACCATTGATCACTGACCATTGATCACTGACCATTAATCACTAACCATTGAACACTGACCACTGTCCACTGACCATTATCTGCTGAACACTGACCACTGACCACTGACCGTTGATCACTGACCATTGAACACTGATCACTGTCCACTGACCATTATCTACTGAGCACTGATCAGTGACCATTGACTATTGACCACTGATCACTGACCATTGATCATTGACTACTGACCATTATTTATGTAGAAACGATTCATCTTCGTATTCCCTTTAAAAATTATCAACGTACTTAGTTCGAAAATGAATTAGTTCAAAAGTTATGATTATTATCCCGAACGCCCATAAGATCGAATTACTGTGCGTCGCTCGATTTCTCATGTTCCCCGCCGCTTGTTTGCTACATGGTTAGACAAACGAATTACGCGGAAGGACTTCACGGTCGACACTTCCTGAACTTTGATACCTGCGAGTAACTCGCCGGGAAGTTCCGCGCTACAATTGCAAGGGAATTTGTTACGCCTCGCGCGCTCTTTTCCCCAGGAAACGAAGTAAGCGCCAGGACAAACCAGTGCGGTCAATGCTTTACGAGCTGTTTCGATTTAGGAGAGGAAGAGGAAAAGGAAGGAGAAAGAGAGAGAGAGAGAGAGACCTCGGAGGAGAACTTCTCGTTGGCTGTCGGAGTAAAAACTTTATTGTACAAGGTGTCTCGGCGGAACGACGCTATCCAAATGTTTCCTTCAACTGCCACGGTATTTATTGTCATTTACTTTATTCGTCTGCTCGCCGGCTAAAATATCGACTAGGCGCAAACTTCGTTCTCCGCACGCACTCGCCGTGCATGATTTACGATCCTCTCTGCATAGTGGGTCATATGCAAGGTGAGTCACCTAACAATTTCACCTGAAACGTCTCTGTTGGTTTTATTACGACGAGAAATGCGCAAATGGGGCATGTTTCAGCAATTAGCGTGGTAGACAAGTTCTTCCTCTTAAAATCGTATTTCTCAACATTTCGTTGTCTTGTTAAACAGAATGACGTATTTCGAAAAGAGAAGTTGAACCATGCACGATATGTTGATCACGTCGTTGATCATGTTCTTCAAAAAGCGTAACTTGACACTTCCACGACCGCGCCGGAAACCTCAAAAATTTTGTAAAATTAAAGTACTTCATTCAGTTAAATTAAAAAATTACGAAGCAAACTTATATGGCATCGATTACTTTCTCGACATTCGTACCTCTTGCAAATCTTGATAAAATTAAGCAGTCATTTTTAATTAGACGTGGACGATTTCCTCGGTCGGGCACCAATCGACAGAATTTAAAACGGGGAGATCTCCCCATTCTGTGGGCTAAGTGTTAATATTTGTACGCCAACGATGGTTTTTGTAATGAAAATATCGAAAACATTATACTCTCTAGGTGAATTAAACAGTTTTTAAACAGTGGCATTTATATTTTACGAACCATAACTACTTAATATTAAAGAATAAACGAAACAAAACTTTAAATTCACTCTAAGAAGAAAAAACACCGAAAAGTTTCATCTTCGTCGTAATGTTCGAGCGAAGAAGATTTAAACATGTCCACCGTTTTACGATCCGTCTGCACAAAATTATAACGGTTTAAGTGTCGAGGATTTTTCATAATTCAGCGTCGAGGCAGTTTCCGGAGTCGCCGTGCCGCGTAACACATGCACGTTTGATAAACTGTCGATACAAAATGGTCCGTGCATTACATCGAGTAACTCTCGAAACGGATAATACGACGGGTCCGACAGAAGCCCATGAATCAATCGATGCCGTACGAAATCATCGGTGAAATATCGAAGCATTCGATGAATTGAAAACGGTCCGCGAAACTTCCTTCTATAAAATCAGCCGACGTCCGCGTAGTTTTCGAGAGGCCGCGACACACAATCGCGTGCACAGAGGGTTGTGGGGCAGGGTGGATGGGAGGGGCAGGGGGAACCGTAGACGTGGGCGTTTCGGGCTGGAAATTTCCCGCGATACGAATTCATAGGAATTCTCGAAATCGTTTCGCTGATACCTTCGTACACGATTCATGAAGCCGGATATCAAGTGTGCCGCATTAAATCGATCGATAACCCGATGCACGAATATTCGACGGAACTGCGCCGGGGACGCTAGACAACACTCTCGGGCTGGTATCCGGCCCGGCACTTCAGCCCGCAAGAAGTTCCGAGCCGAGGCTCTGAATGCACACGTGCAGCCCGACGCATTGTGTCACGATTCACTTTTAACCCAGTTTACCTTCTCCCCGCGGATCTCGCCGAGCGCACGAACGTCCGAGTCATTCTACGTCGGATCGCATAGAATTTTCCCCTCGCAGTCACTGATTCCACTGACCAACTAACTTTTTTACGCTTCTGTATCGTTCTACGTTCGTCACAGCGCAAGCTGAATTGTCCGTTTCGAGAGGTCTTTTTGTGACTCGACGCACAAATACGCTCATCTATATGCGACATTCCGGGGCTGCAAACTTTTAACCATGCTTTTACATACTTCATTGTCGAAAGGAAATTCACGTCATTCGATCACCGCGTGGCAGAAGCTGTTGCGCGTGCGTGGAAAATAGAACATAGTTTCGAGTTTGCTCAAGTTTATACGGTTCGAAGTTATTTGTTGATTCGGTGTAAAACTCGGTCTTTTTAGCGTTACAGTAATGTCTCCCTAACTGACGCTCAGATTGCGCACGAAAATGGACAATTCGGGAAGAGGAGATACGATTATTCGTGCCTTGCAGCTCGTTTTTGTAGTTCTTGACAATACGTGACTATGAAAACGAACCGCAAGGCTCGATTAATCGTATCTTCTCTTCCCGAATTGTCCATTTTTGTGGACAATCTGAGCGTCAATTAGAGAGACATTACTGTACCTCGGGACTTTTCTTTAACAGAAAAATTACAGCACCTATCGGAGTACAAGTTTTAGAATATATATTTATACGTATTTCAGTGTCATTTATGATTTTCTTTTATCGAGAAACGAATCAAAATTCATGCCACTTCATACTCTAGTGTGCAGTTGCTTATGAAAACAGAGTCGCCTTATGGCGTTCAAAACGAATCGCTTATCGGAAAATTAAGAAAACTATTTAATGGTTTGATTTATTAACCTTTTAGGCACGATGCGCCACTATAGTGGCTTTCGCGGATGTCATCTCTCCAAACGACGCGTCACTATAGTGGCTTGCTCTAGTAGCTCACTCAGTCATCGTTTGAATCAAATAATCGTCTTCATATGCATTGTTTCACACTTCTTTTGTCTTCACATCGAGTTACAATATACAGACTTATCTTAACAATATAACTGTATCTTAACAATATACAGTCAGAATATATAGACACTCTGTACAGTACATATCAGACTCTGCGTCCAGAGAAATAGCCTCGCGCAGAATTCAGCCGTACCTAAAAGGTTAACCAAACGATGCGTTAACATTCGGTAGCGTAACGAAAGTATTTACAGAAAAGAGTTTCGGAATAATTCTTGACAAACACGTCACGTCGTCGCTATAAAACCCTAGTCGTTCTTCGCTAAAATACTTTTAAAGATCAGATTTTACAACGTCGATATTATCGAATTTTTTTCTAGCTGAAAATGTTGAAGCGCTCGAAAGAGGTGATAATCTGATGGAGCAATACCTGTAGAGTATGTCGGGTGCGATAGGATATCCCATTCAAATTCATGTAATATTTTCTGCACGTTTTTATGCCATATGCGGTCTGACATTATCGCGATGAAAAGTCACGTTCCCTCGGTTTTCAAGTCTGTTGCGTTTTGTTGCTATTGCATCCTTTTAATTTACCCGACCGAGCACGGTGCACGTCGAAAATAATTGTAATTCAGAATACGGAACTGCTTGGCAATCTCGCCGAACCTACAATAATATTATTGAATATTATTCCGGCGGCGTCGGAGGCATTCGCGCGAAAATATTCGTCGGAAGCGGGCAAATTCCCGCGAAGACAATTCCTCGGGTTTTCGCCGCGATTATGCCCGGTAGCACGCGTCGAATTTTCGGCGAGAAACTCCGGCGAACGTTATCAGTCAAACGTTATCAATCAAGCACCGTATTCACCGGATATGGTCCCGCGTGGCTTTTTCCTATTCCGTAAACTCAATTTACCACTTCGGGGAAAGCATTTTGATTCGATCGAAGCCATAAAAGAGAATTCGCAGGAGTCGAAGGCTACACCCGTTTGAAAAATGTTTCGAAGATCGGGAGAATCGTGGGTGGTGCGCGCGCGTTGCCTCGGCCGAGATCCATTTCGAAGGCGTAAGTCAATTTTGACGAACAAATAAGTAGTTTGCGCGTCATTCACGAGTCCCCGGTATTTTTTTGGACATGACGTATACGTATAGGGAAAACTGTGCGATTTTGCACGAAACGTCGACGCGTGCGCGCGCGCGCGCGCTCGCGCGACCTGCATACGCAGCGGGTCGCGCTTATTAAGTTGGTTCCTCGAAAAAGAAAAGAGCAAACTAATGCACGCGGTTCCCTGGTTCCCGTTTCGCATTCGAATCTCGCACGGACCGGAAATCTGCTGCTCTATTCCCGGCGCGGCGTTCCGACCGGAGTTGTCGGCGGGGAGGCCGCGTGCAACAATGCATCAAGCGATGCAAATTAACACCCTTGGATATGACGCGAGCGCCGCGTCGCGCCGGAATTACTTTCTTTTCATTTGAGACTCGTTCGTTGACGCGCGCCGCCGCGGCTCCGCTCCGAGCGACCTGTGCCGTGCAATCGAATTAGAATTTACAAGCAGCGCGCGAATTAGTAGAATGGGCACGCGCGTGACTTACAGCCCACCCACGCTCGCCTTGCACGGTGATTATTCGTTTCGAGAGAAACCGCGGGGCGGCGGCATCCGCGCGACGGAATTTATTAAACAAGCATAAATATTGTATTGTCGGGATAGCTGTGACGGAAATAATAAACGCGCTGCGGGAATTTCATTTCCTTCGCAGCACGGTGTCTATGCGATTGCGCGGAACGTGTCCTCTTTGCTTGCCTTGCCCGTTACGTTCTCCAATGCATTTCGCTCGCGCTTCGGCCCCGGCTGAATTAAGTATCGTTAATTCTCTGTCGAGCTCGCTTCATCGATAACGCTGTTCGAGACGTTTTGACGGCTCCGTCCGTTTTTTAGACACTCTATGAAACGTTCCTAACGAGGGGCTCGCGAATTTTCAGCATCCGTGACAGATACGAATAGATAAAATACAAATCTGTCGAGACGTTGGAAGAATTTATGGATATTGTTACATTGCTTTCAAATTATTACTATTATTAAAAGAGGAAAGACATTCTCTTCTATCTTATATCTCTTACAATCGACATAGACAATTATTAAAATTATTATTATTAAATATTGTAAAATGGAAGCTATTTACAACTTCGCCCAATATATATATATATATATATATATATATATATATATATATATCTGCTTTATTAATATTTAATAAAATTATTATTAAATACAAACCTGTCAAGACGTTGGAAGAATTTATGGATATTGTTACATTGCTTTCAAATTACTGCTATTATTAACCCTTTACGCTCGATGCCAAATTAACGCAAAATTTAATAGCTCTTCTGATCCACGGTATTTCCATTTTATGTCACATTTCGAAATAGTTTTATTAATCAAATTTGTTTATATTTAAAGAACTGTTAAAGGCATCACTGTTGCATGAGTTAGAAAATTCAACTTAATATATATACATATTAAGTTGAATTATATATGTTTTATATATATATTATATTTTAATTATAATTAATTATATTATAATATATTTTATATATATAAAGTTGAATTTTCTAACTCATGCAACAGTGATGCATTTAACAGTTCTTTAGATATAAACAAATTTGATTAATAAAATTATTTCGAAATGTGACAACAATTTTTAATGGCGCCTTAGGCTCGCCAACTCGAGTGCAAATGGTTAAAAGAGGAAAGACATTTTCTTCTATCTTACGTTTCTTACAATCGACGTAGACAATTATTATTTCGCATAAAGTGCTTCGAGCGTCACACGTGACCGACACTTGGGAACGAATTTTTCTTAGAATCTATTAAGCAAGGCAAACTTTGAGAAAGGTTTGCAAAAGCTATAAATCACGCCGTTCGAAACAGAAGGATAACGTTTGCATTTTCAAGCAAAGGCTCAACCGGTCATGCTCCATATTTTATAATTATCGCGAAACCCCGTGCACTGGGAACGCCATCAGCATTTTATACACGCGACGTTTTATTTTATTTCACTGATGGTTGCTGTGACGGCCTACTGCCACTTTTATAGCATTTTTGATGCGCGATACATTTGTATTACCACGAGAAAAATGCGGGACTACGCGCCGACTTTTAAATATTTATTAAACCTCGATAAACAGGATTTTAAACAATAAATGTCTTTATCGTTCCAGTTTCATTGTTCGAATATCTACTAAATATCTTTATCGTCTAATATATCGATTTAAAGGCGTACTCGACCATTTAGCGCATCGCATTTCGCTCCAACTCCTCTACGATTTGATACCGAGATGAATTATGATATTGTTTTCAGAGAATCTGCTGCTATCCTTTCTGATACGCCTTTCCAACGAAATTATCCGGTATAATAAATTAGTAATCATGACAACGATACAGAATCACTTCTCGTGGAATGGCACGGATCGTTCTCGCCGATGGATAACGTGTTTCATTCAGGTTTCGGATTTCCCGATTTTTCTTCTGCCTGTATCGGTCGCTTGAGATATATATATTGGGCGAAGTTGTAAATAGCTTCCATTTTTTCGAGAGGCTGCCTGAAAAATTGACGAGGCGAAGGGTGGTGCCGGGGGAACAGCGGAGGGCCGTTTTGTCCTGGGATTACACGTGGACTTTGCGATAACGCTGTTCGCATGGAAGTCGTAGACGAAACAAGTCTTAACGCTTCGATTGCTTCCGTTAATTATTTTTTGAAAACCTTCAGTTTCTATGAAAATTGACTATGCACTGTGATTATCATGCAGAGAGAGAGAGAGAGAGAGAGAGAGAGAGAGAGAGAGAGAGAGAGAGTTAGCAGAAAGCTACAAGAATAACGTGGGAAACCTAATCTCTCTATTTGAGATCTAATTCGTTAATACTAATTGAAATACATGTGCCCAATGACCAATAACATCGATGCGATACAATCATCATCATCAACAATATCGTCCAAAAGATTATTTACAAAGATCAACACGATGTAAATCCATCGATTAAGATAAATGACCTTGATCTTCGTCATTACAGATTGTCTTGACTTGCATATATTCTAGATACGTACATCCACAAGAAGATAAATAATACCAGGATAAACATTCGTGAAAATTGTTCATGTTTCATCTAAAATTTTTCCACTGAAGATAATAGTAACGACAAAAATAATTAATAATTTCAGGTGGATCGGCCAGTATAAACTGAAGTATAGTTACCGAAGGCAGTAATTTAAGCTTATACAGGACACAAAGAGCTAATATAAAGATTGTAGAGATGCGAAGGGCTAGTATTTCAAGGCTCTTAGAAATGCAAACGGCCAAAGTATCAAGGATGTTAGAAATACAAAGGGACATGGCAACAAAGAATCTATGGAAATGCAAAAGATTAGTATTTCAAGTCTTTGGCAATGCGAAAGGTCTTGTGGAAGATATCTCAACTTCTAAGAGCCCCAAAATTGAGAACAAAGAATAGAAAAAGTCCTTCGCTTGTTTAATTAAATATCACGATTCTATTATCGCACAAACGATACCAATCCAGGATAAACATTCGTGAAAAATTGTTCATGTTCCATCTAAAATTTTCCCACTGAGAATAACAGTAACGACAAAAATAATTAATAATTTCAGGTGGATCGGCCAGTGTAGTTTATTCAAAAAGTGTTCAACTCGAATTGGATATCTATAAACTGAAGTAATGTTATCATAAGCAGTATTTTAGGCTTCTACGGAACACAAAGAGCTAATATAAAGATTGTAGAGATGCGAAGGGCTAATATTTCAAGGCTCTTAGAAATGCAAACGGCCAAAGTATCAAGGATGTTAGAAATACAAAGGGACATGGCAACAAAGAATCTATGGAAATGCAAAAGATTAGTATTTCAAGTCTTTGGCAGTGCGAAAGGTCTTGTGGAAGATATCTCAACTTCTAAGAGCCCCAAAATTGAGAACAAAGAATAGAAAAAGTCCTTCGTGTGTTTAATTAAATATCACGATTCTATTATCGTGCAAACGATACACAATTCCACAGTGGAGCCTGTGCTAGAAGTTCTTCGGATTGAAAACAAGACCGTAAACCAAATACTAAAATCAAAATTTTTAATCAAAACGCCCGCAAAACTTTCTGAACGGTTTAACATAATGTTAGAGTGTAGGACCGCCACCGGTCTCCGCCCGAAACTTTCGCAAAATGTGATTTCGCATTTAGCTCGTTTTCAGACGGGAATAGAGTGTTGCAGTAAGAGATTTCAGCAGGTCACGACCTGCGCCGGATTCGCAGAAATAGGAAATCCTTCGAGCGACCAAATGCATCCGTATCCGAGGCAATCTGCTGGGTAAGTCTTACTGATGAGTCCAGCTAACAGATCTTGGAGAAGCTTTGTCACACGCTCCTGCCCTATCCGAACGTTCTAAGCTCGTATAAAAAGCCTTGCAGAGTTTATCATTGTTTCGCATTCTCGCGCGCAGTCTACGCTGCGATTTTTTCTCCAGCGAAACTTTCGTTCACCTGTCAGCCGATCGACGCGAACAGTTCGTAAAATCTCGAACCTCGGATTCGGTCGATTAGAAGCATTACTTGCTCGACGAATAATAAACAACGGTTTAAATTAGCCGATCGAATTTCCTCTAATCGATAATACCGCCCGTCAAAGAACGCCGGGAATTATGAAATCTGTTGGCAGCTGATTCGATGCTGCTCGAAAGTATTTACAGCGAACTGCTTCTACGATTGATTTGCTGTTCGAATCTACCCTTGGGAACGATTATTTAAACGATCCTCTCTGGCAAATACGCAGGATCCGAAGCTGCCTCGAAGAAAGGATTAAATGGGATCGACTGGGTACACAGTTCTTGGAAACTCGACGCACCGGTCGCTGCATAACGGTGTTCCGCGGTTTATGGCTATTCGAATGAAATGAGAAAAAAGAAATGAAGACTGTTCGAGCATCTTGTATCCCTTCGATCTTGTTACAGCCGGGAATCCAAGGGATTTTATGGAACCGTTTAATAGGTTATTATTAAAACATGGACCAACCTTCTTGAAAAAGAACATTCTTTTCAAGAGATTATTGTAAGTCGAAGTTTCAATTTGAATAGAGCATTGGAGTAATAGCACTACGACAATTTGAAATAAATAATACTTATTTGCACTATTTACGTAGTTAATTCAGAGTTCGAAACTTGATTATATTTCGTTATAAAATAATTCGTTGGATTTTTGATTGTATAGATTCTATAATATCGTTGCGAATCACTACGTTTCTCTCGCGTCGCGGCATTTTATTTGCAATAATCGACTCTTTAATTGTCCGTTGGTAACACACTTCCGTAGCAACCCCTATCTTCCATTATTTTTCAAGGAGTTGCTCACAACAGGGCAGTTTCACATTACTGCGACTTGATTTGGACAAGTCGCCGTTATTCCATGAGACATTTTAAGGAAATGTCGGAAAGTAACTTTTTCAGTAAAAATTCCGTTAGAAACAATTGTCTTCCTGAACAGAAGACGCGCAGAAACAGTAAAAAGTACCTTTGAAAAGGTAAGAGATAACTGCTCGTTTCGATCTTTGTTCATACAATTTATGCATTTACGTCAAAAACGAGTAAGTGAAATTTAAAACAATGACAAGAATAAGCATCGATACGCTGTCTCCAATTTACTGAAATGATGGAATGCAAAATCATGTTTCTGTATGCAGAGGATTTCTATTCTGCGTAGAGACGCGGAGTCTGCTTTAGCGAACACGTTGAATATAAAAAAGTCCCTTATAAGGGAATAAACAGAAAATATTGGAGTCTCTACTCGGTAGAATCGACTTCGATAATATTCTCGTGCACGTGAATTCGTGATTAAGGGATTTAAGCTTCCGCGTGGAATCGTGCCCTTTTAACAATATTACAATTTTGGACAAACTCCGTGGAAAAACGTAAAAGCCGAAGGACCGGGTCACGAGGATATGGAAATTCGACTTTCTCAATAACGGAGTCCCATGCGAAGGAATTCCTTTCTGAAATTTTTACTTATGCATATCTTTGCCCGAGAAATCATCCGGGACACCGGGTATATGGCTGAACAAGAAATCCACGTGGGAAAAAAGATGACGGCGGGTGGGGATACGAGAGAATATGAAACGGTATAAAAAAAGGAAGACCCTCCAGCAGCAAATATGTGAGTAGCAGCGCTAAACTATCTTTAATTAGTTACGTTTCCGTAAGAATTCCAACGATTCATCCTCCCCAGAGCACACCTTTCTGCCGTTTCTCCAATTAGCCTGAATCTGTCCGGTAACAAATCATGCGCGGCCCTATTTATCACAAGAGCGAAGACTGAAGAGTATTACGCACTGCACGTCCGATGAACTGGAGCTCGAATCGTAAAGTGCATCGACCTACGTACGTATGAACACGGATTGTCTGTCCGTGAGTTCTCTATTAAACTTGTAACCAGAAAACCCTGTCTCAACTCTACCTATCTCTCGTGACACTCTGTCTAATCAAATTATATGAAAGCTTCCGGATTTTATGATAGAATTTACGTAAAATTTAGAATGGTTAGCGAAGTCAGCAAAAGTTAGCGGAATGCATAAACAGGAACTCTGATTATTTTGAAAGTGGCTGAACAAATTACAGTCTTTATGGTTTACAGGTATAGTTTACTATACAATTGGCTGGTACTTTGAACTTTATCGTTAGAAAATTTCTTCCCAGTTTTGCATTGTTTAACATGGCTAGCGTGATAATTGAATATCATAGTGTTTTCGTGGACTCTAAAGCCACGTTTTCTCTCAAACTTTTTCGTAGCAGGTTTTTCGAAGCCGTACAATTTCCCCCCTATTTCTCATAGGTTCTATCAAATTTGCACGCATCCTAGATTTTTATCAAAAACCCTGTAATCCTGTCGTAAGCTCTACGACGCACTACGGGACAATCGCCAAATTGTCGCCAATTTGGCGCCAAGTGCACGCCAAACGCGGTAAAATGACAATTTAAAACAGTATCCTAATAGCGAGGGAAATTTTTACCAGTAGTTAATTAGACGCATGGGACTACATAACTTTGAAGTAGGCAATCTCAAAATCATCAGAAATTATAATCGCCGATTACAAGCGCTTTGTTCTTTGAAATGACAAGTGATAGAACATCTATCAGCTAGAGCATCTATCTTTACAAAATTTTAAATCCGTTAGTGTATTATTAGTGTATTATTATTTGAGAAATGAAATGTAGGACTTGTTATTTAACGAGAATAAAGTAATGGCATGAGCGGCACAGCGTTAGGAAAGAGTAAAAGATAAACCAAGTACGTATTTGAATCGTATAAGATAAAGAAATAAATTAGGCATACACGATCTCGGACACAAAATAGTTTTACCGCGTTTGCGGCACAGTGCGACGTTTTCATAAACCCTAGATTCATACATCGAGAAATTATTGTGGGTACGTATCTTACAGTTGTTTCACGAACCCTTTGATATTTTACAGATGCTGTATACGTTTAACGGGCCCCGTGATCTCTCAAAGCCCTACAATCTTCATAAGTTCCGGCATTTTGTCGTATGCGTTAAATTTGATATCGCCGTAAAGTCTAGGAGTTAGACACAATACCACTGGGCCTATCAAATAAAACTGCATCGTAAAAGCTTCACCTACGAAGCTTAAAATCTTCAAACTGTCGGAACGTAAAAGATTTAAGTTGCTGTCATAGAGGTTATGCTAATAACTCTACGCGAGAGAAACTCGCGGCTTCAAACGCTATTAAAACCAGCCCGGCGTTTATCATAATTTCGATCGAGCACGAGATACCAATCTGATCCATGCCCCTATCGTCGAACAACGTAAATTTCAGTCTGCTCCCATCGAAATTTCATTTACAAGCAATTTAAGCGTAGCCCTAAAATCAAGCACCACAAGGTCCCGCGTCACATAAATTCCGTTTCAATCGTACCATTATCGGAACAGACGATGTAGCAGCGATAAGGCACGCTCTCTGTCTTTGTCGCGGCGGGCCAGCCGGCGGACAGACGATTTATTGGCGAACACAACCGCGAGGCCTCGCACACAGAGCGCGGCGCGCGAATCGGTATCGCGGATACTAAATATCAGAAAATGCGAAAGCTGAACCGCGCGCGACGCGACGCAAAATGATCCGCATTGAAAAATTTAGCGACTGTCTGACGCGCAACTGTCAAACTTTACGAAGCATCGACGCGAAACTTTCATTCAAATATAATTGCATTCCGATCAGACACGGTACAGTATACACTCGTACACGAAAGTATTCGAACGCTTACGCGTTTCTAACATTCAATTAATGAAATGTATGCGTTAAACCGAAGCATTTGATATAATGTGACACATATAACAAGGGATGAGTCTTAAGACTGCGTAAGCAAAATTAGAAAATAATTCAACAATACAGGGTGTCCCGAAAATGTCTCGCAATCCGAAAGTGGCGGATTCGTCAGGTCATTTGAAGCAACTTCTTCCTTTACAAAAATTTTCTCCGAGGCACCGTTAACGAGTTATTAACGAAAAACGGTGACCAATGAGAGGCGAGCTCTGCTGGCGCGAGGCGGCCGAGCCAACGGCGCCAGTGGTCGAGCCGACGGCGCCAGCGGTCGAGCCGACGGCGCCAGCGGTCGAGCGGTCGAATCCCAGTTCCGCTGATTAGCTCGGTCGCCTCGCGCCAGCTGAGCTCGCCTCACATTGGTCAATGTTTTTCGTTAATAACTCGTTAACGGTGCGTCGGAGAACATTTTTGTAAATGAAGAAGTTGCTTCAAATGATCCGGGGAACCCGCCATTTCCGGATTGCGAGACATTTCTGGGACATCCTGTACACAGTAATGTCTCCCTAACTGACGCTCGGATTGTCCACAAAAATGGACAATTTGAGTAAAGGAGATACGATTATTCGAACCTTGCAGCTTGTTTTTATAGTTGTTGGCAATCGACGACTATAAAAAACAAGCCATAAGGCTCGAATAATCGTATCTCATTTTCCCAAATTGTCAATTTTTGTGCACAATCCGAGCGTCGATTAGGGAGACATTACTGTATAGCGTTTTTACGGTACATTTATTGTAAACACGTACCAGAAATACGGTTATTACTTCGAAAGAAGTGTTAAAACGAAATATCATTGAAATATGGCAATCAATAGATGCAAATGTTACTTCTAAGTTGGTCCATTCAATGGAAAACAGACTTAGGACTGTTATAAAAGCAAAAGGTGGATCAACTTCCTATGAAAACCTTTAATCGTTCAATTTAAATAACTATTAATCGTTTCGTTCGAATACTTTTATGAGCTATTTCTGGTACGTGTTTGCAATAAATGTACTATAAAAACACTATATATCGTTGAATTATTTTCTAATTTTGCTTACGCAGTCTTAAAACCCATCCCTTGTTATATGTGTCATATTATATCAAATGCTTCGGTTTAACACATATATTTTATCAATCGAATGTTAGAAACGTAAGCGTTCGAATACTTTCGCGTATGAGTGTATATGGCTAAACTAAACTTTCGACCGTAGTTTTTCTTACCCGATTCACACCCAAACAAACCATTTTGCGTTGTCTTCCTGGAATTCGCGTCGTGTGCCGCGTCACACGCTCGACCGACTCCATCGACCCTTAGCGCCGACGTAGCAGCAATAAATTAACGCAAACGTAGAACTAGCACAGGGAAATTCACAGCGATCCGAAATTTGGCATTTCCGGGAGAAATCACCGTACACGCGTTCTTACCGCTTTCGCGCGGTTTTGAAGAATCGTCGACGGCGAGTTCCGGCAACGTTATCGTACGACTGTTGCGGCCGGGCACAGTTTTCCGCGGCGCGATTTCAATTTCGCGCAATAATTGGCATAAACGGCGCGAATATGGAAATTTGGGGGCGTTCCGCGCGACCGCGAAGTTTCGGGACAACTTCGGCGGAATAGTCGGTTATAATGACTTCCCATATAGAAAATTCAGTTCCCACCTATTCAACGTCTAGTTCTGCCGCGCAGAAAATTCCGGAAACACGCATTGCTTTGCATACATTAAAACTAAGTGCGCCGACGGCGTGACGTACCCGGGCCTGCATCGCGTTCGTGATACCATAAGTAGATGCGGGACGGTGAATCGCTCGCAGGGTTCCGAGAACAAGTCTTCCGTGCACGCCTAGGGAAGTCGTTTAAATTGTGTTATTGCGCCGCGATAAATTGCGGACCCGCGGGGGGCAGGTGAACGAAGGGGGAGGGGGCCAGCGAGCGAATTTTTTTGTTGTTGTTGCTGCGAGAACGCGAAACTTCGCGGCCAAACGACGCGACGCGACGGCGATAAGTTTCCGAAGGAACGAAAGTGCCGAGGATCCGAGCGCCGCGCCGGGGAATTTAACTTTCGTCCTGATCTCTTGAATCTGTTTAATCTTCGGCCTGGTCGCGTTATCTGCCACAAAACAGCTACGTAGCTACCGGTCGCCTTTTTACAAAATTTACCCGTAATTCACGGACCCTGCTCCAGGATCTCGTCCTTTGCTCCGTGTTTACGACCTCTGAGATATTGCCGCGTTTTTTTTTTTTTTTTAAAGATCAGCCACGGGAGAACGTGAACTTTCCAGACGAGGGTGATTCAGGGAATTTATTAAAGAGTTTATGAATTCTCCGCGTTATCGTACCGGGTCCGATGAGCGACGAAGATTTCGAAACGGATTAGGCTAAATACGTATTGCTTCGTTCCGATGTATGGATAATCCAGCATTTTTCCGTACATACTTCGACAGTGCGTTCTACGAGTAAAAATCAGACTAAAATATCGTATAACGAAAAGTCCATAAATGCTTTGTTAAGAATTTAAGAAAAATAAATACAAAATATGCTTTGAACGCTGCTAAATATACCTACAGGATGCCCCAAAAATATCTCGCAATCCGGAAATAGCGGGTTCCTTGGATCATTTGAAGCAGCTTCTTTACAAAAATGTTCTCCGAGGCACCGTTAACGAGTTATTAACGAAAAACAGTGACCAATGAGAGGCGAGCTCAGCTGGCGCTAGGCGGCTGAGCCAACGGCGCCAGCGGTCGAATCCCAGTTTCGCTGATTGGCTCGATCGCCTCGCGTCAGCTGAGCTCGCCTCACATTGGTCACTGTTTTTCGTTAATAACTCGTGAACGATGCCTCGGAGAAAAATTTTGTAAAGGAAAAAGTTGCTTCGAATGACCCGAGGATGCCGCCACTTTCGGATTGTGAGACATTTTTGGGACACCCTGTATATCTGCATTTCAAAGAGACGCTATAGGAGTGTCCAGTAATGAGAAAAGCATTTTTACAATCTCCACGAATATGCAAGGTTATATTGTGTCGAGTGCAGCATCTGGTCGAAAGCGATTTAGCTATTGGCCTGAACAGGGATTAAACGATGTTTCGTTCGCGATACAGAAACGTTAGCGTTTTGGAGAATTCTAAGCACGGTGTTATTAGTTTACGGTCCGGGCAGGTTCAAACTTTAATCAGGATTTTCCAAAATTCGCCTTTTATTGCTAAATCAAGCTGGATGCGTTATAACACTGTATATACGGGGTCAAAGAACAGGCGCGAGCGAAAACGAGCAAAACGAATTTCGGGATTACCAGGTTGGTTTCATATAATTAGGGCTTACCCCTGCTTTGCATACTGCGCCCGTTCAACTAACTACGCGGATGTATAATGCACCGGAGCTTATTAAAAAATGTTCACCGGTTAGGCGGCTTTATTGAAATCGAAGTTACAGGATAAAGTTTCCTCGCGCCGACCTTGCATTTTCAGAAAATTAAATTTCGTCCAGCTACGTAGGCTGCGGCGGAGAATTACGAGATAGCTCGACCGACTATTACTTGCCATCTCTGCTTATTGTGAGTATGATTGCGTGTTATATTTGCATGTTACACGGTAGAAGCTCGAACGTAGAAACTGGCTTCCTAGCGGTGTACACGCGCGCTAATTTTAAATGTAAACATCGATGTGTACGTGATTTGGTAGAAGAATGCCACATGTCTCACCTTGAATCTCCATTTGTTCCTTCGATTCTTCGTAACCTGTGTGTGATTCGCGACACCAATAACCAACTTAAATTAAACGCATAAATGTGCTCGTGGAAATTAAAGCAAGCATGGTGATTCGTCCATGAACTTCTTATTTCCTTATTATTTCTTGAACTCCATATTTATGTTTAATTGATACTGTTGCGAATCACTCCGTTTCTCTCTCTCTCTCTCTCTCTCTCTCTCTCTCTCTTTATATATATATATATATATATATATATATATATATATATATATATATATTTACAATAAAGAATATAAACTATAATACAACTCGATTCAATTATATTACAATTTGAAACGTTGATCGTTCGACGGTCCGATCTCGACTCCTCGATTGTCACTCTTCCGTGGCAACCCCTATCTTCCATTATTATTTAAGGATGTTGCTCACAACAGGGCAGTTTCACATTGCAGCGACTTGATTTGGACAAGTCGCCGTAACAATACTTTTACCAATTTTCGTAACAAATATATTCATTGGCTAGTAAACGTTCATTTGTTAGAGACAGTGCACATTTTTATATTGTAAATACTTACTAGACTTTACGCTGTTGTCTCGGGAAATTACAACAAAGCTGAATTCTGTTGCCAGAAGAACAAAGAATTAGTTGTCAATAGTAAGTACAAACCGGTAAGTATTACGAATACTTGCTATTTTGTTCTGGTTCCAAACTGTCTATAGTAGATAGCACCTGATTTTTTCCAGTTTATAAACTCACCAGATAAGATTTTATCAAAACCCACGATTAAATTGAAATGGGCTTCACTTCGTAAGAAACTTCGGTAACCCGATAGTTCCGAGGTTTTTTCTACTTTGCAAGTTTGTAGAACACTTCAATTGAACTTCCAAGTTATGTTTTTGCTAGTTTTTCGACCCTCACAATGAAAACGCTTTTTAAAACTTGCTACATACTTTTGAACTCAGTCTAAATGAGTATATATAAAAACGTTCAAACGTTGCAAATATTATCAATTTTTAATGCTACACAGGAGTCTATAAAATATTGTCTAACATTTATTTGTTTAGTTATCTCTACAATAAGTAAAAATTCCATGCGATATAAAACGCCTCTACACGATCGCATCAACAATCGTTTTACATCTGTCGTATGAGTGCAAAAACACGAATTCAGCTTGCAAGAATGTTTCCACCGGGATGAACCAGAAACCGGTAAAAATTGTTGAACATTTCTAGTCGGTGTCCAATAAACGTGCGAAAAAACAGAACCGCAATACAGTAATGTCTCTCTAATTGACGCTCAGATTGTCCACGAAAATGGACAACTTGGGAAGAGGAGATACGATTCTTCGAGCCTTGCGGTTCGTTTTTATAGTTACCGATTTTCAACAATTACAGTGCCTTATTATATTAATTATTATATCAATTGTATTATTATTAATTATATTATTATTATATTATATTATATATTATAGTGCCTTATTATATTAATTATTATATCAATTATAGAGCCTTGCGGCTCGTTTTAATAATTGTTGAAAATCGGTAACTATAAAAATAAGTTGCAAGGCTCGAATAATCATATCTCCTCTTCCCAAATTGTCTATTCCTGTGGACAATCCGAGCGTCAATTAGAGAGACATTACAGTATAAACCTAATCCACTGGTCCATACGTATAGACTCGAAACATCATAGGAGGATCAAATAAATCGCTTCGACTCGATCGAGTTTTTGTGTTATTAAATACTTCATTTGATGTTTATTGTTTGCTGTATCTCAATGATTCTTACTTTATTACTATTCTAACTAAAATATACTTGATTGACTTGATTGACTAATTGACGCTCGGATTGTCCACAAAAATGGACAATTTATGGAGAGGGGATACGATTATTTGATGCTTGCAGTTCATTTTTATAGTCACGAATTGTCAACAACTACAAAAACAACGAGCTACAAGGCTCGAATAATTGTATCTCCTCTTCCCAAATTGTCCAGTTTTGTGCACGATCTGTGCGTCAATTAGGGAGACATTACTGTAATTTATTGCTACGTCAATGCTAAGGATCGAACGGAGTTGATCTTCGAATCGTGTCATGTGGCCTCCGCATTGCCTACGAATCGTGGCATGTGGTCTCCGAATTGCCTTCGAATCGTGGCAAAAGATTAGAAATAAAAAAGTTAAGTCATCACTTTTATTCTAGCATTACTATGCATTCATATTAATGACGCTGCCGTTTTTGCCGCGTGCCCCGAAGAATCGCGACTTAGTATTCTCAGATCTGCCGGTTTCAATTCCGCCCTCCGAACATTTCTGGGAGAAATCACTGTAATACAAGCAAAAGATACAAACATGTGAACGCACAATCGATCGACAAAATGTTGTCTCGAATCAAAAATACGATTCCCATGAAAAATCTTGATATCATTCGTATTTCCACGCGCATTTCAATCGCGACAAATTATTTTCGCTCAGCCGTGTAAATTTTCTATTCTCTTCGAAGCCACGCTGAACGAACGACGATTCCCTCTGATTTCCGCGGAAGAAAGTTGCACAATGTGACCCGTTCCATCGGACGCGGTCGATTCAACATGACGAAAACACTAATCGTGCGTTTGTAACTTTATCACAATGGACCCGCGAGCATTCATTAATCAGAATGTTCGGGCACGTGTTATCGAAACATTACCAGTTTGTATTCGGAAAAGTTCTAATCCCAAACTAAATTCGGCACCGCGTCCACCGGCTACCGCGGAAGTATAACAAGCAGATTCTGCGACGGTGTGCAGAAAGTTCAGCCACGGCGGACTCCCTCGGCGCTGGAAGCGTGTCAGTGCTTCGGAACGTTACGATCATGGTCGTATAAGTCTTTCGGCTTGATTAACCCTTATCAGCATCCACGTTTGTTAGCTCTAGGACACTTACTTACGAAGTGTACCGTTTCGTTCGTGCTTGAACGGCGTCTGCCAATTTCCAGGCAAAGGCAACATTGAAGCCAACTTTCAACGATCAAGTTCATTTGCTATTAATAAAGCGTCCAAATATAACTACATAATCTTTTCGACCAATCGATACGATTCAAATAAAATGATTGCACAGTCTAAACTTGTCTCAATAAACTTTTAATCCATTGAAATAAATCGTCGTTTATTATCGTCGAACTCGTTTTGGCATCGGCTATTATTATGAAGTAGCTATTATTATCGGAGATTAATATTAAGAGTACCGATATATTATTTTCAGCACATACAAATTACTAACGAAAGAATAATTTATCTCTTGTATCTTGTAATTCATGCAAGCAATTTTTATTTCGCATAAAGACCGAATAAAAATTACAGTACACGAATTGTACGATACAGGAGTTAAATAATTCTATCATTAATAATTTTAGTACGCTGAAAATAATATATCGGTATTCGCAATGTTAACCTCCGGCAATGAATTTTAAGTAGTACATAATAATAACTATAATCATAATAATAACTGATGACAAAATGAATTCGACGATATTAAGTGACGACTTAATTCGATGAATTAAAAATGTTTTAGCAAGGCAAGCTCGGAATGCGTAATCGTTTTATTTGAATTAAATTAATTGGTCGAAATAGCAAATAACAACGATAATTATAGAAATAACAAAGACAAATGTGAAAGAACGCAAAAATAATCAATGTTCAAAATGTCCTAAAAATGTCTAAAAACATTTTCTTTATTTGCAAGATTTTATTCGATAAGCCTTATTGAACAATTTAGAGCGAAAAATTATTTGATATACAGCTGAAGAAAAATGCACAAGGAGCATTCTGATTTTCAGTTATTCAATTAATGTTTTGCACCGAGTGGGCGCTCCAGCCAATAATTACCGAGGCCCGATTAATTGGAAGCGAACGGTAAATGTATAATATTCGTCGCGATATTGCCCAACGCTATTATCTATGGCTGCAGCACGAGCGGAACTAGACATTCGCGACGTTTAATGGAAAATGTTGCTGCGATTTCCTTTGCCAGCCGTTTTCTTTTTCTCCCCTCGTCGTATTTCCGTCGACGACAACAAGCGCGAGGGAAACGATTAAGTTTTATTAAATCGTGATACATAAAGGCTCTTTCACGTTTATGGGGGAATAAAAAAATAAAGTTAACTCCGCGTTCCCTTAAAATTGCCAATTTTAGGATCTCCGGACGGAAGTTTTTCCATTACGGCGCCGCGTTCCTGGTTTTATTGCTTCAGAAACCAAAATGTAACCGCGGCGGAACAGGAGAAGGCAGTAAGAAAGCTTGTACCGGCTACATTCAACGATGTTTTTTACAGAAATATTAACCAAAAACTTCGGCGCAACAGATGCTTGCAGTCGCGGCACGGGCGTTACGCGGAACTCAGACAGTGCCGGAAGTTTCACGTCCTCCAAATATAGAGAAAAAGTGCATTTCCATAGGTGCGGGCGCCGCGCGCGCGGAAAGTATGCAAATAGTTTATTCGGAAAGTTGCAACTTAGCGCAAACTATATAGAATTCCTTAAGGGAATACAAACTTCCGTGCATTGTCGAATACAAAATGCACTCGAACCTCTTGTGACATTGGCGCCTACACCTTCTCTTTCGCGAGAAGGGAAACGAGTAAATAAAAACTCAATGTTCTCCGGCAACGCGCGTACGAAATGAATTAATTCCATCAAAATTCGAGCACATAGAATTATTTATCCGAAACTTCGGAATTCAATAATACGCTTTAATTAATAAACGAACGCGCTGATTTCTATTTGAAATAAATTTCTGTTACATTATGATAAATTCTGGATTCGAAAGTTTTAATTAATAATTTTTCAATTATATGTATTTAATACCAGCCGCCCTATACGTATATACGGTTTCAATCTTCGGAAATAACGCTTCCAAATTGGTTGGCTCCTCATTCCCGTTTCGTTGGCAAAAATTTTCGAAACGAATATCATTGATTTTTCGGCCGAATTAACATATTCTGCGCATTTAAATCTGTAATATATTTGAACGCGAAATATGGATAAACACGTCGATCAAGTTAAATCAACCTTTCGGAGTTTTCGCGGAGATATTTTCTTGTAAATTGGGATTGATACAGGGTGTGCCAGGTTTTAACGACCGAACTTCGTCGGTATATCGTATGGGTGTTGAAACAAGTTGGAGTTTTGCTTTCGGAGCCATTACAAATTCTCCAATGACTTATCATTACATAACGCTCCGTTTTGCATTTAGATCCTTGGAATATTCTAACAACGTTTAGTCGTTAAAATCGGGGACACCGCGTAGTCACGTCTGTAAATAACGACGAATTATCCGCGGCGTTTAATCAACGATATTTGGAACGCACCGAAATAAACGTCGGAATTTACCGACCATCAAATTTGCTACGAAAAGCAATACGGACTCCGCTAAATAAAAGTATCCACCGTCGAATTTATTAATAGATGCGCAGAGATTATCGACGAACGCATTAATTCGACACCGCTGTTATTTTTTAAATAACTGCCCAACTAACTGCTGAAAAAAAGTTATTCATACTCCTCGCGCTGTGTTTGGAAAATATCGCGTGTTATGGAATTTCTGGATTTAATCAAAAATATCCGAATATGCGGGAAACAATGAAACAGAGCGAACAATGAAATTCGCTAACACACGAATATTTATACACGATTTAAGCAGTTCCTTTTCTCTCTAATAATTTGCTCTGCGTAAATATAAAACAACAACGGTCTGAGCTAACAAATTCCGAAGTTCTCAAACGCACAAAATCCGCGGTCGAGCTATTAATCTTCGCTAAAAGCAGACAGAAAAGAAATACAACTTCGGCCGGGCTTTTAACTTCAAAAAATAAAATATTGCCAGGCTAACAGAATACACGCAGATGAAAGTCCGGCCACACGAAGTGACGACTATAAACAGAACAAGTTAACAAGTAAATCTTTCTTGCTGCACAAAATTGTGTACACTCGTAAATGGAATAGTAGAACCTCTCCTTCTGACGCATGCGTTATACAGCGACGCAGGATGATACAAATGCTTCAACATTTGACCATAAAAGTTGCGTATAATGGTAAAGAATGTACAATGCGCGTTGCGTTCCTCAAATATTTAATCGGGGTACAGTAAATTTTTCTTAATCGATGCTCAGATTGTGCGCAAACATGGAAAAATTGAGAAGAGGAGACACGATTATGATTTTTACAGTTGTTAGCAATCGGTAACCATAAAAACGAGCCGCAATGCTCGAATAATCGTTTTTGTGCACAATTTGAGCGTCAATTAAGGAGAATTGATTATAAATCGTCATTTAATATTATCGAATTCATTTTGGCATCAGCTATTATTATAAAGTAGAACACATGTATGTACATAGTACTATTTAAAAATTCATTATCGGAGATTACTAATACATTACTTTCAGCACATTCAAATTACTAACGAAAGAATAATTTATCTCTCGCATCTCGTAACTCGCGCAAGCAATTGTTACTTTGCGCAAAGATCGAGTCCAAATTTTGATACAAATAAATGAAGACAATGAATGTTTGAGAATCGAAATACGCGATTGTCCCAAAATATACAATATTTGAGCATGTAAAAAATCTGACCAAATCCAAAACCGCAAGGCTCAAATAATCGTATTTCCTCTTCCAAAATCGCACATTTTTGTGCACAATCTGAGCGTCGATTAAGGAGAATTCATTATAAATCGTCATTTAATATTATCGAATTCATTTTGGCATCAGCTATTATTATAAAGTAGAACACATGTATGTACATAGTACTATTTAAAAATTCATTATCGGAGATCACTAATACATTACATTCAGCACATTCAAATTACTAACGAAAGAATAATTTATCTCTTGCATCTCGTAACTCGTGCAAGCAATTGTTACTTTCCACAAAGAACGAGTCCAAATTTTGATACAAATAAATGAAGACAATGAATGTTTGAGAATCGAAATACGCGATTGTCCCAAAATATACATTTGCGCATAGACACGTAAAAAAACTGACCAAATCCAGAACCGCAAGGCTCAAATAATCGTATTTCCTCTTCCAAAATCGTCCATTTTTGTGCACAATCTGAGCGTCGATTAAGGAGAATTCATTATAAATCGTCATTTAATATTATCGAATTCATTTTGGCATCAGCTATTATTATAAAGTAGAACACATGTATGTACATAGTACTATTTAAAAATTCATTATCGAAGTTTACTAATACATTACTTTCAGCACATTCAAATTACTAACGAAAGAATAATTTATCTCTCGCATCTCGTAACTCGTGCAAGCAATTTTTACTTTGCCCAAAGATCGAATCCAAATTTTGATACAAATAAATGAAGACAATGAATGTTTGAGAATCGAAATACGCGATTGTCCCAAAAGATACAACATTTGCGCATAGGCACGTAAAAAAACTGACCAAATCCCGAGCCGCAAGGCTCGAATAATCGTATTTCCTCTTCCAAAATCGTCCATTTTTGTGCACAATCTGAGCGTCGATTAAGGAGAATTGATTATAAATCGTCATTTAATATCATCGAATTCATTTTAGCATCAGCTATTATTATAAAGTAGAACACATGTATGTACATAGTACTATTTAAAAATTCATTATCGGAGATTACTAATACATTACATTCAGCACATTCAAATTACTAACGAAAGAATAATTTATCTCTCGCATCTCGTAACTCGTGCAAGCAATTTTTACTTTCCACAAAGATCGAGTCCAAATTTTGATATCAATAAATGAAGACAATGAATGTTTGAGAATCGAAATACGCGATTGTCCCAAAAGATACAACATTCGAGCACTTAAAAAATCTGACCAAATCCCGAATACCGAATACCGCGGTATCCCTAACTCTCGGCTGCGCTGGGGAAATATTGGCGAGTGCGGGCGAAGCAGCGAAAAATTCGCGGCATGCGAGGAACAACGTCTTGGCAAGTGAAACGAAACTTCGCGAGTGACCGGCGCGGGTAAACAAGCTCACCTCGGGTCTCGAACGCGAAGCACCGAAACCAATTTGTTCCATTTACCTAATTCGAAAGCTCGGACCGGCCGGCGTCGGAGGGCAGGCAGGAAGAAAAACCGGCGAGCAGGCGGAAGAAGAGGGAGAAGGAAGCGAGATGGAAGGAGGAAGTGGTAGAAGCCGAAGACAGAAGGGAAAAAGGAAGAGACGAAAGAAGTGGAGGAACAAGAAGATAGTTAGCTTTCATGAACCACAGAGGCTCGAGGGGTGGTGCTCGCGGTGGTGAGCAAGTGGTTTGTACGTGTGCGCCGGTGCGCCGGTGGTGGTGCGAGCCATCCTGTTCGGGAAAACGTGTCGAGAGGGGTGGCTAGAGTCGGGAGTTATATCGGGTTACCACCACCACCGCCGGCACCACCATCAGCATCACCGGTAACGGCAGAGGCAACGGCAGAGCGCCCGGCGAACTTCGCTTCGGTGCCCGCGTCGTAAACAAGCCGGACTGACCGCACGAACACGCGAGAAGGATCGACGCGATGGAAAAGAAAGGAAGAAGAGGGGAAGCACCGGCGAAACGTTTTGCAACCGGCTACTTTCTCTACCGCTTTTCCCTTTCTCGTTGCTACCCCCGCACCACCCGCCGCTCGTCTCTGCGGCAAGCTACGCCGCACCAAGCCGGATCTCCTCTTGCCCCGAAACGTTCCCGCGCGACCATATTCCACGCTAAATAAATCACGGCAATTTATTTACTGAATTATTGCGACAAGACGAATCCGAGGGCGGTCCCTGAACGTTCGACGGAGACTTGGCACCGGCGCGTGACACGCGAGTCTACGCACCGAGACATACAGTACATACTCCCTAACTGACGCTCGGTGATGATGATGATAAATGGACAATTTTGGAAGAGGAGATACTATTATTCGAGTCTTGCGGTTCTCGTTTTTATAGTTACCAATTGTCAACAACTGTAAAAACGAGCTGCGAGGCTCGAATAATTGCGTCTCTTCTCTCAAATTGTGCATTTTGTAGTTGGCTTTTGTATTTTGTAAAAGATGCAGAACATTTTTATTTTGAAACAAAATCTGCAATTTACTTATGTTACTAGTATTGGTGTCACTATAGCTGCATTAGTGTATCGACTACGAACCACACAGTGATTGTCAACAACTAGAAAAACGAGCCGCAAGGCTCGAATAATCGTATCTCCTCTTCCCAAATTGTCCATTTTTGTGCACAAGCCTGGCGTCAATTGGGGAGAATTTACAGCAGTTGGCTTTTGTATTTTGTAACAGAGGCAGAACATTTTTATTTTGCAACAAAATCTGCAATTTACTTATGTTACTAGTATTGGTGTCACTATAGATGCATTAGTGTATCGACTACGAACCACACAGTGATTGTCAACAACTAGAAAAACGAGCCGCAAGGCTCGAATAATCGTATCTCCGCTTCCCAAATTGTCCATTTTTGTGCACAAGCCTGACGTCAATTGGGGAGAATTTACTGTAGTTGGCTTTTGTATTTTGTAAAAGATGCAGAACATTTTTATTTTGCAACAAAATCTGCAATTTACTTATGTTACTAGTATTGGTGTCACTATAGATGCATTAGTGTATCGACTACGAACCACACAGTGATTGTCAACAACTAGAAAAACGAGCCGCAAGGCTCGAATAATCGTATCTCCGCTTCCCAAATTGTCCATTTTTGTGCACAAGCCTGGCGTCAATTGGGGAGAATTTACTGCAGTTGGCTTTTGTATTTCGTAAAAGATGCAGAACATTTTTATTACAGCGACACTGGAAAATGTCCGTACACTGAATTACCGATTTTCGATCAATCGCTGATGCAGGGGAAACTCGATTATCCGGACCTCCAATATCAGAAACATCTGCGATTCTGTCATCGGCGAAATCGAAAGGCGAAACATAGATAAAACGAACTATTGTACAAATCGATGAAGAGGATATCATCTGGCGGCTTATCTGACAACGGATGATCATCGATCCAAAAGTTCAAACACTTCTGGAACATTGGGGATATGCGGAGCATATGTGGATAGGTATTGTACTATTTTCTTTCTTTTTTATTCATTTTAAGGGATGAAAATTAACCTCGCAAATGTTTGGCTATTTGTTATTTTAATGCCATGATTCGCAAATTGTACGAGATAAAAAAAAACCTCCGAAGAAAAGTTACTTTTTTCGTCCAAGTCTATCGCGTGGTGGTACGATTTGTTATTTGTTTAAACGATTAGAAAAAGTTGGCAATTGTAACAACGAAAAGAAAATGAATTTCATTTCACACGATTTCAAATTACTAAAAAGTATTCGTTACATGAATGATATATTTATATTGGAATGAAACGTATTATCCCGTAGGAATACTGCAAGAAGTGAGGTGAAATAACGAGTTGCGCATCTTACAAAAATGTTCGTGCCACTTTTTGTATCGTTCTGCCTCCATTTCCCTTTAAAACAGCTTTTAATCTTCTTGGCATGGAATGTACTAACGCTACGGTGAAATTCGATGGAATTTTTTGCTATTCCTTCTTTTAACAACCTTCCGCGATTTTCTTCGTTTACGTTATATTTCCTGATCTTTCTATCGAAATAATCTCAAATATGCTCGGCGGGATTTAAAACCGGAAACTGAGACGAGAATAATGCTGTTGAAGAACATTTTCACAACAGCGATTCTCGAATTACGTGCACGATGATTATTGGAACGTAGTCATTTTTTGAACATAATTTTTCTACATCGTGCCTTGAATTATTTCTAAGAATATCTAAACATCGATATGGAAATATGGTCCGTTAAATATGTATCTTTTTAAACGCTGTTCAAACCCGTTTGCATCTTCGTTATTTAACAAAATATACGTAAAAAATTCTTCGATTTATGAATTTGATTCTTTTCAAAGTTATATTTCTCGAGCTTCGATGTTTAAAAGATTCGGTGGAAAGAAATCTCTGTATATTTTTCGTAGCTTCTGTCTGCAATATCTTCGACTAGAAATGTTTTAGAAGAGAATATATGAATTCATAGCTGCCCGATATACTGTTTCACGAAATTATAATAGTTTCGATATCGGCGATTTTGCGAAAATCGGAAATACAGTGTCTAAATGTTTGTAACCACCGTGCACGTGGCAATTGGCGCAGCCGTGTTAATGACGAACGCAGCTTGTTTTTAACGCGATGCGTGCGGTGTTTTCGATTGTCGATGAATTATCATTCCAATTCGATCACCGAAATTTGATTTATTGCCTCACATTTTTCATTAACGTGCCCTGCTTCCCAAGCTCAACGGTGATTGATATCGCGTAAATTCGAATATGCCGCGCAGCAGTCGATGATCGTTTATTCGTAATCGCATGTTGAGGCCACTTTTAGAGGCCACCCCGTAAAACGGACATTTTCCATTCCTTTTCGAGTCGCGACCACACCTAATCAACAGTTCCCGTTTGAATAAAAATTAATTCACAGTAGGTCGAAGAAAGTACATGACAAAAATTATAACGAATAAATAATAATAATTATTATAATAAATAGATTTACAACGACGTACAGTAATGTCTCTCCCTCTTGCTTTTATAATCGTTGACAATCGGTAATTATAAAAATTAACTGCAAGGCTCGAATAATCGTATCTCATCTTCCGAAATTGTCCATTTTTGTGCTCAATCTGAGTGTCAATTAAGGAGACTTTACTGTAATACCCGAGTAATATTTCATTCAGCCAATATTTAACACTAGAAAGACTGAAACTTAGTATATACCTATATTGCCCAAAAGCAGTCAAAATTAATTTTTAATATTTTTTTTTATATTATTTACAGTTATATAACAGGTTATTAGTAAATATTAACAATAAAAAAAATTTAAGATACGAATAACATAAAGATACGAATAACAAGTACTACTTTAGCTTATTGAGCAACTGCAACTTATCTAGTATATGCCCAAATCGACAATTTATCATGTACTTGTATGTTATCATGTAACGGAAATCGAAAAAAATGAAAAATGTTATTTCAATACAGAGTCGAACTAGTCATATAAGAAATGTACTCAATTCGATAATAAGAGTCATTTAATTATTTTAAATTTCTCAAGCAGTCAAAACGACTGCTTTTGGGCAATATAGGTATAACACATATATACATATATACATATATATATATATGGTATAGTATGGTATAATATATATAGTATAGTATAATATAATATAAAATATATATATAATAATAATAATAATATAAATATATAATAAAAATAGTATAGTATAATATATAGTATGGTATATATATACCAAAAATGAAGGAGGGGGGAGGTACCTACAATTATTAATAAACGCATTTATATATTGTACAGAAAGTCACAAAATTCTAAGAAATTGTATTATTACATACATAATTTTTTTTCTAATCGAAATTAAAAAGCAATCCAAATGACTTTCTTGGGCAATCTGGTGTTAACGGGACCTGGGCTTCAGAACATTGTCACTCCCACGAACAGACTGACTTGTAACGTTAGAATAAAGACTGATCACGCGATAGTTAGCTCGATTTTCTACTTGTCAGCCTTGTCACCGCCACGGTCGAACGGTTTTCTATATTAATGCGGCACGCAAGACAAAGTGCAAGTAACATACGTCGAAAGATAAGTTGTCGCGCACGAGAGGAGTCGCAGGTTCGCACGCACACTCACCCCGAACCGTCTTTTTACGTATTCTACACGATCATCGTATTTACCCGGGTTCGTAAATACAGCAAACTCGACGAAGGGAAAAATTAGCTTCCTTTTGTCAAAGTGATCGCGTCCACTAATATTGATTGGGCAACGCTCGCGTTCAGAGAAATTCAATAAAATTGGTTCCTTTGTGATGAGAATTCCTCCGGGGCTGCAGCAGATCCTTGCGGCTTCGGGGAATACACAAGTTCGCGGAACACAAAGCAATTAGCAAAAATGAATAATACTATTATTCCAGTTTCGTTTCGTAAGAAATCGAACGAACGGTCCCCGCGAACGGAATTCAACGTTTCGCCAGATTTTTATGAGGTGATATATGAAGATACATTGCGTACAGACGTGGAATCCATCGACGAGTTTCGCCACGATCAAACTGTAATACATACGAAAGCTATGCTGCACTGTGATTAAACTGTTCGTTTTATTGCCCTTCGTGCACTCGCACATATCGCACGTGCGTGACTTTCATAATGAACTGATAAACAGATTAATACCTATCTCGCTGTGAGCCGATGCGTCAAACTGTGTTATTTCATTATTTTCATCATTAACGAAGAGTTCTCTCGTTTATTCTTTAATCGACGAACGCAGTTTTTGACACCGCGGATACGCTTGCTGCCGCGCGAAAAAATGTTCGCGGAAGCTTTCACGTGATTAAAAATGCAATCGCAATACGGCACAGGATTTTGGCTCCCTTAGGAACGGACATTTAGGAACGCGATATTACATTATTGAAAAGTCTTCGATTTTGTTAGCAATCCGAATATTTCTGACACATCGAATTCTCTTTATTATGAAATTATTGATTTAATCAACATTTAACTATATTATTTTATTATATAAAATGAAATACGATCTCTTAATGTTCAGATTAAAAGAAAATTTTTCAAAAAGTTTGTAGCTTTGAAATCTTATACTCGTCGAAGTCGAGATTTTTTCACAAATCGAAGTTTTTGAGAAGTAAATTACAAGCAGATACGAAATCGTTTAGCTTGAACGAAGCAGCGTACAGCGAACGAATTTAGAAACGTTTCTCGAAACGGAATCTCAATTAACACGTTGACAGCCGTACCAGCACTCGTAAAGATCCTGTGTGATCGAAACAGTGTATTTTATGGAACAGAAACTGAAAAGTTAAAATTTATTATAGCGATGTGTGCTTTCACCTTCTTGCATCTATGGATCCCGGTGAAATTTATATCATTCGATATATCACTGGAAAAATTGATTTTCCAGTGTGGGCGGAGAATTGTGTCACCCATATATATCGGTGACGCGGCAGTCAAGGTGTTGAGAGAACTTTTACGTCGCCTTTTTCAACTATTCGAAGCGAATGTAGTCGGTAAATGGTCTGTGGATTTTTATTCGCTTGTGGCAAGAGTGAATTTGTCGAAGGTTATATTAACGGAAATTTCTAAAAAATCTTTGCCGCGTATAAAAGAATTCGTTTAGTCGGCAGAAAATGTTTACTTGTTCCGACCATGGAAATGAGAATTTCAAAACGATCTCTCGATTTCAAATACAGAGAGAGAATTTTTGCCGGTAAAGTAATTCCGATAAACATCATTTGAATTAACGCGTTTTATCAACGGAATACAGATTTTTAATCCCGGCAATTCAATTACGTCTGTTTAATTTTAGGTGCGCTCACAGTTTCCATTTATAAGATTGACATTGTTTAACTTTCTCGTATATTCGGTTCAACGAACGGCGTATTCATTTATAATGTTTCGATCGATACTAAACGTAAAGATAAAATTAGGTATCCGATGTCAATGAAAAATCGAGAGTGAAACCGAAAATTTAGTTTCCTACAAGATTTAAATGAGACTTCGGTTTGATGATCATAACCATAAATTCTACCTAAATCGAGAATTAGTACTAATGAAAATTCGCAGAGAATTGCGTGAAAATATATAGTAATGAATTATTATACAAAAATATAAAAATTGTGGAAAAAACTTATCAATAATAGATACCATAACTATAAACTTTACCTAAAAGTCGAGAACTAGTACTAATGAAAATTCGCAGAGAATTGCGTGAAAATATATAGTAATGAATTATTATACAAAAATATAAAAATTGTGGAAAAAACTTATCAATAATAAATACCATAACCATAAACTCTCTACCTAAGTCGAGAACTAGTACTAATGAAAATTCGCAGAGAATTGTGTGAGAATATACAGTAATGAATCATTATAAAAAAATATAAAAATTGTGGAAAGTACTTATCAATAATAGATACCATAACTATAAACTTTACCTAAAAGTCGAGAACTAGTACTAATGAAAATTCGCAGAGAATTGCGTGAGAATATATAGAAATGAATCATTATAAAAAATATAAAAATTATGAAAGAGACTCGTCAATGATAGAAGCTTATGACAAATCAAAAGAAGCATATAACGAATGAAAGGAAGTTTATAGTTTCATACCTGTCGTTTTAACTTGCATGTAAGTGAATTCATCTAAAGCGAGCCCCTCGTTAGGCCTGATCGACGTTTAATAGTCAAGCGCGATCGTTAGTGCGTTAAATTCGTATCACCAAACCGTTCACGATATTTCAACAAAGGAATCGAGCATGCGGATGTCTGAATGCTGCATCGTGATATCGCTCTCTATCACGCTGCCATCTTCGTGACCTGGTTTTTTAGCAAAAAAGATATTCCAATTCGCAGCCTTCACATTCGCCAGATCTGAACTTCTGCGACTCTTCTCTATTTCCAAAATTCGAAATTCTATCTCAAACGCCGTCATATTGGATTTTTGGGTAAAATGAAGAATCCTCGTGACAGGCCAGTTGAACGCAGTTTCCTTTGAACACTTCCGCTACTGCTAGCAAAAGTGAGAAGGTAATAATGTTGATACGCAGTTCAATTTTCACTGAAAGATTGCGATGATTGAAATAAACGGTAGCAATATAGAGATTTCTTTCTTTTCAGGATGATCTGAATGAGTTGAAAATGTCGAAAGTCCTGACATTCTTGAATTCTTCTCATCTTTTCGCTGTTTTTCACCATCTAGTTTTTGTCATAAATTGACACGTTCTATTTATTGCTTTCCCAATGCACCTAGTGTACTAAAAATACAGATAGGCAAGTATTTCTTAATTTAGCGGTATTTATGAGAGAATCAATCGGAATAAATGAATTAAAACTTCTAGCAAGCACTGAATCTGATTGCTACGAATACAAAAGCTGAAAATTCAACTAACGCAAGGTGTAAGGAGTGGTCTGTTATGTAATCATATAGATTAGCCTAAATAGATCTGAAATTATTATAAAATTTTTTCCAATGCAGGGATTATAATAAATGTTACAATTATAATAACTGTTTAAATGTGGAGATAATAATGAATGTTTCCATGTAGAAATTATATAATGAATGTTTCCGTATAGAAATTATAATAACTGTATAAATGTAGAAACAATAAAAAATGTTCCAATGTAGAAATCATACTAACTGTTTAAATATAGAAATAATAATGAATGTTTCAATGTCGAAAGAAATAAGTCAATCCCAAAAAGCGAAAACAAGTGAACAATGTAAATGTCAGTCGATTATGTTTGCTTCGATCAGGCTTGGATCGAATGGCTGACCATTGCTTGCGATTTCTACTTGAAACGACTGAATCTATTTCCTCCTCAAAATGTCTCTTAAACATATTCTGATCCCGATTTGATGTCACAGCGTATCGTAAAAAAACAACCGATTAATACCAGATCACTGATTATTTGGAGTATTATATGAAACGAAACTGGTCAATAACGGATAGACAGAAAAATGAAATACAGCTGAAGCGCACCCGTACCATCTGAAGTTGCAAACTCAATTTTCTCGAGAAGTAAACATCCCGCGAAATAAGTTTATTTTACATTTCTTATTTTTGTTTGCCCTTGGAATCATCCTCCTTTGAGTGGGGAGATGTGAAAGCAAAGGAGAAGCATGAAAACGGACTGCTTCCGTTTCCGATTCTCAGTCTCGCATTCCAGGAGACGATAAGAAAGTATGATGACGGGAGCTAAGCTTGGCAATATGGAACATCTGATTTCGTAAGCTTGCCAAAAGCGGAGGAATTTGTCAGGAAAAAAATTTGTTTCTTTTTCTAATAAAAACTGACGAAAAATAATTAAATCAACTAATAAATACAATTGAGTCCCTTCGTACAAGTATCCTCTTCGTTTGCTTTCAGATAATTGTGGAACATATTCTTAATTTTTCAACGTAACAACGTGTTTACTGTAATTGTGTATAATCTGAAAGAGTGTAGCATGTGTCCGACAGAATTATAAACAAACTTTAACACTTGGTATTCTGCATAACTTAAGTATATATAAGTCAGTGTTTCCATTACATTGAAAAGGTTGAATTTCGACAGATCAATATTTGTAGGAAATGCTTATTTATTACGTATTTTATTCTTACCCTTAGTGGCCTAAGAGTTTTTTCTATTTTTCAGAATTCAATTACATATCCATATAAGACTTTATGTATTATACAATCTATTTGGAACTATCGAGAAATACTAAAATTGTTCTCACATGCCATCCAATTGTGGAATTGTCCATGATCATAATGTAGGTCAGCAAAATAAGTATAAATACAGTTAGCACATAAGTGAACCTTTAGTCTGATTGGACGTAGGACCATAAAGGGTTAATAGATATTACAACCGTAAGTCTCCGTTTACTTGCAGAAGCTAATGGCGATGACAATGCTCCATCTGAATGAGGTTCACATTGTATATCCATATAAGAGACTTTATGGAATTATACAATCTATTTCAAATTATCGAGAAATACTAAAATTGTTCTCACATATCATCCAATTGTGGCATTCTCCATGATCATAATGTAGGTCAGCAAAATAAATATAAATACTGTTAGCACCTTTAGTCTGGTTCGGCGTAGGACCACAAAGGATTAACAGATAGTACAGTAATGCCTCCCTAATTGACGCTCAGATCGTGCATAAAAATGGTCAATTTGGGAAGAGGAGATACGATTATTCGAGCCTTGTGATTTTTTTTATAATTGTTGACAATTCGTAACTATAAAAACAAATCGCAAGGCTCGAATAATCGTATCTCCTCTTCCCAAATTGTCCATTTTCGTGCACAATTAGGGAGACTAAATTACTGTACAACCGAAAGTCTCCGTTTACTTACAGAAGTTAATGGCGATGACAACGCTCCATCTGAATGGGGTTCACATTGTAATTCGAAGAGGTGGCGATACTTTTGCACAAAGAGTTCGGGGAACACGGTGTTACAGTCGTATTACGTGCACTTACACACGGTGCCGAAGCGATAGCCGAAACACAAAACGTGTCACCTGCGCGCGGCCGTTCGACGTAAATAGCGAAGCGCATCGGTGGCTGTCAATAAACGTTACATGCGACACTGTGCCCGAGCTGGAAATACTTGCGCATTTTCACGGGAATCAAAGAACGATCGTCGAACACGTCCCCGAAATCAGACGCAAACGTCGGCCGCGCGCTGCTGCCCCGTCGATCAGGGAAACGCGTCGCGAAACTATCCCGTAGAAATAATGTTCGGCCGTGTGTATTTTTCTGCCGGGCGAATATTACGTTTTCAAACGTTCCGGGGTATCGAATCGGACGTGGCCAAGCGCCCGGAAAATGGACGCGGAAGCTTGTAAGCAAACATGTTGCCTCCAAGGCAGATATGAAATAACCCCTAAAAAAAACATCGGCGCGCGCGGGCTGCGTGAATGCGAGCGATTAAAATCCGTTGAAAGCTGTGTTTGGATGCGAAAGGTAAACTGAATCCTGTTCCCGGTCGACGAAAACAATGATCACGTAGTAACAATTACGGGGCGGTACCGCGCTGGCAAAGCGATTCCCGTCGAAAGTCCGTGTTGATATGGCCTCCTCGCCATTCGTCCGAGCCCTCTGTGGTTTCCAAGGAATCCGACCGACTCGTAACAATACAGAGAGAGAGTTTCGAAAGTATTAGGTTGTTGCGGAGTGGAATGTCCATGTAACGCGGGAAAGTTGCCAAATGCGTACCGGTCAACCGAATTGTGCTCCGAGAATTAATTCATTATTATTTATTGTGCGCTACGTTCAGCGATAAATTTCGTGTTCGCAGCATGTTGTTTCTGTGACACTGCCTCTGCCGCGAAAAAGTAATTAACAGACTGCGGGGTTTTACGTGTTTACCACAAAAATGAACGGGTGCGGTTCAAACCGGTAGACGGATTAAATGAATTTAAGAACACCGACGTTTAGTTGCTGCTTAGCGAAACGATTAAAGGAGGAACGAAATTTCTGTTCGGTGTTGCTGACCTTTGCAATCGTTTAAAAGAATTTTTATTCTGCAAAAAAATCTGCACCGTTTAATTTGTAGTTTTTGCGAACAATTTGATCTGTCTCGATCCTTGCATGATTTATAATTTGAATACAATTCGAGCGTAAGTACATATAATCTGAATGACATATAACACAAATATGATATAAGTCCATTGAAACAATATACATATAAAAAGTACATATTTCTCCTACTATACTTTCTCATTTTAGTCAGAATGGAAGTGTTTAAAAATAGTTGTACAGTAATGTCTCCCTAACCGACGCTCTAACTATACTATACCTATATATACTATATATACTATATATAACTATACATAGTATATACTATATGCTATATACTATATACTATATACTATATACTATATACTATATATACTATATGCTATATACTATATACTATATACTATATACTATATACTATATACTATATACTATATATACTATATATACTATATATACTATATATACTATATATACTATATACTAGCTATATATACTATAACTATAACTATACATATATATAACGGTAACTATAAAAATAGTTACAGATTTTCAACAATTATATATATATATATAGAGTGCCTTATTATATTAATTATTATATTAATTATAGAGCTCGTTTTTATAATTGTTGAAAATCGGTAACTACAAAAAACGAGTCGAAAGGCTCGAATAATCGTGTCTCCTCTTCCCAAATTGTCTATTTCTGTGGACAATCCGAGCGTCAATTAGAGAGACATTACTGTATAAGCCTAATCCACTGGACCATACGTATAGACTCGGAACACCATAAATCGAATAAATCGAATAAACTCGACGACCGAGCGGACAACGAACGCGTTAACACTAAACTTACGCAGCGATCGAAATAACCGGTCGTGCGTTTATCATTGAAAAATAATTGCTACCGCGGAGACTCTTTTTCCTAGCTCGAGGATAAATAATAAAAAAAGGAACGCACGCTGGCACAGAGTCCAGTTAAATTCAGAGTTATCGTCCTCGTAAAGCAACCTCTGTCAGCCATTTTCAGTGTCCGGTGTTAAAGACGGTCGCTGACAGTAACGCTTGTCCCCGGAGCAAAAAGCCGCCAATGAATCGCCGTTCGAAACACCGGGGCGGGAGAGAAGGACGCGCGACAACTGACACAACAACCCGTGAAATATTCGACTTTGTCAGCCGTCGCGGAAAAGTGTCGACAGTGAACCTCTCCGTGCAGGCAGGCTGTCGGCAGGTGGCCGAAATTGCGACACGAGCAATTTGCGAACATTATCCGAGCAGAGGTACAAAGACGTTTGGCAACGGAAGGAAGGACATTCTTTCGAATTACCGTCGTTGTTGTCTGCCAGGGACTAGGAAATTGCATTATCGCGGAATTGGCCGGGGCGAAAAATCCCGCGAGCCGAGCCACGGATTCATTTGCGTGTGTACGATGGCGCTCGCGTGTGTCCCGTCGCCGAGCCGAGCCGAGCCGAGCCGGAAAACAATTAACAGAGCGTCAAAAGAAAACGGAAGGAAGACGGGTCGGGGTGGGAAACGGGGGTGGAGCGGCGGGAGCAGCTTCGACGAAGGATGGGGAAGAACACTTCTCTCGGACGAGAGACACACGGTGTCTATTGAAACACGACTGTTCAAAAATTTAGCTAGACCCAGAAAGAGGTTGGCGCGCGGCTCGGCCGTTCTGCGGACCACTGGCACATCCCTGTCTTCGACAGCTGTCGTGTAAACGTCGACTTTGAAATAGTAGCGGCCTTAAGTCGCCGGCCAAGACTTTCGCCGGGCGTGGGTGCGCGGCACGGCGGCGAGGGGGGGGGGGCGGAAGGGTGGCGGCCGTGGGGCCGGTCGGGGGTGAAATTCTTGAAGTTCGACTTTAATGCCGGCGACCCCATTTCGAAATAGACCGTCTATTAGCGAGACCTTAATATTTCAAGGGTTTTACGGAATTTTTAAAAGGAGTAGTTCAACCAGCCCGCCATCGACGCCTACGTATCATTACCGTCGCACCTGAAAGCGGACCACGAGCCGTGACGCGCGCGCGTTTCCCCTCGCGTTAAATATTGGATCGGCGGGAAAGTAATGCCTACCAATAGCACTAACGAGCAACCATACGGCCAATATGTACTCGCGAGTCCAAAACACCGCCCGCGCGGATTCGATCGCTCCCCCAGAGCTCTCCGCTTTAACGCGACGGCCGGGCCCCGGATATTTGCTATTTTTCGTAGCCGTGTTGTTATTACCATTAAACGTCGTCATTATGCAGTTTACACTGTATAAGAATACAGCGGGCCGAGCGTATCGCGCGCCAGACAGATTTGTATTATACGAAGCCGCGTCATGCGAGTCGCATAGATCATGCGAACGGATCGTGTTTGCGTTTCGAAACACATGTTTGCGGAGGTCGTAAGAGTTAGGGGCCACACGATTGTTGAAGTGCGCTATCGCGGACTTTGGTAATTTAATGCACGTTATTAATCAGAGGGTAGACTTATGACTTATATATATATATATAGACTTATTTTTAAAACAGTCATTTTGTGGACGGATAGAAATATTAGCGACACATAACTATGGGACATGTGAAAATTAAGGAAATGCGTATTTTAGCGGTTTATTCTAGTATTATTGTTTACTTCGTATAATAACCGCTGTGTAGATTTCTACGCGTTATCTGCAGCTGCGATTCTAAGAATTTCTGCATGAAACGCATATGTAAGTAGTGAAACGTCAATAATTTGGAAGCTTCGGTATTTAACACTAAACCTACCGAGCACTAAAAGCGACGAATTTCTGTTGCTCTGTAAGAACGATAAAATCGAATCTATTTAGACTTGCCATAATTTTTATTACAACGAATACTCGGACTGTGAAATTCATTTAATAATTTCCTATGAAAAAGTCTCTATAATATCAGCAATTTTAAAATACAAAATGTAAAAATTGTTTAATGTGTTTAATGTGTTAAAATTCTTTCGTACAACTCTTGAAACACGTAAGCCGAAGCCAATATTGTCCAAAAAATCAGAACATAAAGAACATAATGAATCTTAAATAGGCATCCAGCTAACATAAGGATTAAAGTGCGATGAAATTAATTTATTTACTCTGAAAGATAAAACTTATTTCGAGAAGGATATTTGAAAACGATTCGTGTTCGTACGTTCTGCATGTAAACGTTAAATAGCAATGTAATAATTCGTTGAAACAGAAAAAGAACGTCGCCGGAACAACGTATGAATTCAATTATCTGATTTCACGTACCCTTTATAAGTCGTGTACGTACGCTTGGATTAAGAACATGGATACTTAATTCCTTGGTACACGTTATACGTGACCTGTGTACACATGCGCTAAAAGCATGTTCAAAATTTCGAGATTTATGGAAACTACTGCAGGAACAATGTGTCTGCGTTTTGTTTTACAGAAACTGAGGAAACTAAATCGACCGCGATCTGTATCTTGAAAAACATTTAGAATACAAAATAACATCGTGTTATATATCGTAATTATCATTTTTGAACTGATTTTTCAATGTTTGCGCAATTTGAAATTATCGTAACCGTATTTCGAGGGATTGACATTAAATAAAATTGATTTGTCGTCACGAATGAGTTCGGGAAATTCAAAGCAAAATTCGCAGCTTTCGTCGAAGCTTATACTTCACGAATTGTTGCAACTTTATTGATAATACATGAAATGCCTCAGCATAGTCACGCAGTATAGATTGTATAACAGCATCGTAAATGTTAACAACAACGATTGCCGACGTATCCGTATTGTGGACACGATCGCAAAAACAGAAATTGGACCGGTTTCTACCTATACGAGATTTCGTTCCAGTAAAAATAACATATAAATTGTTAAAGTGTATTTCAGATTTTATTTCGCCGCGTTTTGCATATTGTTGCGTGCCACGGATGCATTAAGCCCCGTAATGCAATAATAATACGGGTTTATTTCGCATTGCACGAATGCAACGACAGGACAAAGGAGGCACGAGGGAAGTGATTAAAAATAGGCGATAACAATAAGTGTAAAGTGTTAAGTTACGAAGAAAATAAGCCGCTTTATTAATATACACGACGAATCGAGTAACTGGGGCGGACTGCGATTCTGTTTCTGCCGCAAATGGAACAAAATTACAGACGGCAATTTCGCATTATCGTGCACTATCGACGAGCAGTTTGATTTTTATAGAAGCGCATCGACGCGGTAGCAAAATGCAATTTGCCCTCTTTTTATAAATAGAACGTTACAATATTTTTGCATTGTTCGATTCATCGTGCCATTTCGAAGCAGAAAATGTTGGGACACGATATCGTACAATAATATTATCGTATAATAATTAATATTTTGGCTGATCTGATATTTTTCTTTCCCGTTCGCAAGCATTTCAAAGCCCGCGCGAGGCTTATTTCTGCTATGCAACGATACCGTGTGTACAACACAAACATAATACATAGAATCGACTACGCAAAGCTAACGTTGAAATATTATGAAACGCTGCTGGCATGTTTACTAAGAGTGCCATTGTGCTGCTTCATAATATCAAGAAATATAAACAGAAACCGGCGACGAAGCAGTAACAATAAAAACTGTGACATCGTTTGGTCTATTTGTTTGAGTTCTAGACTCTTGAGATTTTTAAAGGACCATCCCGAACAAGCTTGGAAAGTTCAACGAAATTAATATTTCGCTGCCGACGTTTTTAGTTAATCGTAAAACGTCCGTTTTAATCAACGTTTTAAAAATAAATCGGGAAAAATTTGTATCTCGTATAATAGCATTGTTACTCTCGTAAATCGGTTAAGAACAATTTTTCTCGTGTCAGAAATTATCGGTAGTTCACCTAGATTCTGGAACAGTTGAAGAACAGTCGCATATACAGTAGCATACGAGTTCTACTTGGCACACAGTCCGCTTATGTTCCAAAAGTCCGTTCTGCTACCTTTCGGAGCAATACGAAGTCGTTCTCTCTTGTAACCGAGCATCGCGCCCCGTCGGCGATAGTTTTTCGCGAACGAAGGGAACATGATTGCTGAAGCGTCTGCTAACACGACCATGCGATTCTTATGGCATTTCTTGAGTCAGAAACGACTTACATCTTGTAACTCGTTTCCTGTCATCGTTAGTTTTACTATTAATTTTTCTAACTACTGTAACGAACATTTCATAAAGGAAGATACATAGATTGAATATTGCGATAACATAAAGAAAACAGTACAAAAAAACTCAGTTTAAACACGTTTATGATGATAACTAGAGTACGAATCTTTATGCAAAATAAAAGTTGTCTGCATCGACTGCAAGATGCAGGAGCTTTAATAAAAATTTATTCCTTTTTTTAATAATTCTAACACGTTGTATATAATACAATAGATTAAATTTGTCGTATAAATTAAATTCTTTAAATGCCTTAACCACGTTGAGTTCGATTTACTCCCCTTTGTTGTAAGTGCATGAAATCCGTAGTCTAATGACTTTATGCAAAATAAAAGTTGTCTACATCGACTGCAAGATGCAAGAGCTTTAACAAAAATTGATTCCCTTTTCTTAATAATTCTAACGCGTTGTATATAATACAATAAATTAAATTCTTTAAATGCCTTAACCACGTTGAGTTCGATTTACTCCCCTTTGTCGTAAGTGCATGAAATCCGTAGTCTCTCTCTCTCTCTCTCTCTCTCTCTCTCTCTCTCTCTCTCTCTCTCTCTCTCTCTCTCTAATGACTTTATGCAAAATAAAAGTTGTCTACATCGACTGCAAGATGCAGGAGCTTTAACAAAAATTTATTCCTTTTTTCTTAATAATTCTAACGCGTTGTATATAATACAATAAATTAAATTCTTTAAATGCCTTAACCACGTTGAGTTCGATTTACTCTCCTTTGTCTTAAGTGCATGAAATCCGTAGTCTCTCTCTCTCTCTCTCTCTCTCTCTCTCTCTCTCTCTCTCTCTAATGACTTTATGCAAAATAAAAGTTGTCTACATCGACTGCAAGATGCAGGAGCTTTAACAAAAATTTATTCCTTTTTTCTTAATAATTCTAACGCGTTGTATATAATACAATAAATTAAATTCTTTAAATGCCTTAACCACGTTGAGTTCGATTTACTCTCCTTTGTCTTAAGTGCATGAAATCCGTAGTCTAATGACTTTATGCAAAATAAAAGTTGTCTACATCGACTGCAAGATGCAAGAGCTTTAACAAAAATTGATTCCCTTTTCTTAATAATTCTAACGCGTTGTACATAATACAATAAATAAAATTTACTGTATAAATTAAATTCTTTAAATGCCTTAACCATGTTGAGTTTGATTTACTCCTCTTTGTCTTAAGTGCATGAAATCCGTGGTCTAATGACAACGATTAAATAGCTTTATATTTCTTTCGTCGGTTTTCGCGAATAAATTCTCAAAAACGCGAATTTAAAGATGACTGTACCGAAACGATGTGCATAAAACTAATTGAATTTCCTTGTCGCGGAATATAAGATTGATAAGATTGATAACATAAGATGACGTTGGCAAAGCAGATAGTAAATGTGTTAACGCTAGTGTCAACAAGGTATGCGCAAAATGGAAGGAACATGTTTGTCACGGCCAAAAGACGATTTCCAGCGGATTTAGGTTACCGACTTCTCCGAGTAAGGCGTAGAGGTCCTTTAATAAACAGTAGACCCCGAGGTCATGCTACAACATCTTCCAGGCACGAAGATCTCCTTGGAAAAGTCGATTCATGCTCTGACAAGGGGAGAGCTAAGATTGGTTTTTTTTCACGAGAAATAGAGTCCCCTGTATTCAAATTAACAGACGGACAGAAGGCGCTCTTTTTCACCCTTGACAACACAGTTATGTGAAACGATAAATAAATTTTATTCATGAGAATTTTTTGCATACGAGTTTGCATACGCAAAATTATATAGACCTTTAAATATAATATATTCTTCAACTCGTGTTCTTTCCTAATTTTTGTAAGACATAAATACAACGGAAACGTGACTGATGAAATTTGTAAAGTCAAAATAAACTCATTCGCATCGTTCATAAATAATAATACGACCCGCTGGATGTCCTACATATTCAGAAGCTGCGATAAATGTGTAAATGGACGAATAAAGCTTAATAGAATTTATAACATTTATGTCATAGCAAAGCTATTCTTGCGATACCATCTTAAAAAGAGATTGCTCGATTGTATTAACGTAACTGCTCTGTTCATGATTAAAAGTATAGCTACTAAAAAATTTATTAAAAAATCTTCAGTAGGAAATCATGAGTTTTTGATACGCATTGAGGAAGTTCCTGTTTCAGTGGAGATATTTTCATAGATTCTTATTACACTAATGTTAACAATTTCTTGGTTTCATTTCATATACATACGATAACGCTAAATGATTTTCGTCGTTACAAAAATATCTACACGAACTATCATTTCTATTATGCGACACTTTCAAAGTTTCAAGATACAACTGTGGATAAAGAATTCAAAATAATTTCGAAAATATTACGAATTCCAACAGGATCTTTCACAAGGACACTTTCGAAAGGTTAAACCACGAGATCGAGAAAAATAATCCACTTGTTCCACTAAAAAAAAGGTAGAGAAATTTCTCTCAAGCGAATAGCCGCCAGTGGGGACTGTGTTAATGGAGCAGTTCATGAATGTCACATGACATACTTTAGCCGGAAAATTATTCGAAGAATGTCGAATATCATAGACGACGAGGCCTGTGCAATAATTTCCGACATCGACGAATTTTTGTCGTACCCTAACGCCGTACCGAACGATTACCGTTCTCCCTCGAATTTAATATTCGATGACGTGTGCCGTGCCACGTAGAAACGGAGCGACCTGTACCGTGAGATCCTACGGAAAAGAAGGAACTGCCGATTGGATTGCTTGTCCGGGACTCTAGCTCAGATCTTTTGTTTGCCGGACAACTGTCCTAACAGATTGAGCTATTCAGGCCATCGACGAATTCTTTCTCAGGTTGATACTCAGAGTGACTCTCCGGGTCCGTTGGATAAATTCGGTCTCTCCTCCTCGCGCTTCATCTCCCAAGGGTTTCGAACAACGCGAATACAGAACAAAGAAATATTTAATTGTTGCATAAATTAAATTCTGCTGGCCATTCGATCGACCCTGCTAAGATAGTGGAGCCAGTTACCGTGGAACAACTAATTACCGTGCCTTTTTGTTTATTTTCAAGCATAATCAACGTTATATTTACCGAATGCGGAACGATGAGCCATAATCGAAAAATCGTCGATCTTTGAACTCTTCTCACATCACGTGACAAAATTTTATGACATTCAGATTGCGCTCTTCTGAAAGGCTGAAGTTTCTACCTTCTCTTCTTTGAACTTCGTTTTATCAAAGCGCCCCTGAAATTAGTTTTATCGTACGTTATTATAAAACAGTGAGTGAGAAACTGAGATTACTCTGCGTACTTCGAAATGTTACAAATTTCGACGATTCTACAGAGTTTGAACTATTTTTTATCATCCTTACGAAAGCGAGCTTTCTCTTTACAATGACTTCTCAAAAGTCAATCTGCGTTTTCTTTTCATACAACGCTGTTTAAAGAATGTTTAAGCGAAGATCGTACAGTTTTATCGTATCTATTAAATTGCATGAAAATTAATAATAACGTTTAAAAATCTATGGTTTACGAGTTCATTAAAATTTGTTTAAGGGTTGATTATAAAATGGGGAAATAATTCGAAAGCCACGGATTTTAGAATATAATTTGTTTTGCATTTTAATGGTTACAATGCAACGTTGCAGCTTTCGTTTCATATTTCTTTAAATAACTTCATTATAGAATAATTAATATGTGGAAATCGTATCCAGAACGTTTCATGTTAATGTATCATCGGTGTTCTAACGATGAAAGCTTGTTTTTAAATATTTTCGGAAAAATTGTAGAAACGAGAATGATTAAAATTATACACGATTAATCTTTGCACTTTATGTCGCTACGATCGATCAAAATCTAATTACAACTGTTATCGGTTACAACAAAAAGATCCACGAATTCGATGCGATTTGGTGAATGTAAGAAAAGTTGAAAAGCTGCGATCGATCATAGCGATTACTAGAACTGGGAATCTTTATTGGTTTGTAGCTCATAAAAATTTCCGAAAACAGTAAAGTTAAACGTTCGATAAAATTTAGTACAGTTCCTAGATGTTCCCTATCTGGAAGAATTACTACTACAGGAAATGGAATTCTACTTGCCTCTACTTCCTCGAAAATCGTCTATAAAAATAGAAGTTCGCATAAACATCCGGACTAATTACTTCTTCGACGCAAATTCTGATTCACGTAATTCTGATTCGGTGCATCAGCACGATAGTTAATTCTTAATCTTTCGTGCAACAAATGTATAGCTTTCGTAATTCGCAATATAAGTGACGAATTAACGTCAATTTATTTATTGAAATTAGTAGACTTAGATGCTATGCTCGAAATAAGAAAATAATAAACATTTTCACGCGTAGGTAATATAACGCTCTGATTAGTATCTATAAAAATCTACTAGCAGCCATAAAAATCTCGTAAGGGTAGAACGATTTTCTTAATCATACAGAAACTTATGAACCAGAATTTAGCACGCCGGCTACTCTTTTAACCGTTTTATATCTCGAGGAACTTAATTAAACTTGTTTCACTCAAACCCTTATCTACAAAAATGAATATTTAACTTTGAACGAAAACTTTATCTTCCATGTATGAGCCACGACGTAACAAAGTGTTGGAGAATATATATATTAAGAAGCAAATTTTTTTAATAATCACGCAAAGTCGTAACTCCGATAAAGATTCAGTTCTATTTAATGACCAGGTATTTGGTTGATGAAAGTTGACGAGTGATAAACTCTTTTTATGATGATGTTTAGAAGCAGGTGAAAAATCCTATAAAAACAAGCTGATTTAGTTAGCGAACCCAACACTGGAGGGTTCTAGTTTATCACAGTATTTAATTCTTTCAAATTCTAAAAATTCTAAAAATTCTAAAAATTCGTTTTACGCAAATGTATTATGATAAAAATAAATCTGTAAAGACGAACGAAGACTTATGTCATTTGTATGCTGAAACTAATGAATCTTCAATAAGCCAATTTTATTAACCCTTTATACTCACATACAGACATTACTTCTGACCTAATATTTTCATTCTGTGTCATCGTTATCGACTCGTTTATATGAAATCAAGTAAATTTACCGATACCATATTTAAGTTTTTGGCAATTTATCGAATGTAAACAGATTTAGGAATGTTAACATTCTTGCGAATTATGGTATGGAAATTTTTAATGGTGCCTCAGGTTCGTCACAGGAGTACAAAGTGTTAAAGGATTAGGTCGAGTACAAAGGATTATTATCTCGTTTATATGAAATCAAGTACATTCACCGATACTATATTTAAGTTTTTGGCAATTTATCGAATGAAAACAGATTTAGGAATGTTAACATTCTTGCGAATTATGGTACGGCAATTTTTAATGGTGCCTCGGATTCGTCACTCGAGTACAAAGTGTTAAAGGATTAGGTCGAGTACAAAGGGTTATTATCTCGTTTATATGAAATCAAATACATTCACCGATACTATTAATATTTAAGTTTCTGGCAATTTATCGAATGTAAATAGATTTAAAAATGTTAACATTCTTGCGAATTATGGTACGGCAATTTTTAATGGTGCCTCGGATTCGTCACTCGAGTACAAAGTGTTACAAGAATTACATGTTTCCAACAGCTGGTTATAAATACTCTGATTTAAGACTATCGCGGTCACGCCCGCCTGACAGATACGGACATGACTCACCTGCAGATTTGTGCATGCCCTGTTCTGATACTGGCCACTCATTTACTCTATCCGCCGAACCGAACAATTTATTCGATGGTATCTTATCTTGGAAAGTATATTTTCTGGTAGCAACAGCTTTCCGTGTACACTGATGACTAAATAACGATAATTGTTACGGCTGCTCCTACCATCGTTGCCCGCTGATTGAATCAGTTTTCGTGCGGACATCACGAACCCCACACCTTTCGCGAACGTTTCACTTTAACTTTTCCAATCCCTCCAAAAATGCCGGATCGGATATTATTCGCGCCACTCTAGTCACGATCATTTTCTGCGATCAAACGAAAAATCGTGCTGAGTCTTTCTAGCTTCGCGGTGGCGCAATTTGAAACCTTTCTCGACTCGGGCAAATCACAATATTTCTGGTGCGATATTTTTATCGGTTTGCGAAGACAAATTACAGTATTTTTCGCGTAATATTTTCAGCGGTTCCAAAGGTTGCATGTCAATTCGATCTCACAGAGTTAATTCAATTAAGTCTGCACGTATCTCAAATTGGACACACGAAACGCGCCCATCCATCACTTTAACACATTACATGTAACCGCTTATTTCGCCGACACTTCTCGTTCACGGTGTTTGAAAAATTACACTGCCCGACGTCGATTCTGCGTTTCGAGCGCTGGCGGATGATCTTTAACACGAATCCGAATGTCATTCTTATCTGCCATAAGTTCTCGAGAACTTTGAAGAAATGCCAAGTTTTCTACTTTAGGAAGTTCTGCTGCTTTAACCGCGAATGTTTTACGAATGATTCTTACGCTAAACGATTCTGCAAACTCGCCCAAGTAAAATGGTATACCATTTATGGTATATCATAAACATTCGAACGTGTAAATTGAAAAGTGTCCGAGGAAATCGATGCGTTAAAGGTAGCGCGCTCTTTACAATCAATCTTTACACACATCGAACTGTCTATGTTGTTAAACCCGTTGAAATTGATCCGACGATGTTGCTAATCGCTGGACTGCAAATATTATGCATTCGTAACAAAAATGAGATGATCGATTGCAAAATAGCAAAGGCGTTCGAACAACTTGAAAATATTATCGCATTAAAACTATTAACTCTTGCGATTATAATGAAGACAATATATATGACGACGATATTAATATATAATGTATATTAATTATATTATATTATATATTCAATATACAGGGTGTCCCAAAAATGTCTCGCAATCCGGAAATGGCGGGTTTCTCGGATCATTTGAAGCAACTTCTTTCTTTACAAAAATTTTCTCCGAGGCACCGTTAACGAGTTATTAACGAAAAACAGTGACCAATGTGAGGCCAGCTCAGCTGGCGCTGTTGGCTCGGCAGCCTCGCGCCAACCGAGCTCGCCTCTTATTGGTCACTGTTCTTCGTTAATAACTCGTTAATGGTGCCTCGGAGAAAGTTTTTGCAAAGGAAAAACTTGCTTCAAATGACCCGAGGAACCCGCCACTTTTGGATTGCGAGACATTTTTGGGACACCCTGTATAATGAAGACGATATAATGAAGACAATTTTTGTTTCGTATAAAGAAACCGGTCTTTATAAATGCACTTTCTTTATAAATATTACAAGACCGCAATTTTCGTCTATGTATTGAACGAATGATCGATCACGTAACAACACCGACGAGCACAATTGTGTATTATCATTCTATAATGATCATTTTAACCGATCGTTACGAAGAAATCCGCGCGGTGCGCAGAAACTGTGCGAGTTGTAACTATCCAACCTGTTTCTCTCCGCTCTAACGATGTAACTTAAATCTTATTCCAGTTACGAATAATAATCGGTCCAAGTTAAATGAGATTGTTATACGCGATTTATTCAACCAGTCGGACAGTGGTTGTACTTTTTACGGCCGCGGTTTCATCGGGGCTCACCTCACGGTCCGACCGTCTCGCAGTGAAACGCGATTGCCGGCTCGCCCGTACGCGCGGTCGGTGTAAAAATCAATATTTCTCTCTATTGGTCCGTGGATTTCGGAAGAAACGAACAGAAGCACGGCTCGCGATATAGAGAATCTTAATAGTATCCATTCTCTGAATTGGATCGATTTAAATGGTTCCGAATTAAAACAGCAGCGAACGCAATCCGATAGCGTCGAACGGATCCGAATGGAATCAGTTGAAATTATCCGACGGTTCGGATGGAGGTTTCATCCTGAGTTGCAACCTATGTTCCTCCATGGATGCGCGATCCAGTATGTATAATTGAAGCGCATAATCATTAGACCACCGTACACGGCATCCCGCTCTACTATTTAATGGAGTGTTTGGCTTTCGGCTTTCTTTTAACGCAACGGTGATTGCTAATCAGTTCGTTGCCTCAATATTGAATTTTAACGATTGAATATTTCATGTGCTTACAAGGTGCCCGATTTGTTCGTTAGAAGCACGTTGACGACGTCAAGCAGCTTATTTGATATTATCGAAGCTCTTTCTTCGGTACTGTAATGCGATCATAAATTAATAGATTTTTATAATTACCTTGTTAGTTTGGTTACGGTTTTTTGTTGAAGCATCGTCGATCTACAGGTTAAAAGAAAATTCGTTAAAAAATTAATGCTATCGGTCTTGAAGCGTTTTAAATAACATTATACGGTCCTCAGATTGCAAAATATAAAATCAGTCCCCGAAGTTGAAGGATAAACAACTGTTTGATAAAGCGACTTCAGAGGAAAAGAGAATAGCAGAGGAAACTGAACAATACAAGTTAATTTGTCATGGTAACTCGTATAACTAAAACGGCTTGTTACCACGTTCACCATCGGTCTCGCGTATTTGCAACGATTACGCTGTTGTAATTCGCGTTAAGAAAATTAGTTATACGCGCGCTGTTATTTCAAGCAACAACGTATACACGGTTCCATTCAAGAAGTTAATGAGATTTCCCCGTTACATTTTCCAACGTATTACACAAACGATACACTTCGTTTGATCCCGCAGGGAAAGTAGATAACAAGTCGGACGCGTGCAAAACCTTTTTAAAAAATATCTTTCGGACGCGTCGGTGTTTCTGCAAAATGTCAGCACAAACTTTCGCGAATAATTACGTAAACCAAACGTAATCGCGAACGACCTTAAATTGGCATAAAAATAAAGGATGTTTCATCGGTCTACGATGCTCGACGAAAAAAATTAGCAAACTGTCGGACAGCCCTGTTTCCGACGTATCGAGCGCCACAAAAAAAAGCTCTTATTTACAACGCGGCGCAGCGACCTCTCGACAAATCCCAAGATGGCAAGAGGATCGGTGGCACAAAGCGATCCACTTTGCTGCACGTGAAACCCGAACGAAACGCGAGCGGTCCACGCGGGGCGAATTTTCGAACGCGAATCAATATGGCACGCATCCTCGAAGTAGGACATTCGGCCCGGATGCATTTTACCGTGTGTCGGCGTCGCGACGCGTAGCTCGCGGTAAACATCGCGCCGGCTAAATCGGCGCGTGGCTGAGAATCATCCCTGGGAACCACGGGAAACGAACACGCAGAATCCCGCGGTCCGAGAAACGTCCGGGCGACGTCGAATTTATTCACAGACGTTTGTCACTCGGCTCGATTGATCCTGGCTTAAGGTAATCTTCCAGCGACGGAGACGAAGAGAGAAAGTGGAGACAGAGAGATCGAGGGAGAGAGGGGGGAGAGAGACAGAGAGGGAGAGAGAGAGAAAGGGAGAGGAAGAGGTACGTTCTGCGCCCTCCTCTAGATTTATAGCGTTATCGAGTAGAGGTTTCACGGGTTTGAAACTCACCTTAAGACGCCGATCTCAGCTCCGTGCTGAACCTCGAGACCGGTCCCTTATCCCGATTCTTCTTATATCCCACTTTACTCGACTGCGCTCGTCATCGGGACGCAGCGCGACGATTCGATTCGATGTCGACATCGATTTTCTCATAAGAGGACACCGAAACGAATACTCGAGCGAGCCGGGAGCACCGGGAGTCCTTGAATCTCTTTAAAAGATGCCGTCGCCTGCCTTCCCTTATCTCGTCCCTTACCTCGTCCTTGGGACCGAGTGCTATGGCCGGTCTCCGCTCGGTTTATGCCGCACCGATGCGACTTCTTCTTCGATACTTCCCGCGACACTTCCCCCGTACACGACCGTGTTGCCCCGAACGTTTCTTTCGACGAGGGTTAATCAAAAACTACTCGGAACTTTATTCCCTTCGCGAAACTACCGACGACACGTATTTCGAGCACGTTTGCTTTGGTGCCGCGATTCTGTAGTTCCCGGCACGAGTGTCCATAACACCGGATGGGTCGAGTTTTCGTCGGCTTTGCGCAGATCGACTGTGATTGGCCGAGCTTCAGTTGCGGGCCCTCTATCGGGATAAACTTGTACCAGCGTTACATTTAGACACCGAATATTGCACATTTATCTCCTTTGAGTTATGGACATTCTTATACTCCTTTATTATTTACGCACCTTTTTCGAACTTCCCATCGTTTTTAGATCACTGAGCATCAGATAATTATGGACGAACCAGTCGAAATCACTGTTTCTTTTTTCATTTTTCCTTCATAGTGACTGACATCGCAGAAATGCGTTTACGAGACATTTTACCGTACGAAGTTTACGTAAATCCAATTTCGTCAATATTTCAAAACAATATGTTATAATTATAGTTATTATATATGTAATTTATAATTATATTATAATTATTATGTATTATTATATATTACATATTATTATATTCTTATATATACAGGGTATCCCAAAATTATGGCACTTTCGGTAAATTAGAGATTACTGAGGTCATTCGAAGCAACTTTCTCCTTTACAAAAATGTTCTCCGAGGCATCGTTAACGAGTTATTAACGAAAAACGCTGACCAATGAGAGGCGAGCTCGGTTGGCGCGAGGCGGCCGAGCTAACGGCGCCAGCGGTCGAGCGGCCGAATCCCAGCTCATCTGGCGCGTGGCGGCCGAGCCAGCGGCGCCAGCGGTCGAGGCGGTCGAATCCCAGCTCAGCTGGCGCGAGGCGGCCGAGCCAGCGGCGCCAGCGGTCGAGGCGGTCGAATCCCAGCTCAGCTGGCGCGAGGCGGCCGAGTCAATGGCGCCAGCGGTCGAGCGGTCGAATCCCTCGCCTAGTGCCAGACGAGCTCGCCCCCCATTGGTCATTGTTTTTCCTCAATAACTCGTAAACGATGCCTCGGAAAAAATTCTTGTAAAGGAAAAAGTTACTTCGAATCACCTCAGGAATTCCTCATTTTCCGGAAATACCATGATTTTGGAACACCCTGTATATCATAATTCACCGTAATAAAAGCTCAAATCGTGCACAAGAATGGACAATTTGGGAAGAGAAGATACGATTATTCGCGCCTTGTGACTCGTTTTTATAGTTATTGACATTCGGTAACTATAAAAATGAGTCGCGAAGCTCGAGTAATCGTATCTCCTCTTTTTAAATTGTCTATTTTTGTGTACAATCCGAGCGTCGATTTGGGAGAATTTAGAATTTACTATACGTCTGGGTCCGTCGGTTCGTCGTTGAACAACGGACGAAAATAGGAACGTCTCGATGAAATGAAAGCGGAAAAATGAATTTCGCGAACTACAAGAGCGTAAATATAAAATGTGAAAGAAGAAAATAAATTTGATGGTCCGCTGATGATTTTTTAACAGCGGAGTCGTTACATACAGTCGTAACTTTTGTTCGATGGGTTTCGCTTACAAATTTATGATAGTCGTTACGGGTCACTCCACTCTTCGTGTCTTGTTCTCGACAATATTTATGGCATTGTACGTTTCCACGGTTTGACTGCTTCCTATTCTCCGCGCGACTGTACTTCAACGTCGCTGTCTTCGAAATATTTTCTTACAGCACGAATCCCGCGTATCGCTGCTGCAGCGTTTTCATAGGCGATTTTATTCCAAACGAGGCAGCTTTTACTATCTCGCGCGGTTTTTAATCGAACGAGAATGGCAGAAGTTTTTGCGGTGTTGTGGCAAACCGGGTTTCAGCCACAGATATATTAGAGTATGTATTTAGAAGCGCAAGCCGACCGAGACCGGAGTTTCGGTGGAAAAGCGTGGGACAAGGTCGAAAAACTAAGTTTCGAGAAAGTCGCGTTTAAAGTTTTCCAAACCTACGTGTCACCAACGACATCCTTTAAAACTCTGCAACTTTTACAATTTTGGTAACTTATATAAAATCTCTTATCGAGTACATTCTCGATAATAGGAACATTGAGGTGACGTAAAGAAATTGGTCTTTGTCCCACGAAATTAGAAGTTTTCTAGTTTCTTCAGCCGTACAGGATAAACCACAAATATTTGTCTAGCTATAAAAATGAGTTTTAAAAAGTGCATAAAAAGGAATGAATCTAATAACTTCCACTTTCCAATTTATGTGAACGAAAATGCATTAAATATCGTATCGCAAAATATTTGCAGAGCAAGTATTTCCACAGCGAAGTATTTCAATTTTCCGTATTTTGTGAAAATTCTATTTCTTGCTCTAAATTACTGTTCTATTTTCAGCTGTGCGCAAAAATTTAAATGTGTTTTCCGTCGAAAAGCCAAATATATTAATAATAACCTTTTCTAAAGTGGAAATTGACGTCAAGCGGGGAGATAGCGGAAAGATACCAAAAAATATAATATTTTTTCCTGACCTAGCGTTGACACGAATTTCTCAATCGCATATAATCAGGTTGACCAGAAATGACAAGAATATTACTTCATTCGAAACGCAGACCGACGCGAAAATTGAGTCTGTGAAAAAATAATTGCGGTTTTCGTTGCTTTAACCTTTTAACGTATCTAAAGATAAATTGCAAAGAACACAGCGCACTATATCGATTTGTGCAAATGGTATTTGCTTTCGTTGCTTCGCAATATCCATCCGGTACAGTTCAGACTCACAATGTAAAAATGCAAGTGATTGTATAGTCGGTGTGCATGCAAATGGTTTTTGTTTGTACACGTGAAATGTATTTTCTCGCACGAGTATAATCTTAACGTTCGAACGGCGGACCTTTTTGAGAAAAATTGAACCGAGTACGTTCAGTAACATTTGTAATTTTAAGACGAAAGATGCGGAAAATTTAAAATAATTGTAGGACACTAAATGATTAAGTAGCAAAATTTATACTTTCGATCAATATGGACCCGAGCACCGTCGTTCGAATGTTAAAGCAGTCACTTGATAAATGTAATAAACAAACTTTTAAACAAACTAATAAACACTTCATAAATGTAAATAAACAAAATGTTACGTGTAGAAAGTCTAAATGTAAAAAGTGACTAAAACCAAATGCACATGCTACGCACATGTATGAGTAAAATAAAGAAGGATAATAAAATAAATAAATAAATAATAAAATAATAATAACATATATATATAATATAAATTATAAAATAATATATTTATTTTATTATATTATATTATATTATAAGGAATATATTTATATATATATTTATTGTATTATATCGTATATAATAAAATGATAATAAACGATAATAATTTTAATAATATTTAAAAATAGGCTGCAATTGCGGACTAAGACCGTCCCTAACTGTATCTTTAGAGAAGATAAAAGTTCACACAAGCTAAAGGCCATTTCCGGGCTGCGAAGCCGAAATAAATATTTCTATTCTATTTCCTACTCACGTACGTAACCGGGCTGCTAAGAAATTCTTAAAAAGAGCATTTCATTTTAAAAAAATTAGGGTCATCGCGCATTTTCTGTCCACGGTAGACAGTTGAGCGGTCGTGGGTCCAGAGTGTTAAAAGATGTCTTAAGACGCGTTACGTTTTACAACGACGATGGTTTACAATTAAGAAAATGTATCTAGGGAATCTCATTTTTCTGAATTAATGACTTCACCGCTATAAAAATACGCCGCTGACATAATCCTTTCAATTCAGAGATCCCCATCTAACATAAACACTTCCTGAAAAACACTTTAATCAAACTGGGTTAATTAGAATTGTTTAAAAGTAAGATTATTATCTCGCGACGTGAAATGAAACGAAGTTTCCAGCGAACCTAACGTATTCCAAAATCGCGATCAAACTAAAGAATTTCATTCTGCAATTATACCTTGCGACCTATATACGAAAAAAAAGCAAAATTGCCCGGCCATTCTTTGTCGGTCTTAATAGCTATCGAAATTATGAAGTTTCAGCGAATCCGCTTTAATCGAAGCGAACGTTCGCGACTCTCGATAACTCTCGAAGATGAACTTCAAATTGGATACAAAACTCCGGTTCGTTTGTATGCGATTTACAACTTCGATAAACATCGGAGTTCGCGGATTACGACGGGGCCCTCGCAATTAGCCGTTATTTAATTACCAGCATTAAAATGCTTCGTAAAAAAAAGAAAAACCGCCAAGTCCGGGCATAGTTCCTAACAAATTTAAAGAACATCTGGATTTTCTCAACGCAGGGTACGCGCTGTAAACTTTGCCCCGAGGGCAAAGATAACTTCCATCTCGAAGCACAGAAAGCAGATGTCGAAACGTAAATTGATTGTGCGCAGCAATATCGAATGATAAAACGATCGTGTAAACGATACATTTCGGGGGGCGTGTGTGTACTGAAATAGTTTGTTCAGCAAACGACAGGAATCGCATATTGCTGCGGATGTTTATAAAAATCCAATACCGCTGGACCAACCTGCGAGTCGACCGGATATTCGTTTCCTTCCATCAGGCTAAGCCACGAACGCCGATCAACCTAACCGGAAATTGATGCTTAAGTCTTCCAGATATCTTACGTTCCTTGGGAAGTAATAATTCTATTGTTAGAAAGATGTTGTTCTATTGGTACATATATTCTTACATATGTTACATATATTATTGGTACATATATGCACTCGAATGACGATTGTCAATCGCCACTGACATTTTTCAAAAGAACTTTTACGTTACTAAATTTTCTCATATTTCGAGCAACGTTAAAAGTGCACGTGTAGCATAAGCCGGTAGGCTCAATATCATAAAATGCAATATATCATGTAAAATCGAAATAATGTAGGTCGAAAGAAATGTTTCGATTTTGGAGCTAAAATAGCTTCGAGTGCAAAGTACGATATCTTTCGCTGCTATCTCGAGTGGCACTTCTTTAACACTATTTTTATTTCTATTTTAATATTAGATTACATACAGATTATTATTATATTATTATACAGAATATATTAGATTACATTACATTTTAATATTATTTAGATTACATAGAAAACATAGAACATAAGAAATAAGTTCCTTTAATTTCTTCGGTGAAAATAATGTCAAATATAAATGATTGAAATCTACGTTCATTGCAATAATCAAATAATGGCAACGGAAAAGTTAAATTTTATTTTGATTTGAAAAAAAATATATTCATATATCATATATGTATATTTAGTAGATCACAATCCAAATCATCATAACGAACTTCAGACTTCAAACTACTTTTGTCCGAATGTTATTTATTTCCTATCGAGACCAAAGAATTATTCCAGTATTGTTTCTGCCTTCTACTTAATGCAATGCTTCAATATCTGTATGGAAGGAATTATAAATTTTAAGTTGGTTAAATTGTAGGGAAAATAGAGTAAAAGTGAACTGTTATACGTAATTCTAGATTAAATTAGGTTCCCTCGTTCGGAGACTGTTTTCGATGCTTATGGTTTTTCTAACATTTGCCATTCGTTTCTCGTTTACTTGTTCTTACTTACGGTATTAGCGTGTAACGTCGACAGTTACAACGTCCTCGATTTCTAAAGGAAAACAAAACAGAGAATAATCTTGTCCGATGTTTCAAGCTTCGCGTTCCACCAGCGTTTCCGTAGTTATGTGAATTAACCGGGAACGAGTAAGAGCTCCAGTTTCTACGTCTGAAGTATCCATGGAAAAAGTCCTGATGCACTTTCCGCTAAAAGACCGATCCCGTAAAATAACATATCGAATTACTTGAAAACATCTAGCCGGTTGCCAAGCTAAGGTACTGTTTTACATTTTAAGCTTAATACGCCGAGCCGAGTCGTATTCGCAAATAAATTGAACCGGCCAGTTTACTTTAATCCCGATTCTAGCGGTAACGAATATTTCATTAAATAAAATTCCGACTGCCGCATTTTATCACGAAATTTTCGCTGCCAGATCGTGCAACAACGTCCTGGCTGAACTTTGTTCATGACGAACGCGGCATACGCGTTACTTGTCAAGTTGTGCCAGCGCGATAAAATAATCAAACGAAATCTATGTTTCGGGAAAAATTATTTCCTATATATCGAGGAATTTCGAGGCATGTATTTCGGCGATATTGTTGTGGACATTTGTCGGAATTCGGTGGAGAGACGTGACTTCGTTATTCCGCTTTGTTACCGCCTCCGCCATCTTTCAAAATGACCAGCATGAGGCGAGCTTTGACCAGCGGCCAAATTTCAACTCAAAGACGGGCTTCTTTCCTCGGCCAGCCTTGTGCGCGGCGAAGCGCATAAAAGACTGAATGTGAACACGGGAAAAACAAAGTGTTCCTGTATACTATATCCGACAATAAGGTACCAGGACTGACGCTGGAAAGCGAGTGATAATGTCACCGAAGGAATGTGTACATCTCACAGATCGATATCAACATCTGAAATATTGAGAATCGTTTCATCGAGTGTGTGTGTGTGTACACTGAATAATATTTTTCTCCATCTTTACGCTTTAAATCTTTAATCGTTGCGTCTCAGACCACGTGGAATACTTGAAATTATAATACAATGACTGCATTCGTTGCAAATTACAGTAATGTCTCTCTAATTAACGCTCAGATTGTGCACAAAAATGGACAATATGGGAAGAGGAGACACGATTATTCGAGCCTTGCAGTTCGTTTTTATAGTTGTCGACAATTCGTGACTATAAAAATGAGTCGCAAGCATCAAATAATCGTATCTCCTCTCTATAAATTGTCCATTTTTGTGGACAATTAGAGAGGCATTACCGTGAACTCTAAAGAAGATTATTTTGAAATACACACTAAATTCAGAAGAATCAAAGTATATTTTAGTTAGAATAGTAATAAAGTAAGAATCGTTGAGATACAGAAAACAATAAACATCAAATGAAGTATTTAATGTGCTGAATAGTTTACTGAAAAGGTGTACTAAAAAGAAATAAATTTGATACTACCGTCACAACGATTGAATCTATCGAAAAGAAAAATTTAAATATCTATACAAAAGTTTCCAAGTCAATTTTATGGAACAGAAGTAAGTTAGAAACGTATTTGCTTTTTTGATCATTTTAAAAGGGCTTCCGATGACTTCAGAGTATTTTACTACACGTGTCCATCTTTATCATAAATGCATAAAACCCGGCAATGTGTCGTAGTGCTCGGAATGTGACCCTAAAACCAAGCGTCGGAGCATGAAGTAGTGCACAAAGGGTCCCCCGAGGCTGAAAAGAAAGGTTTGACTTCAAAAATCAATAGCGAAGAACGCGTTGATCACGGTTTTTGATCCGAAGCATCGTTCGGAAATGCGAGTTCATCGACGCATTCGACCGATACCGTGGCGTCGCGAAAAGAGCGATGGAGTTAACTTTCGGAGAAAATTCAGAGAGTTCCTTTTCGGGAGCGGAATATGACGCACTTGAGTTTAGCATACGGCAATGTACAATAGCAAAGGATTTTTTTTTACAAAGAAAGGATTTACAAAGATTAAGCCAGTCACGCTATTCGGCGGATTTGGCCAACGCGGATTTCATAATATTTTCCAAAGCTGAAAAATATCGTGGAAGTGGAATTCAGACACTCGCGAATTAAAGAGAATTCGACGAGTACTCTTAACAACCATTCCGACCGCAAATTTTAAGAAAAATCTCGAGGCTTTGAATTAATACTTGTGCCATACGAAATTGCTGTTTCTGTAGGTCGAAATTTGAAAGACGCGCTTCTATGTTAATCATTTTCGTTTAACTGGGTCGCGAGTATTTTGCCTGATATTTTTAAAAATAGATGAATATTTCAACAAAACTTCTGGAAACCCGACATAAACCAAACACTTCGTTTTTAATTCATGCATCGAGAGACGAAGCTACTTGCGAATTCATACGGCTCGGTAGAAAATTGCTAAATTCAAGAACTCTTATGGACAAACGTTGAGCAAAGTACTGTACAAATTTTTTTCTCGCGAAACAAATTAGCATGCATCGTCGGTGCGAAATTGCATATCTCTGTATTCGGTACATTCTTCGAATCATATTATTACCATCTGTCGAGTGCGGAACCTGTTATTCCTTAGAAACAGCTCCAAATAAATGAGTGATGATGATAATCCTTTCGGAAGAGTCAGGTGAGTATGATGGATGCGGCAGGATATTTTAATTCAGCATTGTGATACACAAGTGTGAATCCATGCCTATTAATCAACGCGGGTTGCTTCTTAATCTATTTTTGATATGCACTTTCAATTTCATAATATTTCATGTTCTATTATTTAATTCCTTAAGTATTATGTACTTTGTCATTGTTGCTCGTGCATTTAAACAAATGAGTTAAACAAACAGCTCCCGTAGATTTTATATTCACAATAAAATATCAACGAATCAGATCCTTTTCTCTTTCCAAATCTTCTTTAAGAAATTGTGTGATTACTGAATTATGGATCTTTCGTTGCAAAATTGCAACTTCCCCACACATCATTTCATAAAAATCAAAATAAAAGACAGAGACATTTAACCAACTAAAAAATTCCGTATGGTAAAAATAACAATTAAACAGTTAAAATAATAATATATATAATATAATATACAAATAATATAAAATCAAAATAAGAGACAGAGACACTTAACCAACTTAAAAATTCCTTATGGTAAAAATAACAATTAAAAAGTTAAAATAATAATATATAATATAATATAATATACAAATAATATAAAATCAAAATAAGAGACAGAGACATTTAACCAACTAAAAAATTCCGTATGGTAAAAATAACAATTAAAAAGTTAAAATAATAATATATAATATAATACATATAATAATAAATAAATAATAAAATAAAAATTAAAAGTAAGAACGCACGTCTTCTGGCACTTAAAAAGATCTATAAATATCACGAATGTACAAGACACCATTTAGTATTAATCAATGTGAAAGGAGCTCGCTGTTGTTACCGCGCTATTTACAATCGCCGACAATTCTGGATGGAAAATGACCATGCAAGCGCCGACGAACAAGCAGTCGGAACCCGAGGTCATGGTTTCACGTCAGTGCCGACGTGTATCGCCGAGTAACGCTGCGAATGCGTCGAATTATTCCCGAGTAAACATTGAGTTAAGCGTTGTTGCGGATGCCTGCGATTCTCGCAGTAGGTTTGACGGGTACCGAGCCGAAAGTATAAACAAATTCTTGACTGCGAATTGGGACTAAGCTTGTCAGCAAGCCGGTCCCGGGAAAGTTTGCGCCGCTGCAACGTCGAGTTCATGACTCCCCAAGATGTGCAGAACAAACTATTTTGCGGGCACGAGATAAATCACGCCCGAGACTCTGTTACCGGGAACTTTGGCCCGCTTGATTTTGCATTTCTGTCGATAGAACCTGGTCCCCGTTTCTTGTTCGCCGGCGTGCCCCGAAATTCATCGCGCCGTATCACGGTTACCAGAAGGAAATTTCGCCCGTACGAAAAACTATATTTCCCGCCCCTCCCCTCGCCCGGGACGTCATCGATGACCGATTGCGAAACTCCAATCTCTACCGCGATCCCGCGATCGATTTTATTTTCCCGGGTGAAAAAACATTTCTGCGGGCGGAAAACGACTTGAATTTTCTACTCGAGCCGGGAACGAATTGAAATTCCCGGGTCTTTTTGTTTTTGTTTCTTTTTTTTTTTACTTTTAACCGGTTGCGCCCGGGCACTCGAGATTTTGTTGCTCACGGCGATGTAATGAATACGGACAGGATTTCCGGCTGGATGACGTTGCTGCACGAGATAGCATGTGATCGGTAAGTTTTCGACTCTTTCAAAACAGAAGTTTCCACCGGTTCGGCGTTTCAATCGAAACATTTGCACTCTGTTCGTCCGGTAGCCGGCGATGATTGTTTGGTTGAAAGTTTCACTCCGTTCGATTACCTTTCCGGGAAAGTGTACGCGAGATCAGATCTTTTTCTCTATTGCGAAAATATCAGAATTATTCCAATGTTACTTAGCGATCGCAGCAATTGCTCGTGAGCGCGATATAAATTTGATTGAAAGCGATCGCTGCAAACCAGAGTTTTAGAGGGTCACGAGAATCGCAGAAACACGTAGAAAATAAAACGGATAGTCGAAAACGAAATGTAAACAGAGTACGATCATATTGTTCGGTTAATTTTGATTTGTTTCGCGTAAATAAAAGCGTCAGAAAGATTCTCAATCTGTCCCGCTCTCTTTCAAAACTGTTTAAAAATACTTAAGCGTGCATAATTATATAACAAATTATACTGTATTTTTATACTATACTTATAGTGTAAAAATCATTTCCATACCTTGAATAGTTAAAACAAAGAAGTGTTCTTAAATTTGATATCAGGCAACGAAATTAAAAAAATATGGAATTAATGATAAAAGTAATGTAAACAACAAGATTTCTCTGCAAAAACGTTTCGCTTGAAACTGGCGATAGATCCTTAAATAAACCAGAAGAAAATGGGCCAGATCGCGCAATATGCGTAGCTGTAACCCTAAGAAGCATGTCAATTATAATCTAATTCGACGAAAAAAAAGCATGCGTCAATAAACGTGATTCGTTTTGCAATCAATCGTTCCCGAGCAACCGGAATGGATTCCGGGATTGACCTCCTTTCATGTCCAACTTATATTTCCTTACAACCTCTCGTTTAATTGGACAAATACTATCTCGGCCGAATACCGATGCGGATAGCGTTTCCCTTCGGCTCCGTCATCAGCGTAAAACTCCCTCCTTTTTTCAATTACCTTTCGAGAGCTTCGGCCAGCGGATAACATTTCAAACGCTGATTACTCCTTCCCGCGGTTATCAATTACAACGCAACCCATAGGAAAACCTTCAAACACGTACCACCTTGTTATCAACGTTCATCGAGGAGCTTACACGATCCCTTGTTCGCATCACGGACCAACCCCAGAACGCATTCAAAGCGCAGCTTATTAGGATGCCCCGGAAAATAGACATCTCGGAACAGTGATCCATCGAGTTTGAAATGGACTGCAGTTTGATGCACTCGCGATAATCCCATTTCACGCGCTGCCATATCGGTCATATGCTTGCGACACAACTGCTCGCCCATTTTTGGAAACTAATTTTTGTCAGCTTACTTGTGTAATCTGAATTTCAATTAGGATCTGCTGGATCCGACCTGGTTAACGGAGTAATCGCTGTGTGAAATTAAAAATTGTCATGTTCTGTGCTCGACAAGTATATCAATTTTTATAAAGAATTGAATTATTTGTTGTATGTATACGTTGTATGTTAATATGTGAACACACGCGCGAGTCGCTTCATCTACGATTTAATATTTTAAATATTTGTTAAAATTTAACAACGGTGCTTTTTTCATTTGAATTCTGGCGGGATCCCCTTGATAGACTGTCTCCTGATCCACGATATTTCTATTTGCATGAACATCCGGAATTTTATATTTTAAGCTCATAAGTTTAATAATAGTTGATTCCATTCGTCGATTTGTCACGAGACTTGTGTCGAAACTAATATTGAAACTTAAAATTGGTCATGTATGCGTGTATCATTAATTTTAGCTCTTCTAACCCAGTAAAATTTATGGCGCTCCGTTGGAAATATAATTTCAAGATTCGCGTATGATTGTTTTACACCTGAAATTGAAAGATATATTTTTTTAATTAAAACAAAATCGAATAAGCCCGTTGATTCTGACAAAATTGGAACTTGATGTTTGGTCGACGAGGTGCAACAACAATATACTGTTTATTCGAATTGCGTTCAATAGATTGATACGAGGTCCGAAAATTTGTTGATTCGCACGGTGTGCAAACATTGTTATTACATTATTACCGGTATAGATTGATATTATACAAACAACCGAGCTAGTTAACCGAGAGAACAACGAATAAAAAGTGAATTAAAATGTGGTTGATGCAAAATATAATACAGTTCAAGCATATTTTTAAAATGTCATCCGGAATACGGATTAAAAATATATAAATTCCACTCCCTTTTAAAGCCTGAGTTACAACATGACAGTCTTATTTGATCACTCTACTATAAAACTCACTGCAATGGCACTGAAAGAATAAAACTGTGGGTATCCTATTCCCTTTATTTGCCATAAATGTAATCCTGTGACCTCTGATCTTACCTGCTTCCACTGGAAAATAGAACTGCGATGTTTCATATCTTGTTTGTTAAACAAACTGCACAGAGATCGCATCGTTTATTGTTAATAATACATTCTTCATAATTTCAACATATATTTGTAAAAATCGGTCATATATTTTTTTGAATAAATTTTTCTTTTACAATTACCTTCGGTATTTACAATTTAAAATTTAGTAATGATAAAATGCATTTGTTAGAATATCACAAGTCCGTTGCTTCGAACTCCAAAAAGAATCTATCAACATCTAAAACTTCGACTATCAACTGAACAACCTCAAAAATTTTATAAAACTTTAGCTTTTTTTTCATTGAATGAACTACAAAATTGGAAAACACAAAATTCCTAGCCAAATGTAGTACACTTCACAATTATCACAAAAATCAATTTTCAAATACGAACAAATAAACCAGTGACCCATATACGTACAATAGCGTTAATAATTACAGACTCGAAGTAAATTTTTCATTTTTAACGATATTTGAACAAAAACTTAACAAAACATATTCGTATATCTCTATATTAGAAATAACAAAAATAGATACTTACAAATATAGTTCCTACTTTGTGTGTGTGTGTGTGTGTGTGTGTGTGTGTGTGTGTGTGTGTGTGTGTGTGGTTTTTGTTTAAATATCGGTAAAAATGCAAAAGTTGCTTGTCGAATTTATAATTATGCACACCGCTGTGTGCATAAGAAACAAGTCAGCCAACACGTTTCATGAAATTGATTTCAGATACAACAATCTCGAATCGAGTGCTTCGGATGACAAGAAAAACAGGAACCGAAAACAGCGAAGTGAACCGATCGGTGAAAATGTGAACGGCGCGTCCAAGAGTCGTTGCACTGAAAGTGTCGAACGAATACGTGGTACCGTACGCTCGACGGTGGATCGGAGTCGGTCGCATTGGAGGGAGCATTCGATGCACCGGTGCGCCGCGATAACAATAGAACAATAAACCACTACTAATAATAATATTAGCCATGGCGATGTACCGTTCACGCCCTCGGCCCGTTTACCGCATAAGTCATAAACCAGCCTTTCTGGCGCAACCCGCGCGCCTCCATGGTAAACACACGATAAGATCCCCGCGTCAGACGATCCGGCAGCCCGACCTAATTCGGCAGCCTCCGTCTGCCATTAAGCCTAAGGATCGCCGGTAATTAATTCGTCGGCGGAGCTACGTCGTCGTCGGCGGTACGTCGGGATTGGGAGCCCGAAGGATCGAGCACGTAGCAAAGTCGGGTCTGGGTTACGCCACTCTACACCGCTCCGGTTCGCGCCGAGTCGGCGACGTATTCCTTTCGGCCCCTGTATCGCTGTGCCCTAGTCCTGATCCCGGCTGGCAATACGGCCCTTTTCCTCACAGACCATCGGCGGAGGTTCGTTCGCAGAGTTTAACCAGGGCTCGCTATCGACCTCGCCGAGCAACCTCGGCGTCTGCGTCGATGTCTGCGTCGCGCAGACGCCCCGACACGGGCCGGGTGGTTCTCCAATCGATTTCAGATTTTCCAGCATAACGAGGCCGACTGCTGCCCAAAAATTCCTGTACGCGCACCGACCCTCCCCTGCCCACCACCGCCGAGCCCGCAGCCCGGCTCTGTCTCCGTCTCTTCTTCGCCCCAGCCGGCTGTCAACCCTTTCCCACCCCACGGCCCGGCCGTGCCGGCGCGGCGCTCGTTTCTTGCCCTTTTCGTTTCCCTTCTGGGTTTTCTGGTGGACCAAAGTGGCCCGCAATCGATTGTCGATATAGATAATTGGGGTATCTACCCGCGTTCTACCATTGAAAATTTCGTTCTCTCGCCTTTCTCCGTTGCTCCCTCTGTTTCCTCTCTCCTATCTCTCTCTCTCCCTCTCTCGCCACCGTGTTCCCACTCTCTCTCTCTCTCTCTCTCCACACGGGTTTCCTCTCGACTACCTAGCCACCCCCCCGTCCGTTCTCCCGGTTCTCGCTATTTCCAGCTTCAGGGGCCGCCGTACGTTTTTGTTTCCGCGCGTTCGGATCGTTCGCGCCCCGTAATCCGGTAGATCCTTTATCGGGCACGTAAAAGAAATTTCGCCGGCGGAGTAATGCGATTCATGAGACCGACTCTACTTGTTTCCCCGCGTGCCCGTTCGCGCAAAGTAACAGATCTAATTTGGCCGTGATAAGCGCCGCCTTCGGGAATATCCTTCGTCTGATTTATCTTGCCGGGGCGGGTGCCGCTGCCGCCGCGCCGCGCGCTTCTTTTCTTCCGTCCGCGATCCGAGAGATCTCGGCCGAACGGGATACTCGTTCGACGCCGATTTCAAACCGACAAGATTTTAACCTTTTAGGCACGACGCGCCACTATAGTGGCTTCCGCGGATGTCATCTCTCTGAACGACGCGCCACTATAGTGGCTTGCTCTAGGTCATCGTTTCAATCAAATAATCGTCTTCATATGCATTGTTTCACACTTCTTTTGTCTTCACATCGATTTACAATATACAGACTATAACTGTTAACAATATACAGACACTCTGTACAGTACATATCAGACTCTGCCGTCCAGAGAAATAGCCTTGCGCAGAATTCACAGCCCTAATTCAGTACCTAAAAGGTTAAGCATCGGTTGTACGCCGGCGAGCCTATCGCGAAACCGAGGACCGATCGACTAGATTTTGCGATGTTGACGTGGAATCGTTGGTTCTTGAATTTTCGTTGTTTTGAGGTCTCATTGGTGTTCGGGTAATCTAGAGTGTTTACGCTAGATTTACGGGCCACAAAGAACCGCTGTATTATGTTAGTTTATAAAAGTAACAATAAGACGTTTATTCTGATTTTTAACGAGTGTTATTGTAACATTTGCCGCAATAGAAATTGAATAAATAACTCATGAATGTATCTTTACGATATGAATAAGCGTAAATTAAAAAATTAGTGACCCGTCATTTTGACGTTAATGGAAGTACGGCAATTTCTTCCTAGCTCGCGCTCGGTTTGCGCACAAAAATGGACAATTTGGGAAGATACGATTATTCGAGCCTTGCGTCTCGTTTTTATAGTTGTCGACAGTCGGTAACTATAAAAACGAGTTGCAAAGCTCGAACAATCGTATCTCCTCTTCTCAAATTGTCCATTTTTGTGCGCAATCTGAGCGCGAATTAGGGAGAAATTACTGTATTTGTTTCAATTGTTAATCGAAGCGCGAGACACAAATAACGAGATGTTGCTTACGAAACGTATGAATAAGTAAAGAGTATGAACGAGGACGATATGTTTATGCGCGTTATGTTTTAAGCGCTTCCACGTGATCGCAAACATTCTCTTATTTGGAGCAACCATCGCGAAACCAACGGTTTCCACGCATTGTACCTTTATGAACACATTCCAGTGCGTTTCTTTATGGGGTACTTCATTTAGCTACGCTATCGCGCTTACGTGTCATAAGCATTTTTTTGTTAATCCGTAGTAATATCATCGTACATACTCGGTTTTAATTCATCCGTTTCTCCATAAAGCAAAAATAAATGCGTATTGCTAAGATTATATCATCTCTATTCGTATCCTGCCACTAATATTGCAATTAATACTGCAACTCTGTCAGAAAACATTCAATTTTGTAAATCATGACAACGCTGTGCTGTTATTCGAATGTTTCCATTCAACTGTTCAGTCGTCGAATTATTTACAATCTTTGGCGAAGTTCTGTTGACTTTACAAAAGTCACAAAACGGTAAGTTTCGAAAGATTGTCTTCAGAATTTAGAGATGTGACTTCCCGTTTTAGTGTTGCAGTTGTGATCTATTGTATTCCAGAGTAATCGAGAAGTTAAAGCCGAATCGATGACTGTAAGAATCGCTCAAAAACAGTTTTCCAGTTCCACGAGTTACCATTTCCACGTACGTTCCAGAGACATTTTCAGCAGACCCTGCTGTTTCAATCCCTTGATCAAACTCAAAGGAAGAAAGCAACCCACCGGCATTTTATGTTTCGGTAGAAGTCTCTGATTCTCGGGTACGTTTTTCGAGATGCGGTGCCAACGACTCGGCTGTGGCTCCTTATGAGTTTACGGTTCGTAAAATTTTTTGCGATAGAATGAAATTGAGAACCCCGATACCATTTATATTATTTTAAAAAACATTGAATCTACTTGGGCCGAGTAGGATATATTCTATTTCGCCCCAGTTTCAAAGGTGGCTGACAGTGTAGAAGATGTAGATTCGTATCTGTAACCTAGATTACGACTATCATTACGCGGTGATACACGTAAAAGCTTCATTTTAACACTGCGCTTGTTCCGTTCTCATTCGTGTAACCGTCCGAATAAAATTCTCATTTTTTTATGACTAGTCTCTTGATATTCGTTATTCCAGCTTGTCTTACTTTCACCGAGAATGCCTTATTCGATACCATTTGACCGACGACGATTCCGCCGATATTAACACGTTGAATACCATGGGGGTCACCGGTGACCGGCACTTAACTTGATGGTGACGCCATGGGGGTCACCGGTGACCGGCGCACCCAAATTGATAGAAATATATATAATTTAAAACAAATGTCAATATCTAAAATTTTGTATTATTATCATCGTCGATTCAAACAGTGACCCCTGTCGCAATTAACATGTCAAACATGGTTATACACTGTAACTTATCTATTGCAGATAATATTTCAACATTATATGTATCACATAAAAGAAAATTCATCGTGGCGCCACGGACAATTTCTGTAAAACCGGCGTGGTATTCAACGTGTTAACTAAACGACACGGTGAAATCGCCGATAATGTTTACATCGACACTCCTTTGACACACGCACACACACACACGTATTGACTTCGTGTTTACCTACCAATGATAGTCACCACTCGGTACGACTGGCAGGTAAACATAAAGTCACCGTCGGTGAGCGTCGATGAAAATATTGTCGGTGATTTCACCATGCCGGCTAATTACTATTGTCGGCGAAATCGATGTCGGTGAAATGATGTACGCTAAGACATTGTCGGTGGAATGAACGTCGGTGATTTGATACGTACCGCTCGATTGATACCATTGTTGTACAGAAATGTGTTTTCGATTAGCTGGTCATGGATCTCTGAGATTTATGGTGTTCATGCAAAAAAAAAACTGATTTAGTGTTTCATTTTTCGAACCCATAACTCATGGACTAAATGTCTGGACTATTCTTGTTTTTTTTGGAACGTGTTTTATAATTTTATTTTATTCGTGTCATGGATAAATGTTATTAGCTCCAGTGATTGATTACTCCATAGCACGCGTTCCTACTATTTGGATTCCGTAAAGATTTCCATTTGATATTTGTTTCGCCGTAATCATTTAAAAATAATATATTATTCGGCTAATAATATTTCTCGACTGAGGATCCTTACACGTTTCATATTTATATTAACTTTAATAATACGTATCTTGTTTAAAAGGTTTAAAGTTTTAAAAGTTTGACAATTCTCATCGACAGTGTTCGCTGTCTTAAAAAATATCAGTATTTCGATCGACAGATATTGTCGAAACTGTTAACTGTTATTCTGCATTATTACGAGTTCAATTTAAAATGATTTTTATGCCTCCGTTATCGTGCACGATAATTCAATATTCAACAGACAAAACATTCGAAACGAATTCGTTCCTTAAAATAATATTCTATAAACTTCGAACAAACACGTTTGTTATTTTCATTGAAGTTATTATTTGTAGGGTCCCATTTGTTATTTCCATTTGTTATAAAATATGTCCAATTCTGCATTGTCATCAAAACAGCGTGAAACAAATTTCGACCGTTGTATTTCTCTCTCATCGTGGCGCACCGTTGGCTGCGAGAGTTATTCTACGATTTCTATATATATATATATTTTTAACGAAGAATTATCTCGTGGAATTTTATGCGACCGACGGCGGTCCAGTATATACCGTTATAATATCGGTTTTCGACAAGCGCTTCCGTAAAGTGTTTAGCAGAATTTTATTAACGTATTCTACCGGTCGCATTCACGGAATGCTAAATGAGGTAAAGGCATTGGAAGTTGTACCGCGACGATTCTTATCGCTCGGATCATAGGCGAGCCGGATAAAAGCCAACTCCTGCAAGAACGGCAAGAATTATTGGAGATCCATATAGATTAGGGGAGAGGAATTTAATTTAAATAAATTGGAAATATTGAATAGGTTCGAGCCGAGCTTTCCGCTTGGAAAGCTGAACTACACTCCACTTTGAACGGTGCTTTTCACATTTTATATGTTACCGATGTAAACCGAGAAAGAAGGTCAGAAAGTGTAACTGTGCAATCTGGGTCGGCGTGAATAATACCCTCCCCGAATAATTTTTAAAATTATGGAGAAAAAGCCCCCGAGGAATCTATTATTTTCGTAATTAGACCTCGGATAATAGCCTCCAGTGAAATTGGAGATTTTCAATTCCAGCGGAGTGCGAGTAAACACAATTAACTTTTTCCGACCGAAATTCTTGGTTCACGATAAAAAAGAGATGTCGCGAATTATTAAGAGAAGCGATAGCGAATGCATCTGATCGATAGATATTCGCTGGAGAAACTCGAATGAAATAGCACGATCTTCGATGTCGTTGTCGGACATTTGGGCCAATGTTTTATCGTATATGTATTTCGGGAAAAACGAGAGTGCCAACTGTGATAATTAATGCGTCCGTATACTAGACATTTTTAATTAAGGTTTCTTACGCATAATACTGTTTGAAAATGTAAACGTTGAAACAGGTGAAGCGTTTCAATTAATCTAGCGGTACAACTTGAAAGAGGAATTTATTAATTCCAGAAGTTCTGATTTATATTCTACATATGAATGAATCTACCCCCTCTATGCATACTGTGTAATAAAATTGCAATTTACTTCTGAGAAGAGGGGGTAATTCGGAAGAATTTGCGGAAACTATTATATTATGTTTAAATGATTAACATTTTTAAAGAAGAAGGTAAAATGTTCTTCGTTAATTAGTCTTTAGCACGGCGTAAGACAATTATGGTTTCACCTGAAAATTTTTTATCTACTATAGTTATTAGCAACAACTCTAATATGGATGATTAAGCGTATTACAATATATGTTTACAGAGAGAGAAGAAAGTACGTTTTGTACGAATGAAAAATTAAGATTAATAAATAATAGGGCAATGATAATATTTCTACAAGTTCTTTCTGCAAAATAAAATAGAATAAGCTATCCAAATATATATATCAACAAAATTAGGCTAATTAATACATATAGAAATGAACTCTCGTTCATTCTAAAATGAAATTCCAATTTTGTTAAAAAATGATTATAGGAATTCGAGTAATGAAATGTTCCCGATTATTGTTAATCTTTGACTGACGAGGCTTGAGTTTGATTTAGTTATTCAACAGTCGGTTACTTAATTTTGGGCCAGTAAGGCGATAAATATCGCTCTCAAAAAAGCTCGATCGAAAATATGTAAATGAAAATTGAGAAAAACCCCAATGATTCTTCAAACCCGTAAAAAAATCGACAGAATATTTTCGTCCGACGAGACGTATCAGTTCAACGAAGCGAATCGAAAAGACAGCTGATGTAATCGTATGTAGAATGTCGCACCGTCATCTTCCGGCTCAAGACGAAACGAATTCAATCGAACGCTTGCCCGAAATACCGAATAAAAAGCGGGGAAAAAACAATACTCGCTGCGTGCAAAAAGAAGAAAAAAAAAAGGTGAAAACCCCGTGTGAAATCTAATCGAAATGATTGAGCAAAACCAGCGCGTGCAAACAAACGAACGCGTGTAACATTCAAATCGAAATGTTCCCGATGGAATGGATCCGCAAATTCGTCGCGCTTTCGACGCGTTTCAACCGCGGAGTCAATTTTTTCCCGTATGTTGCGCGAGTGTCGGTCGAGTTGACAGACTATGCCGTCGCTGTAACTAGCAACAGTCATCAGACCAAGGACCAAAATCTGACGCGAATATTTCCCGGTTTCCGTATAGCGATGCGCAAAAAAAAAAGAAACGCACGCAACACGCCGACGGTTTTTTATCGCAGCATCACCGAGGCTTTCGACCAATCGGCAGAATTATACCGATATCGGATGCGAGTCGAAAGTATAAGCGAAGCAAAAGGCAAACAGGGTCGGTCAATTCGAGCGCCTCAAGAAAATTGGCCCCCTCCGATGTTCGATCTCTTTTTACACCGCCCTCTATCGCCCTCCATCTCTCCCCCGGTTTCAACGCGTCCCTCCGCGGCACTTGGTCGTGTCCGCTGTATCATGTTTTGAGAAGATAGTAGAAACGTCTCGATTATGGCCAGACGTGCGCCGCATACAATTCCCGCGTCTTTCAGCGGTTAAAGCGATCGGTATCGTTTCTTCCTTACCTTTATCATGATCCTGACACGTTTGACCCTGTCGGCGTCGATATAGGGAAGCGATATATATATATATATATATATATATATATACATATATATCTGAAAAGTGCCACGGGATTTTCCCGGAAGCTACGGGACTCGGTTGAATTTGTAATACAAGGCAATCGATAGCCGAGGGGGTCTCTTGACGAGTCAACCGGAGATCGCGTATCGAGTGACACTGCCGTTTCTACCTGATTTTCAAACGAACGCGTTTCTCGCTTAACAGAAGGGCACTACGCCACACCTCTCGCACACGCGCACACGTACAACGGCACGCGTACGAACGCGCGAACACTAGCGGGTGGAACGGGCGAGTGCCGATTTCGCACATGTTCACGCACACGAACAGAAGGCGCACGTGTTTTCCCAATTTTTTCCCCGTCGCGCTCGCCCGGCAAAATACGTTCCATAAATCACGGCGCACTTATAAAAGGAGTATGCGATCGAGGCTAACGCTTCTTGAGAGCCATCTAACGCGATATATGAAGAGTAATCGGTGTAATAGCGAATTTTATTACGTTTGCCGGCCAGTACGCTATCGGATCCTTTCGGAACAGTTGGTCGAAGATAAGCTATAGACAATTTTCAGCATCGTTCTCACGATTTTCGACTATCCGTTTCTAAACGTTTCCCGTCACATCGGTGTGTTTCGATATTTTCGCGAATATTTCCCCGACGCTAGAGATGGTCGTAACGGATTTTTATACAGTTCAATATGCGAAAACATTTAATAATATTCAGTTTACATCGACTTTCATGAACGCGATGTGACAAAACAAATACAATGAATGTTTCAAAATAAACATTACGCGCGTGTAATATCTAGAATCTTTTGTTACTAAATTCTTCTTTTTTTTTTGGTTCAGAACCAGATTTTTCAAACTATTCCATTCGACTCCATTATCCGCGATCACGCAAATTCGTGCATGCACTCGTACTTCTTTCATTCTTTGGATTCGTAACACTCGTTTCTAGAACTGTGCTCCGCTCATTGGCGAGCTCTCTTATTAATACTGAAAATAACAAGGTCGTGCGTGTAATATTTAGAATTTTGTAAATTCTACTTTTCTTTGTTCAGAACCAGATTTTTCAAACTATTCCATTCGACTCCATTATCCGCGATCACGCAAATTCGTGCATGCACTCGTACTTCTTTCATTCTTTGGATTCGTAACACTCGTTTCTAGAACTGTGCTCCGCTCATTGACGAGCTCTCTTGTTAATACTGAAAATAACAAGGTCCCTCTTCACGTCTCTAAGTACATTATCTGTATGCACATATATCCATTATCGATCGGAGCTTACCACAATGTGCCAAATAATCTCTAGCAAAGCCTTCGGTTTCCTCCTCGCGTTACTCTGCGCGAGATTTTCTTGAAAATCACGCCGAGCGTTCTATATCAATCGCGAAAAGATTGAGGCTCTTATCTCCGGCCCGAATGACCGGTATCAAATGACTATCAAAATCTGGGATCGTGATCATCGAGGAGACTGGGTCACTCGAGGATTCGAGGCACGGTTACAATCGTTCCCCCCGGTTCCGCTAATCGAATCAAATTGAATTTCCATCCTCCCTTCGATCGTGTGAACCCCGCTGGATAGACCTCCGCCGGTGTTCAGTCCCCTGGGAGTCAATAAAAATTAACAATCGATCTCGGAGAATAGAATTCGACCATCGAACGCGCGCAATTAAAAACAATACGGCAAATATTTACGCGTGAACAGTTTATGCATCGGGGACGTTGAATCATTATAATCCGCGATCAATTTGATACAGATTGTTCAGATTTGGCGCGGCTCTGTGCGAGCAGTTGTCGCAAAATAAAACGAAAATACGTCTGCTGTGATTTAACACTAAACCTACCGCGGTCAAAGTGACCGCTTTCTTATTTTGCAATTTTGCAAAGTTCCGAGACTCTTTCGTGGAAAACGCTTGAACAAGTTTATATTAGTGGAGCAAGTTTTATAATAAAAACTTTACAAATTTTAAATAAATTCGGTCTTCTCACTTTTGTGAAGCAGTACGTGCCAGTTAGTATTACTGCTTGGTAGGTTTAGTGTTAATATATCTATAGTATAGTAATAGTAATTGTATTATATGTATATATATATACTATATAGACATATTATACAATTACTATTACTATATATATTACTATATTACTACTACACTACTACTACTATATTACTATATTCCTATTACTATATATATATAGGTATAGTGTTAATATATCTACGAACGTGAACGTCCGCGTCCTAAATTTCGTATGCTCGAAAAAAAACCGGTGAACGATCTTCGAACTTTCGGTACGGTCGATGGGTCACCATGAAAATTAATTTTCAATTCTGTATGGGGAATCGCGTTAAAGCGTTCACGCACACAGGGACACCGCGGATAGTCGGAGCGATTCATAATCATGGTCGAGTGGAAGATTCGGCTAACGACCGATGTACCATCGTACGTTCGAATGGTTTCGATCCAGTGAAACACAGTCGACGAAACAGACGAATGCTTTTCCGCCGGTAAACAATGATGGAACTACAAAGGAGGTCAGAGATGCATTTGGCGAACGTCAGCTTTATTGTTCCGGCCGCGGCGAAGATCTGAAGCAGCAAAAGCTGATTGATCGCAATCAGAATTTCCGTGTTCGGCCCGGGAGTAATCGTATACGGGGGAGCCGGGGATTGTAAGCCTGAATCCGCGGCCTCGGATGCAAATAAAAAATGCATAAACATGCGCCGGGATATGATATCGGGATGGGCGAAATTCCTGGAGCGGGGCGCGCGGCGATGGTAATCGCGGGGCGAGGGAGCGAAGCGGGGGCTGCCCGCGACGGATTTGAAATTCCGGGCAATATTGAAAATTAAAATTCTAGCGCAATATTTGTTACGCTCGACTTGATACGCTTTAATATTTACACGACGCTTACGAGCTCCCGTGGACCCCGCGAGTCTTACCGGCAACGCCGCCTGCAACTTCCCCGACCCGTTGCAACAGGCCGATGCGACTGCTACGGTGCTGCACACGATATTCGTAAGTCACCGTGCATTTACTCGGTCTTTGGGCGAACGCATACTTGCCGCTTGCAAATATTAGATTGCACGAGATGCGCGAGCGTTGTCCGCGGATTACTCACTGCATGCTAAGCAAGCGTCCTCCTGTCTTTAAGAAATTACATTGCAAATGCTTATAGAGCACTCGAACCGGAACAAACAAGAGCTACGCGGAACAAATTAGCAGGGGAAGAAATGCTTTCCGGCGAATTCCAGCATTTTTGTAAATATCCGCTATATATGACATGTTTGATGTATCTTTTCGAAGAAATCTTGGCCGCTCGCTTGTCGACGGTCAGGGTACGGACTGCGTATAATGCGCATTCATTATCTGCACTGGGATCATAGAAAATGTAGGTTATAAATCATTTCTGTTTTTCCAATCGAATCTTATTGTACCTTAGCTGATTATATTTAATTATTTCTTTATTGTATTAATTTTAATAATATTATAATATATTAATTATTTACATAATTAAATTTGCTGTTATTTCTAAGAATCGAATTACATATCTGGTGGTTGGATGACCGAATTTTTATATAAAAATTGTTTGTATTAATTGCATGATACGGAAGCTATACCGATATTAATTCCCTCGACGAGTAATGTTATTAATTCTTATCAATTTTAACGAGTTCGAGGTACAACAGTGTTTTTAACTTATTTAAATGGTTTTACTGTTTTGTATATGACACACCAACAGCCCTGCTATGTCACATTTTTGGCGAAATGTTTGCACCCATTTAAATACGAAAAATCGATCAAAAACCGTTATACCGAGGGCACCCTATAACCACGCCCCTGGTCATGGTGGAGAGTTAAACATTCGCAGAAAGCGGTTGTTATTCGCGATCTATCGAATGGCACAATCGTAGAAGGTACCTGAAAAATTGCACGATTCCATGAGCAGGATGAAAATGGAGGAACCAAATTAAAGGGGCAAACATCTTGAAAAAGTAACATGAAAGTCCCGAGCGGATCCTAAATTTCCTGTTACCTTGGCAACGGCATAAGCACACTCGAAACTAATTGAGAAGATACACAAAATCCTCGGGAACACAGGATTGCGATCGATGAAATCCGATTAAAAGCCGCACGTAGCGCGCTGCGCGGAGCGTCGCAAACAAAATCCTTCAGTTCGATATTAAATGTAATTCTTCAGCTGGCTATTGCCTAAAAGATGAAGCAGCGCGGCTCGGCGAGGCCACGCGCGCTGTGGCCATCCCCGTAGCACAGGGCCAATTAAAATCGCTTCCTGCAAAGAACGTTTGATACAACCCCCTCGTTTAAAGTTTCCGCGCGCTGCCCTTCAGCGGCGTTCAATTTGATCAAATTAGTGCTTACTTTGAGCGCAAAGACGTGTGTCGGCGCCGGTTTCTGTTTAACTTCTATTTAAGCTCAGCCGTGTCCGTCCATCTAGCCCATTACCGGTCCGCAGAGTATCCTTTTAATAATCCACCGTCTGTGTGTGTCTCTCTCCCTCTCTCTCCCTCCCTCTCTCTCCCTCTCCCACTCTCTCTCTCTCTCTCTCTCTCTCTCTCTCTCTCTCTCTGAGTGTGTGTGTGGCTCGGCTGAATGATACACCTCGCGTAGTTAAGGTAAATATCAGATTGGCCCGAAATACGGTCGCTAACTATTTCGCGAACGCTTATTTGCCGGAAACAAATGGTTTCCAGCTGAATAATTGGCGTGACCTACTTCAAAAGGTTTACTAATTATGGCGAAGATGTTATCTCATTTGCATAGGACCGAGTAAATATAACCGGCGAGTTGCTCTCCTACGGCCCTACAGAGGCTTATCTTCGGCGGGGAGAATTTTCACGAGCACGCCAGTCGCATGTGATGGCACGCTGCTGCCATTTCTTCAAGAGCTGGCCAAATTTCAATTCGGGCTATGTAGCAGCTTTTTGCTGCTACGGCAGATTTATAGCGTACACAGAGAGAAAAAGAAATGTTATATAAACGTCGGTCGTTCAACGATTTATTAAAAAGCGAAGTATAAATAAAAATGCGAAATTCGGTCAGCGACATTTATTTACTTGCTGTTCCGTGCCAGCTGTGTTTGCCGCGGTCATTAAATTAATAGCAAATAGCGATACCGCTGGTAATACGAAATTCGCAAATGCTGATTAATTCATTAAAAATTAACAAAACTAATAATCCGTTCGCTGGGACTAACCAAATACGGACGACTTCGCATAACGATAAATTTTGTAACACTGTAGATATTGTACTATAAACAATTTTCAACAAAATACAAACACTTGAAATTAGGCTGCATTTATGCAGTTTACGGATAAATAACAGTGCTATAAAAATAACTATCTACATTTTATGCATTTACAATTAAAATGAATAATAAAAAAAAATGCAATTTAAACTAACTGTAAAAATTTAAGCACATCCATGCATTAATTTCACCTTATTCAAATAATTAAAGGAAATGAAAGATTTTATTTTGTTGTTGCTTCTTGCAATCGATTCGAATCGTCTTTATTTTGCACAACAATCCCCGTTTCCACAGAAACGTGTGGTTTCTTTCGTGGAAATTGTAGAAAATGAAAATATTAATATAATTATTTCCGAGGACATTTTGAAATTAACGTTATAATCACTTTTCACGAGAATTATCTTATAAATTACATTTATACCGGTAATATCAGCCGGCCTGTTTCGTGTTTTGCATTTTTAATGAAATTGTGGAATTCAGCGAGCACGGGAAGATAAGAATACGAATTTTTATGAAAATCGTGTGAAATTCTGAAATTCGGCCAGCTTTTCAAGAACCGGCGCGGCGCCGCCGTGGGATGCGACGCGTTACACGTATCTACGTATTTTGTTTAATAACGTTTTCATAAGCTTTTCGAGGGTGATGCGGCCCGGACAGTGTCTGTCCCAATTTCCGTGCCTCGTTGCGTCCGTATAAATAGACCGCGCTTGAGCCCGAGTGCGTGGAACTGGCAAGATCAGTTTCGTTTAATTAATTATTCAATTATAGCAGAATCGCGTTTCGCTGTGTTCCTGTGAAGAACAAGGAGTGTGTTGAATTTCTCCGACACTCGTGCAGTTTTCCCTTTGCTTCCCTCCTCTGCTAATGTTACTGTATGCATGCATCAACACTCAAGTTCCGTGAAACCTGCTTCTGTTTCAGTTTACCTCCACATCGCCGACATTCTCAGTTTGTTGCGTGGCGTCAATCCCCGGTATCAGTTTAATTTTTTGTTCGATATCATTATCATTATTCGTTGGAAAGTATGTTGATTATAAAAATTAACAAATGGGAAGGAGAGATAAATTTTCCAGATCCGTGTTGTTGAAAGAGCTGAATCTTTTTTTCAGTAACAAAATCTTGATCTGCAGTTTTTAGCTTTATCAAAGTTTTATGTATTCTTCTTAACTTTTCTTTTTGTTCTATAAAGATCTATTTATTGTACAAATGTTAGTAAATTCTTTCGACCTTCGTCCCAACTTCCAGCCATACTCTAACGATCAACCAAAATAGAAGTCTAACTGTTGTACCGATACAAATTGCTGTTGATATTAATTTGCAAATACCGTACATACATTGCTACATGTATCATGATATCTATTTGTCCATGCAGGCACCGCAACATATTTCGACGCGTCTACAGTATACGGGACTTCGGAGCAATGAATCTCCATGATTCACGCATCATCGATTATTTCAGAATGGAAGATCGTATTTGCTTGCTTAAAAATTGTTGACGATCAGCAGTTACTTTTATTATTCATGGTAAATTATTTCTGACCATCTCCTTCCCTTTACGTTGATCCTTACTCACTACGAACATTTACTACGAATGTATAAATATCACAGAACGATTCTTCAAAAATATCTGAACTGCTGTAAAGCGTTAAAGAATTTACTGAAATTATCTGGAAAATTATTAACTGGAAAATTATCTGCGTCCTACAAAACTGACTAATATCTGTCTGTTCAAATATATTATTATTAACGCGAGAGCCAAATATATTACCATTAACGTTAGTATTCTGCGAATGATACAATCTTTCTATCGATAGCGTAATTATGGTACACTTTTTTAATAGTGCAATTATGATATACTTAATTAATAATATAAACAAGATAAATTTTGATAATAACATCGACACGATCTTTATAAAAAAAGAAACTGCGCTGAATCGATTTTTATAATTAAAATTTTCGCGGAGGCACGTGTACGTGACTCTAACCGTCAATGTGTTAACGCAAATATACATAGTGCTCGCTGCGATAGGTATAAAAAAACAGTTTATCCGGTATATTGTTTCATCGTGTGAAATACAAGGAGAACATTATGTAAATATGTTGTTCTTTATCTTCATGAAGTATTTAATAAAGAAATTGTTTGCCCCTTATTACATCGATTATTTACCTACTGTAAATTTGATAATTAAGTCGGAAAAAACGGGAGTATGAGCGTCACCATGTTAATTAGACTCGAGAAGCAAGGCTCCATCACGAAAACGTCGCGTTTCCGGTTTCCCTCGAGCTAACGAAAGGTTCTACATTTAATCGGAGTTTCTTTTCGGAGCTCGATTTGTTTCTATCGATCGAGGCAGGATTAAATGAAACGTCGATCGCAAATCACACCAAGATCGTGAAAGAGCGCAGGAATGGAAGAAGAAGAGGAGAAGGGAGACAAAAACTGTGAGAAAAGGTGAGATGTATATAGAGAGTAGCAGAGACAGTAGGCGAGAAGTGTAGAGAAAAGAGTAGAAAGAGAAGGAGAGAAGTATAGACAGAAAAGTAGAGAGAGAGAAGGAGAGAAGTATGCAGAGAAAGATAGAGAGAGAAGGAGAGAAGTATGCAGAGAAAAGTACGGAGAGAGAAGGAGACAGAGGGAGAGAGGGAGAGAGAGAGAGAGAGAGAGAGAGAGAGAGAGAAAGCGATAGTGAGAGGGAGAGGGAGAGAAAGAAAGAGAGAGGGAGAGGGAGAGAGATAAGCAGCACGATCGACGCATATTACGTTCCAGGTTTGACGAGTTGGGATAAGCAGAGCTTGGTGACTGGCGATCACCGATCACGGATCGTCGCTATTAAATTTCCATTGTCCGCGATGCTGTCGATACTTCTGCGTTACTATGGCCGGCGTATGTATTCGCGCTTCGGCCCCCGTCCCTCTAGAATTTGTAAAGCATAAATTTACTTTGATCTGTGGCCGATTCCGGCGTTCCTCGGACGCGTCGAGCCTGTCTGCCAACCCCCGGCCACCCTCCGGCCACCCCCGGGGGCTTCGGTCCTCTGAATCAACAGCCCGTCGCAACCCCGTTCCTATGGCCAATACCGTTATACGACCAATCACGAGGGACAGAGCAATTCGTTCGGCAAATTAGGTTAAATCTGAATCTTGGTGGTCTCGTTTCCCTGCGGGCTCTTCCCATCGATTATCCGGGGGCCGCGGGAGAAAAGAAAGGGACAAAGGGCTGGGGCCGGCTTGAATGGGTGCGGCGCGTGTCCGGCCGGAACGGAAAATGAAAGACGAATGGCGGATTATGAAAAATTATTTCGGATCGGTGAGCGACTCGATGGCTCTCTTGCTCGCGCCTCTGGTTATTAACCCTTAATTGCTACGCTTATTAAAACCTACGTGACCACCGTCAGCGTACTCGCCGATGTTTATAACTTACTTTTCTATAAATGGAACCGCGTACGTGTTGCGATCGATTAAACACGCAACTTTTGTTTTGAGAATGCTTCGCGATAATAATTGTGGTCCGCGGCATATTAATTTTCTCGCTGTCAAAACCGGAAGTTCCTCTTAATAGCCGGCAGATCTCGACCGGTTTGTTCGCCGTAATTTAAACTCCAGCATGGGACGATTTGTTAACACGCGCGGGCGTGTTTGTTCAACGCGTTTACTGTAACCCGGGTGTATGCGCGCCGACCCTCGCGTTTGTTCGGTCACGTTTCTTTTACCTTATTCGAAGTTCGTCAAAACTTTTCGGGAATATCTTCTTTCCATCGGTCCGGGCAACAGTGGAATCGTTGATTGGCAATCGCGATCCGGGTGGTGTACTTCATCGTTGCCGGATAGAAAAATATTTTCTTATTAAAAATAGAGATTCTTCCTCATTTTACTTTAAAATGTAATTTCTTCGTGATAAAGGGATTGGAGATGTTTATGTAAATTCGAATTTCCGTGGGCGATTTATGAAAAAAGGAATTCTACCGGAACTCGCAGAATGAAATATGTATGAAACTTGACAAATTATTGTGCTTTGCATATGGACACGCGCTATAAATTCATAAAATCCGCAATTTCGTAATACATAAAAGTACTGGCGAGTGTAGAATAATAATTCTTTTCGCCTTGAACGGGTCGAAGGTCGAATAAGCATTCGATCCAATTATTGTTATTTTATATCAGTATTTCAGAATTATGTGTTATACAAGTTGCGAAATGAAAAAATAAATGAGAATCCGTAAGTTTGAATAGTTTCAGACATCTCGGATAGGAATAGTCCAAGTACTATACCCTATGAAATATTATTATATCGAAGATGTCCACTAACACGCTATACTCGCAGCTGTGTATACGTTACAGCTATCAAAGGGGTAATAAGACGGCAATAATTACCGAAAACTTGAGTGCAGTTTCAGAAGGGCAGTATTGACGCTAACAGCATAGAGAGTTTCCAGACAGATGCCTATCTAGCTCCAGTAAGCTCTAGAGCACTATAGTTTTTGATAATGATTATTGCACAGCTAAATTACTCGACTCGCGTAATTAATATCTCGCATAAATACTGTTTCCCAACTATTCCAGATTATCTACAATCAACAACATGTTTTTAAACTTAATTAGAAAAGAGATAAGAAATCGCAATAAAACAGCGACTATACTTAAGAGACAAGAAATCGCAATATATATATATATATATATATATACAACCGTGTTAAAAAATGAAGTATTTTATTTTATACTTGAGATTATCGAAATACAATATTTTAATTACTGAAATTTCACTTCCTATCTGAAATACTATTTTATTAACACTGTGCCGTCCGGTGGTACCACTTTGGTGCCATTTTAAAAAACTGAGATAACGTTTGAACTATATTTCTTGGGTGTTAAAGGGCAGCAAGCTAACTATAGCATTGTGCTTATTTAACTAAGAATCAAGTACGAAAATTCTTGGATGACATATCTTAATTTTAGGAATTTATATTACCGCCATCTTCGAAATATTTTTTTAAAATCTAAAATTTCCAAGCTATTATGCCGGCGTCAAACTGAAGAATCATATCTAAGATCTGCGGACGGTATAGTGTTAAAATTACGAAGAATCTATTATTTAAGGCAGCATTGAATTATTTTGCCTTCAAATATTACCCAGCACCGGCTGTATTATGTGTTTGCAACTTGATATCTGTAAAGCTAAATGAACACACAGTGATCTCGATTGCATCATAAACAGTAAAAGCAAGAACCACCCATACGTCCGGATACTTGATCATGCTATTGTACACACATGCCCCGATTTTATTTTGCATCAGCCAGAAGAGTTTTTGATTGCGTCGCGTACCTTGGCAGACCGAGGCCGCGTCCGTATCATCGTCAGCGTCGCTAATCAATCTTCTTACATCGCAGGTTGCGCGGCTGGAAGCAGAATGGCACCGCGGAGAAACTGGAAACGCTGTCAACGTAGCCGACAAAAAGGACCATCGTCTTGGTACGTGGCTCGCCGAGAAGCAGACGCGGCCCGGTGACTCCGCCGGAGCCAAAAGAAAAGAAACGGTGCACGTACGCGGCAGAAGAAGTGGCGTTGCCCATTTATCGGGACGATTTACCGTCCACCCATCCCTCCGTGCTCGCCCACCGCCAGGACCCCCTCTGGCCACCCCGACTATCCGTGAATTCGAACGGTTATATCACCGGAATTTCATTTCTGTCCGACCGCGGAACATTACCGTCCGTTCGTTCTGTCGCACGAGTTGTGAGAGATTTTCCTGCCCTCATAATTCCCTCTCCGCCGTTCCCCACCCTTCTCCTTCATGGACCACCACGGATTCCGCGGAACGACGTACTCAATAGCCGCCAAAAGACCACTCGTATATTTGTCGAAAATACCAAACGCGCAAGATGTCCCGAGGTAATCCTTGCATCGTTTTCTTGTACATTCGATTCGGTTGATTTCTATCGCGACGCTGCACGGGTCCCGCGATGTCTCTGCGAGCCACCGACCCTCCTCTATCTGCGAAATGCGATCATCGGAGGTCTTTGGTGTCCGCCGGTGTTCGTAACCTTGGAACCTGGATCGCTGTTATCGTCCGCCACGATTATTCGAGCCTTGCGGCTCGTTTTTATAGTTGTTGACAAGCGATAACCATAAAAAATGTGCCACAAGGCTCGCACAATCGTATCTCTTCTTCCCAAATTGTCCATTTTTGTGGACAATCTGAGCGTCAGTAAGGGAGACATTACTGTATTTACTTTGTTTCGTTTGTCGTCGACAGATGCATGTTTCACTTTTTTAACGCTCAACCTACCGACGCTTTTTCTGGCAGTGAAAGTAACATTTAGGCAAAAGCATCGAACGCGAGCATCGATTCAGCAATTTTCAAACGAAAAATCTGAAGTCGTTCTTTTTAACCAGCTCAGCAAGTTTACTTATCGCGGACACGTTTAACTGCCCAGAATCGATTAACGAAACTGAGACTACAAAGATACAGATCGTAGTGCATTTTGATTCTTTTACATCCTAAACATCTCGGAAAAATTCAGTTTGCGCGAATATATTGCTATAAAATGTACGCGGCGCTTTTATGTTTCTGGTCTGCTGACTTCTATGAACGGCGAACATTTTAGCATGTTTTTGTGCATATTTCAGAGTATGACAAGATCTTATTACTTTCGCATGACCGTTTTTGATGGTGCTGTTAGTAGACGGTGGATTTTATGCATTTATGTCAAAAATGAGTGTGTCAAATACAAAATATTGAACATATTTAGAAAATCTAATACTGTTGTATTATTTTCAACCGACCGAAATTATTATCAAATAAAATAAATATCTACGTAGCTCCTGTATCTTACAATTGGTATAGATAATTTTATTGTATACAAGCAATCTAATTGTTACAGTCAGACTTAGTTCCATCTACGCGCTGTCGAAAGATGTCTAAGGTCTTGTTCTGGAGTAAGTCTTTTTAATAAGCTTATGGAAAACTCAATTCAGTTAAAACAGTACGAAATTGATAATATCGTGAAGCTCTCAAAAACAGCAACACCATCGATCAAGTAGACTCGTCCGTGTAGTCCGAAAATAATGTGTAATTGGACTGTAGGATTACAGTGAGATCATTTGGTATTTCGCTACGACTCTAACCGAATTTATCTTTATGCGAGCCCGTCTTGAATAATGCTTGCGTGCCAGTGTTAATTAAAGGCTCTAACGAATTGAACGTGTTGTACGTGCGATTCAATCTCTATGAAGCAGTTGCAACCGAAGAGTATCATAATTTCCAACGTCAAGGTAATAAATGAGATCCTCTCAGACTTCAATGAATGAAGTATATCATGAAAGACTGAGCATTGTTTGAATAAGTACCACTATTATTAGAGCGCAATCGCGTTATTATGAAGAGAGTGATCTCACAGCGTTATCTGTCCCATGCTGTTCAGTAATTGATGAAAATTCACTTCGCGCCACTTTTCAACTGTCGCATTACCGTTGATCGAGGAACGAAGCTTCCAACCGTCTATTCCAGCTTCCTCCAAATTTAGATGATCCGTCCATTAAGTAGAAAATTAATTATAAATTCAACAGGACCAACCAGACATTACGTTGCATAAGAGAGTATCACGGTATCAGTTGTCCACTGTTCATGGAAATAGTAATGCTATATGAAGAACGACGTCCCCGTCGCCTATCTCCGTTTCCATTTCCGCATTTGATTTGCGAACTGAATTAAAATTGCGTGAAAATGACGTGACACAATTCACAGCGTGACATAGACTCGAATACGATGCATCGCGGCTGAAGAATCAGAAAGTGTACGAGCCTGGGTACATAGCGGATCCTGCCTTAGACGCTGGGATATCCGATGATTGGTTAAGGACGGTATATGCGAGCAGGAATCGGAAATGGATCGGATAGCAGCGGGAACGTTATCCTCTCGCAGAAGCTGAAAGTAATCGCGGGAATAATGAAAAAATATCGAAAGGCATAATCGAAAGCGTCGCTCGTCCTCACGGATTACAAATAAATGTGCTGGCCGTAAAACTTCGCGATGGCGTCTGTTGTTAGATGCTTCTTAAATTTCAAGCTGTAATACGCGCAACGTGTTTCGTTCGTTCTCCTCCTCTGCAATCGTTTCGTAATCGGGTGCTTACGCGAGCAGTTTACTCCGAATATCTACAAAATACTGAAGAGAATACATTCGGATGTCAGTTTGCAACCGGCGGAGTTCAGAGATACCGAAACCGCCGGTGGTAGGAACCTTCCTCGCTAATAGCAAAAGCCTCGTAATGATAACAGCCGTAAACAGCAACTTTTGGAACTGTTTCAAGCTCTCATTAGCGAACATGTTGTATTAACAACATATTCATCGGTCGCACCTACCGTGATCTGTACACGGAATTGTTCTTAATTATTTAATCGATGCCGTATCACAGTTTTGAGGTAGGCATTTCGCCGAAAAATGTGCCGCACGGAAGGCTGTTACACGTTTCTTCTACGGTATGTTTGCCATAATTTGCGATATTTCGAGATCGAAATTACCGTTCGCGATGCTTACGATTACGGCCACTCGAAGCTTCAAGCTTCGGAACATCGTGGAATATATTTGAACGGCCAGGACAGTCGGCCATTCTCGAGAGAAACGAGCTTCGCTCGTCGAGGATTCGTCCCACGCGCAGTTAAAGATAACAAGTACCGCAAATATAATTATCCTAGAAGCCATTTTGGAACTATTAAAACAACGTTGCGTAGTTCTTGAAAGAAGACCGCCACCGCCGCGGCCCTTAATTACTCCTTTCGCTACGGATTAAATATTTTTCGCTTTACCATCGTCGTTCTCCTCAATTAACTGGAGCACTCTCGCTTTGAAACGAAATTGAAATTCCATTTCGATTTTATTTGAAAATAAAATCTGACTATGAGAAAGATTTTATTTGATTTCCAATTGTGTGGAAACGAATCGGAAAGGTCACGGAGAAAATTTAAACCAAGAGAAAATTTTAGATACTTTTTGCAGACCGAGAGGAATCTATTTTCGAAATTTAGATATTCGAACTTTGGTATATCCACGATTATTCTGACGGAGACTGGTTATTCGCGTAGCACATATTCGTACAAATTGCACGTTAATGCTACAATAACGTGACTTAATTCTATTCGTACATAATTATCGTACAGGTATTAAAGTGCATAATACGTGCACGGTATTTCAGCTAAATCAAATTAGCTAATTTATCTTCTTCGTTCTATTCATCCACTATAATAGCATGACTATCAAGTGACCTTAATTTCTGAAACTTATGAATTACCTTGGAACTTACCTCGGATGAGATTTCAGGTTTCAGAAACACTTGTAGCATTACAGTTAGAAAAGATAATTAGGTGACCCAATTTAGATTGGAGCACTCCGTATATTATACAGTCCATTCCATCGAATGACGTGCGAATGTTTAATTTATTTTCTCGTCTATCTTCGTCTTCTTAAAGTATTATTAATTGAATAAAGTACATATTATTAATAAGTACAAGTGCATATTAATTAAACATTTGATATAAGTTCGACTTTTATTTTCCTTGTTAATGTATAAACTTTCTCGGATGAATTTTTCTCAATATTTTCTTTCACCGAGTTTTCATTTTATTGATATTTTCTGCAACGTTCCATTAAACTTTGCGGAAATTCGAAGGCTCCGCAAATATTGGGATCAATGACTATAACGACAATTTCCAATTCTTTGGCTAATTCTAGAGTTTAGCAACGACCTCGCTTGACTGCGCAAATTCAGATCGCGTATATTGCTGTCGCGTGTTAACAAATACCGCGCGAATAGCGTTATAATTTACCGGGTGAAAAAGTGTCGCGCTACGTCACTGTTTTTCAGTGGTCACGTTAGACAAATTCGACGGCTCCGATCGTCGACGATCTTCATCGCATTAGTCAACCCATTAACGACTAACCGTAATCTAGCCGCGCACCTCGTCGTATTACCGGTAACTGGACCACAACAGAGGCTGTCGATGCATTGTCAAATAGTATATCCTAAATGAAGCTGCTGGTCCCGTTTGCTTTCAGCAATCAAGATCGCCGCTACTTTTCGATCCCCTCCACTCGGTATCGCTCGGAACCGTCGACGTATTGGCCGGGCTTATCGCAGTGACTAATTAATTGGGGAGGATGGACGTAGCGAAAACGGGGCGCGGGGAGAGGGGCGCGATATGAGTAAAGCGTCCATGTTAATCAACGAGCGATGGTTAATCGACGTGCCTACGGGCGAGCTCGCGACTGTTTACCTACGTACTGTAAAATCGGCTTGACCAAATATTTTTTGGATAATATGAACGCGTCAAGGGGGACACGCGCCGATAAGTATTTTGCTTTATTAGACTGCGATTACACCGGCTGCGTCCTCCGGTGAATTAAAACGCTGATAGCCGCTGCCGTGCTATGTAGTAGGTTCTTTTCTAGAAAAAATAAAAGCGCATTGAACGGCATTTTCGATATAGTGATATGAAAGCTTAAATAGGGTTGGGTAGCAAATATTCGGGGCTGGAAATAGCTTGTTTAGATTTTATCGGAAATTTAATCTCGGCATGTGAAACTGCAATAAAAATCGTGTAAACAGACTTCACAGTGAATGTTGTTTTATCAATTAATGAAATTATGGAGATTGCATGAAATGATGGAATTATCTTGATCAAATGCATAATTCTAATAAAACTTGCAGAATATGTAAATTTAATCTGGTTATTCTTATGTAAGGCAACATATCGACTGACACGTTTGACCAGTTTTACTTTTTCGAAATATTAGAGCATTCAAATTTGTCGGATTTCCAAACTGATTTTCCTCGAAAACGAAGATTTAATACTGGAGCAACAAAAATTACTCATTTTAGGTTTATTATTTCGCAATTATCGAGATCCGGGCCTTCTAGGAAGAATTTACTGTATTCGTAGGAGTGAAAATTCAAAACCATTGCCTTGCTTAATTTTTAAGGCCAAGAGGCCTTTAGAAAACAATCCAAATTGACTGATGTCGATTCTAATTATCGAACTAATTATCGGCGAGATGTCGCAAAATTGGAAGCAATCCTCCGCAGCCCAAAAAAGAACCCGACAGACGCTTAGAAAACAATGCAAATTGCACGAGTACAGATTCGAAAGCTTGACTTTTTAACGAAACCTCGATAAATTGTTGGAAAGAATGCGCCCGTTCCAAGGAAATCCCAATATAGCCTTAGAAAACAATGCAAATTGCATGGGGTATCGGTTCCGGGAGGTTGACTTTTAACAAAACGTCGGTAAATTGTTGGAAACAATGCTCCCTATCCTGTCCCAAAGAATCTCGGTACACCCAATACAAATTGAATGGGTATGGATTTGAAAAGGTAAACTTTTTGACAAAACGTCGGCAAATTCTTGGAGCTCGAGCACCGCGCGCGACCTGTCCCGGTCCAATTATCACCGTCGCGTCGCTTCCACGAGGGGGTCAACGTCGAACGCACGTAACAGCAATAACATTGCAGTCTATGACGATCTGGATTACAGCGGTCATATAGCGCGCGCGCGGAGCTCTAGCTCCGGGGCAAAGCCGATGCGCGGCTGTAACAAGGCCGAGCATCGTTCCCGGTCAGGATCGTAAAGGATAACGCGAGTTCGAGGAACCGGTTTCAATTTCTAGTCCGCTTCCTTTTTGCAACGGGCGTCAACGAGAATTGCCAGGACCGCGCGCCGCGGGAAATCGTTACGACAGCTGATCTTCCGCCATTTTTGGAACGGTGGATACGCGGCGTTCCTCTTGCCGGTACGTCCTTTTTATTTCGAAAACGAACGAGTCCTGTTGACCGTTCAAACGCGGCGCACTATCAAAGCGAATACATTTTTGTGGACGATCCCGGGTTTCCGATATGCCGCGGAACAGATTTATATTTTTTTAGCGCTTTATGGGACACGATTCCGGCGATAAAAGGCCGCTTTTTATGGAATATTGGTAATTCCTTTACAAGCGTCGAACATCGTGATGACGATCCGTTAGTTGGTATAAAGATAGTTGGGCTCATTTGCGCGTGGTATTATTTTATTCTGTGGAATAATATGGAGATGTAGTGGGGCTATTTAAAATCTATGTACCTTTAGAGAAACACGTGTTTAGATTTTTATATTTTTATAGATAATTCATATTTGCAGTAAGGTTGAAAATTGTGTAACTTATTTCAAATCGATACGATTTGTCAATTATACAGTGAATAAACAATTTGGAAATGCTGTTTCGTGATCGAGAAAAATGTTTATAAAAATATTTTCATTAGACATTCGCAATATTTCATAAAAATGATTGAATAACGCTACTCCAAATGTGTGTATTTTTATCTAATTGGTTATCGATTTATCGATTCTCGATTTTACATTTAAATGCAGAAACTTTTTTGCACCGTGTACCAAATTAAAAAGTGGATATTTTTCGTTGTTCGTGCAGATCGGGCATATCAAATTAAAAGATAAAAACATATAATTCTTCTACCGCACCCTATCGAGGGATTACAAAACCGTGCAGCAAGAACAAATTGCGAGTCCTTTTGCACATTTGCGCAATTCAGAAAGCATTTAATATATAGCACAGATGAAAATTGACTGCGTCGATGAACGCGTACGTTGCAACGCGTAGAAAACGATGTTTATCTCCAGCTTTGCGAAAATATGTATTCTGCCGGAGTTTATCCAGAAGAACTTGCCACGGGCGCATAAAGCACCGCCGTTTAATTGTAAACATTCCACGTAATTAATATACCGTGTACACCAAGTGAACTGTAAAGGGTTGCAGAAGCGGCTTCCATAAAAATGATGAAAAAGTTCCTCTTTTAGATTCCGCGCGACTTTTATTGTGGTACGTATGTACAGTGGTTCTCGCTTAATAGACGCATTTTTTCCGTGCTTAATGGAAGCGGAGTTATCCCCCACCAATTCGCGGAAATGCTCGAACCTTTTTCTCTCTATTTCACTCGCGCACGATGTTTCTCACTCCCCGTCTCCAATGCACTCAAGAAGAGAGCGAAACGAGGGAAGATAACAGCCGGCAATTTCCAGAACACCTACCTCCCCGGATAAAAGACGCGACGCGGACCTGAGCCTGCGTCCATTAAACGGGGACTACTGTAAGCGAATGAATTAATTTATTTAATAGGCTCGTGCAAGAACTTTATGATATTGCTAATCGTTGGAACGGGAATCTAATGCTGTGCGGTGGTGCAGACCTGTCAGAAAAAGTCTTTACGTTTCCCCTTCTACCATCGCATATGGCTCGATTCTCCTCTAGCGCCACGTATTCTCCTCGTGTAAAAGAGAATCGAACCACATTTAGTCGTAGTGGGGGAAGCATTTAGCGGGGAGTACACTTACGGCTAGCAACTGTACCATGGTATACTGTAATTGACAATGCTGGAATCAACAGTCTCTATTTAATGGACAGCTCAGAGAAGCCAATCGGTGTAAGTCCATTGACCTTAAAATTGAGATAAATATGGACTTTGCAAATTATAGCTGTAAAAGAATAACGATGTCACTAATAACGCGATGCGCAATGTTTATATATTATAAATAAGTAAAATAAATAATATTTAATTGTTTTATTTCATTTTCTGTTTTTTCTATTTTAAGTAAGTGCTGCTATCTGTTGTTTATTTGAGAAGAAATCGAGTATATTGATTTATCAACGGAAATATCTTATAATAAAGATGTATTTGCACTGCGTAACTCATTTTCAAAGAAAAGTGGACTTACACTGATTGACTTTTAAACTGTCTTTGCGATACTATTAGTATCCTTCTAATTAGTATTCCTTTATTTATCAATCAAGATAATTAAGTTTTTGATAGATTTTTAAGCGAGCTACATTGCGTGGTAAAGTGGGACACTCTTAATTGTTTACTCTCAATACGACACGAGTGGGTAGAACGAACGATTAATTGAACATTTCAAGTGACAATGATTGGTACGAATCCACGAACAATAATAAGTTTAATATACGTACGTATTTATTAAAGACTCTATACTTGATCTTGCCCATTCGCAACAAAGACGTTTCTTAACACCAACGCCGGTACAAAACGTGTTGCTTTATATTTTTGTTTCGTCTGCTCCACAAAACTCCCTTCGCTGTAAATCGTTTCTCGCGTTACTTCGCAAAGTACTCGGCGCCGTTTACAATGCGGAAGCTTTCGAACTGGTAATTAGAATTTAGAGCATGTTTTCATCCCTCAGTGTTGACACCGCGATAACCTCGCGCGAATATTCCGGAGCGGAATTCGCGAGCTGGTTTCTCGAAAATTAGGAACATGTTGCTAAATGCGGGAAAGGTTCGCGCAGCGTATGCAAAATTTAGGAAACCCGCCCAAAAATCTCCATTATCCCCAATTGCAATTCCAGCGGTATCCGGAATCCGCATCTCCCGGCGGAGGCGCTTTCTGATGGCGCGGCCGTTGGTATACTTTAGAAATTACAATTAGCATTAAGATTACACCGATTCAAGAGTCGCCTGGAACTTAGCAACCGAACGAATTACGGGACTGTGGAAAATAGGAGTTGGCGAACTCTTGAAACGTGGCGCTATCGAATGAAACAGGACTTGTTGAAAACAGTCGCAATACCATCGAACTTAATATTTATGCACTTTTCAACTTGCTGCGTGTAATATGATCTTGAACTTTGCGAGCAGTTTACCCGTGTCGGAAACTGCCGGGGAAAAAGGCGAAACTCCTGGAACTCTTATATTTGAAATAGTAATTGACTATCCGACCGGCACGGTCTTGAACACTTCCTCGCTCGGACCAGTAAGCTCGGCAATCGAATAATTTCTCGCTCGCAACACGACTGTTTGAATAACCGTTTACGATATTTGTGAACCGCGCAGCGTCCAGTATATTTGTAAACCAGTGAATTTGGTTGCAATTAATAATTTTCTATACGTTGCATCATGTACAACTATAAATTACATAGACCGGATAATTCTGCAATAATTTAGATCTAATTATTCGCGAGCACATGAATCAACGAGGAAGCGTGTTTGATAATTTATAGCAAACAATGGAAACCTGTATGCGACCGTTCTGCAAAATGCGTGGACAAATTGCAATCGAAATAACCTTAGACTGCGCGTTAACTTTTCGCGCGTTAGCCTTTTCTACTCTTTTTTAATATATTTTCCACGCATCTGGGTCGAAAGAAATCCACACCGTTTCGTTCATTAATACTTTTCTGCGCGGGGAAACCTGTTACCATTATAACTGCATTAAAAACACGTGAAAATAAAAACTAATGTAACGAGTTTCATAACGGAATAAATTTAATTAAGCTTCTCGAGGTCCAAGGAAATTGAGGAAATAACTGCGGTAAATTGTAAATCCGCAACGGGAATTGATAAAAATGAGTGATTAAACATCATTGACTTTCAACAGAAAAAGTATATAAATTCTCTTTAAGACACCCATCACGAATAGATTATTTTTACAATAACTAAATGCATTTCCGATATAACATCAATTTTGCCACAATATGGTAAAAGTATTTTATTCTACTTCTTCTTCTTAATTTTCAAATCACAATTTTCAAATCGTCACTCATTAGACTAGATTTCATTTTTGTTAATTCATATCGATGTTCACTATTTTCAAGTCACATAAATTACTTTAACGCATAACCCATCGTGCCAACCAAAATGATCAATTTGACATTTGGAAAACTGTTAAGAAGCTTTTTTTAATTCTACGCATTATTAATTGATGCATTGTTCTTACGAGGCCGGATGCGTCAGTTGCGACTATTGCTCGTTATGTTCAGTGTCTCCTATAAAAAAAAAATCCTAGAAAAAAAAATTCATTGAACATCGTAATTCGGTGGAGAAGACTTTGCGGAAAGGGGATGGTTCGCCAGGATGGTAAGAATACACGTGCGGACAATTTAGGTATAAGGTAGATACTTATTATTTACTGTCAGGTATGCTGTACATAATATTTCTTTTGCCTTACAAATATTATATAAAATTACAGTCGATCACGGAGAATAACCACGCACACCGTCTTCCGAACGCACTGATATATTCACGCAGTCAAGCGCACGGCACACTTGCACGCCACCCATGCACACGGCACGCTCTCACGCGAAAGTAAACGTTATTACACAGACTCGCGGATGAAATCGGTAAACCTTCTCCTAACTGAAGCACACGCATACACAGACAGACAGACAGAGACAGAGAGTGAGAGAAAAAGAGAGAGAGAAAGAAAGAGAGACAGTGTGTCTGCGATCCTCGATGCTGTCGAACGCACGCGCGACCGTGCGTTTTTTACGCTGCCCTCGATCTCTTCTTCTTTCCCTCGGTCCCGGCGTCCCGCGGCGCCCGCCGATCTACCCGATCGAAATTATCCTCGACCCGAATCGCCGATCGCGGACCGACAACTCTAATTCCACGTCGCTCCTCGGCATTTCACGATAGAATAGAACGGAAACGTTCGAACGCGAACACCACTACCAGCTCGGCGCGAGTCACGCGTTACGCGCGACAGGTATTTCGCTCGGACTTTATGAGACACGGTGCTGGACAGGTGAGTGCGGGAAATGTGAAGAACCGATCCTCGAACCGTTCCACGGGGAATGATACCGATCGGACGATGGGAATTATCTTTATCTGGACACTGATGCACCCCTTCGCAAGCGACCCCTCTTTTCATGTTTGCGTAGCAGCTTGTTTAACGATGTTGTTTGACAGATGTTTTTAATCGTTTCTGTGTAAACGAGATCGATAATTTTCGTGCTCTTTATTCGAATTACTTTTCGTTGCCACTGTAAAATCAGTTGCAGCTGTGCGCGATTGCGATTATTTTGCTGTTATTTTTGTTTTATTACTGCGTAGATTCATTGTATACTTGGTTAAAATAATTGATAAGAGACTGCGTACACACGATCATAATACTGGCTTCTAAGAAAACAGGCGTGATTTTATTCCTTGTATTTAAGGAATGACCTTTCGACTCATTAAATGCTTCCAATAACTACTAATTTCCATTAAATGCTTCGTGTTTCCCATTCGATATTGGTGTTTGACGTTACATTTATACTTTAACAATTGAACTGCATCGCAGTTAACATTCAGTTCGGAAGAAGATCTAACTCTTTAACGTGTTCACGGTCAGCAGGAAATTTTTCTTGTGCAAAATTCAATCGCGCTGAAGATTATTAAGATCACGGTCCTCTCGGCTTGCTTTGAATTTGTTAGATTCTTGGGCTTGCGATTTGACAGTTGACGCGTCGACTCGTACAAATTGTTCACATTAAAACAATCTACGTATCTCTGCACGAACAAAGCACTGTTAAAAACAGAAATCTCGTCGCTGCGCAACGATTGAATAAACTGCATTTCGTATACACCAACAGAATCCCAGGTCAGCGAACTCCCGACTTTATTCTCCCAGCTTGAACACCGAGAACAATCGGGTGAACACCAAACAAGGATTAAATTATTCCTGCCAAAGGCGCGCTGTCGCTTTTCATTTTTATTCTTTCCCGTGCGAGGTGTCGTCAGCTCGCTTGTCAATGTAACCCGGCGAACACCCGTAGGCGTTTCCCTGCACGTCGTTCTCGCATCGCGCTCCGTGTCCCGAAAGGGTTAACTTATTTTCTCATTCTGCGCGTCGCTGTTTAACCCCGTCACTTTCAAGAGAGAGGAGAGACGAGAGCGTAGTATGTATTCACGAGGCGTGCAGCTCGCGGACCGTTCCATCATCCTGCAATTCCGCGCGGGAAAATTAAAGCAAAACGGGGCGGGGTAAAAAAGAAAAAGGGAAAAAATAGATATGAAAGAACCGGGGGATGGAAGAGAGTGAGAGAGAGAGAGACGGCGAAGAAGGGAGGAAAAGACTGGAGAGAAAGGCGAAGGGCTTGAAGGGAGGAAAAGGGAAAGAAAGGAAGCGCGTGCGTTGCGTTATTTAGTCAGGACGCTGTCTGGGCGTTACTTAGAGCGAGCGGAAAAAGGAAGAGGATATAACTCGAGCAACTACTCACGGCGCGCCTCGAATTCTTGTCCGCGTTTATTGCAGGCGTATCGCCGCTTTGCGACGACGAGAAAAACGTCAACTCGAGAACAAGGTTTCATGTATTGCGCGGCAGCTTGTCCCGATCCGCCTCAACGCGACCTCGATAAATGCTCGTTTCTCGACCAGATTCAACGATCAGAGAAAGAAGATCCTCCGGCTCGAAGAATCCAGATTTTCGGGGAGGATTCGCGCGAGATTCGATGACAGCGAAACTGATGAAAGATAAATATTTTGGAAAATTTCGGCCGGTTGGGTGCGAAAAGGATCTGAAATCTAACTGGCCGATGGCCTTGAATGACAAGGTGAGATCGTGGGGTTGTACATACATTTTTTCAGGTCAATTGTACATATTCGCGAAAGCTACTTTCATGATCTTTGCAATGATTAAACCATTAACTCAAAAGGATCGACTGAAAAACAAATGTTGAAATTGCGAAGATTTCGATCAAAATGAAGAAAGTGTCGAAGTTTGGCTGAAATCTGAATAGATGGTTCTTCGTATCATCGGACAATTGGGTCTGATATACGACCATAATTTAGTCATATAATGTCGTCACGTTTCTGCACACCAATGGTACAGAAAATTTCAGATATAATACATGAATAACGAAGAATTTTTGCACTGTTATCGAATCTGGGGATCACTATGCAATGTCTACAAAAAATAATGAGAAAAGTACTCGAAATACTTGAACGAGAAGAGATCGACGAACCGAGTCGAACCGAGTCACGATTAAACTTCAAGCAATGAAAAGCAAGCCTTCCATATCTTTGTTATCGACGGTAAACGTTGCGTGCCGCTTGAAACGTAGAAGAATCTACAAAAATCAAAGTGGCTTTAATCGTGAGCTAGCCGAAGTATCCAAAAGGTAGAACAAATCCCCGCATTTCTATCCGCAGAAGGTGAAAACGTGTCGAATCACAAGTTCCATATACCCAGCGAGAATGTGCGGACTCGGTGGAAGAGAGAAGCAGTCTTATTGTCTTCGGTGGGAGAGAGAAAAAGTCACCGTGATAAATACTGTTTTCCAGGGCGAATCGATCGGGCTGCAATGGACCATCCGGATAAAGAAGCTAACGAACGAGGGTTTTCGCGGAGAAGAATTTAAGTTTGTAGTTAAGGGACCGAAGTCCGAGCAACTCGGCGATGGGAAGAACGAAAGAAACGAAAGAAAGAAGGCTTTCGATCCCACCGGTCACAATTATGTGCACGCGCGGCCGAAGCAACGTCTGCTCTTAATACGCGGCCGAAGATTTCCATCGGATCCACCGAAACAGTCGCCGAGCGAGTCCGGTCCAAGTTCCACGTGCTCGGAACGACCATTACGGGTCGGAAGTTTTCAGCTCCGAGTTAAACTGCCTGTTTCGAGCTGGAAACTGGGGAGAAACGTCGCGTCGAATTATTACGACGGAGATCCGACCGCGATGCGTCCTCGGATACGTCGCAACGGGAGCTACTTGCGCGCGATGCTTTAATATTTCCTTGTCCCGTGGCCGTCGCTGCTGGTGGACGGCCATCGGTCGTCGCAAGGACAATTTACACTTCCTGCGTTCGCGGTGCAGGTGCAGGAATTGCGGATGAAAATTACGTTTACTTGACAAATATGCTCCGTGACTTTCGAACGTTCGAATTACGGAGCGCGATGCGACCCGTCGATAGAGGATTCTCGCTGAGTGTGCTGTAGCAAAATGTAAACTCGAAAACCGTTCCTATTAGATAATTCTTTTCGAAGATTTTTCGTTACGAATTATCGTTTTTCAGAAATTACGAAATAATTATAACGAGAATAGATAGACTATAATTATAGATGAGAAGCAAAAATGATTAACGACTGGAGCTCGTTAATTGTTCTAATATATGTACCTCCGAATTGCGTATCCATCGATGGACCTCAAATCGTAATTGTCTGGCGAAGAAACGAATATTTTCCGATCCAACTTTGCACAACAATAATACAACTATTCGATTAAAGGTATAAAAAAACATTGTCAACCCTTTGCACTCGAGCGACGACTCTGAGACATCGTTAAAAAACTGTCGCACCATAATTCGCAACACAGTTTGCATTGCCAAGTCGGCTTGTATTTAATATAAATCGCTAAAAAACTTAATATCATATAAACGAACTGAAAAAGATGACCGAATGAAAATATTAGATCGGACAAATCTGTGCGCGTACATAGTTTTTGGTCTACTTTCACCGTCGGCGATTAATCCCATTATCGGATCCGACAGTTTGCAGCTTAAGCTGTATAAAAAAAAATAAAATAAAACATTGCCCGAAAGAAATTCGTTTCTACATCCGATACTTGCAAAAACGAACTGTAAACGAACGCGAGATTTCCACGGAATAAGGCATAATTACACGGCTGCTGTTCACGGGTTCCCAGTGTACGACGTCGGACCGATTTATACGAAACCGGAATTGAAGAAAACTATGAAGCCCGGATTGCAAGGGAAAAAAGGAAACTAAGACGGGCTCGATTTTCTGCAAAGAGAAAGGAAAATCTGTAGGTTTTACGGCGGCAGCCTCTATATACAGTTGCATTCTAGGAACGACGGGTAGAACGAAAACGAGCAAGTGTCCAGTAAAATCCATGAAATTATTAGGAATTCAGGGTGGAGAGCGAGCAGGGCGGATCGAAAGGTGGATCGGGGAAAAGGGAACGAGAGAAAGGAGATCGAGCGATCGTGGAATCGTTGAGAAAGCCGTCCCGCAGGAATAGCCGAGAAGTCGAAGAGAACGAGGTCGAGCTGGCTCGAGGAGAAACTTGGAAGTCGAAGCCACGCCGACAGGAAACTACCTCGTTCTTTCCGTCCTTTCGCGTGCCTCCTAAGTATACTATAGACGCGCGTACACGTATATCTCTATGTGGATGGCGCTTTTTGTTCGGCTTTTCACGCAGTTTCCTAAAGGTGCGCGCGATCCAGCGATACACGTCGATCGAACGACGACGAAGGAACGGGGCTCGTTCGGAATTCTCTGTGCGCTCGTACGTCTATGTAGTCACACGTGTGTACATACGCAGGATGGTTCAAAATTTGTCGCAGAGTCGTGGGTGGGGAACTTACGATGAAAAATCGAATGCTAGTCGCTGCTCTACCAGTCTTCGTTCTTTCGAGAGATCGATCATCGGGAACGCTACAAAAATGATTATCACCGATGTACGTCGCACGACGAGTCTCTACGGCAGACGTGCTCCTAGAAATGCTAATCGAAATGGACACGGTTGAATTGCTCGGATCACGAGAACCGTGTAATACAAAGCAAACGATCCGTACCGGCCGACGAAAATTAAAAGAATCGCGCACGTTCCGTTGATTGATATCGCTTTTGTACACCGGTTGCCGAGAATCGCGTCGTCGAAACGATCCCGAGATCGTTCCGCGGCCGTTGCGAAATATTTGTTAACTCGCTCGCTCGCGCCCAAGTACTTCGCGAACCGGAACGAACGACGAAACAAAACAAAAACAAAAAAAGATCCTTGGACGTTCGATAAACGATAATGAAAAGAAACGAAAAAAAGAAAACAACTAAAAATCGTAGTACCGGATCCCGCGTTCGCTAAGCACCTTTGTCTCTATCCCTAATGACTAACAATACAGAAATTCCGTGGCAAACATCTCGAACACCCTGTACAATAGAATTTCGATAAAAGTTTATTAACCGAGGTTAAAGTCAATTACCATGAAAAATCACGTCCAGTACCGTCGTTCGTCCGAGCTTCTCGAACTACTAGCTATAGTTTCTGGCCCAACTGTACCACACATTTTGAGACACCCTGTACATATGTACACCCCATACGTATCTTATACTCGTTCCTCGCACGACGAATCGCGCCGTGCCTCACCCCTACACATATAACTCTCTCTCTTCTACGATATCACACGTACACGCTCACCTTTTGTTCGAAGAAAAATAACAGGTATATGTAACAGGCATCTGTATCCGCGTATATACATACACAAATATGCATACAATCAGGCGAATACATGTATATACGCGAATACAACGAATCGGGGGTCCACGCTCGCCGCGTTGAAATCGTGTATTAGGCGAGGCTACGAACGCGTCTTACGTTCCCCGACAAGCTCTTTCTCTCTCTCTCTCTCTCTCTTCGTCGTCTGACGACGACCCACCTCTTGCAACCGCGTTTATAGCGAGAGACCAGAAGCCAACACGAGGGAACTAGGAACCCCCGATCACGCGATCGTGCTTAGATTTTACGCCACAAGATACAAATCGGAAGAGCGCTCGATGTCGCGACGTTTCGGCGATGGCCGCGCAATCGGACGACGAATTCTCCCCGTTTCACCCTCGATCGATCGTGAGACACCTCGACATCCGGGGTGTCGAGGACCTGCGTCGATCTTCCTCGACGTTTCGCCGAGCCGACTACTATAATACAATCCTCCGCTTGAAACGGAAGCAGCAACGCGTATCTGGCGGACCAATGATTCTCGGTTTTCAAAAATCGTTCGATACAGTGTTTCCTCGTTGCAAGACCACTGGATAGAATGTGGACGTTGTCGCTCCTTAATCTGCAGGAGACGCGAGGAATGCGGGAGCTGTTTAGGTGCGACGAGAGTCCGGGAACCTTCTTATAGGCTCTCGCGGAGACTCGACCGGGTAGCGTATAACCGGAGAATAATCTGTGCCCGTTGCTTCCGGCGACGAGGCTCGTTCACGAACTGACAGAAATCATCGGAACAATGTTCCCGATACGGTATCCCCCCGTTACGAGATCGCTCGGTGCAACGTGGACGATGTATCGCTCCTCGAACTGTAGGAGACGCAACGGATAGGAGACGAAACCATGGTATCCTTGCTATATAGGCTCTTGGATAGAGTTGACCAGGTGGCTCGTAACCAGAGAACACTGTGCCGACGTTTTTGAACCGATGGAAGATCGTTGGAACAACGTTCTCGTTAAGGTATTCCCTCGTTACAAGACTGCTCGGTGCATAGCGGACGTTACCGATCCTTAATCTGTAGATCTAAGGGGAGCTATTTAGGTGCTAGAACGGTTCGCGTCCTTGTTATAGGCTTCTCGAGAGACCCGACCAGGTAGCTTGTAACCAGGGAGCACAGCGACGATGGATCGTAAGGAACGATCACCGACAAGATCGGCACGGATGAACTAGGTAGGCTTCCTCGAGGACAGCGCGTGAACCGCTGCCGGACACTATAACAGTAATAAGCGTATTTCAAGAATTCGGCCAAAGCGGAACGTCGTGTCTCGCTTCTCCGCGATCGTTCCTGGATCCCTCCCTTCGCCGATCGAGTTGGTACGAGCGAGATCGACGCAGGCGATCGAGCGGATTCGTTTCGCGAAACATCGCGAGCCAGTATCTTCGAAGACAAAAATATAGAATGGAGTTTATGAGAGTCGATCGTCGAGCTACTTGATTAGAGGACAATCTGGGCGGGGATGAAGGGTAGCGGGGGGCGATATTGTCATGAAGAGTTCTCTCATCGTTTTTCCTGTTTTGCTTCTTTCTGTGCACGCGCGCGCGCGCGCGCCCGTGCTCGCTCGCGACACTAGCTTGTTTTTAACGTTACCTTAATCGCCTATTTACAAAGAATGCGTGCGCCCCGACGCATCGGGGCCCCGAGTGAGAGAAGTCACAAACGATGCGATGACGAGTACAGACAATTACACGCGCCGGGTTTGATTTCATTCTGCTCGCTCGCTAAAACGCCGTTCAGTTGCTACGCTGCGCTCGAAATCAATGGCGAAACAGAGGGCGGCTCCAAACGTCGACATAGCGTTTGATCTTTGGGAAAAGCGGCTTCTCGCGAATCGTTTCGAACGCGAGACAAGAGACGCGAAACACGAAACGCGGCGGACTTTGTTTCTCTCGGTTCTCGCGCGAAGATGCGTTCTACCGCCCGTTGATCGGCGGCTTCGGGAGGATCGTCGAGGCTGCAATCTCGCCGTCGTCCCCGTATGACCTCGTTAACCACCTTCTCGCCCCTTTACACGACCGAGACAGAATTATTTCACCTTTATCCTTAATTAGTATCGTTAGTGGTATTTTTTCTTGTTACTCTGTTTTTTTCATTTTTGTGCGCTCGATACCCGCGCGAAGCACCTTGCACGATAGAAGCGTAATGCGTTTACGTGAAACGATAATTTACAGATTAACGATTAGCATACTTATCCGTAAGACGAGGGGGTGGTGGGAAACTGCCCCCTCGATAGCCACCGCTACGATCTCGGAAGAAACAGTTGTTCGGAGATCGCGGGCGATGCTTCCCTCTAATACGTAGACTTTTTGCGGATACTTTTATACAAGTTTCACACTTTTATACAATGAATTCGGTAAAAACAATTTAAAATAGAGACCTTTTTCCTCGTGTTTATTCAGTTGAAAATAAAATAGTAATTGCATGGTATTTCGCTAAAATTCGTAATTCGTATCGCGTTTCCCACGAGTGCGTGAAAACCGCGGTCCACCCCCAGGAAGTTCCTTCTCGTGGAGAAAATGACAAAACGCGTGCGCGCGTGGCCGCGAGCGACGCGAGAAATTCGCCGGCGACGCAACGACCGATTTACTCGATAAAAGCGACGATAGACTAGTCGAAAATGAAAATCAACCTTTTCTTCCCTATTTGCCGGTTTCCCTTTTAGTTAACACTCGCCCTTTAGGAAGACACGCTTCGACGAGACAACAAATAGTAGAACGCGAAAACTTTTGCAAGACACCTCCTACACTGAAATCAACAGTAACACTTTCAGCATGAAGAACGATTAACGATTATTTAATGGAGGTTCACGGGCGCGCGCTGCCAATTAAAAGTTTGAGGTTTCTAAAAATCGAATCAACTGCAGGCTAACAACGTATTAGCGCACTAATTATTTTGTAAAAGCTTTGCGAAATCATTCCAATTTTGTCAGTTCGAGAACTTCGATCGTCGTATCATTTGCCGCGAGAGACACGCGGAAAACGATCGTCGCGAATAACGGCTGCTACAATTGAATAGTAGATTCGGCCGAAAAATGAAAGCAGAGCAATATTCCATTTGTAATATTATTTTACTTGCAAGTTTCAGGGAAACTTCGCGGAATAGCGTGAAATTGTTTTAGAACAAACTGTAACAAATTAGTTAGCAAATCTAAGGAACTATTTTGTACCGACAAATGCGGAAGGATTTCGTACAGATTACAAAATATATAAGAAAATCATGTTCGATGAAATGCGATAACAGACAAATCCGCGGAAAATACGTATTAATCGATTCAACCGGTGGACCAATAATGAAACTAATATCCTAACTTCGTAAAACTTCGCACAGCCTAGATTATCCCCGTACTAATTCCATCTTAAAGGCTAATAAATTCTTGAATTAGGTCCCCAAACTTTTAAATGGTAACGTAAACGCGAGCGCATTACCGCAACGAAACTTTCAACAATTCGAGAGCGTGTAATGAACGGAGAATAACTTCGACATCGTTCGTTCGTGCGATCGCACGCGATGTCGCGGTTCCGAGCATCACGGGAACAGAACGAGAGCAACATTTCAACGTTAAAAAACATTACGGCCTGGGACGGTGTAGCACAACTAGCTAAACTATCCTAATCTCTCTGTAAAAATCGATCAACCGTAAAACGAAGAGTCTCGGCCCGCTTCGAACGCGATCCCGACCGAAGACGAGCTTAAAAAAAAAGGAGAACGACACACTCGAGACAGGTGGAAAGGAAAACGGGACATTTAAAACAGTCGTCGTTAATCGATCATTCTAAAACGAACGCGACGCGGGCACAGGGTGTCCCAGTTTCTCTCGAACACCGCGCGATTTCCGTCGAAATTCGTTACCTTCGCTGAAACATGTATACGGCCGAACCGAAGTCGACGGTTCCTGCGAAGAACGACGCACCGAGCGCGTGAAAAAAGTCGTTGAAACGGTTTCGAGATGTGTCATGAAATATGTATCAAATTGGAATTGAAAGTTTCCGCGATAAACGGCGCCCACCGGCCGATCTAAAGAGGGTTCGAAGCATTTCTCGGCAGAATAATATTTTCCAGATTGAAACACGTGTAAAATTAAATTTGTAAGTTCCTCGGAGGAGCAAAGCTTTCTCCCCGGCTGTGCGCCGTAACGCAAAATAAATTGAACTCGATGATCTCGCTAAGATATGATGTATGGAGTGTCCGAGGCAATTGAAAATATTTTGCAAACTGAAGGAGCGAACTTCCTCTGTGTCGGAAGTCATTTATTTACACAGATTTCTTCTCGCCGTTCCGGCACACTCATTCGCCCACAGGCTCCGCGCAGCGAGTAAAGTCGAAACAGTAAGTAACGATAAGTTGATTGTTCTCCGGTGATCCTCGATATTGATCGGGCTATCGCCGCGGCGGATCGCTGAGAAACGGGCCACCCAGTGTGCACTGACTTCGCGTGTCGATAGAAAGAAGAATAGAACGGTTTGGAAGAACGTGCCGCGCGCCTTTTTCCGAATTTTTCCCGGCTTAAACCTAAGTTAGTTGGGTAAAAGTCACGCGCGACCCAGTCACGTAACTCAACGCGAATGGAATTCGATTCGATCGTTTCGAATTGTTCGATTACGCGCTGGTAAAAGAAATTTGTACAGCTTGGAACATAACGGCGGAAAGATTCTTCTCCTTCTCGATGGCCGGCTGGTATTCTACAATCCCGGGGACTATTCGGGAGCCCTGAAAACGAAAACCGAGCGACCACGCGCGGGATGAAACAAGAAAACTCGAAAGCAAATGGAAGACCAAAGGGACAGAGAGGGGAAAGAGAAAGAGAGAAAGAATTTTCGGTCGAAAAGCTCGCTACCCGAGACTTAATTAAGCGCTTTTCCCGGCGCAAAGGTCATTAACGATGAATGAAAGTACATTGAAAATTGTCTGCCCGGAAGAGGCGACTTCCGACGGCAATTAAGAAATTCAAGAAAGAAGCGCGGGCCCAAAAAATGGGTGGCGGGAAATAAAGCGGGAGGAAATTAAAGAAAACGGGCGCGCGAGCGGTCGTCGCTTTTTCTTCTTTCGAATTACGCGCTAGTGAGTTATGAAATTGCCGTGGAATGGAAATAATTTACGGTCCGGTTAAAATTAATGCAACACGCGGTTCGAATAAAACGGCGCAACGATTTCGCCGCCGCGGCGGACTTTATCGATGGTCGTGTCGTATCGAACGTGACTGTTGGCTCGAGATAAAATTATATTTTTAAAATCATGGGGTTCTAACTAGCCGGGTAAAACGGGAAAAGAGAAAGAAAAAAGCGGGTCCGAAAGTCCGTGAAACTGTGTCTGGCCGGTTTTCATTCCGATAGGGTTCGCCCGAACTCTTTTATTCGACCGCCGATTCTTTCGGGATCGTTCAACCGCCGGGGTCTACCGGCGATATGGAACTGTCCCGATAACAAAAAGGAGAAGAACCAGTCCCGTCGGTATTTTAAAAACTGTTTTGAGGACACGAGCGTAACAGAAAGTGAAAACTAAAAACAAGAGGAAGGAAAGAAAAAGGACAACACCGGACGACAGTGGAACTAAAATGAAATCGTAATAAATCTCAAGTAAAAAAAAACCGTCTGCTCAGTCCTGTGCGCGCAAAATCTCTGTATATACATAAGTACTCGTATATATATATATATATATACATTTATATTTATATATATACATGTATATCTACAGCTATACATGTATATATCTAAATATAAATGTTCTTCGTCGAAGTGCACGTTTCTTCGTACGTGCTCGTTCCGCGGACACGTCCGCGCGCTAGAAAGGAGAGTCTCTGCGTGAAAATATATAGCGTATAGCCTAAGTAAACAATACAAAAAAAGGAAATAAGATAGAGAACAGATTTGAATGAGGACGAACGAAAATTGGCAGTCCCTGTGTGTATGCGTATGTATAATATGTGTACGTGTGTATGTGTAGTATTTACTATCTATCGATGTATGTATGTATGTTTATATGCATGTATGCAGGTATGTTTGTATGTATGTATGTATGTACGTATATATAATATCGCGTAATATTATATATATATATATATATATATATATGTATGTATATATATATAATATTACCGCGACGAACAAACGCGTGTAAAGCCCTAGGCGAAGAAATATATTTGACAAGTAGAAATATAAACTTGGTAACGTCTCTCGCAGAGTTAACAATAATAATAACAGATCCTTACGAGATGATTATTAATATATAATATGTACAAGCTACGGTTTTGGTTTCCTCTTTTTCCTCGTTCCCCGTCCCTCCCTACCTACCGTCATCTCTCTACTCGTCGATCGTCTCTGTGTACCAGGACGACCAACGATTTCGTGGATCGCCACGATCGTCGAGAGACACTTGACGGAATCACGCGAGGTCGATCGTCCGGGGTCCCGACGGACCACGTGTCCTTCGAACATGTTAACGAAAGGATGCCGAACGTCCGCGCGTACAAGATCCGTGATTGTCGAACGAAGCAACGGACGCTCCCGTTTATCGATAAGGAAAAAGAGCCACCCTATCGCGCGCGTGGGTGCGTTCATGTGTGTACGTATGTATTTATGTATGTATGTATCTATGCATTTATGCGATTGTGTGTATGTATGTATGCACGCGCGCGTTTCCGTGTATGTCCTTAATGTGTGTGATTCACGCAACAGTCTATAAAATCTGTAAAACAGCGGCGACACGAACAAGGATGAGAACGTCGCTCTTAAACGGATCGTAAAGGAGAAAATAAAGAGGACAAAAAAAAATATACGAGAAGAACAAGAATCTGAATGCGACTAAAACGCTCGTAACAATAACGGATAATCGTCGTTCCCTTTCTTTTCCTAACGTACGCTCTCCCCGTCGCTGGTTCACGCGGCGAGAGGAATGAAACGCGTGTTTAATGCACGACTGACCGACAAAATGGAGGAGACGGTCGTAACGTCGGTGGCCCGAACACGACCGTCGACGATCGAACGTGTCTAAACACCTACACGCAGCCTGATTGGACAGTCTTCGATCGAAGGGGAATGCGTTCCGAGAGAAAAATAGATTAGAAAACGAACATTTAACACAACTTCCCTTCTTCTTCTTCTTCTTCTTCCGTTTCTTTTTCTTCTTCTTTCCTCTTTCCTGCTTTTCCTATTCTTATTCACGTTAACCGCGAGAAACGGAAACTCTCACACACGCGAACTTTTTATCTAATCGTTCTTTAGAAACCTCTGAAAGCTTTGCGACAGAGTGAAAAAAATATATATATATATGTATATGTATATGTATGTGTTTATGTATATGTATATGTAAATGTATATGTATATATATAGGTGTGTGTATATATACATACATGTACGTTCGACCGAATTGATCAGCTTAACTTCGCGTGGAACAAATTGCTAGACCTACCTAAACGTCGTGTATCTAGTTGGTTTGCTTTGTTTTGTTTATGTGTGTGTGTGTGTATATATGTGTGTGTATGTGTGTTCTTTTTTTACTGCTTTTCTTTAACTACTTATTTTAAATTACTAGCGGCTTGCCGATGAGACCAGAAGTAAGACTCGTCGATTCGCTGCCGTCAGTCCGACGCTTCACAGCGCGTGTCATGTTGCTACGCATATCGATCATCCGTCATGGTAACGCTGGCTCGTCGATGATCATACCATTACCATGTCCTCGTCGGAGCTCTGCCTCTGGATCGGTTTTTTCCTTTCTAGACCGTCTGCGAACAGCCATCAAGCTAAAAGGGTTACTGTTTTGCCTTTTAATGTCTGTCTAAATGCGTGGCTCTCGTTACGCGAATGCCTACTATCCGAACGGAGCTATGCTAGCCCCTCGGGCACGCACTTTCGCGACCGTGAGTATTAAGACTGCTCGTTAAAAGACAATACGAACCCGACGATATTGGTTTTCGGGCGAATAAACACCGATGTAATGGGAACACAAGCCAGTAAATACGGAAATGAATAGGAGAAAGTTACATTGCGCATCCAACGACAAATATTCAGAATGGAAAATAGAAAAAGGGTTGTAAAGAAGATAGTGGCATTTGGTAGTGAGCGTTAATTGGGATAATTACAGTAGTACGCGTTCTAATGAAATACGAGGAAAATTTGAAACAGCAGAATGAAATGAAGAATGTAGAAAAGATATGTAGATTACTTTAGCACACGTTATAATGAAATATAAAGAAAATCGAGAACGAATAGGGTGAAATGAATGTCGTAGAGAAGATAAGAACAGTTATCTTCGAACTGGCGAACGACGCTTCTCTTAGATTTCGTTTAGATTGTATCTCGTCGAAAAGTACCGTTCCTGTATTTCTTACCTAATATAGACAACTGACAGCGCGGTTCAATATGTAACTCCGGAAAATTGAATTCCTTTACGTGCATTACACAAGATATTCCATCATAAATCCACGCGAAATGAGTTCCCTTGTAGAGAGCAACTTAAATGGAACCGAAGGATAGAAATATTCTTTAAAGCAGAATCCGTCGACGCTTCGGGTAGTTCGAGATCTGATCGGAATAGTCGAACAAAGGATTCCGCTTTGAATTTCGACACAGAAATCCGATCGGCTGATTCCCTCCATCCCTAGATTGTACAGGATGTTCCACTTTGAGCAATTCGTACGGATATATCTTCAAAATTATTGGACATATCGCAAGGAAATTGGAAAAATCCAATTGGTGCACGTTACGGCGTGTACAGCTTCCTTCCCGCGGTTGAATCGTCATTGAACGATTGGAAGCTATTAATTCTTTTCACGAGAATATCGAGTAAACTCGTTACTCTTTCTTGAAACTTGGAATTGTAACGGAAAAAACAGGATGCTACTTTAAGAGTCAGAAAAGTCACCTTACTTTTTCAAGGTATCTTTTATGACCTTTCAAGCAACATCCTGTGAATTCTGTTCCAATTCCAAGTTTCGTGAAAGAGTAACAAGTAATTAATAATTATTATCAATAATTGTAATTATGAATTAATAATTAATTATATATATAATTTTGAGCAGTTCTACTCTATGAACTATACAAAATGTTAAAAGTAGTATTGTAGACGCCGATACACGAGTACAGCAAAAACTAAACGTGCAGCCAAAATGATGAAGTCGAAGTAGAACATTCTAGATATACCCAAATTACCCACTACCTTTCGGAAACTCAGAAACAACGTAAATGAAGAGCTATGATAACTTTGTGTTAACTTCGATCGAGTTAATACTACAGCACAGAAAGAACAGTATCGTGGAGAAATGATTAATTAGGTTTCTGAATTCTTCCAGTCGAAATGAAAAGAAAGAATATCAGACAGAATTAAAATGAAATAATCCACAACCCTTTTCTAACTGATGAAGCAGTGGGAAGAACATGCATATCGCTGAACTGCGAATTGTTATGCAAATTGTGATTTCCACAAATTATTTTACAGAAATAGGAGTTGTAAATTCTATACTTGCATAAAATTTCGCAATTTTATTATCTCCTGTAGCTGTGATTTAAGGAAAAATACCGCATGAAAAACGCGTTCACTTTCGAGAAATTATCGTTTCAAATTTCCAACATTAATTTCTCCTACTGTGGCAATATTTCTTTCTTTCTTTTTACAGTTTAAATCTATTATAACAATATATCTTCTTCATTTTGCATAATTCATATTCTATAGCCGTATAATTAATCCGAATACGTAATTATAAACGGATCTTTAAAATAAAAGAGAAGAATCTTTAAAATAGATTCAAGAGATAAGAAAAGCATTTCAACGAACGCGTTTGCGAAAACTTAATATTGCTGTGCTAAGGTTCTGTGAATATATCTGAAGCAAAGACAAAGGGTTGATTAAGTATATCATTTATTGATCCTAATGTTAGGTAATTTTACGGTAATTTATCTACAATAAGAAATGCAGGAATCGCTGAGCCCGATTTAGATTTATTAAAGGCCGAAGATGTCGTCAGCGAAGGAATAAATTCTAAAAGATTCAAGATGGTGCTAGAAGAAAACGGAAAGAAACGATTACTTCTCTTTTTTTCTCTGTTTCTTATGCTTTTCACGTACATAAGTACGTAGTAGTGTTATTTCAAATAAAATAAAAGCATAGAACATAATTTTGACGATTCAATTATTAATGTGTAATCTTAAATTTTTTGAAATTATGAAATGCGATCTTTTTCCTTGGAGCAAAACAAATAAATTGCGGTTTTGGTGCATATAAATGTAAATACAATAGATTTACTTAAAATAAGTTGATGTAGATAAACTAACTTCCATTGCATTGGACAATTCTGAAATAAAAATCAGAACTTTCAGAATTAATAAATTCTAAATTTTCAGAAATGATTCCTTTCTGGATGAAATAATTTAAACTCAGTGCACTGTATGTCAAATGCAAAATGAATATTTCTAAGCTCATAAAAATTTGACGAATTCGCTTCATTCCCATTGTTATACTCATCGTAGAGGCCGAATAACATTTATACTTTCAAATAGTATATTCCACAATAAACAGAAATTAAAAATGTCTGTTGGAGAAACGTTTCAATTATAACAGATCAGAAAACCGCAATTTACTTCTGGACAACCTACCGATTCTTTATCATAGATTGCATTATGTGCAAAGCTGAGTAGAAACGACTGAAAAGGTATTTACCTGGAGACGATGGGCGTAGGTCATCGAGGGAGCCATCATCCAGATCCGTCGCAGAGGGATGTAAGTCGTCGTCCGAAGAGTCTCTGGTTAGGCTGAGAAGATTCGAGGTCAGCAGAGCTTTCTCCTCCTCGATCTCCTGTATGTGATCGACGAGAAGCGCCTCTTCTTCGTCACCTCGATCCCTGTCCCGGTCCGCGGTGCCGCCTCTCGCGGCTGCGTTCGAGACCGCCGCGTTCAACTCTTCTGGACTGAAGATCTTGGAGGATCGTAGACTGGATAGACGGTGGGTGGCCGTGTGGCAGGCGGATTCGAGAGTGTTTATGTCGGCCAGCGTGGTTCTGACGACCCTAAGCTTCTCTTGTACGATTGTCTCAACGCAACAGGTCTGCCTGCCGACATCCTGTAGCGAGTCCTGTGCAGGCAAGGTCCTGTTGGTCCTTAGGATGCACGGGGCGAACACTATCGCGAGGGCCGACGAGGACATCCGATTGTCGACCTCATGGAGCGCCACCCTCGCCAGATGAACGATCAGTCTCTCCATCAGATCGAAGTTCGGCTTCGGCAGCTTCTTCAGAATCGCGAACAGCGTACTGATCCGATCTTGCTGTTTCGTCAGGTTAGCGGCATGCAGAAAATCATCGTAGTACTCGAAGGTTAACAGGGGCTCCGGCATGTCCCGAAAGAAGCTCTTCAACACCGCTGCGAGCACGTGCACCTGGTAGTTCTCGAAGTCCACCTTCTCCAGATCACCCTCGTCCATCTTCTGCTTCAATTCCTTCACCTTCGAGCTGACACCACTCTTGCGGTATATACCCTCTGTGTAAAGACCGTGCATCTCTATGGTGGTGATCAATCGATCAACCACAAGTGGCACCTTGCCGTCTCCGCAGTCCAATTTGTACAGCTGCACGCCGAACACCTTCCGCGAGTTCATATCGTGCAGCGAGGCTTCCTTTCCACACTCCGCCAACGCTTTCATGTAGCACTTCTTGTGACACGTCAGCTTGCAATCTAAACGTAAAGGGACGCACATGACCATGCATGACAAATGATTGATGGCGAACGAGGCGCCGTGCCGCGACCTCTGCAGCGTATAGCCAGATCCGTATGGTCGTTACCATACAATATTTACTTCTGTACGCAACGCTTTTTTTGCATCTCTAACCCTAATGATACACTAGAGACGATACGGATCTTGAGTCAAAGGAGCTCTTTTCGCAAACTGGGAATTATTTTATGACTACATTGCGCTTGAACCTTCCAAATCTTTTTTGTTATTAACCCTCGCTCGTTAAAGTTTTGTTTTACTGCAATTTGATGCGATTCATACAGTTCGACCATGAGTTCAAACTTAAGAAAAATGTTATCTTTTAACATATAAGCTAAAAATATCTTGCTTCTTTTAAAGATCTCAAATTTTTAAAATGTCACCATTTTGTGCCTTATCTATTCATTTTTATCATGAACGCATAAAATCCACAGCCTACTATGGCAAGCAACGCAATATTTGCTTACAAAAATAAATCTGCGATACGGTAGGAATACTTACTCTGGCATACAAGTCCGCGCTCGATGGGCCACATAAAGAAAGATGTGCAGACTTCGCAGGCCATAGGTATGTTTATGATGGTTAGTTGGAATATATGACTGCCATGCCGCGTCGGTTCCTCTTGCTTTCGCTTCTTCTCCTTCTTCCGTTTGCTTTTACTCTGTTTCTCCGGTGCTTCGGTTTTGACTAGCGTCATAAATTCGTTCATGAATCCGCGGAACGCGTTCACGCCCATAATCACGGGAAAATCTTCGCTGGTGTTCTCCTGCTTGCAGACTGTCTCCATGACGTGCAAGAAGTTCGTAATCAGATCGGTGTACTTGATGTTACCCTCGACGCCTTGCTGAACGGCGACGCTGTAAGTGATCACCAGATCGTCCTTGAATTTGCGCAGCGCCTGCTTGAACACACGGTCAACTTCACTGGGCTTGCTTCCCTCCTCTTGGCCTTCCATTATGTAGATCTTCTTCGTGATGAACTCCTGCATGAACGCCAATTCCTTCGCGTCGGATATAATCTTGTCAGTGCTGTCCGAGAAAGCTGAAGTGCCGGTCAAGCTGAATTTGGGCGCCGTGACGGTTTGCTTGGTCGTGTCGTAGGGGGTCCTCTGTTGTTTTCGGTTTTTCCGCCTGCCAGGCGTATTCGTCAAGATACACGGCATCTTAAGTACTCCGCCGTTCTGAATACATTTCACGTGGTACAGTTGTTTACAGTCTATGCACTTGTAGCCCTGCGTGACGAACGCATCCATCTTCTTGTGGCAGCAGACGCACACATCGTCCTTCGCGAACCTCTCCACCTTCCTGAACCGATGACCCGCCAAGGTGAACAAACCATTCCCCTTCCATTCCAGGAGATCCATCCCGGGCGCTAGTTTCAGGTCATTGGATCTCGCGTCAATGCCGGGCTTGTCCTCGCTGAGGCCCGATATTTTCGTAGCTGGATCCGAGTTTCTCCTCCTCAGCTCCAGACTTGTTACAGCATTGGACCTCATGCGTTGGCCGGGCTGCTGCGTGTTCGATGCTGACTCGGTTTTGTCCACAGACCAGTCCGTCACGGACCTCGAAGGTACCTCGCGCGGACTGTCCTTGCGCGTCCATACGTTCGCGGACTTGTTCAAGTCGCTCTCTTTAATCGTGCCTAGGAACTTCGCTTCTCCACTGTTCGCATCAGATACGCTCTCGCCCACGGACCAATACAACTCGCGAGGGGGCCGATTCCTTCTCGTGCTTCGGACGGGCACGTCGGGCTCGCATTTTTCTTTTGGTCTTGAAATTTTTTCTTTGGGCGATGTTCCCTTCAATAGAGAACCCTTCAAAGAATTCTCGTCGATAACCGCGTCCAGTTTCATGGCCGTATCTCCTTCGGAATTTTGCCTCCTCAAGTAGCCAAAGTCTTTCATCTTTTTACTCTGACCATGTCCCGTGGCACGGCGTATCTCATTGGACGTGCTCAGTCGTCGCTGATCTTTACTACTCGATGAGCTCTCCATATGAACGAAACGCTCGTTCGGGTCCAATTTCACGTTGTAGTTCGCCGCCTCATTCGGTTTCTCGTGTTGTCCCTGGTCTTGGATGTTGTCCGTTAGGTTCTTGTACTGAGAGACATTCAGAGGACACGGCATAGTTGTTTTCTGGTGGCTAGACTGCAAATAGTCGTTATAGTTCGAGTACTCTATTCTGCGACGCCAAATGTCCGAATTAGGGCTATGCGTCAAGCTAATGTTAGACTGATGGAACTTAATGTCCCGCGAACTCGGAAATGAAGGAGTAGCGTTGAAGACTGGCGGCGCACTTTGCACTGTACTCGGAACTTCTGTGTCAGTCTCACCGTCACTGTACCCTGTTGATGAACTGTCCGCACGTTTTCCGACAGACGACTGTTCATTGGGACAGTACACCAAGCTCGTGTTCACTGTCACCCTGGGAGAATGATCACCGCATTTCGTTCTAGTGCTCGATATATGCTTGCAGCAGTTCTCTTGTGATTCGGAACTGTTCACGCTAACTTGGGATTCGTAGCTCCTCAAACTTGTCAAGCTCTCCAAGCTGCTTTTACGCTCATTAAATTCTTCGGACGAATAAGGTTCGGTGTTCTTCAGCATTCCGCCGGTTTCGTATAACATTCTTGTGTTTCGCGTTACCGCCTTTTGCTTCGAGTATGTCATCTTTGCATCCATGCTGATGTCCCGCGACGCAGCGTCCACTCTGAAAATTATTATTCTGCTGTTACAAATACATTTTCGGATGTTATTCCATTTATTTCAAAAAGGTAAGTACAATATAGTCCCATGAAACATACTAAAGCATTGTCAAATACATAATAAAAGTATCGCTTACCTTGCTGGTATGAAACGATTTTGCAATTCCTGCTTACGAACTGTGCTCATCTCTAACAAAACATGATCCTCCATTAATGACCTAAATGAAACAAAAATATTAATATTATAACATTTGCAGCAGCCTGGACAAAGAACATGTTAATTAATTACTTACTCTTCACTACCCTTGAACTTCGAATTGTACACCTTACTGTTGTCGTAAGCAATTTCCCTTTGTTCAAGAACTTCCTTGTACTCCCCGATTTTATCACCGATCATGTTCTTCCGCTTCTTCAGCTCAGCAAAAGCTTTCCTCGCATTGTTCCCTCTGGCACGAGCTTGAAAGTTAATTATAGAAGTCTTCAACTTTTTGAACCATGTCTGCTGTTTGTATGTTTTCCATGCAGATTGGATGTGGATAGCAGCTTCGATTCTGGCGCGTAGAGATTGAGCAAGCCTTTGAGCAATGATCATTCTCCAAAACGATTGTATTTGTACAACAGCGTTCTTCAATCTAAGGAACTTTCTCCTCTCCAGACAAGCGCGGAACCACTTTTGGATAGTTGTAATGCTTGTGATGATTTGTTGATGAAGCTCTATATCCAATTTGATCTTTTCTGATTCTCTCAGGAAGACTTTAGTCGTTCCGAGCTGATAATTGTCTCTGTTGAGATTCAACGTCAACAGAAAGTCCCTAACGTCGGACTGTGAGCTCAATAAACCTTTGGGTAGCAACATTCTGTACAGTTGAATAAATTCTTCGTAGGTTAGTCGAACATTGAACCCAGCTTGCCTGATCCTGACTGTCTCTAGCATCCCTGTATATCTTAATTGTCGTTGTACAGTCTCTTCGTCGAATTCATTCGGTACTTTGTTTGCGTTGCTCTTAATACATCTAATAAAGAAGGGATTCGCCTGGTTCAAGGTATCCATAAGACTATGCAAACTTTGTTGGAACTGTGCCGAAACCGTCATGGGCTGTTTCCTTGCTTTTCCTGGTCCAGAACCATAACTCTGTGTCCTACCGGCAAGGGTTTTCACAGTTTGAAGATTCTTTAAACCCTTTTTTCCGCGTTCTCTTGGTCGAAATGATTTGTTTTTCCTGTAAAAGCGTCAAAATTTAATGTGTCAATAACGAGTAATGAGTTTAAAATTCCTTTTCCTATTTTTAAATATTTTTCTTCAGAATGCAAGTTGCAAAAAAAATGTATTTGCATTTTTTTAATTACTTACATGTTCCGCTAGATCTTCTACCATATTAACAATTTATATAATAGAAAAACAGGAAAAGGAGAATGTACAATTATTTCAATGACATTTATGGCATTGCAAATATATTTAACAAACGTAGTATGAAGTGTAAGTAACAAACATGTAACAAAATGTTATTATGACTGGTGGAACTTATAGTAGCAAATTTAAAAGCAATAGTAAGTATGACTGTGTATAATTATTCAGCAGATTTTTTAAAATTTGTGATGCTATAAGAGAAATGAAATCCTCTTTTTAAGTAGATGTAAAATGATTGCAAACTATTAATATGTATAACAAGCGATTTGCATATTCAAGTAACTACCAACGTTAGTATTCAATCTCCTTGTTAATCTACAAATGTATAACTCGTTAGGTTTCTCCTTTAAATTCTAGAATTAATATTGTATATCGTGCAATTAATTAGAGTTAAGAGAACACAAGATTTTAAAACGAGAAGCTCGTTCACCAAAAGATTCTTCGAAGTGAATTAATTTGCTGCATTTAACAGCGTGCAATACAAATTAACCCATTATCATGTATTACATCGTTTCGATGTAATTTAAATTCATAAATCTTGATACACATATTTTTTTCACAGGTTTACTCAATGATTTATAAAAAAAATGAATTTCCAGTTTTTCTTTATCCAAAATTTTTGGAATTTTTAAAAAATACAAATAAAAAGGTATACAAAATATCTTATAGCAGGAAGTGTTATAATTTTATGAAAAATTATGTGAGAAATAAGGATGGGTTAATTTATATTCATTGAATTCGAAGAGTGAAAGAACTACTCTGAACTTAACATGCATTAAGACGTAGTTAACATTGTAACAAACGAGTAAAACATGAACGTCTAAGATAGTACAAGTAAGGGATAACGATCGTGAATATTATAGCACATTCAGAGGAAATGACTTTTACGATGTCTCCTGTAAGAAGTGAGAGAGCTTCCTAAAGTAATGGACATATCCATGAAAAAGCTGTGATATTATATTGCATGGGAAGACCATTAATAATCCTATTAAGATGATGATACCTATGAGAAAGAAATCCTTTACCCAGAAATTACTATAGAGCACACACTACCTTCATAATTCGTAGAGAGCAGTGAAATTTTTGGTATAGCTTAAATAACAAAACGTTATTGAGTATTAAGTAGCTGCAGAATTACATACATGACTATTTGATTAGCGCGTTCCATGACGTTTGCTTCGTCTTTTGGAAGCACCCTCTCTAGTGGAGTATGAGTATCTCGTCTGAGTTTATTATTACTATGCGGCTGGTCTTCCCTGCCCCTTATCAAGTAACCCTTCATCACATTGGTCACATTAGACGGGTGTTGCGTTTGATTAATGTTTCGGAATTGTGGCCACGACAATCGGTTGTTGTTAACATTGTCGTTGTTTTCGAGTTGTATAGAAGATAATGTAGTAGTGGGTATTGTTGATGGTATGCAGACACTGCGCTGCTTCTGATAGCTTGGTGGACGATTATGTTTGTGCGAACTGAAAAAGTCTCTCATGCTTAGTTCCATTTACCCTTCCATTCCGATCACGGTTTTTTTTATATGTAGCTACACTCTAATTTGGCATAAGGTGAATAAACATCAGTAAATTCAACAATTAGGTGGTGGTGACTTTTCCAAAAATTGATTTTGTGAATGACTCTAATGGAATAATGCGATTTTTAGTGATTGAATATGAGTTGGACAAATAAAAAAGTTACTTTGAACTGTTGATCATGCTCAAGAATAACAGCAAATATATTGTTAAATGACAGAATGTAATTGAATAGCGAAAGTCATGAAAGGATTGCACTCTAATCACACTTAATACAAAAGGTGCATACATATAATTCTAAAAAATATTTTTAACACACAATACTGGAAAAAGATTTTATGGATTTACATGTTCTTGGTGATGTAATATTTTTTGTAGAATTCATCGAAATCTCGATTTTTAAGTATTGGTGTAACATCGATATAATTAGGATAGTTAGGAACATTGTAAACCCATAGAACACATTATTCTAAGAAGAATGTAATGTTTGCCAAAACGACACATACAGTGGATCTGAAAGACCACTTACGCGATTCGGTTAATAGTTAGATTGACTGTCGACAACGTCACAAGATGGCTACAGGGACAAAAGACATGTGGCCAATGTAAATATAATTAACGTTTGCTTGAAATTTAAACACATAGGAACTTCTTCAGCTTGATGCAAATATATTGTTAACGCACAACGTATATTTATACTTTGTAGGGTGAAATAGAATATGCAGATCAAACATAGTCAAAAAAACAAGCGCAACAACATTGGCATCTGTTTGTATCACGATCATTGTTATTTATCTAACAAAATGTCGCTATGTTATGAGTATACAAGCACTTTAAACTTCCTTTTTGAGTCACCCTTTTATAAGAGCAAAAATAATGTATAAATAGACAGAAAATTAATGTATACCTTATTAAGTTCTCATTTGGCGTCCTATACCTGTTTTGTACAGATGCTTTTGTACCATCGGCTATAAAAGAAAATATATATATATATATAATCGTGACTAATATTAATATAAATGATAGATATACTTTAAAGATATCCGTTAAAATGTTCAAATGAAAAAACTTTTATGAATTCAATAACAGAGGGAGAATATAAGACAACGTAAAAAAATGTTTTTGAGCTTAATTCATAGAATAGAGGGTGCAATTAAAGGAAATACTACGGTATACTGTACCTCGGCCATGTCTGTGAGCACGACCAGCTTCTTGAAAAGCAAAATGAGCCCGAAAGAATGCTCGTAGTATCGCCCATCTAAACACTGCCACTGGATCTGCACCCACTAATTCTCGGACAAAAGCGAGGGAAGAATTTTTCAACACACCAACCACACCATCAGGTCGCATTAAATCCAAGTTCTTTTCTCTCATGTTAGCAGCTTGATACTTAACAGCTCCTGCATAATGTCGCACGACGAAGGCTGCTTCTCGTCGCTGCGGTGCTTCGTAAAATGGATTGTCTTTATGTACTGAGTTAAATTTTTGTAGTAACGTTTCATTCGTTGCGCCCGGAAAACTGTTATAGATATTGTGCATATATAATCAAGCAAAGATTTTAAACAATTTTAGCTTAAAGTAAAGTTACATTCCAACACTCACTTGCACTGATCATCTAAGAGACAAAGAAGACCGTTCGGTTTCCCTTCTATTAAACTTAAACAGCCTGAATTGTCACTATATCCTATGTCTGTCCACCTAATTCCTTGTTTTCTATACTCTCGTTGTTCATATTGAAAAACATGTTGGTTGAAATAGTGTTGCAATTGTTCGTTCGCATAATTTATACACAACTGTTCAAAGCTATTACACGTTTTAAAATCTTCGAAACCAAAGATGTCTAGCACACCTATGCTATTGCCTTGGTGATCTCTGAGTGTGTCTTTTTTTGAAAGCAACGCGTGATTGACCTAATATAAAACATTTTCTGTGTATATCACTGTACGAATTTTCCACTTAAGATTTAGTGGCCATTAATTTTATACACTTAAAAAACTAAGGAAATAAATTCTTACCTGTAAAACGATCCAATCGAATAGAGCTCCATATAGACACTTTGCCATGGCATCTCTTGCTGCAACTGCTTCCGGAAGTCTATAATTAATAACTAAAGTTTCTCCAGAAGCCCTTGCGCGTTTCGCTGTAAGCGCAGCCAGAAGAGTCTCTTGTTTCACTCTAAGCAGTTCGGATATTAATGCTACTACTTCAGGATTCTTGACTCCTACAGCTTCGTCGTGATGATGATAAGATTTTCTAGGTTGAAACTCCACATTGCCTGTAATGATGTAACACGATTAGTTTTGTTGGAGAAAATGTTGAAATAATTTACTAATCACCGAGTAGAAGAACAGCTGACAGAACGGCGAACAATCGTCTCTGTTTTTCTGGCGTGAATCCAACCATTTCCATAGATTGTTTCAGTCTTGAGAATTCGTGTCTTTCATCAATATTTTCCAATCCATAACAGCCACTTTTATTCAAATAATTATAACGATCAGAATTTTCTAAATGCAGAAGTTGCTTCTCTTGTTCGCTCGCTCCAGCCAAAAGATAATAAAACACATGATAATTCCTTTCGTTTCGTCCCTGGGAGACTATCCTTGACTTTTCCAGCAGATATTTTTGCACCACCGCCCTAAATATTTCTCATAAGTTTCTTCTTATTTTATCAAGTAGATAATGTACTTATAAATTCCTTACCCATGCACCATTCCATTTTCCTTGTAATTCACTTGGATAAATTTTCCAAAACGACTACTATTGTTGTTATGCGCTGTTTTCGCATTACCAAATGCTTCCAACACAGGGCCCGCACTAAGTATTGTCTGTTCAACACCGCTACCGTGTGAACCTTTTTGACTGAGTGCCGTTAAATGATGCAGTAGAAAATTTGTTGATTCCGTTTTACCTGATCCACTCTCGCCACTAATAACTATACACTGGTTTCGTTTCTCTTTAAGCATACAGTGATAAGCAGCATCAGCTATGGCAAATATATGTGGAGGTATGTCTGGCCCCAATCTTCTATTCTGATAGAGTTTTACATATTTTGGATTGTAGATAGGATAAAATTTAAATGGATTTAATGCAATCAAAATGCTTCCAACGTAGGTATATATATTTCCAGCCAGAAACCTAGCCCGAAGGTTGTCCAACAATGTTTGTTCATTAAGGTCTGGAAGTTGACACAGATCTGGATATTCTTTGTCTCGGGGTTGATATAGGAATCTATTGAAATAGTCCTTTAAGAGTTGTGGGTCCATTGGAAACCTACTATCCGACCATAAATCTGGTTGCTTTTTTCGCAAGTAAAACCTGAATCGAAAAACACCATTGCGATGTATTAAATCATTAATGTGGTTTCTATATTATCAATTTATTAACGACCTTCCACTTACCTATAGTATACCTGTTGCGCTGCATTTTTGGGCCATAATAACATGAGTGCTACAGGGCACTCGCTTGGCCCGAGTCTTCTTTCCTTACATTCTTGCCCAACAGAATTTCCTACCACTTCTGCTAATTCATATCCATTGGAAATATTAGCATCGACTAAACCAAGTCTATCAATAATACACGCCACTATCTCCGCCGATGAAGTTTGTTTTGTAGCTTTAATCGAGAGTGCTTCATAGTCTGGGCTCCATTCACCCACAAATACTTGCACCACTCCTGAGCAACAGCTGTCCATCTTTTTAACCCTATAATATTTAAAATAATTAATAAAACTAAGATATCTAGAAGTTTTGCTATATAGATTTTATATAGATTTATTTTGATAAATTATGTCACCTTGTTTTTAATAGGGTTAACAAAATTGTCCTCTGTCATCCATACAGAATTTCAAATGTATTGTTTCTTCCTTTTTTTGTTTCTCAATTATATACACCCACTGATGCAGACGTTTAAAATAACTTTTACACATTTTGTTTAAAAATGTTCACTGATACAGTCTTACAGATTATTGGACTTATTTACAGGTATTGTTTACATTAACTTATTTTATTCTTAATTTTGTCAAATGCACTCAAAATTATTTAATACTCATAAACTAAAAGACCATATTTATATACATATATATCACGTCAAGTCTTACACATGAATTGGTTCAGCAAAATAAAAATTTGTGAATATTTAATTTTTTTCCATTGTAATATATAGTTTACAGAAATAGTAAGATATATCCAAATCTGTTTTAAAGCTTCTTGTTAACTTCATCATTTAATCGATAGGACAAAATACCACAGAGTATTGTAATCATTAGATCATATACATTTTTTTTTCAGTATAATAAAATAGAGTAAGTAAAATCCTTTTGCTCTGTTTAAATTTCTATGTTCAGTCAATTTTATATAGATCTTTGTTGATATTGTTCCTAAGCCCTTGGAGTATTTTGAATTTATAGAACGATGCGCTTTAATTCAAGTATCACATATTCAACACTGAATGTCCAGCAAAACTTTCCTGACAGCCATTATATTTTGCCATGGCATTCACTGTATAGATGAAAAGAATGTAGGTGTGCTATTGTTGGCAGGCAGTAACTCAGTTTCTCTGCTGAGACAATAAGATTTTCAATGCTTTGTAAACATTCTCGTGCCTCTTGAGTATTGTAGTACATTTATTGCAAAAGATTACAGTTGTGTTTGCATTTGTACGTATTATAAAACTTTTGTGCGTTAAGGAAGTATCTTATCTGAAAAAATACGTGTGGTACATCAATGTTTGAAGCGAATTAAATGTTACAATCTATAACGAATATCATTGATCAAATCTCCATTGTGTCAAAATATTTAACGGACATTAATATTTAATTCTTTCTTTTGCACATAAAAATTACTCACACTGAAGTTTTGATAAATTTAAGGTATCATTTATGTTTTCAAGCTATATGAGTAATCGTACAAACACATCATCTGTCACATATAGTGTCATACAGATATAATATGATAACAATAAACACCAGTTACTAACTCTAATTTTAACATAAAAAAAGATTCTAGATTTGCACGTGTCTTTGTTCCTTTAAAACTTCTTTATGTCTCTTCCTGACTTTTTTCTCCACCAATATGTAGTGGGCAAATTTAAAAATATCACTCGACGTCTCCTTGCCTCTACCGGTAATTTTTCAATTTAACGAATGTCGAACTTATCGCGACGTAATTGCAAAGAATTATACGGAATAATGCTACAAGTAAACTCTGAACGGTAATCGTAACACACTGATCATTCGCTGGATACACAAAGAATTAAGAAAAACGACATACGTTCCCGAGATACCGATTTGCCTGGGACCTGACGGCTGACATTCGCAGGAAAACCGTCTTCTGACGCCGATTGGCGGGTCATGGACCATACCACCAATCAGCGGCGATCTGCGAGTGTGAACGTCAACAGAGTAAACCGGGCTTAAAGTCATCAGGAATTTCTCGTCCAGGCATGACACTTTACTGGTCGTTACGTATCATCGTCGAAGAATGTAATGAAAACATGTAATACCATTCGAGGAATACGGTCACACAATTACCTCCTTCGCTGATAACAAGATGCTCGATGTGACACATTCTTATAGATCACCAAAGCTCTCGCGTACTCGAACATGCTTCCGCGGGCTTGAAAATTTTCACTGCAAATGCACTGCCGTCTGTTCACGATCCCTCGCTTTTCTTTCCCCTGGATCGGTTGTCCGAAAAGTATTTTGCCGTTTCCGGGCACTGTTCTAGTAGCTTGCTATCAAAAACAACGATACGTATAACTGTGGGTCTCGCGCACTCGACACACACTATCCCTCTGTTTTCTCGCACCTAGAGAACACACGTACAATACGGGCGGATTGACACTTCAGTAAACAAGAGACACTGTCACTGATGCTCCTGCGCCAGCTTTGTCGTCGTCGGTCCACCTTGATATTACACCAATATTCGCGATTAATCGTGTTCCCGATTTGATAATACCGATGACACGGATGATGGGCCCTTGCCCAGTTTATCGTCCTTCGTCTCCTCTCGGGAACTTGCGTCCCGATACGTCCACCATTTCGATTTTTCCAATCACGTGGTACGAATGGTCAGCTCTCATTGGTCAGTGCCATATGGCCACGTGACTGAACGCTACAGTACTAACTTCCATTGAGAGGAAGATTCCAGTTGGTGCCCTCTGTCGATCGTTCCAAGAAACGTTTCGTACATATTGTAAACACACAACGAGGTATATGATTTGACTTCGTTATCGACCGGATCCTAGTAGGAATGCGGTATAAATATTTAATTAAAAATATTTTGAACTGTTATTCGGCCAGGTGTTAGAAGAAGTAAAGTTTATTCTATTATCGTTGTAGATGTACTTATCTGCGAGAATAAATGTAGAAAGCTATTGCTATATATATGTATTATTATTATTATTATTATTATTTATATATATACATATATTTATATAGGGATATATATATATCAGTAATTATATAGATGATTAGTAGAAATGATCACTCAACTGGCCATAAAAATAGTTACACTATATTGTATTTCTGTGGTACATGTTTCATAAAAACTATTTCCACCATTTATTCCCTCGAGGCTTATTGCCTCCAAATAATATTTAGCACTCGTAGTAGAAATGAAATGTGCAGGATATTCGGTTCTTGCTAGCGTGTCTATTTTTCGTGAACTGTCGGTAATGCTGAGTGCGACTCGAAATGGTAAGGATCTCTCTGTTGGTATACTCGAATATTCGAGCGGTTTGATCTTCCGAGTCTCACACTTTTCTCTGTTGCAGTCAGATATAGTTCACTAGTTGATCGTTCCATTTAGGTAGAGTCCGCTATCGTACCACAGCATTTCCTACAGAGTCGGTAATTCATACCCTGAGCGAAAAAAGCATTGCATGCAATGTCTGTACTATTGTTACTGAAATTTTCTATTTTATCGACAACTTTAGTATTGATAAGTTACTAGATTATGTTAATGATATTTTTGTTAGCTTGTACATACACTCAACTATTTAGTGTAACTTGTCAACGAATATCAATTGATAATAATCCTTCTAAGAGTGAACATAATTACAGAAACCAGTGAATATTTTATTACTTGATTCAATCATTTCACGTTTAAATATTTCAATTAAAAATATTAAATATTAAATTAAATTGTATGTATGAGCTTAAACATTAGAATCAATTAATTCACTTATACAAACCCCAGAATATCTCGTCGGTTATGTCATCTATGGTGAAATTCTAAAGTTACTAATATTTATTATAAAGTTACCACTATTCGGTTTGATTCCTATTTTTATAAAATATCGAGCACATCGATCAGTCTATTGAAAAGACCGTTTTATTAACTATGACAAAGCGTGAGAAAAGAATTTTGACTAATGTTATGAGTCCAGGGCCAGTCGTGCGTGACCGAGAATTTCTTTGATTTTTGTGAGTGTTTGTTAGAGTTTGTTAGTGGTAGACGATCTGTTTCACCACCGGGACCCACATAAAGGTTACTTGGGGACGTGGACGAGACGAGATCTGTTTCACCGCCGTGCCAGGAGTACCCACAAGGGGATTCAAGGTATAGGAAATTGTTAATTTAGCCTCGTAACTTATTAACATTGCGCACTTCGAGCGAGGTGGACTTGATAGTAGCAGCTAGAATCGTTAAGAATCGAAATGAATTCAATATAACCCAAATGAATTAGGGCTTTCGAAGTGTTTAAGCGTAAAGTGGTGACGCATTGAGAATTGCGAGATCAGAATTAACGGCCTAAGTGCGATTCTAAGCCCGGTACACACGTGAGTATAAATTCTTTTTATATAAAATATAATACAATATAAATAAAATATATAATAATATATAAAATATATAACAATAATATAAATAAATATAATATATAAAATAAAATTTGTCTAAAAATGGCGGTGGGGATGTGCCAACGTGGTCCAAATATCTAGTTTCTTGAAATTGTTGTATAACCAGTGATCCGAAAAGGGTGATGGAATTCATTCATTTGCGGTGTTCATGTTAGGTCGATGGAAATGTTCCGTGAAAAGAATGGGTTACATATTAGCTGTACGCGAGCGAGCTAATTAGCGCAGCAGAAAGTTCATTAAACGACAATTCTCTGTTTCGCTTCTCCTTTTATTTTCAAATATAACCTAGAATATTCAATACATTACAATTCCGAACATTTCTTTATTAACGAATATATGTATTGTCAGTCAAGTGGCCCACACTATAATTGAAATATTTAGGTATAATGACTCGGCCTAATTTCTATTAGGCCGGGTCATAAATAATTTCCATTCCTGATAAATAACAACAAGTCGTTGCAAGTAATCGCGAATACATAATTAAATAAGATCTAGTCATCGTTTATTTTATCAATAAATAAAATGCAAATGCCTATATATAAACCTTGTAGATTATAAATTTACAGGCATTACCGCTTATGGCCTTTGAGCCCAGTTCCGCTTGCGGAACAAAAACATTCTCGAATTTCTACTGTGCGTGATTCGTCTAAATATATTGCAAGCCTTAAGTCAAGAATACAGACGACTGGCATCAAGTTAATCGAGGAGTGTGTCGAGTTGTTCGTCTACCCCTCGCGATAACCCCTTCAGGTGAACCGATCCGAGCTCACCGTGCTACTCGAGACAATGCAACGTTACGGTGCTAGATTGTAACATAATTCACCCCGTATCCGTAACAGATACAAAGCCTTCGCTGCGCCACCATTGAGGTTTTGTTTCGGTTGGTAATTTATTTGTGTTATTACTACTGGTCGTAAACCCTCTCCGGCCGATCTTTATGATCTTCTTGCAGCATTGTTGCGTACAACACACGCCGTATCAAACGGAGGTCTTCGTTACACTTTTCATTGTCCAAATATGAAACTGCCGAGTGTCTCGCCCGATATGTATTACCATTTCGGCTTACGACGTTATTGTCGTCTACGGCGACAATGCCGTGGATGAAAGTAGAATGGAAATAGAAAATCGAGAATTTGTTTAATATAGACGAACAAAACATCTGTTTCAGTCCTGGAGTAATTGAGCCGATTATTTTGAAAGTGGCATAAGTCTCCCAAATGCAGCTGTGTATTTTTTTAAATAATTATAGACATATATACGCGTTCGCGACGTTGCGTATCATATATGACGCTCGCTTAAAATAGCATAATACTGGAAGCATTTTTTTGCTCAAGGTACATGGAAGCTTAACACAAGCACAAGTACATATGAAAAAAATCATTGGAAATAATAAGTAACAGATCCAGATACAAGTAACAGATCTGCATGCTAGATTAGAATTTTTTCAGACAATTTAACGAAACTGGAGTTAGATGGAACTTCATTTCTCAAACGATGAATGAAATTCATCTGCATTATATTCATCTGCTCCGATCGGTGCATGCAACTTTTTCGAAAAGTTTCATTCGAAATTCTTTTGTTGTCTCTGATCCGTAAAATCTGCAGTCTACTAACGATGGAAATTGAGATGATAAATGTAGATAACATGCGTATAACGAGCCTGTGTATGTGTATAACGTTTTTGAAGGATTTTCGAAAGTGAAAATTATTGTGTTACACACGCATGATCGTTTATCAAACGATCTTGCCATTACCCTGTTAATTCAACATTTTATTGCTATCGTATCGATCGAGTATAGCGGCTTTTTAGATATTTCAGTAATGGTACAATAGTTTTGAATTATGAATTTTACGCTGCAAGCTGTTGCAGGCCGAGGAAGCTATCGTTGATACATCGTATCAATGGAGTATTGTATCTGACTTGTGCAATATATCTCGATGCGCACGAAACAGCACGACCTATAGGCTGTACTTGATCCTGTATTTACTGAATAGTATTCCGTTTCAACGTCTTTGCTATTGTTGGCGTTCGAACATCCATTAATATCCGATAACCTTATTGACAGGATCCATTCTAGTCCCGACTGTGCCGAGTGGAATCTCTAGTCTATAGATGCGAGTGAAACAAACGAGATTTAAGCTTTCAGAAATGTATTAAAACATGCACGGCTTTGTTACGTTATTGTTCAGTCGTCTACGATTATCGTGGTGAAAGTCGAATAGGGATTCCAGATTTGAAGGAACCGATCTAACGAAGTCAGGAAAACAGGATTAAGCGAAAAAAAATTAAAAGAAATATTTTCGAAATTTGAATTCTGACGATCAAGTATTGCTAATTGTCTCTTTTGTTGCATACATGATCATATTTTCTATTATTATGTATACTATATATAATACATATATAATATTAATTATAATATAATATAATATTATATTATATTATACTAATATAATATTATATTATATTATACTAATATAATATTATTAATTAATAATATTAGTTAATTATATTATACTATATAATTATAATATAATATAATATAATATTATATTATATTATTCTAATATAATATTATTAATTAATAATATTAGTTAATTATATTATACTATATAATTATAATATAATATAATATTACATATACTATATTAAATATTTCCTGAAAAATTAATACCAAATTTATAGTAACACAAAGCATACTCGACACTTATTTTTATTAACAAATACCATTATCGATGATCATGTTAATCCGTTTGACCGAATTCTTCTGGCATAGTATTCAGATATTTTGTGGCACATATCTGACTGTTTTCGATCATTTCTAATTTTGTGGTTGAACGATCATTTTCAGAAATATTTCAATATCGAGAATTGTTTATTCGATTATACTTACTAAACTTACAGAGTTGAATCGTACAGTTCGGTGAATACAGCATAGTGAAACTTATGCTGCTTGTAGCTATACTTAACCTTCGGATGATGGGACTTAGGTTCACTCTGACCAAATGTTGCAAGCTTTTCAACAAATATGTCTAATCTCGTGTGCAGGAATTCAGGTATTGCTGTACTATTGGGTTGGCAACTAAGTAATTGCCGATTTCAGTTATAGATGTCTCTCACTTCCATTTTTATGATATCCGTAAATGTTATATTATAAAATTATTGTTATTATTATTATTATGTTATTTTTTATTATCCGTGAATGTTAGCAACTGGACAAATTGAATGCAGCGGTCAAGGAAAAGCGACCAGAATTGGTCAATCGTAAAGGTGTCATTTTCCAGCAGGACAATGCTAGGCCGCACACGTCTTTGTCCACTCGGCAAAAATTCATGGATATTGGTTGGGAATTGATGTTACACCCACCATATAGCCCTGATCTCGCGCCATCGGATTACCACTTATTTCGATCCCTGGACAACTCCCTTCGTGGTAAAACTTTTGACGATGATGACGCTGTAAAATCTCACTTAACTCAGTTTTTGGCCGAAAAGGATCAGACTTTCTACGAGCGTGGAATTTTCAAGTTGCCAGAGAGATGGCAAAAGGTCATCGAACAACATGGAAAATACATTACAGATTAAACTTCATTCCAAGTAAAAAATAATTTTTTATTTCATTGAACAAATCGGCAATTACTTAGTTGCCAACCCAATAGAATAGAATATTGCAATATTGGAATAAAAAAACGTAGAACGACTTGGTTTGCTTTGAGAACCACTGGCGTAAAAGGTCGGTGGTAGGGTGCAAGAAGACAGGCGGGGGCGAAAGACAGGAGGAAACAGTAGTGGAACGCGAACAGAGAAAAACTGCGACAGAGTTGGAGGGTGAGACGGGGTGTTGTACACGCAAGTGTGAAGGAGAGGACGGACGTTATTAACACTATGCATCATATACCCGGTCCCAGACGGGAATGCAGCGAAGCTTTTTATTGCCCTAAAGATAAATCACGACGAAATACTGGAACTTGACGATTCTCCGCCACGCGTTTTATTCTGATTAAACTTCGGTACACCCCAGAGGCGGAGCATTCGAGGCTTTAAGGCGAGCTTCCCGTGTAAGAGCCTACGAAACTGGCATTTTAAACAATTTTCATAGAATTAAATAAACGGGACAGGAATCTGCTTTTTCGACGTTTATTCGTAACTTTCGAAGAATAAAAATTACATCATTTTGATTTAGAATCAGTATGAAAATATTTGTAAACTACGCAACATTTCCGGGGCTGTAAATTTTAAGTTTATTCTTTACTAACTCTATCTTGTTAATTTCGTTTTAAAACGGAGTTCGTTTAAATAACCATTTTCTAGCTTTCGCATGTTAATTTGTTGTACTTGTCACTGCTTCTAAAAAGTTATTTGCCAACGATGCGAGTAGTCGCGTTTTAATCCTCTCTCATCGTATTAATTTTGTTTTCGAAAAAAAGGTATTAACAAATGTAACCTCATTTATTTTGTAATTTAATTCCGGCGTTTCAGGTTGAAACATGCCACTTAATTTCGCCCGACGCTCTACACACACGCAACGGCGTAAAATAAAATAAAATAATTTATATTGCTTGAAAAACCAATGTTAAATGCTGTTTTATATCGTCCGGTAATCTACATACGCAACGGTGGAAAATAAAATAAAATAATTCGCATTGTTTTAAATTTAACATAAAACGGTTTGCGATGAAACGTTCAAAGTGGTCAAGTTTACGATCCGAAACTCGTGATGTCTGTGAAACGTCATTTTATGGCGAGGCGTTCATTGTTTAACTTTCTAACATATTAAATTTGTGCCGTTCTGTCAATTCGACGTCAAAGAATAAATCGAATTTGAAAAGTGACGGGCCAGACGGAGATTAACGAATAATACCGACAGGAACAATCGATTCTTCGAATGAAGCAGGTCTTTGAATCTTCAAAGACATTTGCTTCTCTCGCATCGAACAATTTTTCCTACGCATTGGATCCGTGAAAGAGGATTGGAAATATCTTTTATGAATTCCCGCGGCTCATCCGATGTATTCTGAGAGAGATCAAACTTCTTTTATCGTATTAATATCTCCTTGGATCTGGTTGCATTCAGCCGGAATCTTCTTCTATTCCGTTCGATCGTTGTCTGTTGCATTTACCTTTAATGAATTTAACCGGTCAATGGAATCGCATCTCTTGCGAGCCGAGTTTTTATGCAAACCACCCCCGGTTCCCGGAGTCCGTTGGTCTTCCGTGGATCGTAAACATAAATCGATCCTCGCGGAATCGATTGCCCTCGCTGGTGCACAATACATTACTCCTGGTCCAACGACGTAACGTGTTAGCACCCGCTAGTCTCCATTTGTACGTCTACCAAATTTCATTTCCAATTCCAATGGCCGCCAATCTCCAAATTGATCGAGCTAAGGTGGCCAGGAATCAGTGTCCCGCTTGAATGGAGTCTGTCACGTTTTAGAATTAAAACGGCGCCCTGAATCGCGGAAAGAGGAACTGAAACGATGCTTCTTCTACTTTCCCGAGGTAACTTTGTTATTGGCTACAATTCGAGATTTTTGTCTGCATTCTGAAATCTTAAAGACTTAGTAAATATCTTGTGGATATATCAAATATCGTTCGGACAGCCCTTCGCGATTCAAACAATTCCAGGACAAGTTTTCGGTGTGAGTCTTTTAACCAGTTAGCTTTGGCGCCTCCGTTTCAGAAAGCGCACTTATATGTGTCGCGAGAGTCAAACGACGACGAGTATACTCGTCAAACACAATGTAAGTGTCGCTGTTAAAATGTTGGATCAAAAAGACGGTTTTATTTGATAAAATTAACAATTTTATTACTAATATTTACTTGTTCACTCGACGTTAACATATACCATATACATAATAAACGAAAAACCCAGGGATAATCGAATACTTATAAAAGTTAAAAATTCAAATCGCTGCTGTAGAGAGAGTGGTATTTAACAAAGCAAGGAACAATATATAATGGCACTTTGCACGTCGAACACCAATACCGTGATTCTTTCCTAATTTTATTTTTATAACAATGTAAACAACTTCGTGCAGGATTGGCCTCAAAATATTCTGAACATCTTGAAATTTGAGAATATGTTTTTGTTTTCCTTAAAATTACAATTTAAATAGCCAGTGGTCGCTACTTCTTACGCACGACGAGTATACTCGTCGTGTCACAAAATATTGCCATTTCTCCATGACGAGTATACTCGTCAAACACAGCTAACTGGTTAATTGGAAATTATATGATCGATACGTTTTCTACGATCGTAGAAGTATCGATTTGGAGAAATTAATTCAGATGTACCGTTTTAACCGAACTATCGTTTGAACTGCGGATTTTATACATTTACGAGAAGTACTTATAGATGTAATTTAAAACAGAAGCAAAATGAAAAGAATTGGAGAATATTGGCAAACTATTTCCAACTAATTTAAATGATTAAAGAAAGCAAGACATCTCTGTGTGACTCCAGCTTCTTGCAACTGACACATCAAATTGTCATTTTTCACAAAGATCCCCAGTCCAAACGTTATACATCATTCGGAAATTCAGAATCCAATCTCCGATGTTCAGTCTTGTTTAGACTCCTAATCTTAGTTTTACGTAGCGTTCATTTCATTAACAGATCGATCGATGTAATATTCCCGCATTCTTCGTGTACCAGTGGAAAATGGACACGTCAACCGTGTTACATCGATCTGCAAATTGTTCGGCAAATTCGTGGTATCGATGTTACAAACGTCGAACGTCGGATGATCAAACAACTACGTTCTCGGAACGTAATATCGTTGAATTTACACGTATCGGTGAATTTAACGCGTGCGCAATCTTAACGGCCGAAAGCGTAATGTTTAACCTTCGCGTAAGATGAATAGGATGACCGTGCTCTCGAATGCCTGCGTCGGTGGAATCAGCCTAGGAGAGCCAACAAACCGTAGCGTTTCTGTCACGGGATCGATGGAATTGATAACGTGCATGGCACGGTCGGAAAAACGGGGGCGGCGGTGAACACCCATGGAAGTTTGCTCTGGATGCGGCCGCGTGTCAGTCGACAGGAATTGTCCGAGATATCGCATTCCGTTTGACAGCAAGCTGGAGCAGATAAGGACACTTCGATCTTCCGCCGGAGCTTCACGGCGGGTCGAATGTAAATTTGGGTAAGTCAGTTTGGAAGTTGGTATACCGGGTGTACACGGGACATAGCGACCTACAAGACCGCAGCAACGCAGCGTGGAACAAAACAGCTTATAGTAGTCCTGATATCTAGCTACCGGCTCCGTTGCGTCATCCACCCCGGAAGTTGGCTAATTTCGCTTTAGACCCGTCTCCCGTGTACACGTACAGTTCTCTCTTCCTACCCTTCCTCGCCTCGCCCCCTTACGCCGCCACCGTTCGACCACGCTAAAAGTTGTTTAGCCCTCTGAACGACCGAGCGCGGCCCTTACCCGATGTAGATTAGCAAATATGGTGGCTCCACGATTATACGTGCTTATCGCTTGTTGTTTCCGGGCAAATTGAAAACCGTAGTACTTCCGGTTTGTTATCCCAGATTCGCTGTTCCGTCCGCGTACATACGGAAACTTCTCCGTGAACGAATTCGTCGCGGAACACACGAGACAGAAACTTCGACGATCCGACGACTCTCTCGCTCGATTATTTAGATTTCATCGAGCAATCTCTACGGATTTCGCGAACAGATTTTCTTAACCTTTTAGGCACGATGCGCCACTATAGTGACTTACTCTAGTAGCTCACTCGGTCATCGTTTCAATCAAATAATCGTCTTCATATGCATTGTTTCACACTTCTTTTGTCTTCACATCGATTTACAATATACAGACTGTTGAAATTTTAGCCTCGAACAAAAATTAATCTATAGTTTACTTAGTACTAAGATACTAAGATATCGGTTTACATTTTCGTCGGTTCCGTCAGCGGGCAACGACGGTGATGTAAACTGTATATAATAGATACCGCGATACATCATCACCGGTACCATTAGATACACATCGTGCCCTGACTGTTTGGGGATCCCAGCGTCACGTATACAATGTGAAACGCGACAAATAAACGTCTCTGATTGGTGGATAAGACGAACCCAAGAAGGGTATAAAAGAAGCGTTTTTTCTTACCGGACTCTCAGTAGAGTTTGGTCGCTCGATCGTTTTCGCCCATATACCTTCTCTCAATAAAGGAATAAAATAAAGTCTTTTTAAGAAAAGAATTAGAATCATATTCATTTTCATTCCATAATCCCAACACAGACTTATCTTAACAATATAACTGTATCTTAACAATATACAGACAGAATATACAGACACTCTGTACAGTACATATCAGACTCTGCCGTCCAGAGAAATAGCCTCGCGCAGAATTCAGCCGTACCTAAAAGGTTAATAGGGTACAGCGTCCGATTGGAAGCCGATATTTCTGCTTACGACGAGTATCGCGCACTCGTCGATTTCTCGAATTTCTTTCGACGATTTCCTTTTCTATCAACTTTTAACAGCTCCTCGTCGCGCACGTTCATTAGCGGCGCTCGGTTTCTCGAGGTTCATCCTGTTCAACTTTTCACATTTTCATAGCAAGCGTTCCAACCCTCCCCGGTCTCTCTTTAGGTAACAGGGATATACTCTCCGCGTTCACTTATTCAGCGTATCGTGTTCTTTTCTGCAATCCGACATCTTATCTTGGCCATCAATTTTTGAACACCTTCTTGGTATTCTTTCCTCGAAACGGTCAGATTATTTCGTTCCCGCATCAGCTCCATGAACTATTCAACGCTTTTGTTGTTTACGATGTCATTTAGCGAACAACCGATCATAGGGATGAAGACATTTTTCATTCCGCTGTATTTATTTATGTAACGCGAGTCGGCGATTTACTTGAAGTAATTTAAAGACTTAGATGTCAATTGGAAGCTTGTTCCTATTCTTATGAATTTCGATGATATAAAACTAAAATCTCCTCGAATTCGTCTCGTACATTGTTTATGCAATGTTTCGTGCAATCGTGTTTTTAGAAATATATAAAATCTGCGAGCTGTTGGCAACGTTCGTTAAATTTTCCGTAGACTTTAATATCTTTATTACAAAAGCATGTATAGTAAATTCGAGTATAATAATAGTATAATAGTAAAATAATAATAAATTCGAGCATGTATAGTAATCGAGATTCTACATAAAAATGGACAATTTGGAAAGTTTTACGATTATTGGGAAGTTTTACAATTTGGGAAATTTACGATTATTCGAGCCTCGCGGCTCGTTTTTATAGTTACCGATTGTCAACAACTATAAAAACGGGCCGCGAGGCTCGAATCATCGTATCTCCTCTTTCCAAGTTGCGTCCATTTTTGTGTACAATCTGAGCGTCGATTTACCATAGTTTTCTCTTTTGCATTTTCTGCTGGAGTAGCAATGTCGTTGCAAGTGTTCGCCGCGATTATTAATTTTCCTTTTTGACATAGGCACGCCGCTTTTACAAGTGCAGATCCAAATCCGGAAGGGAGTTTTCAATAAATTCCGCGGACGACGCGCGGGACAGAAACACTCCGGGAGCAGCAGTACATTTTAATTTACCCCGTACTTTAGATAGTGAGCACGTCCCACAGTGGAACAAGTTATTCCGACCTTGGTACTTAGGACTTCCTTATCGCACGTCGGTTGCATTAGCGATAGTAGTGGCGTAAATTCGCGACGAGATAACGCTCGGATATTTTACTCGACGCGAAACTGTTTTTTTTTCGCTCGTTTTCGCTAAAATGTCTCGCTGCATTTGATTCTAATAAAACGTGTCCGTAACAACATTTTCGTTACGTACGAACTCGAACTTCTTTAACGGAGCCATATCCTGAAAATGCTGTAGAATAAAGTCGAAACTGCGAAGATCATGATTTACGATTATTAGAGACTATGCGTTTACGAGTAAAATGAGAGGGAGGAATGAAAACAAGAAAATCATTGGAAGAACAATTATATTATTGTAACTTATTATAGTTACTGATATAATCGACAATTGTTTACTCAATTATCATTTCGTACAATTAATGCAGTACTTCTTTTTTACCAAGATCTGCAATCTAGCCACGACATGTTCATCTTTTTAAACGAGATCTTGTGTTAATGAACTTACGTGTCTATTAATTGTAAGTGAAGCAAAATCACAGACTTGAAACGTCGTTAAGAATATTTATGATAAGAATATGTTCATTGATAAAATACAAATTCAAATATTCAAACATTTCTGCCGCTAAAATTGTAGGAGTTACTTGGGAAGCTTACGTTAGGTGGGAATCGACTTTTCTTCTTCTATTTCTCCTGTTAATCGATATACAGTAATGTCTCCCTAATTGACGCTCAGATTGTCCACAAAAATGGACAATTTGGGAAGAGGAGCCTTGCGACACGTTTTTATAGTTACCGATTGTCAACGATTATAAAAACATGGTGCAAAGCCGGAATAATCGTATCTCCTGTTCCCACATTGTCCATTTTTCTGCGCAATCTAAGCGTCAGTTAGGGAGACACTATTGTAACTGTAAGGAATTAGAAACCAGTCCGTGTAATCGATTACAGATATTCCGCAGTTGTATCGAAGTTACGCCGTATTTTCGCGACATAATGAGGCCGCAGTTGCTGGAGCAGAACAACTTGATCAGCAATCCTTGTATTGTCTATTACCGTATCTTCTGCGCTCATAAAGGCTTCCCAATGAGTCTCTATAGGAAACGAATCTTGCGCTGATTAATACCAGACTGCGCGAGCCCCCATTGTCATCGTCGAGATAATAACGTGACTGAGGGTTGGGCTGTGTCGATATCCAAGTTGACTCCGTGCTGTGATAGTCCGCCGAGTTCACTAATTTCGCCTTAGGTGTTGCGGTATTTACAGGGGCGTGCACGGTCCAAACTACTTCGTCTCTCTCTCTCTCTCTCTCTCTCTCTCTCTTGGGCACTGCCACAGTCCTTATTACGCCGACAGGCTACTGCATTGCTCCGGCAAACGGGTCTAACGTCCATTGTGATGGACTCCTCTTAATGTATTACTGCGTCTCTATCTTAGTTCAACGAGTCTATAATCATTATTTTCTCTCTGCGATGAAAATCATCTCCTGCGTCTTCTTACGTTACAATCTACACCAGTAGCACCTGTTCAGATCCTGACCGTCAGCTTAGATTTACAGTAATGTCTCCCTTATTGACGCTCAAATTGTGCACAAAAATTGGAAAGAGGAGAGACGATTATTCGAGTATCGCGGCTCGTTCTTATAATTGTTAACAATTCGTAACTATAAAAACGAACCGCTAGCCTCGAATAATCGTATCTCCTCTTGCTCTTGTCTCCTCCAAATTGTCCATTTTTGTGGACAATCCGAGCGTCAATTAGAGAGACATTACTGTGTCCTGATTTTCTTCGACCTCGAGCGAAGATCTGGAAAACGTGCAGTACAGGTGTTCCAAGATCAAACACCAGAATATTTACCATATAGCACGAATTATGTATGAGAAATTTCTTAAACGGGTCCTGATAATTTTTCTCACGGTATTACCATGATCCGTTCTCGTTTCCCGAAATGATCAAAACTTGTTTATAAAAAAGCTTGCCCTGAACAAAGTTCCACTTCGAGCATGAAAGCGGTGTTTTCTCTTTAAACATTGTTGAGTTCCACTGGGATTTCCACCTGGTAACCGGCAAAGTTGAATTAACTCGTTACTTTTGTTCGGCACCGTTGTTCAATAACTACTCATTTTCCTCTCGGTTCGACCAATAATTCTTTCACATGACTGTGTCAAAACGCTCGATAAAACTTGTATCGTTTCCATTACGTTCAGGCTGTCCTTCGTATCTGCAAGCGTTTCCAATTAAAACAATTACCCGATTAACAGATCAGATGTGAAACTTAAAGATCGATGGTTAAGACAAATGTGTCCAAGAGTCGCTGGTATTACGAGAATTGCAACGGAGTTCGGAGTATTTCCAGTAATATTTCAGCGTGTGACAATTTGATCTTCGCCGTTCCTAAACGCGGGACAGCAATTATAAACGAATACGGCAATGTCTCCCTAATTGACGCACAGATTGTCCACAAAACTGGACAATTTTGGAAGAGGAGGTACGATAGTTCCAGCCTTGCGGCTCGTTTTCTTATGGTTATCGATTGTCAACAAGTATTAAAACGAGCCGCAAGGCTCGAATAATCCTATCTCCTCTTCCCAAATTATCCATTTTAATGGACAATCTGAGTCAGTAAGGGAGACATTACTGTACCTTGAGAAAATTCATTGCCGGCGTACGTATTAAGCTGAAACAACTTCAGATTTTGACCCCCAACACTCCAACTAGCGGCACCGACAGCGAAATTGATTTTTCTTAATCTTACCGATAAAAACGTACGCGCTTAGATAATGCTGTTCCTTTGACAACTGTTTGCACGCGAGTTCTGAATTCGCCGTGATCTTTTCGTAGAAATATTTGGAACGTGTTGATCCATCGTATAGTAAAACCTCGATTATCCACCTCTTGCGATTAACCCAAGGAAGAATATGAACGGTTGGAGAATACAACAGTGATTCTAACTCTTCGCACTCAGAGAAGTCAGTAATGTCTCTCTAATTGACGCTCAGATTGTCCACAAAACTGGACAATTTGGGAAGAGGAGATACGATTATTCGAGAATTTTGGCTCGTTTTTATAGTTATAAATTGTCAACAATTATAAACAATGATAATCGTATCTCCTCTTCCTAAATTGTCCACAAAAATAGACAATTTGGGAAGAGGAGCCTTGCGACTCGTTTTTATAGTTACCGATTGTCAACGATTATAAAAACATAGTACAAAGCCGGAATAATCGTATCTCCTGTTCCGAAATTGTCCATTTTTCTGCACAATCTAAGCGTCAATTAGGAGGACATCACTGTACTTTCTTCGTTTATCAGAAACACGCCCGTTCCACCGAATCGACTAATCGGACCAACGATCGTGGTCAGTTAGCTCCTGCAACCAGGACAAGGTGCGTGCAAAACGGTCGACTCAATAATTCAGGAGCACGGTGTTTCATTTAAATATGAAACGCGGTTTCTGCTGGATTTCCGTTGAAACTGGCCAGAAGAGACGCGTTAAGCGATGAACTAAGCGATGAAATCAGCTAAATCCAAGAAAACAGCTAAATCCAAGAAAACAGCTAAATCCGAGAAATCAGCTCAATCCAAGAAAACAGCTAAATCCAAGAAATCAGCTAAATCCAAGAAAACAGCTAAATCCAAGAAAACAGCTAAATCCAAGAAATCAGCTAAATTCGAGAAATCAGCTCAATCCAAGAAAACAGCTAAATTCGAGAAAACAGCTAAATCCGAAAAAAACAGCTCAATCCAAGGAAACAGCAAAATCCGAGAAGACAGCTAAATCCGAGAAATCAGCTAAATCCAAGAAAACAGCTAAATCCAAGAAAACAGCTAAATCCAAGAAAACAGCTAAATCCAAGAAAACAGATAAAATCGGAAAAAACAGCAAAATCAGAAAAATCAGCTAAATCCAAGAAATCGGCTAAATCTGAAAAATCAGCTAAATCCAAGAAAACAGCTAAATCCAAGAAATTAGCTAAATCCAAGACAACAGCTAAATCCGAGAAATCAGCTAAATCCAAGAAATCAGCTAAATCCAAGAAAACAGCTAAATCCAAGAAATCGGCTAAATCTGAAAAATCAGCTAATTCCAAGAAATCAGCTAAATCCGAGAAATCAGCTAAATCCAAGAAAACAGCTAAATCCAAGAAATCAGCTAAATCCAAGAAATTAGCTAAATCCAAGAAAACAGCTAAATCCGAGAAATCAGCTAAATCCAAGAAATCAGCTAAATCCAAGAAAACAGCTAAATCCAAGAAATCGGCTAAATCTGAAAAATCAGCTAAATCCAAGAAAACAGCTAAATCCGAGAAATCAGCTAAATCCAAGAAAACAGCTAAATCCAAGAAATCAGCTAAATCCAAGAAATTAGCTAAATCCAAGAAAACAGCTAAATCCGAGAAATCAGCTAAATCCAAGAAATCAGCTAAATCCAAGAAAACAGCTAAATCCGAGAAATCAGCTAAATCCAAGAAAACAGCTAAATCCAAGAAATCAGCTAAATCCAAGAAATTAGCTAAATCCAAGAAAACAGCTAAATCCGAGAAATCAGCTAAATCCAAGAAATCAGCTAAATCCAAGAAAACAGCTAAATCCAAGAAATCGGCTAAATCTGAAAAATCAGCTAAATCCAAGAAATCAGCTAAATCCGAGAAATCAGCTAAATCCAAGAAAACAGCTAAATCCAAGAAATCAGCTAAATCCAAGAAATTAGCTAAATCCAAGAAAACAGCTAAATCCGAGAAATCAGCTAAATCCAAGAAATTAGCTAAATCCAAGAAATCAGCTAAATCCGAGAAATCAGCTAAATCCGAGAAATCAGCTAAATCCAAGAAAACAGCTAAATCCAAGAAATCGGCTAAATCTGAAAAATCAGCTAAATCCAAGAAATCAGCTAAATCCGAGAAATCAGCTAAATCCAAGAAAACAGCTAAATCCAAGAAATCAGCTAAATCCAAGAAATTAGCTAAATCCAAGAAATCAGCTAAATCCAAGAAATTAGCTAAATCCAAGAAAACAGCTAAATCCGAGAAATCAGCTAAATCCAAGAAATTAGCTAAATCCAAGAAAACAGCTAAATCCGAGAAATCAGCTAAATCCAAGAAATCAGCTAAATCCAAGAAAACAGCTAAATCCAAGAAATCAGCTAAATCCGAGAAATCAGCTAAATCCAAGAAATCAGCTAAATCCAAGAAAACAGCTAAATCCAAGAAAACAGCTAAATCCAAGAAATCGGCTAAATCCAAGAAATCAGCTAAATCCAAGAAAACAGCTAAATCCAAGAAATCGGCTAAATCTGAAAAATTAGCTAAATCCAAGAAATCAGCTAAATCCAAGAAATCAGCTAAATCCGAGAAATCAGCTAAATCCGAGAAATCAGCTAAATCTGAAAAATCAGCTAAATCCAAGAAAACAGCTAAATCCAAGAAATTAGCTAAATCCAAGAAAACAGCTCAATCCAAGGAAACAGCTAAATCCAAGAAATCGGCTAAATCTGAAAAATCAGCTAAATCCAAGAAATCAGCTAAATCCGAGAAATCAGCTAAATCCAAGAAATTAGCTAAATCCAAGAAAACAGCTAAATCCCAGAAAACAGCTAAATCCGAGAAATCAGCTAAATCCAAGAAAACAGCTAAATCCAAGAAAACAGCTAAATCCAAGAAATCGGCTAAATCCAAGAAATCAGCTAAATCCAAGAAAACAGCAAAATCCGTGTAATCAGCTCAACCCAAGAAATCAGCTAAATCCGAGAAATCAGCTAAATCCAAGAAAACAGCTAAATCCAAGAAAACAGCTAAATCTGAAAAATCAGCTAAATCCAAGAAATTAGCTTAATCCAAGAAAACAGCTAAATCCAAGAAAACAGCTAAATCCGAGAAATCAGCTAAATCCAAGAAATCAGCTAAATCCAAGAAAACAGCTAAATCCAAGAAATCGGCTAAATCTGAAAAATCAGCTAAATCCAAGAAATCAGCTAAATCCGAGAAATCAGCTAAATCCAAGAAAACAGCTAAATCCAAGAAAACAGCTAAATCCGAGAAATCAGCTAAATCTGCCCCTATCTGCCCGAATCTGCCCGAACCTGCCCGACCTGCCCGAATTTGCACGAATCTGCCCATATCTGCCCGACCTGCCCGAATCTGCCCGACCTGCCCGAATCTGCCCGAATCTGCCCGAATCTGCCCGACCTGCCCGAATCTGCCCCTATCTGCCAGACCTGCCCGAATGTGCCCGACCTGCCCGAATCTGCCCGACCTGCCCGAATCTGCCCGAATGTGCCCGACCAGCCCGAATCTGCCAGACCTGCCCGAATCTGCCCGAATCTGCCCGACCTGCCCGAATGTGCCCGACCTGCCCGAATCTGCCCGACTTGCCCAAATGTGCCCGACCAGCCCGAATGTGCCCGAATCTGCCAGACCTGCCCGAATCTGCCCCTATCTGCCCGACCTGCCCGAATGTGCCCGACCTGCCCGAATCTGCCCGAATCTGCCCGACCTGCCCGAATCTGCCCGACCTGCCCGAATGTGCCCTATCTGCCCGAATCTGCCCGACTTGCCCGAATGTGCCCGACCTGCCCGAATCTGCCCGACTTGCCCGAATGTGACCGACCAGCCCGAATCTGCCCGACCTGCCCGAATCTGCCCGAATCTGCTCCTATCTGCCCGAATCTGCCCGAATCTGCCCGACTTGCCCGAATCTGGCCATATCTGCCCCTATCTGCCCGAATCTGTCCCTATCTGCCCGAATCTGCCCGAATCTGCCCGACCTGCCCGAATCTGCCCGAATCTGCCCGAATCTGCCCGACCTGCCCGAATGTGCCCGACTTGCCCGAATCTGCCCAAATGTGCCCGACCTGCCCGACCTGCCCGAATGTGCCCGAATCTGCCCGAATCTGCCCGAATCTGCCCGAACCTGCCCGACCTGCCCGAATTTGCACGAATCTGCCCATATCTGCCCGACCTTCCCGAATCTGACCGAATTTGCACGAATCTGGCCATATCTGCCCCTATCTGCCCGAATCTGCCCGAATCTGCACGACTTGCCCGACCTGCCCGAATGTGCCCGACCTGCCCGAATCTGCCCGAATCTGCCCGACTTGCCCGACCTGCCCGAATGTGCCCGACCTGCCCGAATCTGCCCGAATCTGCCCGACCTGCCCGAATCTGCCCGAATCTGCCCGAATCTGCCCGACCTGCCCGAATCTGCCCGACCTGCCCGAATGTGCCCGACCTTCCCGAATCTGCCCGAATTTGCACGAATCTGGCCATATCTGCCCCTATCTGCCCGAATCTGCCCGAATCTGCCCGACCTGCCCGAATTTGCACGAATCTGCCCCTATCTGCCCCTATCTACCCGAATCTGCCCGAATCTGCCCCTATCTGCCCGAATCTGCCAGACCTGCACGAATTTGCACGAATCTGGCCATATCTGCCCCTATCAGCCCGAATCTGCCCGAATCAGCCCCTATCTGCCCGAATCTGCCCGAATCTGCCCGACCTGCCCGAATTTGCACGAATCTGCCCCTATCTGCCCCTATCTGCCCGAATCTGCCCGAATCTGCCCCTATCTGCCCGAATCTGCCAGACCTGCCCGAATTTGCACGAATCTGGCCATATCTGCCCCTATCTGCCCGAATCTGCCCGACCTGCCCGAATTTGCACGAATCTGCCCCTATCTGCCCGAATCTGCCCGAATCTGCCCCTATCTGCCCGAATCTGCCCCTATCTGCCCGAATGTGCCCGACCTGCACGAATCTGCCCGAATCTGCCCGAATCTGCCCCTATCTGCCCGAATCTGCCAGATCTGCACGAATTTGCACGAATCTGGCCATATCTGCCCCTATCAGCCCGAATCTGCCCGAATCTGCCCCTATCTGCCCGAATCTGCCCGAATCTGCCCGATTTGCCCGAATCTGGCCATATCTGCCCCTATCTGCCCGAATCTGTCCCTATCTGCCCGAATCTGCCCGAATCTGCCCGACCTGCCCGAAATTGCACGAATCTGCCCCTATCTGCCCCTATCTGCCCGAATCTGCCCGAATCTGCCCCTATCTGCCCGAATCTGCCAGACCTGCCCGAATTTGCACGAATCTGGCCATATCTGCCCCTATCTGCCCGAATCTGCCCGACCTGCCCGACCTGCCCGAATGTGCCCGACCTGCCCGAATCTGCCCGAATCTGCCCGACCTGCCCGAATCTGCCCGAATCTGCCCGAATCTGCCCGAATGTGCCCGACCTGCCCGAATCTGCCCGAATCTGCCCGACCTGCCCGAATCTGCCCGAATCTGCCCGACCTGCCCGAATGTGCCCGACCTGCCCGAATCTGCCCGCATCTGCCCGAATTTGCACGAATCTGGCCATATCTGCCCCTATCTGCCCGAATCTGCCCGAATCTGCCCCTATCTGCCCGAATCTGCCCGAATCTGCCCGACTTGCCCGAATCTGGCCATATCTGCCCCTATCTGCCCGTATCTGCCCGAATCTGCCCCTATCTGCCCGAATCTGCCCGAATCTGCCCTACCTGCCCGAATTTGCACGAATCTGACCATATCTGCCCCTATCTGCCCGAATCAGCCCGAATCTGCCCGACCTGCCCGAATTTGCACGAATCTGGCCATATCTGCCCCTATCTGCCCGAATCTGCCCCTATCTGCCCGAATCTGCCCGAATCTGCCCTACCTGCCCGAATTTGCACGAATCTGGCCATATCTGCCCCTATCTGCCCGAATCAGCCCGAATCTGCCCGAATCTGCCCGAACCTGCCCGACCTGCCCGAATTTGCACGAATCTGCCCATATCTGCCCGACCTTCCCGAATCTGCCCGAATTTGCACGAATCTGGCCATATCTGCCCCTATCTGCCCGAATCTGCCCAAATCTGCACGACTTGCCCGACCTGCCCGAATGTGCCCGACCTGCCCGAATCTGCCCGAATCTGCCCGACTTGCCCGACCTGCCCGAATGTGCCCGACCTGCCCGAATCTGCCCGAATCTGCCCGACCTGCCCGAATCTGCACGAATCTGCCCGAATCTGCCCGACCTGCCCGAATCTGCCCGACCTGCCCGAATGTGCCCGACCTTCCCGAATCTGCCCGAATTTGCACGAATCTGGCCATATCTGCCCCTATCTGCCCGAATCTGCCCGAATCTGCCCGACCTGCCCGAATTTGCACGAATCTGCCCCTATCTGCCCCTATCTACCCGAATCTGCCCGAATCTGCCCCTATCTGCCCGAATCTGCCAGACCTGCACGAATTTGCACGAATCTGGCCATATCTGCCCCTATCAGCCCGAATCTGCCCGAATCAGCCCCTATCTGCCCGAATCTGCCCGAATCTGCCCGACCTGCCCGAATTTGCACGAATCTGCCCCTATCTGCCCCTATCTGCCCGAATCTGCCCGAATCTGCCCCTATCTGCCCGAATCTGCCAGACCTGCCCGAATTTGCACGAATCTGGCCATATCTGCCCCTATCTGCCCGAATCTGCCCGACCTGCCCGAATTTGCACGAATCTGCCCCTATCGGCCCCTATCTACCCGAATCTGCCCGAATCTGCCCCTATCTGCCCGAATCTGCCAGACATGCACGAATTTGCACGAATCTGGCCATATCTGCCCCTATCAGCCCGAATCTGCCCGAATCTGCCCCTATCTGCCCGAATCTGCCCGAATCTGCCCGATTTGCACGAATCTGGCCATATCTGCCCCTATCTGCCCGAATCTGTCCCTATCTGCCCGAATCTGCCCGAATCTGCCCGACCTGCCCGAATTTGCACGAATCTGCCCGAATCTGCCCCTATCTGCCCGAATCTGCCCGATTTGCCCGAATCTGGCCGAATCTGCCCGAATCTGCCCGACCTGCCCGAATCTGCCCGACCTGCCCGACCTGCCCGAATGTGCCCGACCTGCCCGAATCTGCCCGAATCTGCCAGACCTGCCCGAATCTGCCCGAATCTGCCCGACCTGCCCGAATGTGCCCGACCTGCCCGAATCTGCCCGAATCTGCCCGACTTGCCCGAATGTGCCCGACCAGCCCGAATGTGCCCGACCTGCCCGAATCTGCCCGAATCTGCCCGACCTGCCCGAATCTGCCCGAATTGCCCGAATGTGCCCGACCAGCCCGAATCTGCCCGACCTGCCCGAATCTGCCCGAATCTGCCCCTATCTGCCCGAATCTGCCCGAATCTGCCCGACTTGCCCGAATCTGGCCATATCTGCCCCTATCTGCCCGAATCTGTCCCTATCTGCCCCTATCTGCCCGAATCTGCCCGACCTGCCCGAATCTGCCCGAATCTGCCCGAATTTGCACGAATCTGGCCATATCTGCCCCTATCTGCCCGAATCTGCCCGAATCTGCCCCTATCTGCCCGAATCTGCCCGAATCTGCCCGACTTGCCCGAATCTGGCCACATCTGCCCCTATCTGCCCGAATCTGCCCGAATCTGCCCCTATCTGCCCGAATCTGCCCGAATCTGCCCGACCTGTCCGAATTTGCACGAATCTGGCCATATCTGCCCCTATCTGCCCGAATCAGCCCGAATCTGCCCCTATCTGCCCGAATCTGCCCGACCTGCCCGAATTTGCACGAATCTGGCCATATCTGCCCCTATCTGCCCGAATCTGCCCGAATCTGCCCCTATCTGCCCGAATCTGCCCGAATCTGCACGACTTGCCCGACCTGCCCGAATGTGCCCGACCTGCCCGAATCTGCCCGAATCTGCCCGACCTGCCCGAATCTGCCCGAATCTGCCCGACCTGCCCGACCTGCCCGAATGTGCCCGACCTGCCCGAATCTGCCCGAATCTGCCCGACCTGCCCGAATCTGCCCGAATCTGCCCCTATCTGCCCGAATCTGCCAGACCTGCCCGAATTTGCACGAATCTGGCCATATCTGCCCCTATCTGCCCGAATCTGCCCGAATCTGCCCCTATCTGCCCGACCTGCCCGAGCTGCCCGAATGTGCCCGACCTGCCCGAATCTGCCCCTATCTGCCCCTATCTGCCCGAATCTGCCCGAATCTGCCCCTATCTGCCCGAATCTGCCAGACCTGCCCGAATTTGCACGAATCTGGCCATATCTGCCCTTATCTGCCCGAATCTGCCCGAATCTGCCCCTATCTGCCCGAATCTGCCCGAATCTGCCCGATTTGCCCGAATCTGGCCATATCTGCCCCTATCTGCCCGAATCTGTCCCTATCTGCCCGAATCTGCCCGAAACTGCCCCACCTGCCCGAATTTGCACGAATCTGCCCCTATCTGCCCCTATCTGCCCGAATCTGCCCGAATCTGCCCCTATCTGCCCGAATCTGCCAGCCCTGCCCTAATTTGCACGAATCTGGCCATATCTGCCCCTATCTGCCCGAATCTGCCCGAATCTGCCCCTATCTGCCCGAATCTGCCCGAATCTGCCCGACTTGCCCGAATCTGGCCATATCTGCCCCTATCTGCCCGAATCTGCCCGAATCTGCCCCTATCTGCCCGAATCTGCCCGAATCTGCCCGACCTGTCCGAATTTGCACGAATCTGGCCATATCTGCCCCTATCTGCCCGAATCAGCCCGAATCTGCCCCTATCTGCCCGAATCTGCCCGACCTGCCCGAATTTGCACGAATCTGGCCATATCTGCCCCTATCTGCCCGAATCTGCCCGAATCTGCCCCTATCTGCCCGAATCTGCCCGAATCTGCACGACTTGCCCGACCTGCCCGAATGTGCCCGACCTGCCCGAATCTGCCCGAATCTGCCCGACCTGCCCGAATCTGCCCGACCTGCCCGACCTGCCCGAATGTGCCCGACCTGCCCGAATCTGCCCGAATCTGCCCGACCTGCCCGAATCTGCCCGAATCTGCCCGACCTGCCCGAATCTGCCCGACCTCCCCGAATGTGCCCGACCTGCCCGACCTGCCCGAATGTGCCCGACCTTCCCGAATATGCCCGACTTGCCCGAATCTGGCCGAATCTGCCCCTATCTGCCCGAATCTGCCCGAATCTGGCCATATCTGCCCCTATCTGCCCGAATCTGCCCGAATCTGCCCGAATCTGCCCGAATCTGCCCGAATCTGCCCGACCTGCCCGAATCTGCCCGACCTCCCCGAATGTGCCCGACCTGCCCGACCTGCCCGAATGTGCCCGACCTTCCCGAATCTGCCCGACTTGCCCGAATCTGGCCGAATCTGCCCCTATCTGCCCGAATCTGCCCGAATCTGGCCATATCTGCCCCTATCTGCCCGAATCTGCCCGAATCTGCCCGAATCTGCCCGACTTGCCCGAATGTGCCCGACCTGCCCGAATCTGCCCGACTTGCCCGAATGTGCCCGACCTGCCCGAATCTGCCCGAATCTGCCCGACTTGCCCGAATGTGACCGACCAGCCCGAATCTGCCCGAACTGCCCGAATCTGCCCGACCTGCCCGAATCTGCCCGACCTGCCCGAATCTGCCCGACCTGCCCGACCTGCCCGAATGTGCCCGACCTGCCCGAATCTGCCCGAATCTGCCCGACCTGCCCGAATCTGCCCGAATCTGCCCCTATCGGCCCCTATCTGCCCCTATCTGCCCGAATGTGCCCGAATCTGCCCCTATCTGCCCGAATTTGCCCGAATCTGCCCGAATCTGCCCGACCTGCCCGAATCTGCCCGAATCTGCCCGACTTGCCCGAATGTGCCCGACCAGCCCGAATCTGCCCGACCTGCCCGAATCTGCCCGAATCTGCCCGACCTGACCGAATCTGCCCGACCTGCCCGAATCTGCCCGAATGTGCCCGACCTGCTCGAATCTGCCCCAATCTGCCCGAATCTGCCCGACCTGCCCGAATCTGCCCGAATCTGCCCATATCTGCCCGAATCTGCCTGTCCTGCCCGAATTTGCACGAATCTGCCCCTATCTGCCCGACCTGCCCGAATGTGCCCGACCTGCCCGAATCTGCCCGAATCTGCCCGACCTGCCCGAATGTGCCCGAATCTGCCCGAATCTGCCCGACTTGCCCGAATGTGCCCGACCTGCCCGAATCTGCCCGAATCTGCCCGAATCTGCCCCTATCTGCCCGAATCTGCCAGACCTGCCCTAATTTGCACGAATCTGGCCATATCTGCCCCTATCTGCCCGAATCTGCCCGAATCTGCCCCTATCTGCCCGAATCTGCCCGAATCTGCCCGACTTGCCCGAATCTGGCCATATCTGCCCCTATCTGCCCGAATCTGCCCGAATCTGCCCCTATCTGCCCGAATCTGCACGAATCTGCCCGACCTGTCCGAATTTGCACGAATCTGGCCATATCTGCCCCTATCTGCCCGAATCAGCCCGAATCTGCCCCTATCTGCCCGAATCTGCCCGACCTGCCCGAATTTGCACGAATCTGGCCATATCTGCCCCTATCTGCCCGAATCTGCCCGAATCTGCCCCTATCTGCCCGAATCTGCCCGAATCTGCACGACTTGCCCGACCTGCCCGAATGTGCCCGACCTGCCCGAATCTGCCCGAATCTGCCCGACCTGCCCGAATCTGCCCGAATCTGCCCGACCTGCCCGACCTGCCCGAATGTGCCCGACCTGCGCGAATCTGCCCGAATCTGCCCGACCTGCCCGAATCTGCCCGAATCTGCCCGACCTGCCCGAATCTGCCCGACCTCCCCGAATGTGCCCGACCTGCCCGACCTGCCCGAATGTGCCCGACCTTCCCGAATCTGCCCGACTTGCCCGAATCTGGCCGAATCTGCCCCTATCTGCCCGAATCTGCCCGAATCTGGCCATATCTGCCCCTATCTGCCCGAATCTGCCCGAATCTGCCCGAATCTGCCCGACTTGCCCGAATGTGCCCGACCTGCCCGAATCTGCCCGACTTGCCCGAATGTGCCCGACCTGCCCGAATCTGCCCGAATCTGCCCGACTTGCCCGAATGTGACCGACCAGCCCGAATCTGCCCGAACTGCCCGAATCTGCCCGACCTGCCCGAATCTGCCCGACCTGCCCGAATCTGCCCGACCTGCCCGACCTGCCCGAATGTGCCCGACCTGCCCGAATCTGCCCGAATCTGCCCGACCTGCCCGAATCTGCCCGAATCTGCCCCTATCGGCCCCTATCTGCCCCTATCTGCCCGAATGTGCCCGAATCTGCCCCTATCTGCCCGAATCTGCCCGAATCTGCCCGAATCTGCCCGACCTGCCCGAATCTGCCCGAATCTGCCCGACTTGCCCGAATGTGCCCGACCAGCCCGAATCTGCCCGACCTGCCCGAATCTGCCCGAATCTGCCCGACCTGACCGAATCTGCCCGACCTGCCCGAATCTGCCCGAATGTGCCCGACCTGCTCGAATCTGCCCCAATCTGCCCGAATCTGCCCGACCTGCCCGAATCTGCCCGAATCTGCCCATATCTGCCCGAATCTGCCTGTCCTGCCCGAATTTGCACGAATCTGCCCGAATGTGCCCGACCTGCCCGAATGTGCCCGACCTGCCCGAATCTGCCCGAATCTGCCCGACCTGCCCGAATGTGCCCGAATCTGCCCGAATCTGCCCGACTTGCCCGAATGTGCCCGACCTGCCCGAATCTGCCCGACTTGCCCGAATGTGACCGACCAGCCCGAATCTGCCCGAACTGCCCGAATCTGCCCGACCTGCCCGAATCTGCCCGACCTGCCCGAATCTGCCCGACCTGCCCGACCTGCCCGAATGTGCCCGACCTGCCCGAATCTGCCCGAATCTGCCCGACCTGCCCGAATCTGCCCGAATCTGCCCGAATGTGCCCGACCTGCCCGAATCTGCCCGAATCTGCCCCTATCGGCCCCTATCTGCCCCTATCTGCCCGAATGTGCCCGAATCTGCCCCTATCTGCCCGAATCTGCCCGAATCTGCCCGACCTGCCCGAATCTGCCCGAATGTGCCCGACCAGCCCGAATCTGCCCGACCTGCCCGAATCTGCCCGACCTGCCCGAATCTGCCCGAATCTGCCCGACCTGACCGAATCTGCCCGACCTGCCCGAATCTGCCCGAATGTGCCCGACCTGCTCGAATCTGCCCCAATCTGCCCGAATCTGCCCGACCTGCCCGAATCTGCCCGAATCTGCCCATATCTGCCCGAATCTGCCTGTCCTGCCCGAATTTGCACGAATCTGCCCCTATCTGCCCGACCTGCCCGAATGTGCCCGACCTGCCCGAATCTGCCCGAATCTGCCCGACCTGCCCGAATGTGCCCGACCTGCCCGAATCTGCCCGAATCTGCCCGACCTGCCCGAATGTGCCCGACCTTCCCGAATCTGCCCGAATTTGCACGAATCTGCCCCTATCTGCCCGAATCTGCCCGAAACAGCCCGACCTGCCCGAATTTGCACGAATCTGCCCCTATCTGCCCCTATCTGCCCGAATCTGCCCGAATCTGCCCCTATCTGCCCGAATCTGCCAGACCTGCCCTAATTTGCACGAATCTGGCCATATCTGCCCCTATCTGCCCGAATCTGCCCGAATCTGCCCCTATCTGCCCGAATCTGCCCGAATCTGCCCGACTTGACGGAATGTGCCCGACCTGCCCGAATCTGCCCGAATTTGCCCGATTTGCCCGAATGTGCCCGACCAGCCCGAATCTGCCCGACCTGCCCGAATCTGCCCGAATCTGCCCGACCTGCCCGAATCTGCCCGACCTGCCCGACCTGCCCGAATGTGCCCGACCTGCCCGAATCTGCCCGAATCTGCCCGACCTGCCCGAATGTGCCCGACCTGCCCGAATCTGCCCGAATCTGCCCGACTTGCCCGAATGTGCCCGACCAGCCCGAATGTGCCCGACCTGCCCGAATCTGCCCGAATCTGCCCGACCTGCCCGAATCTGCCCGAATTGCCCGAATGTGCCCGACCAGCCCGAATCTGCCCGACCTGCCCGAATCTGCCCGAATCTGCCCCTATCTGCCCGAATCTGCCCGAATCTGCCCGACTTGCACGAATCTGGCCATATCTGCCCCTATCTGCCCGAATCAGCCCGAATCTGCCCCTATCTGCCCGAATCTGCCCGACCTGCCCGAATTTGCACGAATCTGGCCATATCTGCCCCTATCTGCCCGAATCTGCCCGAATCTGCCCCTATCTGCCCGAATCTGCCCGAATCTGCACGACTTGCCCGACCTGCCCGAATGTGCCCGACTTGCCCGACCTGCCCGAATGTGCCCGACCTGCCCGAATCTGCCCGAATCTGCCCGACCTGCCCGAATCTGCCCGACCTGCCCGAATGTGCCCGACCTGCCCGAATGTGCCCGACCTGCCCGAATCTGCCCGAATCTGCCCGACCTGCCCGAATCTGCCCGAATCTGCCCGACTTGCCCGAATGTGCCCGACCTGCCCGAATCTGCCCGAATCTGCCCGACTTGCCCGAATGTGCCCGACCAGCCCGAATCTGCCCGACCTGCCCGAATCTGCCCGAATCTGCCCGAATCTGCCCGACCTGCCCGAATCTGCCCGACCTGCCCGAATCTGCCCGAACTGCCCGAATCTGCCCGACCTGCCCGACCAGCCCGAATGTGCCCGAATCTGCCCGACCTGCCCGAATCTGCCCGAATCTGCCCGACCTGCCCGACCTGCCCGAATCTGCCCGAATCTGCCCGACCTGCCCGAATCTGCCCGAATCTGCCCGACCTGCCCGAATGTGCCCGACCTGCCCGAATGTGCCCGAATCTGCCCCTATCTGCCCGAATCTGCCCGAATCTGCCCGAATCTGCCCGACCTGCCCGAATCTGCCCGAATCTGCCCGACTTGCCCGAATGTGCCCGACCAGCCCGAATCTGCCCGACCTGCCCGAATCTGCCCGAATCTGCCCGAATCTGCCCGACCTGCCCGAATCTGCCCGACCTGCCCGAATTTGCACGAATCTGCCCCTATCTGCCCGACCTGCCCGAATCTGCGCGAATCTGCCCGACCTGCCCGAATGTGCCCGACCTGCCCGAATCTGCCCGAATCTGCCCGACCTGCCCGAATGTGCCCGACCTTCCCGAATCTGCCCGAATTTGCACGAATCTGCCCCTATCTGCCCGAATCTGCCCGAATCTGCCCGACCTGTCCGAATTTGCACGAATCTGGCCATATCTGCCCCTATCTGCCCGAATCAGCCCGAATCTGCCCCTATCTGCCCGAATCTGCCCGACCTGCCCGAATCTGCCCGAATCTGCCCGAATTTGCACGAATCTGGCCATATCTGCCCCTATCTGCCCGAATCTGCCCGAATCTGCCCGACTTGCCCGAATTTGGCCATATCTGCCCCTATCTGCCCGAATCAGCCCGAATCTGCCCCTATCTGCCCGAATCTGCCCGACCTGCCCGAATCTGCCCGAATCTGCCCGAATTTGCACGAATCTGGCCATATCTGCCCCTATCTGCCCGAATCTGCCCCTATCTGCCCGAATCTGCCCGAATCTGCCCGACTTGCCCGAATCTGGCCATATCTGCCCCTATCTGCCCGAATCTACCCGAATCTGCCCCTATCTGCCCGAATCTGCCCGAATCTGCACGACTTGCCCGACCTGCCCGAATGTGCCCGAATCTGCCCGACCTGCCCGAATCTGCCCGAATCTGCCCGACCTGCCCGAATCTGCCCGAATCTGCCCGAATCTGCCCGAATGTGCCCGACCTGCCCGAATCTGCCCGAATCTGCCCGACTTGCCCGAATGTGCCCGACCTGCCCGACCTGCCCGAATCTGCCCGAATCTGCCCGACCTGCCCGAATCTGCCCGAATCTGCCCGAATCTGCCCGAATGTGCCCGACCTGCCCGAATCTGCCCGAATCTGCCCGACTTGCCCGAATGTGCCCGACCTGCCCGAATCTGCCCGAATCTGCCCGACTTGCCCGAATGTGACCGACCTGCCCGAATCTGCCCGAATCTGCCCGAATCTGCCCGAATCTGCCCGACCTGCCCGAATGTGCCCGACCTGCCCGAATGTGCCCGACCTGCCCGAATCTGCCCGAATCTGCCCGACCTGCCCGAATGTGCCCGACCTTCCCGAATTTGCACGAATCTGCCCCTATCTGCCCGAATCTGCCCGAATCTGCCCGACCTGTCCGAATTTGCACGAATCTGGCCATATCTGCCCCTATCTGCCCGAATCAGCCCGAATCTGCCCCTATCTGCCCGAATCTGCCCGACCTGCCCGAATTTGCACGAATCTGGCCATATCTGCCCCTATCTGCCCGAATCTGCCCGAATCTGCCCCTATCTGCCCGAATCTGCCCGAATCTGCACGACTTGCCCGACCTGCCCGGATGTGCCCGACCTGCCCGAATCTGCCCGAATCTGCCCGACCTGCCCGAATCTGCCCGAATCTGCCCGACCTGCCCGACCTGCCCGAATGTGCCCGACCTGCCCGAATCTGCCCGAATCTGCCCGACCTGCCCGAATCTGTCCGAATCTGCCCGACCTGCCCGAATCTGCCCGACCTGCCCGAATGTGCCCGACCTGCCCGAATCTGCCCGAATCTGCCCGACCTGCCCGAATCTGCCCGAATCTGCCCGACCTGCCCGAATCTGCCCGACCTGCCCGAATGTGCCCGACCTGCCCGAATCTGCCCGAATCTGCCCGACCTGCCCGAATGTGCCCGACCTTCCCGAATCTGCCCGACTTGCCCGAATCTGGCCGAATCTGCCCCTATCTGCCCGAATCTGCCCGAATCTGCCCCTATCTGCCCGAATCTGCCCGAATCTGCCCGACTTGCCCGAATCTGCCCGAATCTGCCCCTATCTACCCGAATCTGCCCGAATCTGCCCGAATCTGCCCGACTTGCCCGAATGTGCCCGACCTGCCCGAATCTGCCCGAATCTGCCCGACTTGCCCGAATGTGCCCGACTTGCCCGAATGTGCCCGACCTGCCCGAATCTGCCCGAATCTGCCCGACTTGCCCGAATGTGACCGACCAGCCCGAATCTGCCCGAACTGCCCGAATCTGCCCGACCTGCCCGAATGTGCCCGACCTGCCCGAATCTGCCCGACCTGCCCGAATCTGCCCGAATCTGCCCGAATCTGCCCGACCTGCCCGAATCTGCCCGAATCTGCCCCAATCTGCCCGAATCTGCCCGACCTGCCCGAATCTGCCCGAATCTGCCCATATCTGCCCGAATCTGCCTGTCCTGCCCGAATTTGCACGAATCTGGCCATATCTGCCCCTATCTGCCCGAATCTGCCCGAATCTGCCCCTATCTGCCCCTATCTGCCCGACCTGCCCGAATGTGCCCGATCTGCCCGAATCTGCCCGAATCTGCCCGACCTGCCCGAATGTGCCCGACCTGCCCGAATGTGCCCGAATCTGCCCGACCTGCCCGACCTGCCCGAATCTGCCCGAATCTGCCCGAATCTGCCCGACCTGCCCGAATCTGCCCGAATCTGCCCGACCTGCCCGAATCTGCCCGAATCTGCCCGAATCTGCCCGAATCTGCCCATATCTGCCCGAATCTGCCCGAACCTGCCCGACCTGCCCGAATCTGCCCGAATCTGGCCGTATCTGCCCCTATCTGCCCCTATCTGCCCGAATCTGCCCGAATCTGCCCCTATCTGCCCCTATCTGCCCCTATCTGCCCCTATCTGCCCGAATCTGCCCGCCCTGCCCATATCTGCCCGACCTTCCCGACCTGCCCGAATCTGCCCATATCTGCCCGACCTGCCCGACCTGCCCGAATCTGCCCGAATCTGCCCATATCTGCCCGAATCTGCCCGAATGTGCCCCTATCTGCCCGAATCTGCCCGACCTGCCCGACCTGCCCGAATCTGCCCGAATCTGCCCATATCTGCCCGAATCTGCCCCTATCTGCCCATATCTGCCCATATCTGACCGAATCTGCCCGAATCAGCCCGACCTGCCCGAACCTGCCCATATCTGCCCATATCTGCCCATATCTGACCGAATCTGCCCGAATCAGTCCTAACCTGCCCATATCTGCCCATATCTACCCGAATCTGTCCGAATCTGCCCGACCTGCCCGAATCTGCCCGAATCCAAGAAAACAGCTAAATCTAAGAAAAATGCTAAATTCGAGAAATCAGCTCAATCCAAGAAAACAGCTAAATCCGAGAAAACAGCTAAATCCAAGAAAACAGCTAAATCCGTGAAATCAGCTAAATCCAAGAAAACAGCTTAATATAAGAAATCAGCTAAATCCAAGAAAACAGCTAAATCCAAGAAAACAGCTAAATCCGAGAAATCAGCTAAATCCAAGAAAACAGCTAAATCCAAGAAATCAGCTAAATTCGAGAAATCAGCTCAATCCAAGAAAACAGCTAAATCCGAGAAAACAGCTAAATTCAAGAAAACAGCTAAATCCGAGAAATCAGCTAAATCCAAGAAAACAGCTTAATACAAGAAATCAGCTAAATCCAAGAAAACAGCTAAATCCAAGAAAACAGCTAAATCCGAGAAAATCTGAGATTTAACAGCACCGTCGCCCTTTACGCGGATTATCCGTACGGTGTATCTGTCACAGGCTCCTTGTCCCGCGATGACGAATGACGCTGATAGCAGCCGAAGTTTGTCCCGCTTTGATATTTACAACACCTCGATGCCCGGCTTCCAGTCATGACGAATCCCGCCCGAGTACGTGCGCACGTCCGGGCGGGAGAACGTGCGCGCAACACGCACGGATATACACGGCTCGGTAGGCTTTTTCTAGCAGACGATCGCCTGGGGAATCATGTTGTCAAATATTCCGGGAACACCCCTCGAGGCCTGTTCCTTTTCGGCCTCGACTTTGGATTCGTCTTTCGACCGCTCGTTTCGTTTCGTCCCCGAAGAACTTTCACGTCGGCCGTGCCGACAGGCTTCTCGATCCAGCGAGACTCTCCCACCGAATATTCCGAACACCTTCGAAATTTCACCTCTAGCCCCTTTCGCGAACCACGCTCGGAAATCATTCTTTGCTGCGTCCGTCGCACAACGGACGCACGCGCATACAGCATACGGATGCAGGGCGAAGGTGCCAAATGCTAATGTATATGTTACAGTGAAACACCGAAATCTGGAGAATGTCGACTTTCACCGGTGAATGTCAACATTCACATAATCGCTTGGTGTATGTCCGAAATATTAGCTAAATACCCTTATTTTTGACTTACACCGGTAAATGTTGACATTCACCATGCACTAATGGTGAATGTTGAACATGTTGGAGATTTATATTTTCTTCTCCGTAATTCAGTCGCTATAAAACGCCACAAGGGTGACGTAACTTTTTCGCCTCTCTTTCTGAAAGGAATGACCAAGAATTTAAAATACACGGTACATTCTACATGAGAAAAGAAAATAATAGTAATAAAAAAATTACTTACTTATGTGATTCAAATCTTATTTATTGCAACAACTTAAACTATTATGACACTTTGAATTGCACAAGAGTCCCTTACTTTTATAACTGCATTTATTTGTGGAACACTTCCTTTTGCAATGACAGGTTTTGGACCTCCACCAGAGCATATCTGTGATTGTCGACACACACCGGAGAGGGTCCGAATGTATAACAATGTAATGAAATATTCGATCTTTCACCGACGTATTTGGTATCTGTTGACATTCTCCAATTTCGGTCATTCACGGTATCATATATATACATATATGCAAATAATAATAATATAATAATATATGCAAATAATAATAATATAATAATATATGTAAATAATAATATAATAATATATGCAAATAATAATGTTTGATTGAAAACACTTTAATCGACACGTTAAACGACAAGCCGGTTTTGCCGTTCTTTCCGCTTAGCCCGCGTTACAACGTTCTGCGAAACCTGCGAACGCCGTGTTTTAATAATACTCGTTAAAATTCATTTCGCTAACAAACAATGTTTCGGTACACTCTTTTATGATCGCCAAATTATATTCTTTTACGTAAATAAATTTTCAATATTTTATGATCGCCGAATTGTTTAAAATTTATTTATGTGGAAGAATATAATTTTTTTAGATTTTATATCGTCAGTCAACGGTGACTGACGCGATCCGAACGGAAAGTGTAGCGCCAGTCACCGTTGACCGATGTGGCGTTTAACGTGTTAAAGGTAAATGCACGTTCGAAAGCTAAAATATGTATTGTTTTACAATTTACTGGAACATACAGGAAAAAGTTCCGCTTCTTCGTAATTAGGAAAAAGCTAAAGGTATGAAAATTCACAGACTCGATAAACGAGTTCTTATTACGAGATCCAGTTTGACTTCTTTAGGCGATTTGATTTTTCGGAAGAGGTTCGACACAGCTTTTGGATTTGAAGATTGTTGTCTTATTTGCACGTTGTATTCGTAAATCCACATTTCGTCACTTATTGCTAGACCGCCGATTTTATGCATCTGCGCGAAAAATGGATAGAGAAATATGAAATAAATAATGAAAAGATCGAAAGACACTACGAATTCTAATAAATTAATTTCAACTTATTAAAATTATTTAAGAAAGAAGAGAAGTTGCTTTTGGCTCGTATATCCTGCAATTGACGCAGATAAATTAAAATATTCGCGCGAAAGAATTTGCCGTCGTCGCAAGAAGTCCGTCGCAAAAATCAGCGATAAAAATTGTTTTCTATTTTCTAGAAACTATAATATTTGCCATTTCGATTCATTGTGTTTACCGAATAAAAAGCGTTGTTCAACGAAACTAAATCTCTCCCGGGGAGATCGGTTAGTTTCGACTTCATTAAAAGCAATTCGGTGTATTATCCCCGGCGAAATTTCAATCGAGTATCGAAGCCAATGGCACACGAGTTGGGACTTGAACGGGGGACAGCGTCTTTGCGGTCGCGATCGATATGTCATCGCGTGCCGTTACGATTGACAGACAAGACCGCAGCATCAACCCCAGCAATCGGCGAACGCAAAGCCGGTTGCTGAAACGCTTGAAACTCTTGGCTTCCCGGACTAATTCGTTTTCCCGTGCAAATTACGCTCCAATTGCGATCAGGCCTGCGTATCGCTTCAAACTTTTCATCCAGTGTTTGCCTTTGCCCGATCTCGTTCGACTGCCATTGACACAGCGTTCAACGGGACCCCTCGTACGCAGAGCGTTTCATTTTTTTTTTTTGTTAATTTGTTCGGAACTCCGTTATTATTCCAAAACTGACATTCTTTCCAACGGAATTTTGATCGGCACCGATAGAAAAGATCTACGATTAGATACGCGAGACGGATGTTAACCCTTTTAGTGCCGGGCGAAAAAGAGGCGCTTGTGCGAAGGATAACCGGCCGAATTTTACGATTTTAATAGGATTTCGAAAAAGGCTCATAGAAAACCAAACGAAAAGCAATATTTACATAATTGAAAAAGCAGTGTATCAAGGACAAAATAGAGAACAAAACAGTGACGCTAATTTTTCTCTCGCAATGAAATTAGACTATTTGTAACGTATTTATTTATTTATAATGCTACAAGGTGCGCGGGCCGATATATCGGCCTCCGACACTAAAAAGGGTTAACGTTCGAGAAAGAAAGTTAAACGTGATTTAAGCGTCATTAGGCACGGCTTCGTATAATTTCATAAAGCACGCAGTGCCCTCGCGCGTGTCGGCGCTGATCGCTGCTGCGAGCGAAAATCTTTCAAGAGGGTTCGGTCGAAATGACCGTAAATGACCGCAACCGCAATCGTAATTATTGCGGCTTTGACTCTGCGAATAGTCTAATTAAAATCTTTAGAGACACTGCGCGGAGCTTTTAAGCTGTAGTGAAAAGGGTGAAATTATTCTCGTTTTAATCTGCACACGAAATTGCGCGAAACGAATGGTCCTCGAGGAAATTATTATTAAGATATCTTAATAATGGTGTGGAGACGATCATGAAGTACGAAGCGAAACCTGGTAATGGCAATTAAAAGTAGTTTCAATAGCGAAGATAGTGTACAGACATTTTTAACATTTACATTACGAGTTGCATTCAGGAAGATATTGTTTTTTTTCCGTGCTTATCTCTGTTCTCGTAAGATTATCTTCCCGCGTATCGATGATTCATTGGTTCCAAAGTTTCATCGATCTCACTTACGCGTTTTACCATGCTCTCCCGCCACTCGCTTTTCCGTTTTATGCTCGTCATACATCAGCCGGCGGATTACCAACGCAAAAGTGCAATATGCGAATTGGATGCATCGGTACTAGAGAGTTAAGCGCGCCAGTTTTATTTGAATTTTCGCTTATGCCAGCGCGATTACATATTTCCGTGCCGTGAACGGCGATGCAGGCTGGATGCTAATCTGTGTGTTTAATATTTTAGGTTATTTGAAAATACACAAACGACGATGACCAGCAAGTAAACATTTGCTGAATTTCACGAGGGCTTAGAGCCATCTTTAGCGATTCTCTTAAAGAACACAGTCCACTTAACGGTGCCTCTCGGCACCGTGACTCACGATCAAGGTGGAATAATTGGAATTTAATTGAACCTACTTATTTTGTGAAATTTTATTGTCTCTCGCCGTTTCCTTCTACCATCGCGACACATCGAAACATTGTTATGGCATTTTAATATATTAATATGCAATACCACTAAAATGAGACATATCTTTTTAAAACTGGATCAAGTGTCTTGAATTTTTGTTTGGTGATAGAGAGACTAATCTATTAGACGATGAATAAAATGCTTCTTTTTAAATTTTGCTATTACTTGGGATGACAAAAAAAGAAAATAAAAATCTCGCTTTTTAACGTTTTCCATTTGAGTCTATAACAAAAATTTTAAAATATATAAATAATATATAAATTATGTATATTATATATATATGCAATATAATAGCAACATATTTGCGCAACTAATTGAACTCCAAATATAACGCCATCAGCGCATTCCACGTTATTCGATCAACAACATTGAACTGCGAACTTTTTAATTAATTTCTAAAACAACTCTTGATTAACATCTAAATATAATATACGTTTGATAACGTTCGGAAATGAAAAGAGCATGCACGACCGCGTTCGTGGCGATTACGAGAACGAAGCCCGAAACGGAAATATTGATCGGCCGCGAAAATTGACGGTTAACTCTTTTTTTTGGGCCCGCCCGATCCGACACGGCGGTGTTATCTTCGGCCGAAATTTTCTATCGCGCGCGTGAGGAATCGATGACACCGTTTGCGAGCGAAAATGTTTGCGGACGAAGGAGAAGGAACGGGACACACACGCGAACGCTTGTACACCTAAGAGCTCGAAGGGGCGGCGGATGGGAACGGGCGAATGGTAAATATTTCAGGCAGCGGCATACTCGACGAAACGAGAGAGCTTAGGTGGGTATAGGTCAGGGTTCAGCTTAGCCAGCCTCTGCTAAAACTAACCGCGTAAAATATACAATGCTAGGAAATCCACCCCCGCGCGCTTTCTGTTCTCTTCCTCCTCCGCGTCCTGCTGTTCGCTTTCGCGGGCTTGTGTACGGGTAAACATAGTGTGTTGCGCGATGAAACGCTTTTAACTTTCCCCTTTTTACCGCACGATCGTGCTCCTATACCTTTCGTATCTTACCGGCGCGGCTGTCGAGATATTAAACTATAATCATCTGGCGGCCGAGTTAAATCGGAATTATCATTTGTGCGCTGTGCAATTAAGTACATCTGATGGTGGACACCAAAATTCGAAACAAATGTTCCCTCCTTGTTAGGCTTACAAAGTATACGTCATATTCGACGTGGGGACATTCCTCGTTTTTTGAGAAATAGGTTCATATCGTTTTGGTCTAAATTTGGCTTATACATTATTGTTTAAATGGGTGAGTGGCATTTGAAATTCCAGTTACGATTCGTGAAGACAGAAAATATCTCGTTTATTCCGTGGCGTTGCATGATTATGTCCTTTAAAGTACAGCATCTTGGGTAGATTTATGACGTAGCAAGGGTGAAATATGGATGATGGAATTGCATTTGATTTGCTCAATTTTTCACCTACATAATCATTTCCATTGGGATGTATTCGCATAGAAATTTCACATAGAAAGCTTAGTTTAGATAAAGTGTTAACGTATTTCTGGAGAATACGGAGTAATTTTTAAACAAATCTGGCAAACGCAAAATTTGTTGGATCTATTAAGATTCTTAATCGATGCGTAACGACAGCCGTGAAACAAATCAAGGAACTAAAAGGAGCGTTTGAAGTTCGTGTAGCTATTCGTAAAAACATTTTATTAGCAGCATCTTTGTTGAAGTACGTAGCGGTTTAATCAGGGCGGATCTTGCACGAAACATTTATCAACCATTACTTTCAACGCATTGTGTGCTTATTTCACGTGACTTTGCAATGCATATTCATCATCCTCTTAGCCGTATAATTCCTCCACGAAACCTGCTTTATCCTTGTCAGTATCGCTTAAAGCCTTGGAATGGATACAATTTGTACACGTATTACAATAATTAATAAGGTAAAGGGCGAGGTCTCTTAACACCGCGAAAGTGGCGGGACTAAACTAAAGAACTTGTTAAGCGTAGCGTCAAAGAGAATCGACTTTAAGGGACTGTATTAAAGTTGGAAACCATTATAGAAATAGCGGGGCGAGCGCTCAGGTATTCTTCGAAAGTTCGGTCAGATTAAAAGTGAGATCCGCGAGGTGTATGGAGTAAAAGAGAGAAATATATTAAAATACTTTCATACCAGAGTAAACCAACCTTCTCACTCAATTACGAACAAATTTTACTCACCGTTTTATTTCCATTTTCGCACCTTCACGATTTCTTCGTTATGTTATATTATCTTTATTATACATTATATTATATATTATATTATATTATATTATTATTATATTATTATTATATTATATATTATATTGTATTATTATTATATTATTATTATATTATATTATATTATCCTGTGACAATTAAAAGACACGAGCACTCATTCTATCGAGCAAAAGTAAAGAAGTTAAATTTTATTTAAGCATCTTTTTTTGATTAAATTCATTGCGGTGTATTAGAAAGAGCTACTTATACTCTTTTTTGGATATTTGTAATTCGTGTAAACGATTTTGAGTCACTTGTGATCATTTCGCGTGAGATTAGATTGATAGCGTTTGAATTTATGTGTGACCAACCGTAAAACGTCCTAAAAACAAATGTGGGGATAGTTAAATAGAATTTGAGAAAAATTCCGGTAACGGATAAAATATGTCGATTTGACAGCAATAAAATGAAGATATCTTGCGCATCTTTCCCAAATTACCTTATCCGTTTCTCTGTTGGACGACGCTCAGTGTGTCATCGTTATGAATGCAAAAATTTCTCAGCGTGATCATTAGCCTCCCGGCAACTCGAACCGGTCGGACGCAGAGATCGACGCGTTGCCATTGTGCTACCGGCGGCGATGTTATTTTTTACTGTCCTCTCGTTTTTATCGCGAGCTCTTAATTTATCGGGGGCATTGACGTGGGAGCCGGAGGAGTGTAAAATCACTCAACGTGACGCGATGCTATTACCAGAGGAGCTCGGGCACGAACTGCCGAGATGCGGCATTCAACACACAACGTTATCCACGGAATACACGGCTGCGAGCAAGCAACCGCTGTTGTCGTCGATTCCTTAAGCGACGCCAAAGGACAAAGGTCTCGGTGTTGGTCGAACCTCGGGCGAGGACGGGACGAATGAATAATTACGCCGTCAAACACTAATTTTGCGACCCGATAATCAGTTCACGGTGCTGAGAGATTTTCGTGCGCGGTCTTAGAACCCGAATTGAAATGAACATTTCCCTGTCCTAATCTTAATAACGTAATACAGTAATGTCTCCCTTACTGACGCTCAGATTGTCCCCTAAAATGGATAATTTGGGAAGAGGAGATACGATTTTATTCGAGCCTTGCGGCTCGAAAGAAAACTAAGCCGCGCCACCTACTAAAAATAAACCGCGAGGCTCGAATAATCGTATCTCCTCTTTCCAAATTGTCCATTTTTGTGCGCAATCTGGGCGTCAATTAGAGAGACATTACTGTGCCATTGTACAAACGCGGTCGTAACGAGGCTCTTTCTGATTACCAGAAATGGGTTGGCAATTATAACACGCCGATTTTTGTGTCATTCCTTCATCGCAGCAACAAAATTTCGCATTTTCTTGTTTAAGAGGATACACCAGCATTATTATCGCGTGTCTTTTGATTGAATCGTTTACATTCGTAACGATTCACCTGTATTACGACATAAGTGTTAAAAATGATCTGGAAGGTCGAACAACATCTTTTGAAGTGACGAACTATTCTGAGATTGAAAGACGATGATCTTTCTGGAAATAAACGGTGAAAGTAAAAGTAATGAATAAAGTAGATAGAGTAAATATTCAGATAGGATCGCTGGGGGGAACATTAAACGAAATAATAGAACAAGTGAATGGCCTTCAGTCGGATCAGTGAAATAGGGATGGCCTATAGTCGGACCAGTGAAATAGGGATGGCCTATAGTCGGGCCAGTGAAATAGGAATGGTCTATAGCCAGACCAGTGACATAGGAATGATCTCTGAACAGGCAAGCGAATTTGCACGTTATGTATAATCAAATCGATGAATAATTCCAACAAGAAAAATCGTTTGAATAATTACGTGTGAACGAGAACAAAACTAGAGCACAAATAATCATAATGCATTTCAATGAACCCAGAAACATTAGCATACGTATAATTCAATTAACCGATCTCGAGATGATCTATTCGTCCAGCTAAATAAAATTGTATTTCGCGTAGAACAGAAGAATAAGTTCAACTTGAAACGCTGTTCAAAACAGTCGAAGTCGAACTTCGTTTAGCCGAACGTGTCCAAGGTTCCCGAACCGTGCCAGCTGTTCTTTTGAACTATACGAATATATATGTATATATAAGTGTGTCTATTATCGTTCCCCGTATTCTTTCCTGCTGCGCGAAGGTCCTTAGAATTTCCACGGAAAAAAACGCGAAGGACTCGTTTGCACGGAAGAAAATTCATAACGTGCGCTGTGTGTAATTAAACTCTCTTATGTTCCTCCCGCCTGAAACTTGGCTTAAAAAGGCGAGCGGCTGCGAGTTCCATTTCATCTCCGTGCCGGCCCCTATTTTTCTTTTGTAATGTAACAGGCCCGCGTTACGTTTTCCTTAGTGCTTTTTAATTTCCTTTGCTTTATTCTCGTTCCACTAGCATTTGAAACTTCCACAATCCGCTGGACCCGTTGCGCCGCACTGACGTGAATTTTCCCGAAAACATGGACAAACTTTGCATCACTTGCACTTGTATGCCGTTCATTACAAGCAGACCAGTTGTAGGGATTTTCTGAACCGTAGAATCAGTCTTTGGTGTTTGCTTTTTGCTTCGATGGAAAATGATCCTAGTACAATTACTCTTAAACGAAATTAAACTAGTTGGTGTATTTAAAAACAGAGACAGATACACTGTGGATTTTATGGAGTCATGACAAAAATGACGTGAATTTTCCCGAAAACATGGACAAACTTTGCATCACTTGCACTTGTATGCCGTTCATTACAAGCAGACCAGTTGTAGGGATTTTCTGAACCGTAGAATCAGTCTTTGGTGTTTGCTTTTTACTTCGATGGAAAATGATCCTAGTACAATTACTCTTAAACGAAATTAAACTAGTTGGTGTATTTAAAAACAGAGATAGATAACTGTGGATTTTATGGAGCCATGACAAAAATGAGTAGATGAAATTCAGAACAACGAAAAGTTTTAAATAATTTAATGATACTATTGTATTACGATCGACTCAATGAGCTTGTTGAGAAAGTAAATAAATGTCTATTAATTTCCTACAAACATTGCAGTCGATGCAGACGATTTTTATTTTGCATAGAGATTCTAGTATTCTAGTAATGAGATTAAAAGATTTTGAGAATATCGACACACTATTTCCGACTTATTAAATTATTAATAAAAGAAAGGCAATCGTCTGCAGCTACAATTTCTCGCAGTTGATGTAAACGATTTATAATTTCCATAAAAATCCGCAATCTGGTTATAACTAAATATCCGTTTCTATCATGAGAATATCCAACCGGTCTAGTTCGAATAACACAATTTCCATTGTATACTAGCATATTATTTCACGCAATTAATATCTTGCGAGCATACTCGCGGAGTTGAACGGTTGAATAATCATTGCACAGCTAATGTGCCAGATGTAATTGTTAAACAGCTGACATTCAATTTCGGACCAGTCTACGGTGGTGTGAGAAGACTGAGCCACTAATCATTTCAACAGCATTTAAACGGAATATCCTGTATAACAAATAGCGGGCTCCGTTCCGAGCGGTCTCCGAAGAGAGATACGCGCGATCGATTGGATTTGTTTGGCAATCCCGGTAACGGCAGTTCGAGATTGTTCGCGATCGTTCGCGATGATGTTTTCGTCGGCCTGATATTTTACAAAACGATTACGCGGGCCCTCTTTCTTTCGGAAGTAGGTCGGCCGAGACAATCGAAGATAAAATGCCTAGGGCTTCGAGAGCGCGGCGCGCCAGTTGTACATCAAAAGGCGCGCGAATCTGAGCGCATGGCGCATTGCCTAGACAATAAATTTCGTCGACGTAACGAATGGGTCGTTGATCATTTCCATTCGTTTTGTGGCGATCCAGAACCTCGTGAACACTGCTTCGCAGCTAGACGTAGAAATTAATTCGAAATTAGTTCGAAATTAATTTGGCAAAATTACACAGAATAAAAATTACATAAAATTACATACAACATAAGAAAGTTGAATTTTCATATCCGATCTCGGGTCTGTCCGCTCAACTACATTTTCGTAGCGACGTTGTAAAAGCTTCGCGGTCTCGTATTAATTTTGACAATTGGAGGCTCGAAAGATGAATGACTTTTCCGTAAATGAATAATTTAATTTTAAAGCTTGTAGCGAACCGATCGCCACACTTAGCGAGTATGGTCGACGTGCTAAACCGAAATTGCGGATAGTGCGCTGGGCGTAAGTGCGATCTTCATCGGGATAATTATCGTAATTATTATTATCGTTGCGGAGCGTCTGTTTAGAGAAAATTGACGATGCGGTATCGCAACCAATAACCAATGCGTGTGGTTGCGGATCCGGGCAATTCAATATTCTGAACTCGTACAATTGAAAAGTTTCGGTTACACGATAGTTCGGTGGTTGAAACCGATGCATCAGGTTACAGAAATGTGAGCGAATTCGAGGGGTCCTTGGGATAGCGAGGATTTGAAAGGATTTGGCAGAGGGTACCTACGGTTTGAGAGATTTTGGCGGTTTGTAGGATTTTGGGGGATTTTAAGAGGTATCGTAGATTTCTGGGTTTTAAAGGTGTTGTAGGTGGTGTTCGAGGTTTCGACAAGTTTTCTAAACTGATCCGAGACGTCTCACGAATTCTCGGCATTTTGCAGGCGTGTGAACAGACTTTTGGTAGTCTGCGGATTCATTGGATCCTGGATAACGTCATTAGGTATCGTGGCGATTTCGTTCGAAGTCTTGAAAATTGTAAGTAAAGATCTCTAGTATCCTCGAAATATTTCAGTAGTAGAGATATTTCGGTAGTTCCTGCGCTCGCGAAATCTTTATATCTTCAAAAAGTTCCACGTATTCTGAAAATATCTTGAGAAGTATAAAAGTGCAAAGGATATATGGAATCATAAAGACACCAAAGCTTCGAGGTTCCTAGACATCTCTAGGATCTCCAACGTAAGTCGACGGCCAAGTACCTCATCAAGAATTCCAAATATTTAAATATCTCCCTTAACAAAACCTGGCAGCTGTCGCAGTATTTGAAATAAACCACATCTTTCGTATGTGGTTGAATAAATATTGTGGCTCGGAATAACACGAAGCAGGCATCATTTTTAACGCTAAGTCCACCGAGCGCTAAAAGTTAGTAATGTGCGTTGCTTTATAACAATAATGAGACCTGAAATTATGTAGACTTTTCGCCACTTCTATCATAATATATGCTGGAATTGCTATATTTATTTAATTATTTCCTGTGTAAGAAAGTCTCTTTAAAATTGGAACAATTTTAAGAGAAGAAATGCAAGGCGGGTCATTGCATTATGTGATTATTGCTATTGCTTTATAACAATAATGAGACCTGAAATTATGTAGACTTTTCGCCACTTCTATCATAATATATGCTGGAATTGCGATATTTATTTAATTATTTCCTGTGAAAGTGTCCTTATAATTAGAACAATTTTAAGAGAAGAAATGCGAGGCAGGTCACTGCATTATTTGATTATTGCTATTCGTGATTTAATCGAAGTAAAATTCGAAGTAAAATCTAAATAAGAAAGTTCAATTAATTACCAGTTCCAGTAAAAAGGAAAATTCTTTTCGTCTCACTAGTTTACGTAGTAAGAAGAATGCAACGGCCTTATTGTTAGCGAGAAGGCTGTCCTTATTCATAAAAAGATAAATAAAATATTGAGTCTCGTCGGCGCTAGACCCGCATTCGCGGAAGTTCAGCAGTGGGTTAAGACAAGACGGCTCGCATGTTCGCAGATAATAAAGCCATGCGCGAAACATACTGCCTTTCCAGAAACAATGAAAAACGTATCAAATTGATACGAAGAACGAGAGAGGGTTAATACTGGCGCACATGCAAGGCTATCAGCAGCATTGTGTTACGCGTAATCGGTTTCGGGCGTGTTCTGAGGTGCGCTATCTATTATTAACGCGGCCGAAATGGGGCTGACGTTTCCGTTTACAGGCAACTTAGTTTCGCCTTCTGCCCGCTGGGAATTTCCGTAACGCGAAAAACAGAACCCACGGGCACCATAGCCTGCGCCCTCTCCGTTTCGGCGTGCGAGACTTTATCGATTGTTTGTGGCTCGTTCCGTTCGGTTTTTCTGGCCGCTTAAACCGCTTGTTTCGGCCACAGTGGATCGAGTATCAAGCCGCGCGCATTATGCTTCAGTTCGACAGTCAAATTGCGTACAGCGTCGGGCTCGAACCGAATCGATTTCCACCACCACAGCCAATAATTGCCGCGCGGTCGCGGCCCGGCGATACCGTTTAATCGCAAAAAAAGAAATGCTAACCCTGTAATTCCAGTGTGATCTATGAAAGAACGAGATTCCGCGCGTCACAGAGCTCGCGCCATCCCGGATCGCGCGAATTTCACCGATCCGATACGGTCATCGATGTCCACCGCGATTTCGATGATAGCGATCGGACGATGATAGTAATTCGATGTTCGAAAATGATCTCGACAAAGATCGTGTAACAGAATGAACTTGACAACGCTTATTATCAGCAAACAACGACACTAAATCTCTCTATCAAAGCAAGAGTTGACAGAAAAGGATAACTGACTTATGGTTTAATCAATTAATTACTTATTTCATTTCATTTTACGGTATTCGTGCGCAGAGATGGGCAAATGGTATTCGAATGACGAATACATCACCAAGTCGTAATTAAAGTAGCCCTTGAATGTCAAAGAAAAGGATAACTGACTTATTAACTAACTGATAGTTTGATCAATTAATCACTTATTTCATTTGATTTTACGGTATTCGTGCGCCGAGATGGACAAACAGTATTCGAATGACGAATACATCATCATGTCGTAATTAAAGTAGCTCTTGAATGTCGAATATAATTAACTATAGTATTTAATGGTTATGCAAATACAAAGTACTTGTATTCTGTTGCTTCATAGAATGTTGAATATACCGGTATTTCATATTCCTTTTACCAATAGACACAGAATTTCGTAGAAGTAGAAGTAGGGCTTCGTAGAAGAGAGTGTTCTTGTGTTTGTTTACAAAAATGTACCGACGGATGTGACTCTATGATTTGCTTGTCGCCGTGCTAAATCGTTATCGCGTTAGTCATACGACAGAGTTTCTTCGATACTGAAGTACAAAATTTATATTCGTATGTATGTGTACATTTATTGACCCATTAAATGCGAATATTTATTAACTGTCTCGTCTAGCAAACTGAATCTCAGAGAGTAATTAATTTTGTATTCGAGAATACGCTACTGCAAATGCAAGTATTTTTATTCTTATCAGACGAAGAATACTATTATATTATATTTTATTATTATTATTATTATTATTATTAATATAATAATAAGATTATAGGATAAATATAAGTATTTTCACCAATTGTTTCATATGTGTTCAATAGAAGTACAGTAATGTCTCCCTAATTGACACTCAGATTGCGCAAAAAAATGGACAATTTGGGAGGAGGAGATACGATTATTCGAGCCTTGCTGTATCTAGTACTTTACACGTATTTTAATTACAAAATTATTCAATGTTGCCAATCTTTGTTCGCGTGTCTCTGTTTTTCGCCATCTTCTTCTCAGTCTCGAATATCTTGTTCTAGAGTAGAATTTTGCAGTACAATGATACATTAATTACGCCTCGCTGTTTATAACATTGAACCGCGTCTGCATGAAGTTCGATGTATTATTAGATCGATGGGAATGTAACGTCGTTTTTGTGGATACTCGAGCAAATTAATTTATCATCGTGCTATTGTTACGTTTCATCAACTGAGCCGTTTATTTTGAAAGTGGCATAAGTCACTTTACCGTAATGAAAAGTGGTGATTTTTTAATGTTTATACGGAATTATTTATACTGAGAAAAATATCAGCATCCTGAGATAACAAATACAAGTAAATCTTCTCGAAAGTTAGCATCCATATTTTTAAACGTGTTAAAACGCAAACCCTTAAATATATCGACTTAAAAACAAAGTGATTTATGCCACTTTCAAAATAAGGGGCTGTATTTACTAATAATATATTATTCACACATTATTCTGTGAAACCGTCCGAAACAGATTGCACTAGCTGGCTCAAAAACCGACATTGCTTTCCTACCGAACCTAATATATATTTGTTTATTATGCCACCGTGCATATGTGGCTGCGCGGAGAGTATGCTGCGTCAGCGGCTCGTCGGTTGGTTTTGCGTGTGGAGTTGAGTGCATAATATTATGCATTGTACTGTAATAACAATACATCCCCTATTATCGTTACTTTCGGAACCTGTCTTCGTAGCTATATTTTCCGTTATTGACGTATTAAAACGTGAACGATAAAATCGCCAACAAATGCTATCAAATTCTCTGGTGAATCTTTCATTTTATAATCATAGTAATTTAATAACTATTTACAGACAGAAAATAAACAGTCCACGATGTTTTCACGAATTCTTCGAATAGCAATGGCAACTTTCGATGCCAAAGGTTATCTCGAGTAATATAATTGAATGATTTCTTTCGAAAATTCCTTCCGAGTGTAACGTGGTCGTGTAAAAGCTCGTTAATCTTTTCCGAACGTTGAAGCGTTGATAAATCGTAAATTCTACTGGGTTAATACACGTGGAGATTCGTGTTATGCGAGTAATTAATATGCAACTTTTTGTTATACGAACTCGGTCGGTAGACAAAAGAGTATACCTAGGAGGTATTATCGTGTTCCAGAGTGGAATTACATTGTCCGATCATAAATATGCGCATTATTAAGCTGCATGATCCCTGGGAATGGATCCGCAATCGAATACCGTAGCTTACGAACGAGCTTATCACGTTACACGCAACGAACAAGTATAGTTATCACCGTGGCGTCGCCAATTTTTTCGCATTAATCTGTCCGGTTTGGCAGACAAAAGTAACGTCGGCTTCGTTCGCCTCGCACGCGTGTGACAGCTGGGACGGGGTAGGTCGCGGGTATCGATCGATCCTCGACGAAATCACCTGATTTCGGAGCGGGGGACGAATCGATTGACTCGTCCCTGTCCGTCAACTTGACTAAGAGTCCCGAAAACGATCCAACCGTCGAATTGGATCTATTGCCATCTACGCGAGTGCCTCTCGAGCCGGTTTACGGGAAAAAAAATATGGCGGCGTTGGGGCCCGGCCCGAAAGCATTATTTCTTCGGCTGTAAATTATTATCTTGCCCAGGGGCGAAAGCACCTCTTCTGCTCTCAATTGAATCCTTTCACCGTTGAATGAAACGAAAGCTGCAGGAGAGATGCACTCCAAGAAGAGGATTAAACACTCCAAATTACGAAATTGTACACTTCTAGCTGCACTCTCCGAATTCATTAATTCGTCTTCGCTAATTGTAGTAATTAGACCAACGGATCTTTACGCTAAGTTGAAATTATCCCCATGAATTTCTAGACACTGGTGTTGAACAGCAATCTGTCTTTCCTCTTGATCATTTTGATCGCTCAAAAATAACGCGTTCATGTTCTTGTATTCTGTTGACGTTTTTACCGGCTTGTGTTTCGCGTTATCGTTTCTCTTGTAAATGCAAAAAATATTCGTAGTCCAGTAGCAATACAAAAGGGAATATCGGAAGATTTTGTGCGACAATTTTTGGGCAATTGTTTTGAAGTTGATTCAAAGTGAAATGCGATGGTAATTTGATTGGATGTTTTTTGATGAAATTATTCTATCGCAATGACTGAGAATAGCTGAAGCATTTATTGCCGAAGTAATCCGAATTAAGGGCGCGGCAATTACACATACGTGCAATAATAAAAAGGGGAAGCGAAAGATAAGATTAATGTGTTAACATAGCACTTGCATTGTTGCCAGAGGTTGCAGTTGATCGATACACGAAGTGTATTTCTTAACAGTTTCACATTGTTAAGAAATACCTAATGCCGCCACTTTTGCATATTCTCAGGAAAAATCATTCAATTGTACCGCAGCCTGTAATCGGTACAACAATTCTAGCTAAGCCGAGGTCATCGATTATCAACATCAAAACAGCCATAATTATGACGAGCTAGAACGATTTAAAAAAAAGATACCATAACCTTGCTGAACATATGTCACGCAAATACTTGCAATTATTTTGTACACAAACAAAATAATCCATCGATTATTGTCATTCCAAATCGGGCAATGTTTCCACCGTGTCCACCGTCTCTTAACATTTCAACGAAATAAATAACACGACCAGCAACAGGGCGACACGAAGCAGCGACCGAAGCCACGAATATGAAAGAAAAGCATCGCGTCGTCTCTCGTGGTAACAATCACAGCTCGCAGCCCCCTCGCAATCTATCGAATGCTACCTAATGTCGCGGGAAAGACGGGCCCGGCTCTCTGCTCTCAAACACGACAAGCCTAGACGTCATTCAATCGTCCTCTCGCCCCGGTGCGCTATTACAGGGGACGCTAATGCGAGCCTTCTGTTCCGTTCGCGTGCAGGTGAGCCGGTGTGCAGGGGGGGAAAAAAGAGACACGCTGGTAGGTCGGGGACGAAGAGAAGAGAACGCGAAACGATGGCGAAGAAGCGAGAGGCGGGAAAAGGGACGGGAGAAGGGGGTAGGAACGAGATAGAGGGTAAAAGGCGGGAAGAAGCGAGAGGGATCGTTCGCCGAGCGAGAAAGAGGAGATGGGAAAGGGAGGAAGTAGTAGACGCGGTGGCGGGGCGCGGGGCAGATTTGACCCTGCTTGTGCACCTGGATAGGAGGCTGTAATCAATACCACAGAAAGCGCGCGCTGCGGCAGGCTCACCCCTTATCCGTTCGCGTACCGATACCTGAACAACGGGCCTGCAGGTTCTCCGGCCGCGTCGCCGAATCTTTTCTCCTTTCTCTTCGAATCCTTTCACCGACACCTCCTTTCGCGCCACGGCCAGGCTATTCTTGATCAATTCTTATGGAACGTCTCCGGTCCGTGGCAGCTCGTTATTCGCGGCTCGCGTTCTCATAATCGTGGACGTTAAACCCACGCGTGAAATTTCATCGTCGTTTCTACCGGCCGTTTTATTTATGCCAAGGAAGATCCCTGCTTTCTTCGCGGCGGAGATCAAGGATTCGAAGGGATTTGTCTGGTAGACGCGAGGGTCGTTCCGGGGCGTCTCGTCGGTCCCGATGCACTCAGGCATTTATACGTATTGCGACCCAGTTGTACAGCCCGTCGGATATACCCACCCCTACGCCCCTCGATTTTTCCCACGTGCTGGAATTTCGACGTGTCACGCCGCTTGTTGTCAGGCGGATCAATGTCGCGCCGACTTGGGCGCCCCGTTGTTTTTCTGCACACTGCACGCGATACCTGTCGCCTGTTCGTCATTATTCCGTTGGCTCGTAATCAGCGAGATAGAATCGGCTGCCAAGTAATGATTCCGACGATGAATCGAGCCCGTTCCCTCCCTATCTTTCACCTAGTCCCAACCAGGGATGCCACGGGACGGCGACCCATCGATTTTCGACACCTTGCCCTTCCCCGTCTCGCCGACCCGTGCCCGCCGGGCGGCCCGTCGCTTCTCCCACCATTCCCGCCGGGACTGCAACGAGCGACCGTACAGAACCGATTCTCCGCGTAAGCCGACGCGCTCGCGAAGCCGCGTCGCGTAGTAGGAAAGAACTACGGCCACCCGGTAGACCGGCCGGGTAGTCTCGGCGGGAAAGTGGGGAGCGAAGGGTCGCCCGGCGAGCAAATGTGGGCGAGTCGGCTAAGGGCAAGGGGTTCGTACGGGAAACGATGATCTCGACTCGACTTTAACGCTGGTTCTACCGTTTCTGAACACGTTCGTGAATACTATAACATTCAAATTTATAAGCCACGTTATCGTGCATTTAATTTTATATAGTGTTTATTTTTCGAAATTATTTTGTACTTTAATGTAATGGCTAATTGGTTCATTCGGTACTTTCATTTTATTTTGTCTATTCTTTGTGTATAAAAAATGTAACTATGTAATAATGTAACTATGTCTTAGCGCGTCAAGTGTCGAATCTCAACTCCAAAGATATGCCAAAAATATCAAGATCACTTAGTTAACGAAAGCGTTTAAAATTTACCGTGGTTTTCATTTTATTTTGTCTTTTCCTTGTGTATAAAAAATGTAGCTATGTAACAACGTAATAATGTCTTAACGCGTTAAGTGTCGAATCTCAACTCCAAAGATATGCCAAAAATATCAAGATCATTTAGTTAACGAAAGCGTTTAAAATTTACCGTGGTAATTGTTAGTTTAACACATTTTTATTCTAAAAATCTTAGCGACATTCGGTTTGCTCGATATACTACAATAAAAATGAACGTCAAGATTTAGTTAAAAATGGAAAACTTGTTGCAACTAAAATAAATAATTGCTTGTCTTCGCAAGCATAAATTAGTTGTGTATTCGAATGTTTCGTAGCGGTTTAACGGCCGCCATGTTGCTCCCCTTTCTTTTCGGTATCAGACGACATTAACGTCGGCTTACGAATCGCAACAAAGCGAGTCCATTCCACGGGCTGATAATATCGTACGAATGAAGAACAAATCACCACTCCAAGACAAATTGAAAGGTTTAGGAGAGACCGGCGGGGCGGAATAGATAATCGCGAAGATCACCGGAGGGTAAACCGCATGTGGTCTAATTGCGAGCGGGCTTGACTTCGGTAATCGAGGGGTGGGAATGTCACATTACACGTGTAGATAATGCATCGTCCATGCAAATTCCTATGTCGCGTGTCTAACGTTTATCCTTCAACCGCCTCGATCCGCCGCGCCGCGGGTTTCAAGCGTTGGCCTACCCATCAAGCTTTGTAACTCTGTCAACTTTAATTGGACCGTGCCCATACGCGACTCTATTGTTTGTTAACTTATGCCTGTCTTCCATCGAGGCAAAAAAGAAATTCATTTCGCCGCGGCTTCGTGTCGACGTCGCCTGTTATTTCATTCCTTCGAAAGGGACGCGAAGTCGAGGAATAGTCATTCCGCGTCACGCGACACGAATTTTTTGTCTTCGTCTCGGCGTTCAAACTTTCTTATATCCTTCCCGAAATCAATTGTTCGGTAGATACTTTGAAATTATACCGTCGATAATGCGCTGCGATTATACAGGGTGTTCCATTTGAAGTAACGCATTCAATTGCTGACGTTCGAAATATTAGGTCTACCGGTAAGTTTTGTCTGATAATGTCATTGCAAATTTCAATAGATATGCACGTATTCATTCGAGACACAATAAGTAAACACGATACAAATATTTTAAAAAGTCATTGAAAGTTATTGGACAGGACATTACTTCGCTGCATCCTCGTTTGACGCGCATTTCATACAAATTCATAACGAACTAAGAACTGTAATCGTTTTGTTACAATTGAGGACAATATAATGAAATATCTCATGTCAGCGAGCAAAACTATATTTATTATCCGATTGTCGATGATAGAAACATGATAAATCATCTAAGATCAAATAAGTATCGGTAACGATTGATCGATTTATCGAACACCGATGAGAAACACGATTTCCATCCTCTCCCTATTGCGATAAACTAACGCTAGGTACCGGAGTATTTATTTTTACGACACCGACCATCAACGAGAAGCGATATTACGGCGCAATTTTCCAAACGACCGAGTGATTAGGATTTTAAGGGGCCGGTATATTTACGATGCACACTGTATGCAGATTATATAATCCGGTCGGTCAATGTTCTTGACTGCGATTCCGTACTCACCGCGACGCTTAATATCGCGGGGAAATGCAACATTCTCCGACCCTCGGGAGATACTGTCGCTTACCTTTGTTCCATCGTTGGCAGCATTGTTAACAGGGATCACCTGGTACGGCTGTGGAACGCCGAAAATTTCAATATCGTTGATGCCGCAAATGTTCGCGGTTCGGGCACGCTTGTTGCAGCGAAAATACCAAGCCGGATTTACGGTCGATAATTTATTTCTGATTATAGATACAATATACATCGTAGGCTAGACGAAACACTTATTAAGTATATTTTAGCCTATCTATGGAGTGGTATGGCGCGTCTGGAACGCGGAACGGGGTCGGATAGTGAAACGGATGAGATTGTTGTTCCGGTGTGTTGTTGGCCGCCGTGTTCACGGTAGTTGGTTGTCAGTCGTCGAATGATGGAATTTAAAAAGGGTTAGGGAAATAGAGAGAGAGAGAGAGAGAGAGAGGAGAGAGAGGGAAGGGAGAGAGCGAGAGAGGGAGAGAAAAGGGGAGAGAGAAATGTGTTGTACAGGTGAGTCGATTCTCTCGGCCGTCGAAGCGTCGGTCGGTCGGTTCGATCGTGTTTTTTGCGCTCTGTTTCCGTAACATTTAAGTGAATGCTCGATCGAGTTTCGGTTAATTGAATTAATTCGGCAGTATTTACACGCGCGCAGATACAGATCGCTCTTTCGCATTCTCTCGATCCCGTTCACCCAAACGAATGCGGCTCACGTCGAATGAACTGGCAGTCGGACGAAATTCATACAATACGGTCGCTCTTTATTCGATTTATTGGCTATTCAAGGGTGTACACAATCGCGCAACAGAAACGCGGCCGTCGGAATTCAAGTTTCCTAGCGGCCGGGTCGATTGTTGTTGTTGTTGTAGTAGTAGTAGTAGTAGTAGTTGTTGTTGTTGTTGTTGTTAGGGAGGGGCGGGTTTACGTGTTTTGATGTTGCCCGGTAACGAGTGCCGCTGTAAATCCCGGCTCGTTAATCGAAATGATATTCGAGCCGCCGACGAATACATACAGAGGAACGACGCGCAAAGAACGACACTATAAATTAACAAATGAAAACGCGAAAAATACGAACGCCCGCTTTCTCTGCATGCGAGGACCGTGCTCCCGCTTGCGCGCCGCCCGCTAAATTTCGGTGACAAAGGAACAATGCTCGATTACGCTGGCGTTTCGCCGGGCCGGGACCGTAGTCCAATCGATATGTGAATAATTACATCTAGGAGCTGGACAGATTGATATCGACGTCGCCGTCTATTAATAAATGGAACACACATCGTTCTGTTGCTAGTCACACTCTCTTGGATCGTCTCGCATCCCATTCGCGTGCGTATATATCACCTCCTCTCGGCCCGAAACGGATTATCGGTAGACTCCAAAAAATAACGAAAGAACAGGGGGAAATTCAATGCTCTCGGAGAGAGTCTCAGCGACTCGAAAACCAAGGCGCGGAAGGTCTTTTGTTTAGAAAGTTTCGCGCGGAAGGCCATCTCGGCGCGGCGTCGACGAGCAGTTTCGCTGCTTTTTCATTTCTCGGTTCCCTCGGACTCTGTCCCGTTTCCGTTTCGTTTCCCCTTCCTCATCTTGCACCTTTTTCCTGGTATCCTTTCATCGGCCTCCGCCGACGTTCCTTTTTCTTTTTCTCTTTTTCTTTCTCCCCGTTGAAAAAGGAACGGCGCGCGATTGAACAAATTAAGCCCCGCCGCTCGCGACTTTCTTGCCTCCACAATCTTACCAATCAAGCTTCTTAATCATTTCATTTTCAAGCGGCGCTCGCCGCCCATTTACTTACATATTCGCAATTATAACTCTATTCGTAGCCGGGAACGACCGAGGCGTCGCGGACCCGAGCGGCCGGCCGACGCGAGAAAACTTTGCGCCGCCGCTTAATTCCCTTTTCGTCGGTCGATGATCCCTTATTCCCCGGGGAATCGGCGGAACATCTTCTCGGGCCCGCTCGCGCACCCGATCCGCTTCTTTCGTCCCGAGGTCCCGACACGCGCGAAAAGGGCACCGTTCGACGATTTCGCTCATGGTCGAAAAGCAGACGCGCGCGTGTTATCGGTGGATTCTCAGAAATAGGACCAAAGATGTCCAAATTTTGTAAACGATACATGAAAGAAGTTCTGAAGATGATCAGTGTAAGTATCTGTGCATGGAAATGGAGATGATTAAGTGCTTTCGTTGCAGAAATATAATATTGCGTGCAAAGTTCATGGATTTTGATTTTGAAAGCTTCGCACGTCTTCGTGGCCAGTCTTGACAATTTACATTTAATGAAAACATTTAATTCGTACATCCATACCTTGTGATCACAATGTACAAAGTGTCACATTTGGATTTTTCCAAGAATTCCATAAGGATTTACTAGAATACTTCTAATTATGGATATAGTGTGAGGCTGTTAATCGAAACGTTTAAAACGAATTATATACATTTTATATTCGCAATCTCGCATTGCTATAGCACAGAAGTCAGGATATAGAACATTTTTCTGAGATTGTTTTCCATCTCAGGGTTCGTTATAATGTTAGAATATGTGAATGAAATAAAGTGGCCAATAACTTATGAAATATTGCCATATGGAGACCGTCGACGTAACAATTTATTACGCGACGATGAGAGTTGGAGAAATTTGTGTTCGAGCACGATACTTATCAAGGACTACAATCACGCGTCAGAAATAATAATCGCATTGGTCCGAAATGGCTATGAAATTGTAGGAGGATGAATAACGTAATATTTAATTGCAACAGACAAAATTTATCGGATGTGTGTTTGAAATCAAGATAACGTGTGAAGTAGAAACAAACATTCGTTATTTTTAACGCGAAGGAAGCATGTTCGAAATAAAAGAGAAAAGAAAATTCTGGACACATTACCGAGAACCAAGTGATAACACAGATGGCCTATTTATAGATAGCGAATCTGAATCTAGTTGCGTTCGCTAGGTGGTTCTCCTGCCATTGGCAATGCGGAATCCCTAATTCCTCCATCTGGTAGGCGTTTTTTGCGATTTTAAACTAGAAGCGAACTTCTCAAATATTCAACAAGTTCTATAGTGGTGCTGAAAGAAAGCGACGAAAGGAAGTGCTCGTTTAAACGTATAAAATATCGATCTTGGAAACGTTTGCTGATTGTCTCCCGTTTCTCCCGGTTACGTACCGGGTGGCAGGTAAACAGGTGGCCATCGATGGTAGCGTACGATATATCGAAAGATGCGAAAAGGTCGCATCGATCAAAACATTGCAGTACATCTGAGCGAAAATTGATTCGAGATAAAATAATGGAATTCTCGATTCGTTCATCGTTTCGGCACAGAAAATTCATTGGAAAAGTGCACCCTGTTTGTATTAAAATGTCACGTGAAAAGCTATCACGTGTGAAATCACATGATTTGTCATTACTTCGTTCTCTCAGGAGTAAAAATAGTACAATAGAAAAGTCGTCGTGGTAGAAAAAAAATAGCATCGTAGAAAAGTCATCGTGGTAATGAAGGCAGTGCGTGTCCCTAGCAAATCAGTCTGCACCTATACATTTAGTTTATAATAATAATGATACTATCGTAGTGAGCGAGAACTTGAAAACTAGGTTTTAGAAACCAGAATTATTTCTAGAATCATTTATAAAACCAGTATTAATAAGAGTCTTTGAAACGTTTACGCTAGTATTTCAGGGAAAAATAATTTTCAACAATTTCCTACAAATAAGTTTCAATCTTGAAAAGTATTTCAAAGTCGGAAGGTATAAATTTCCGGTTTGTGTAGCGTTTTCCAAGCTTAAGAAGAGTAGAATACGTTAACAAAACGAGGCCACCTCTCTCGTTTCCCTGTACAGAAAGATTCGTTATATAATTCTCAGAATTGTATAGTAGCAGTCTTCGGTACTTACTTGCCTCGCTAAGTACTTCTAACGAAGGTGTCAGTATCGCTTCGTTGAATGCATAATTTGAATGGGATATCCATTGGAAATGCTAGCTCGTTATACCACTGCAGCGACTGCATACATATTGCGTGTGGTCTTGCTAATTCTAATACGTTATCGCTACCTACACGGAAGTCTTCAGTGGTTTGCACGAAATGCAATAAACGGTGAAAAAGAAAGTACAAAATAGCATGCGATGTCGTCGACTTTCAGAGATATGCTTGTCAATACATTCGCAAAATTAGAAATAAAAGTTCGTAAATTTGTATATTTTTGTAGCAATTCTGTTCGATGTTTCGTATAATAAACAAAAGAACATCACAGAAAGCTCGCACTTTCAACGTATTTATTATCAAGAAAATTAAGCAAATAAATTTTCTACGTATGGTTGATTGATATGTTTACAAAATACTGTTTCTCCGCGACGATATTTTATAGTCGAAACAATATTTGAGAGCAAGTTATAAAAACGTCTTTCTCATTTTTTTTCTACGATGAGACGTAATAGCGAAGAAAATGAACAAGAAAATTGCAATTACTAGTCAAAATTATTTGCAAGCTCTTTAACCACTTTCTTTTAAGCAAATGAAGGTAGACGCGCAAGGGTCAAATGTATATTGCAAATATAAAGTTGCATTTATCAGTAACAGAGAGGAGAAAGTAAAAAGAATACAAAACATGAAACAATTATACTTTTTGGTTACTATAAAAGAAAGAAATGTTTACTTCATTTTAGTTGATAAGAGCAGAATAAAACGCAAAAGTAATTAGAATTAGATCGACTGAAGTTTATTAAGTGCATGTTAACATTTTCACACGCCGACTCTCGTGTTCTTCAAGAAACTATCAATAAGCCAAAATGGTGCATCCGTTAGTGTAATTTACGTTACGAAACACAATAATAAAAAAACATGAACGAGCAAATTGCACACGTTGGAGCGACTTTCATCTCGAAGCTCTTCCACATTTCCCCTCGCGAAAAGTGAAACAAACGACGAATCGACTCGCAAGAGATACTCCTTTTCTCGCATTTTCTTTTCCACGCCCGGCAAGAAACTAGATAAGCAAATTGTATTTGTCAGCACGAAACGCGCGTGCAAAGCGCATCGCGGCTCACCTTTAACGCGTAAGAAACTGGATGAGTAAACTGCATTCAGTGCTGGAGGGATCCCAGACGCGCGTTGATTAACTCTTTCGCCCTTCCGCTTTAACACTCCGTCTAGCACAGAGAAAATATGCGCCACGCGTGAACAAGTATTCCGTAAGACTGCCGTGCATCCCTCGCATCCGGAGTTCTCCATGGCAAGAGGGTTAATTGTCTTGCCGTGAAGCACAACCTCCTCTGCCCGCGTTCCCAGTCTTCCCATTCCCTTCCCTTTTTGTTGCAGAGATTCCGCTGCTCTATTGGCGCGAGCGAATAATCCGCGCGGAAACGCGACCGAGAAACGAAAACGACGCGAACATGGTCGTAACAGTATCGTAAACATCTCTTCGCCATGGCCGCCGAAAATTATGCATTGTCGTACACGGCGGCGCGCCCCCGATCGCGTAAGTCTCGTGTTTCGTTGACGCCGCCTTCCGCGCGCGAAACGCTGCCAAGACATCGGGAATGGTTCACGCCAAGACCCCCTTAAGGGCTCGCAAGCTGTCCCCGTCGAGGATGGACCAAGTTCTTATCTTTCGGATTACCCTGAGCCGTGAATCGACGATTGGATGGTTATTGGCGATTATAAAAAGCAGAAGTCTTGGGGACCCAAATCGAGGGTAACTAATATTTAAAACGAGGATCCAGATCAGTGTAGAGGTTCAGTCTCTATTTGCCCCGGATAGGTAGAATACGATTCTTATCAAGACCGGAGTGTCGAACAGTTAAAATCACTGGTCTGAAATTTCCTATAAAAATTGTAAAAGCGTAAAAAATCGTCTTCCTTGAGATCTCGCGTGACTTTTTCTCGCAGTGGACGCACATTGTTCGACAAAATTACAAGTTCTCTTCCATATTGGCTCGTTCTTTCCTTACGCGGTATTCATCGAATTTTTTTTGGCAAAAGTTCTTCAAGACCGCGACAACTGTTTGGATTACAATTTAATATACAAATAAATACGTGTTTTCGTAATTGAACTTCTCTGTCTTATACAACGACTAATTAGTTGTATTGCAAAATTTCATTCGATGGCTTCGTTCTTCGCATATCCTTAATTCTGTGAAAGGGAACAATGGTTGCGACTGTAACGATGAACGAACCAAACAACGAGCGAAGATATAATTTTGCCCAGCACTGCGCGAACGAGTAAATCGATTAATTCAATAATATCCGAGAAAATGGGTTAATTTGTAATTTTGGTGATTCGAAGTTCGAAGTCCGCTAGTTTGATGGTAATTCTAGTGCTAAGACTCAGTCTCATTAGTCTCAATATCTCTATACGGTTGAATATATGTTTCGTTAAGCAGACCTCTCTGGTTGCTCGCGAGGGGGGCCTCGCGCGTGAACGCTTCCCGGAGGTCTTGTCACAATCGACTCTCCACTGTGCTTGTACATGGTCTCCCATAATTATGTTAACACAAAGGGGTGAGTCCTGAGGTCATTCGAAGTAACTTTCTTCTTAGCGAAAATGCAATCCGCGGCTTCGTTTGCGAGTTATTAACGAAAGACGCTTAACCAATGAGAGGCGAGCTTAGCTGGCGCGAGGCGGCCGAGCCAACGAGTGGCCGATCCGCCTCGCGCCAGCCGAGCGCGCCTCTCATTGGTTACGCGCCTTTCGTTAATAACTCGTAAACGAAGCGACGGATTGCATCTTCGCTAAGGAAAAAGTTGCTTCGTATAACCTCAGGAATCATCCCTTTCCGTGTGTTAACATAATTATGGGACACCCTGCATAATCTCGCGAATGGTTTCTCGAGAGCCACGGATCGCACGCACCCATCATCCTTCGACTTCGACGTGGAATTTCTTGGACTATACACTTTCATACACACACAAATACGCGCGCGCACTCGCACTCGTGCACACGAATAAACCAATTGATGTACAGCTATAATATATTCACAGTTCTTCAGTTCCTCCTTCGGAGGGGGAACGCGAGACGCGTATTCAATAGTAATTAAGTTTATCGGTTCTTGTTTCAATTATCTCTTCCATCTTCTTTTTCTTCTTCTTCCTCTTCTTCTTCTTCTTTTTTTTGTTTTTACATTGACTAGGCAATAACGTTACAACGACAGTAATGTTTTGCGTTTTACGGTAATTACGGTGTATAGTTTACGCATATATCGATATAATGTTAGACGTAATCTTTTACACTCTCGATTTATCAAACTACTAGGGCTCTTATGTTACACGTGATCGTGATTATATTATAAGACGACGTATCATATCGACATTAATAATAGTTAGTTTCCGCTGTTTCTCGTTTCTCGTCGCATCTCGTACGCTCGATTCGTTCGTGCTAAAATCTCCCCTCAGTTCCTTTATCGTTTTCTCTTGTTCTTCTTTTTTTTTCGTTTTTCTTTGCCTTATGTTATCAACGATTACAAGTAATAATTGTCGTCCGTTGGTCAAAGTATACATGTACAGCGTATCATACAAAACGAATCGTAGTGTAACGGCCATGCAGTATGTCGTCGTCGTTAAATATTGTCGAAGCCAACTAAACAACTAAACGATATTTTAATACATATTTACATCCGAGGAAGGATACACCGATCGTTATAAACGTCGTCGTTGGACTAGTTAAAATTTCCTCGGCACAGGCTGCTCGAAGGAACCGGAAGTCAGCTATCCCCCTTCACTCTCGCAACCCTTTCGCGTACATCAGTAAGCTGCACATGCATTTCCGAACTCTTCATTTACCAATCACCATTGTACGAAGAAGCCTTATATATTCAAATAAATAGAAAAATATCTGAAATTTTTATTGCTCACGCGATTTTCAGAATTCATTACGATTAACTGCACTCGCTGCTTTCAAGTTGCGAATTACTTCAACGTAAAATCCTTCTTCAAATTATAGAACGTTGGCATTAATTGCTTAAAGTAATTCACCGTCATATTTGGAATGTCGCGAAATAGACGCATAACATCGAACGAAATGCTCCATCTAAAATCGAACAGCTAAATACGTTATATCCTTTTATGATACGAATGGAATGGAAGACGTATTACATACATTTACGATCATGTGACTGCGAATTTCGATTCAAATTCTGTTCAAAGTTTTCTATGATTGTTAACATATTTCATTAGCATACTCTCTGTTGTTAAAGGCTTGGATCAGGAGTATCCAAATACATCTTCGCACGTCCTGTACAACCTAATTAAAGAAGTACGTTTGACAAAAATGTCGCGGCTCTCCGAACGATATCGAGAAGAAAGATGTAAAATGTTTTTCACCATAAGCCGATCGACCCGTGAAGCATTTCTCATTCCATGAAAAATAAAGAAGACATTTGTCCATCTGAATTCAGAAATTCGAAGAAGGATCAGTTTCGGCTCTGCAAAAAAGCAGTGGAAGGATTGCGAAAACAATTTCGGTGATCGTAGAACGAGTGGACACTCGATAAAACAATTTTTGTAGAATCGTAGAGCAAGTGGACACTCGATAAAACAATTTTTGTAGAACCGTCGATCTGGTCTCGCTAACCTCTGAAAACCGCGTGGCACGATCTCCCCATCGAACGTCGTTTCCGGTCGTTTCGCACGCGAAAGGGACAGCGGTGCGCAAAACGTTCTCCAATCAGTCGTGTCAGAGGGTGTCGCGTGGCGTATTCGATTCTCGCAATATTTCCGGAAATTAGGAGAAAGAGAGTATGAGCCGCCTCCATCGTTTGCATTTCACACGTTACCGATCCGAGTATCAGCCGGGGCTGGATTCGATTTCCGAGCATATTCGACGGCGAATCGCCTCGGGATCGCTGGCTGTCAACCGCATTGTCACGGGAAACGGGTCCTCGCCTTTCTTTCGTTCTCCGGTTACCATATGATCGTTCGATCGATTACCGCCGTTGAATATGTATTTTCGATACGGATCGTTCACAGAAATAACGAGGGGACCCGGAGCGCATCACGAAATTTCAGCGTCGCTGGATTTCGAACGGTTCGACGGAGAAAAAAAAAAGAGTATGTGACATTTTTTTTCCTCTCTTCCCATTTTTTTTTTCGCTTTACGGTAGGCGCGTTGTAAATTCGCAATAAAACGGGCTAATTGCTTGAATAGGAGTGTACGGTGACGTTCGACGGACGTTTCTGATTCGACGCACGGCACGACAACTTTATAAAACGGCATGCAGATTTCTCTTGGCGCGGCCGTGCCGCGCGTCGAATACTAATCCAACGCTGCCGCGACGCATTTGCCGCGTCGCTCTTCCTGATTTAGCCATTGAGGGCGCAAACCGATATATCAACGAAAAAAAACACCGAACTGATTCGAACCATCGCGTAATTCTATATGTTCTTTCGAATCCTCTCCGCGACGGTTATTTCTGCTGCTAAAGCCTGTAATGCTGCGAAACTCTGTCTACGGGGCTGCGGATGTGTACTCAAATTTCTGGTTTCGTCGAATCGTTGCGAATAGGGAACGTGCGTCCTTTCTAAAAAGTTTAATCAGCTTTAAAACACTGGCGCGTCGAATCGACGAATCGGTTGGACGCATGGAAATATTTGCGAACCGAATGTCGATAGATTTTTCAATAAATCGGAGTTTTCGTCGCGAACTTAGGCAGATTTTATGTCGAAGCGCTGTTAATTAGACAAAGAATTGGAAACGTACGTCGACAATTAGGGCAACTTAGAAAATTGATTTCGCTGCGTTATATCAGACAGGTATTATGTATATAATATTATTATTATGTATAAAATATAATATAAATATAATATAATATAATATAATATAATATAATATAATATAATATAATATAATATAATATAATATAATATAATATAATATAATATAATATGATATGATATAATATAATATAATATAATATAATATAATATAATATAATAAAATATAATATAAACACAATATAAAAAATATATATATTAATATATATAGTTTTTGAAATCACGCGTCGGTTCGGCCAAAAAATTTGATAAAATCAACACATACGTCACTCGGGATGAAAAGATTAAACAAACACAAACAAAATAAACAAATTTTTCTTCAGGCGCGATCGTCGGCGTCATGGAATGAAACGAGTTAATATTAATTAATAATGTTATTTTCGTCTAATGGTGTTTCCCTTTCTTCGCTCGAGAGAGGGAAGAAGCACTCTCCGCTTTAAGCACAATCTCATTACAGATAAAATAGACACTTCTGAACTCGATTATTCCCAGTTTGTGTACCTTTCTGCGACTCTGAGTGCCGTCATGAAAGTTACCGGAGACCGCTACGTGACGCGAGGAGGTGCAAACCGAATTAGCATTCATTTAACGCCGGTTCTGCGTGCACATTGAACCGCGCCGTATTTTATCATTCGGCTATTCGTTTAATTGAAATTTCTCGGGAGAGGGGGGAGGGGGATGCGTTTGATCGGGCTCCGGGTTCATTAAAAATTATCAGGCTGAATGGTATATCGGGCACAAATATAACGAACAAAATGATACTACTCACCGCCCCTTTGTGACTTTAAATACTTTCATGCCCCCGTAATGAAAATTATCGATGAATGGATTAAACGGACCGCTCGACCGTGGCTGTTTCTTAAATTTTCGAACCGCCCGGATCATTTAATTAATTAGCGCGTAGGCGAAGGTCATTTCGCGCGCATTTTCGGTAGCGTCGTCGCATTCGACCGCGACGTATCATTCTTCAATGGGTATTTCATTTCGCGTTGCATTCGCGTTCCGCTCCAATGCGTCCTCCGACACGTATGCCAACCTAACGCTCTGAAATTTGTTGAGTTTGTAAATAATTTCGGCTCGAGTTCCATCCTTGTTGCACGAAACATTCGTATTGATCACTTCTCCGACAGCACCGGCCTTTGCGTTGCTCTCTTCGTTCGATGTATTTTATATTTCAAACTATATTTGATCAGCTTTCGTAAACACGTATCTTCTTTGCCTCGCGGAATCGATTTTTCTGTCCACAGACATTGAGAACCAATCCGATTGCCGAATGTAAAATGGAAATTATTAACTAGTTAGCTGTTGCGACCTCATTGAAAAGCGTGCACCCACAATGGTGTTCCAAAAAGTAATCGGATGAGTATACTACCTAATCCAGACACTGCATACAATTTTTCGTAATTATTTATAGTTTTTTATTTGTTCGTTTTATTTCGTCTTGGCCACCGAATATGGAAAACATCTTAACACTTCCACGACCGAGCTAGAAACCTCAAAAATTTTCATAAAATTAAAATATTTCATTCGAATATTTCATTAAACAAAAGTTATAAAACAAACTTATATGGCATCAATTACTTCATCAGCATTCGTACTTCTCGCAAATCTTAATAAAATTAAGCAATCATTTTTAATTTTTCAGTAATCATCCATTCGGTCATCAATCGACTGAATTTAAAACGGGAAGATCTCTCCATTCGGTTGGCTAAGTGTTAACATTTACGAGTATATTTTCCACCAAAATTGCAATTTGAACAGAGTATACTCGTTGAAAACAGCTAACTGGTTAACCGAGAAGAGCGAACGGGCATCAATTTGTTCTACGAACGAATAATCTAAATAATGGAAACGAAGCGACAGCACTCCAGAAATTTCGCCGCCATGGCTATTGCAAATGGAGTATCACGGAGAAAAGAAAAAAATAACGATCACCGAATCTATCTGCCGCATAATTACAATCCCCCGTTCGTTTCTCCCCCATCCGGGCGTCTTTGTGGTCCATCAGTTCCATTCATAATCACGATTCAAACAGTGACGCAGAACCGGTACATTTCTTTGCCGTTATCTTAATTTCTGGGGAAAATAAATGATGCGCGAACCGTGGCGGAACGGTAGGGACGGTCGTTAAGCAGTACGAGTGTCATCTCCCTTTCTTTGGCCAGAGACGTCTTCTCATTTACCCAGGCTTCTGTGCCCTCCAGCCTCACCTGTGCTCCCTTTGCGCGGCTCGAAACGAATTTTCCCATCGGATTTTTTAGTCACTTTTAATCCGGGTCGCTTACTCGTCGCTTTGAGTCATCGGCCGACGATGAAAGACGGCTGGGAAAAAAAGAAGGCGGAACGCCCTTCGATATCGAGTTCGATCGAAACAGAGGACCGGTTTCGCAAAAATTTCGTTTCGCATCGTTGATTATTATTTTTCGTTTCGCGAAAGTGCATATCGCGACGACACTGCAAGACACTGTATAGAAATACTCAAATCTTCGACATCCTGATGTTGCAGTTAATCTCTGTATACTGGGTTATTTTTCACGGATTTTGTCGTTACGCTGAGATCGCAAAGAAGTTGATTCTCGATTCTCTGCTTCATGCTCGTCAGCTTGTATTCAATCAGCGTCGTGGTTATTTCAAACGTAATTGTTTCCTTTGATGATGATATTTAAAGATCCAGATGTATATCTATTGATAAGTTATTTTGCACCTTTCTCATTTTTACTTTCACGTTCAAAACAGTTTCATCGTATTTTGGAATATTGAAGCACGCGTTGAAATAATAAATACGTTCTCGGTAGAGCAGCGGACTGGAAACAAAACAAAGTGAGAAAGTTGCACAAAATACTGAAGAGACTGTTGGAGAAGGTGGAGTCCTGTAGTATTGCAAAAATAAGTAGCCCTGTTTATTGAACAGGAACAAATTGATAAAAGGGGCGTTCCACGTTATCTTTGTTTGTCCAGGCGGCTCCGGCCCTTCCCATTATTTTTCTTTTCTTTTACGCACCCGACCTTTTTCGCCTCGGCATTTACCGGGCAACGGGGATAAATATTATTTTTAACAACGGCTACGGAAATGACAATCTCGCGGGTGCTTTCGATATAATCCGCGGACCGGCTCGAACTCCTGAAATTACACGGGCGCGAAGTTTAGTCGCGTTCGCGCGACACACAACGGGTTTATATAGTGCGGTAATAATTGCGGCCACGATCATTTCCCCGTTTCCGTGGGAATGATTAAAACGGCGTTCGGAATGCACCGGGAAAATCCAATGGGTATTCATCGCGGTGCCAAGATGAATGCCGGCGAAACCGTTTGTGGTTAAACGAAGTTCCCGTTTCTCGTTTTATCTTCCTTCGCTGTTGTTCTTTGCCGGACCAGCAGCCGCCGACCGAGGATTTTTGTTTGCACGCGCGTGTTTGTTTCATTCGGCGACGGATATATTTGGACTGCGAGAATATGTTAAACAACGGCACGTTCGTTAGGAAGTCCCCGCGACAAAGAGCAAATATTTTCATTGTAACTTTCGGGAAATATATCTAGTTCTCAATTAAAGCGAGTCCCGCGATGGCGCAGCGGGAAAAGCATGCCCGCGCCAGAGATTGTTTCGTTCAATATTCATGGAAACTGTTCCGGACAGTTCGGGGAAAAAAGGGGGGAAACAGATAAAAGCACTGATAGGCGTACGTTGAATAATACGGATTATTTTGTTCTTTACTATTAATCGAATTTCTTGTCCCCCCCCCCCCCCCCCCCGGCCACTCCCGCGTAACTTCATCCGACGAGCAAATCGCGGAGATTCTATTTGTCAGTCCCACGATTTATACAATTGAGAAGTTAATTGAATTCTAACAGAACCGAACGAGAACAGATTTCACCTCGAATTACTGATCCTAGGTAATTAAACAGGCACTGGCCGATTTTATGATCAATTAAGCTCTCGCGGCCCCTTTTGCCGACCCTTTCGAACATCGAACTGTGTTTAAAAAGACGAGCAATTACAATTTTTTAATTACCGATCCGAGATTACCACCGCCTCGTCGCTCACCACAATACGAGCCAGTGTAAGAAATTTAATTAAGGTTGAACCAGCTCCGAAAGAGTGAAACTTCAGTAATTATGTATAATCAAGTTTGCCTCTTATTTTATTTAACAGGTTTGTACACAGTTCATTTTGCAAAGAGCATTTTTAATTGCTGTTCATCCGTGATATTAGACAGTTTTCTTTGAGTTCTGGAACAATTTGGACATACATCGCGGTACAGTAGCGTTAAAGTTTAATTCCCATTGACATAAAGAAAAGATAACGCATCGAAACATGAAATAAAATACACGTGAAAGACATGTAGAAACAGTAGCTGCTCGAAAAAAGGAGTTCACCGTGAATAATTCGATAGTATGCGTAAAAATGTTAAGGTTATATTGCAGTTCTCCTGGAACAATTTGGACATATATCGCAGCATTGTAGCGTTAAAGTTTAATTTCCATTGACATAAAGAAAAGATAACGCATCGAAACATGAAATAAAATACGCGAGAAAAACATGTAGAAACAGAAGCTGCTCGAAAGACGGAGTTCGCCATGAATAATTCGATGGTACGCGTAAAAATGTTAAGCGACTGTTAGAACTGTCCCGATCGGCCGATCAATATTAATTCGAAGTCGAGGTCCGATCCGATTGAACGGGACGTAAACAGTAATGGCCGGTTCTAATGCGACATCGGACAAGCAATCTCGAAGGGACAACGCGACTGTCAGAGGAGCAATCCTCATCGGGCGGGCAGTGTTTGATCGGCCGTAATCCGAACGCATCTCCGTGGAAGCGGCGTCGCCGTCCCGTGTCTGCGTGTACACGTGAATTTCTGTGGCGATCCAACCGGGCGCCAGTATGCAACGTAGGCGCCTCCGATGTAGGGCCGAGGCTGCAGAAACTCGGCGCGAACATTATGCGGTGCACCTCGCGTTTAGCTTGATAAATGGCGGCGGGAATGGCTGGCGAACGCCAGCGTTGTTGCGCCGGTCGCCGTTTTCTTTCGCCCTTGTTTCTTTTTTCTCTTCTTTTCCCGCTTTCGTTTGTTTCCCTCCCCGGCACCCTTTTTTCCCTTCTCGCTGCTTCTTTCGCTTCCCTCCTCCGCCTTTCGCAACTGAGCAGCCCGATTCTCGGGGGCGGGAAAAATCTACTGCAATCGCGCGAACACCATCGCGGGAACGCCGAGGGGGCGAGCACACCGAAAAGCAAGCCGGAAGAAGTGATCATTATTTCTCGCGGTTTTCGGACCCGCCATGGAGACGCGATTATTCACGCGGGCCCGACGGAGAAGTGTTCTTACGTGTAATCGGGTCATAGCATTACCGCGCCGCGCCGCGCCGCGCCGGCGAAACTTTTTTAATCACGTTTTGCTCGCTAGTAGATATTACTTCGACTTTCGGCCGGCAGACTTGTCCGCCATCGAGTCTCGGATTAAACCGTCTCCCGGGTTTTCATTCATTATTCCTGCTGCCGCGTGCTTTATTTTTTTCTCCGCCGGAACCATTATTAATCGCTTTGTCTGCCGGTGGAACTGCGAGCTCGAATGTGCAGCGCATAGCATAATGACATCGAATCATCGATGTCTCGATGTTTCAGTGGCTTAATTTTCGCATTGTATTCCCCACCGAAGCAGTGATCGCATGCTCTAGCCGTAACGAAAGGAAATATTGCGTTGAAGATAACGAAAAGTTACATCTTAGATTATATACCGTTTTCTACTTTTTATACAAAATCGTGAAAACTATCATTACGCGTCAGAATGTTAGAGGATATAGATTATTTTCAATTCAGAAGAAAATTTCGTAATACGCATTCTCAGAGAGAATAGAATTTAATAATAAACATCGTACGATAATATTAACTTACATTGCAAAATAAAAAAGAATGGCCGTACACTTTCGAGCCCATCCACAAATAATGAAGTTATTAACGCTACATCTATCGGCAGTTTTCTAATTATTCTTTTATGATAGAAGACCAACAGTTAAGAATTCCTTTAAAAAAATGGTTAAAAAACTAGAATACTCTGATGATATAAATATTGTTTAAAAGAAAATCGTCGATCTTTTCTTAAACACGGTTCAGTCGTTGGAAAGCTGATTAACAAGCTTACGGTGAACAAAGTGTGACAATCGTAAAACTCGATGTATTTATGATAAGCACTGCACACCGCGCGAACGTGATCGCATAGTACATCCTTTCGAATAATTTTATTCGGTAAATTTGTCTCGTATCGTGGTAGTTCGAGAGTTTTATTCGAACGCGGCTGAATGCGATAGTAACGTACCGAAGTTTTGTGATGCAGCAGTTGCGCGAAGGCTTGGAATAAAATTCATGGCCCGTCCGGGTCGTTACTGTGTCACTGGCGCACAGAAGTAGAAACCGATTATACAGATTCTCGTTCCCTGCGTTCGCTTCGAATGTCAAAAGAGTCAATTGTTTCGCCGAGATTCCCCGTCTATTAAACGACCATTAAATTTAATACATTCAATTTATGCGGATTGCATTCCGAACAATTTCCAGGGGGCTTCTTCCAGAGGCATTATTTCCAATTTATTTTGCATCCCTTTGTGATAGATGGCCGTGGAAAGGTTGGCATAAAATCAATCGAGTAGAAAAAAGTGAAACAGCCTGCGATCAAGATTCATTGTCGACTCGGTTGTAGTTGTGACTTTTGATCCTTTGGTACTCGGTGCTGTTCCGTTGCTAATCAATCATCGTATATTAACCATCGAACGGCGGACTTAATTGACAAAAATATCATCGAATACATTTAGAATCATTTATAAATTTATTGATCAATTCCTTCCGATATGTTTGTCAAAGTGTTCTTTGTAGGCGCGTTAGTTGTTCCGTGGACCTTAATGAAATGTGCGAAAATTTATATCAATTTTCAACGGAACTATAACAATATTATATATTATTATTATTATATTTATTAGATAACAATATTTATTCTTCGGGTGAAAATCGACCAATGCTCCGCCGTCCAAGTGTTAAGGAACGAATCCGGCGAGCAGAAAGCGATGTGAATATATTTGCGTTTTCGACTTCGAGATGCTTTTATCGTTTCGTTGCCCGAGCGGTTAGTTTGTTTAAGGATAAGCGACGCGTTCAAGGTTATCGCTTGCGTTTTTTAAAAGCACTTCCGATCCCAGCACTTCCATCTCCATCTGTTTTTTCCTCTGACTTTTCGTTTTCACGTTTATAATTTCTATCTTCGACATTCGAAATTCACCGCGAGAAGAACAATTTTCGTTCGCCCTGTCGATGGACGGGTTTCTTCATCAGCGATCTTTTTAAGGTTCAAACGGGCGGGAATAATGAAAACGCTGCTCCCATTTCCGATATTATTTCAGGCGGCTGATACCGCCGTTAAGTTTTGAAATAAATCGTCCGGAAATTAACGGCGATGCAAATTACTTCAAAAATCGATACGGTGTTGTTGCAAGGTTTCCGATGCTTGTTTTCCGTTACGCGAGGAATATGTAACTACGCCCGTTTGTTAACAATTCAATTTCATTTTCCATTAAATCATTATCGTATAAACTGTAATCTTCAAAGGATTTTATTGATTGGATACTGGGAACACTTCATTGTGATGGAGCTTTTCTCATTGCGCAACGCGAGGTTACGATCGCAATCGTATTTGCGATCGTTGAAACAATTTAATTCGTAAAATGGTAATGTAATGATTTGCGTGGTTTAATGCACGATCATCGTCCAGATTATACGGAAATATGAAAAATGTTTTAGAAGCGGTCGGGGTACACTCTTTATTCTATTTATTCGAGGCTTGCACTCTGAGACAGTGTAAAAGAGCTCTTTCGCGATCTGTCAATACGTATCCACAGTTCGATAGTTTATTTTCAGAGGAATTCTTCCAGGGATGCATAGTTGCGCCGGTACCAGAAGATATTGAGTTGGACGAGAGAACTCGATTGCACAATTCGTTCTAAAAATTTTAAATTGAATGGAAACGTCAAAATACGGAAGTTTCTTTTATATGGGTCACTCTCAAATAGGAAACAGAAAAACATTTAGAACTGTGGTCTGAACTTATCAAAATTATCGAGAAAAAGGATGCATTTCTATCGAATTCATATTTCTTACGATTAGTGCAGATTTTTATTTTGCATAAAGATCAACAATCTAATTATCATGAACACGTATCGATCGGATATTTCAACCCTTTAACACTCGGAAGATTTGTTTAATATACCCACCAGCAAATCGGAGCAAATTTCGTAAAAATTATTGAAATAAATAAAGAATTGAAATAAAAATCATTATACTGCTGCGAGATATTCTAAAAATTAATAAATATAAGATTTTGTGTTTTTATTTATCGCATCGACGGCATTCGAGTGCAAACGTTTAACGCCAAGTTTATCACCGCAAGCCAAACAACCGTTTCGAAGTGCTGATTTTATAATTAGTGAAATTATAAAGATATTCATAATTGGAAATGTGACTAAACGCGTTTCTTTAATCAAGTAAATATCGTAATAAAAATCACGAAAAATCTAAACGAATTCAAACCTGTCAAGTTAAGACGTTTCAGTCATACTTATTGCTGGACAGGTATAATGTTAACGCAAAATAGAACAACTTCACCGAACGTATAATTAGTAGAAGACTTGTAGGACATAGAAAATCCCAAGAAGATGAAACGGCGAAGTTCGAGGCGACCAACTTCGTGCAGCGTGGAGTTCGCGAGAAATTGTTCCCGTTGAAAGATCCTGATTATCAGTCGCCGACAAAGACTTTCTCGAGCATTCAACTTCCTAGCGGGGTCCGTCTGTTACGCAAAGCATTAATCGATACAGAGAGGGCACTTCGCCATACAGCGCAACGTCATCCGCGCAGTGCATCGGTCGTCGAAGTAAATAAACGTATTATGATCGAGTCCGTGATTGGGAGGAATTAATTGCTCCGCTGCTGTCGCGTTTCATCCGGTACCGATCGGAATTTGCTCCGACTAATCGTATACTGGCGTAATTTTACGCGGAAGGGGATGAAATACTGTCCGTTAACAGTTTAGCGATCGATCCGCGGCATCGATCTTCGATCGTTGAACGATCAAACGAAAGAACGGGTTTCTCGTTTTACAGTTTCGTCGTTTGCGATCTTTTACTGGCTTGTTCTTCTTCTAAATACAGTAATGTCTCCCTAACTGACGCTCAGATTATGCACAAAAATACACGATTTGGGAAGAGGAGATACGATTATTCGAGCCCTGCAGCTCGTTTTTATAGTTGTTGACAATTCGTAACTATAAAAACAAACCGCAAGGCTCGAATAATCGTAGCTCCTCTTCTCAAGTTGTCCATTTTCGTGGACAATCTGAGCGTCAATTAGAGAGACATTACTGTACAATTTTAGTAACATAAGATGTTTCGAACGGTAGATCATATTTCTTCGATCTTTCCGCAATTACGTACTTCCTCGTCCTTCGACTTGTTACATCTCTATGCTGCATAAATTCTAGTTCACTTCGTAGATTAGAGAGTGACAATTAATTTAAATTTTCAGAAATAATATCATCGCTCTAGCAGAAATCACAAACCAGTTTATTGCATGTGTTCAAATCCAATTGCATCGATTACTGAACTGTTAACGAACACACAGTGGCCTACGAAATTGTGCGCACATAGACGTAAACGTTGCTTAATTTAACTTCGACGATATTTAATAAGATGCTTCTATAATATTGCCAGACTTATTTCAAATAAAGCTTTCAGTCAACAAAATTGTTTGAGCACCTTACTTCAATCACAATTCGACACTTTTCGAAGATGGATGGCGTTCTTCTCAATCATTCAAACTCACGTAAAAATAATTCGCATAAGTTCTTCACTTCAATACGTTATAAATATATTACTTCACTACAGTGAAAAAACGATACTAGAAGTCGTATAAGAAGAATCGTGACTTTTCTGTGTTAAACTGCCGATCAAAATGACCGGTTTCAAGTTTTTTGGCTTTGAAGTTGCTGCGATTACGAAGACTCTTCCATGGAAAATGATCGAACAAATTTCTTAATCCAAGCATTCGTTATAATAAAAATGGTGAACGGTCTGAATAAATACGGTCTTTTCATCGGTATAAAGCAACGCGCGTTAATTACTTTTAGGGAGTAAAAGTCGCTAGATTCAGCGTTGAATATAATTTTATAAATTTTTCCAAACTCGAATTCCCTGAAACAAACTTCCACTACACATCTGCACGAGCAATTTCATAGGCCACCCTATTTCGAATCGTACCAAAACGAACACGACCGAATGTATAAATTGAAAACCGTGTCACGCGTAGGTCACGTAAAAAAGTCGCCATCTGGTCGGCGTCCAGGACGAAAGCAGCGAATGACGCCGTTCCCTTGCGAAAAAGAAAAGCTGCTAGCCCGTGGCGAGTATACTAGATCAAATACCGTCCTTACGTTGCTAATTGATAATTATCAAAGAGAGAGAGAGAAAGAGAGAGAGAGAGAGAGAGAGAGAGAGAGAGAGAGAGAGAGAGAGAGAGAGAGAGAGATAGAGACAGAGAAAGAGGGAGATTCCTTATCGCGATAGTTCGCGAGTCCGTCTCTGTCTCCATCGAAAGCAGTTCGGTATAAATATCGATAGTTACGAGGACTAGAGTTCCGGAAGTTGGTGGCACGAGGAGGGGGCTCGACTCGCGCTAGCAATTCAGCCGCGTCGCGTTTATTGGTCTTTATCGGGCGGTGGTGGATAAAGGAGGGCAGGATTGGGACCCGTGGACCGTCGGCAAGGATCGAGGCGATACGATCGAAATTACGGTTGCGCGGCAACGATCCGCCGTTTCGTATGACGTATGATCCGCGGCACGCTATGGAAAACGGATCCGGCTGTCGATCGGTGTTCCGGTTTTCCTCTGCGCACACCCGGTCTCTCTCGTTCCGCACACAACCCGTCGGCACGGTTGAATAATTGCGGAGGAAAGGCGATCCTTTGTACTCTGATCCTCGCCTTTGTCTCGTTGCTTGTTCCGCTGTACCTCCGAGGGCTCGTGTCGTTTCCCTCGTTCCCCGTCTTTCGCCATCTCAATTTCCGTTTGTCCCGCGACCGGTTCAGGTTTAATCGTTTCGCGACCCCGACTACACACGGTTGGATTACGTCCGCGTTACGTTGCCACGCCAAGCCGCGCCAAGCCGCGCCAAACTACGCCAGGCCAAACTACGCCACGCCAAGCTACGTCACGCCAAACAACGTCACGCCTCGCCTCGCCTGATCCGATCCGATCTCGTCGCCAGCACGATTACGATCAGTCACTTTGTCAGTCTGTTTAGCGATGCAGCCTCCGCTCGCGGTTCCTTTCTTGCGTTCGGCTATCCAGCTCGCCGCGCCAATTTCGCTCAATGACGACGGCTCGTCGACCGTCGCGAGGAACAATGCACTCTGTTGTTTTCTATCTTTCCGTCTTTAGCTTTGTTTCGTATCGTTTCGTTTGATTTGGTTTGGTTTGGTTTGGTTTGGTTTGGTTTGGTTTCGCTACGTTTCGTCGGCGTTTGTCGTTCTCGCGCGTTTTTTACCGTTTTCGTTTCTTGTCCACGCGAACACCCGATACACATATGCACCGCCGGTTCTATCGTGTCTCACTGCACCACCGCACACAGCCGTGATTTCCGCAGCCGGGAACCCGTGGCGTACTTTCTTCGGCGCACCTCGCCGGTGTCCCTCGAACGGCAAATCTCACAGTACACGGCCGCGTTGTTTACCGTCGTCGGGGAGCTCGGGGGATCGGCAATCCGGGGGATGATACAGTTAGTAGAGCAGCAAACATAGACAGAGTAGAAGGGAGTAGAGCCTCGGTTGTTTGGCTTGACCGCCGTGCTGCATTGCCGCGGGATACTCTCCTGAAACAGAGGACAACACTTAAATTTTCTGAAGACAACGCTGCCGGCCACGACGATGTGCTCCACCCTTCGGCGACCCTTCGTCCATGGTGACGTGTGTTATTACACACGTCACATGTGAGACGTACGATTCTCGCGAATAATCTTAGAACGTGACAAATTAGAGAGCTCCCGGATAATACATCAAAATTGGTAACTTAGTCGATGAAACGAGAATTGAAGAGGCGAAGTGATCGTAGCGTTGTTCTAGAACATTCAACAAAATCGAGATAGTTTATTTAACGAAGCCAAAAACCGTGAGATCGAATGTATCTCATAGAAATTATTCCCTTAACGGCACTGCACTTTTCAGTCTAACAAAATTCAATCTTCTCCGATAGAGTACAATTCGAGTAAATTTCTAAACTCGGTAAGAATTACGATCGTTTGTTATCAGATTTATATCACATTGTGATCGTATCGTAATCACCCAGCGCGGCACCGTTTAGAAATATTTAATATCACGATAATCGTCGTCCGAAGAAGTAAAAGAAGCAAGAAATCTTCAATTTTATCTGTACGAGACCTTGGATACTTTTTTCCTACGGGCTATTTCTAATCATTTGCTCGTTCAATGCTACCGCATTCTAGGCTTTTTCATACTCCACTGGATCAAGATAGAGGCAAAGAATCGAGGAGAATTGCATATGGTAAAAGCAATGAAGTATTCTTGACTGTGTATTAGGCACACTGCTCGCTGCAGCTTATCGAGGGAACGATCTGAATTATATCTGGCGTAACTGAATCTGATCTTAAATAACTGAGTTATTGAAAGAACAAATTAGCATCCTTGTGAATCGTACAAAGCCATTGTCAATTTCATTAGAGTACCAATAAGATGCATCAACGACGAACGTTACGTTACTCTCTATGTACAGTAAATTCTCCCTAATTGACGCTCGCATTAGAGTAATGTCTCCCTAACTGGCGCTCAGATCGTGCACAAAAATGGACAATTCGGGGAGAGGAAATACGATTATTCGTGTTTTGCTTCTCGTTTTTATAGTTGTCGACAATTCGTAACTATAAAAACGAACCGCAAGGCTCGAATAATCGTATCTCCTCTTCCCAAATTGTCCACTTTTGTGGAAAATCTGAGCGTTTTGTGTATGCAAAAACGGACAATTTAGGAAGAGGAGATACGATGATTTCCTCATTTTTATAATTACCGATTGTCAGCAACTATAAAAACGCTTCTCAAATTGTCCACTTCTGCACCTCGCGTGCGTGGACCACTTTGCGAGACCGTCAAAGAAAGAAAACTGCACTCTCCCGTAACAGAAAAGCCTCGAACAAATTAATGGAACGTAGCGAACGATCTCAATCCTTTCGCAGTCAACCGTCCTCCATCAATTTGAAACAAGCACCGTAGACGGAGTCTCGTTCTTTCGATATTAATCCGTTTGATAAAATGTTCGCTGTCGTTGGGACAGCCAAGCTCATTCTTTTCCTCTGATCCTCGGGAGTCGACAATGAGTGGGGGAAAAAAAAACTCCGGTGATTACGATTCGATAACCGGCCACGATACCCGACAAAGAAACGCTCGCAATTAAGTAGAAACCACTCACCATTGAGTACGTGCACGGTGATCGATTTAGGTTGAGCATTACTAGGATTACAAGTGTACTGTCCCGAGTCCGACGGCTTCGCGTCCTGTACAAGCAGGAAACTTGTGGTGCTGTCACCCTTCTCCGTGACTACGGACACGCCGCCTCTGGCCGATTCGTAGTTGATTATCTGCAACAAAGATCGCGGGGCCGCTTTGAGTCGAGCAACGGGAACAACACGGTCGGAGGAAGTCGGGAAGACGGGACACGAATCGAGCCAGGACGAATCGACGACTTTCGCCGGGGACCTTCCCTTTCATTCGCCAGCGGGAAGTCGGGTCTGGCCGACAGGCCGGGGAGATAAGCTTCCGAGGCTACACCTCGACGTCCACCGGCCATTGAACGAACGTCGATGCCAGGTAGGAGAGAAAAATTCCCATCCTCCTGCTACCGCGTCGGTGATTTCTCTCTTTGTGCCTCGCCCGGAAACCGCTAATCGAAAGGAGCCGGTAAAACGCGGCTAGGAAGATCCTGTCCCGATGAATACCTGTGGGATTCTAATCAGAGTCTCGGGCTTACGTCCCTCTTGTTATTAAGTGCTTCAATCATAGAGGCCATTGTGCCCAGGGTGTTCCACTCGAAGTACCGATTCCTTCGAGCTCATTGGACGTCAATACAATGATTTAGTGTATCCCTAGATGGCATTCCACGTCCATTTAGCTGACACGTGCTTGTGATGTCAATGTTATCGGGAATGTTCTGCAAGAACGAGTCTACAGATGTTGTGTCCGGATATCATTATGGAAAAGATCAGAGCAGAATTATCATTTAGGAACAAATGCGATAATTTTGATCGTTTGAAATACAATATACACGGACCAACTTTACGATCGAGATGACAGGCTAGTGCAGCCGGTTACTGTGGGGTGACTAATTGCTATGGCTTTGGCTCGTTTTCGGGTATAAATCGTAGATTTATCGATTTATATTCGAAACTGCGCTAGTTGAAAGAAATCAAAATTGAATACGTCATATTTGAGAAATATCAATTTACATATAATGTAATTTAACCAGTTAGCTGTGTTTGACGAGTATACTCGTCATGGAGAAATGTCAATATTTTGTGACACGAGTATACTCGTCGTGCGTAAGAAGTAGCGACCATTGGCTATTTAAATTGTAATTTTAAGGAAAACAAAAATATATTCTCAAATTTCAAGATGTTCAGAATATTTTGAGGCCAATCCTGCACGAAGTTGTTTACATTGTTATAAAAATAAAATTAGAAAAGAATCACGGTATTGGTGTTCGACATGCAAAGTGCCATTATATATTGTTACTTGCTTTGGTAAATACCACTCTCTCTGCAGCAGCAATTTGAATTTTTAACTTTTATAAGTATTCGATTATCCCTGGGTTTTTCGTTTATTATGTATATGGTATATGTTAACGTCGAGTGAATAAGTAAATATTAGTAATAAAATTGTTAATTTTATCAAATATAACCGTCTTTTTGATCCAACATTTTAACAGCGACACTTACATTGTGTTTGACGAGTATACTCGTCGTCGCTTGATTCTCGCGACACATATAAGTGCGCGCTCTGAAATGGGGGCGCCGCGGCTAACTGGTTAAATATAAATTATGTCCGAAAACAAAACGAGGGCGCATCTAACCTAATTGCGTGCAAAACTGCGAACGGGATACCCCGTGCACAGGGTGGGTCCGGTAGTAGCCTAGCGGAAGAAAAAATGTTTCCATCGGTTCGAGATAGTTTCTCACTGCAGTTTTATGAAGCAGCATCGATCTGAACACTGTGGACGAGTTCTCGTCGCATGCCAAGACTTCGAATCGAACGGCGGCCCGTGTTTTCAATTATTAAGAGTACTCTCTTAACCGACAACGGGCCAATTTTTATTCATGTATACAGCAGCTTCCCGGGACACCTCCAACGGTATCGGGTCAAAGTGAAGTGTGCGGAGCAACGTCCGAACGTGCAATGGTACACACTCGGCTAGTACAAACGTTCTGTTTATCCTGCGCCTGTTCCACTTGACGTTCCTCGCGAGTGTCTCTTTAACAGGGTTCATAAGGGTCGACTTACGCTCGCGAGTCCGACGGAGGTAAAAGCGGAGTTACTGTCGTCAGCACCGAGACGGATTTCTAAATAAATGATCCGTAGCTTCAGCCTTCGGTGCGCTGCGCCCCGCCTTATGTACCATCTCGGAGTTCTCTTCAGGGTGTGCGCTCTTTGCGAAAATTTCTTGAAACTTGTTCCAGATCTCTTTCCTCGCCGACCTCCTGTTACAATCTTGATCTTATCTCCATTTTCTATTAACCCTCGGAAGATGCTCGCAGCCGTTCATAGCACTGTTACGTACGGAGACTTTTCGTACGTTTTCGGCGACTTCTTTCGATCTCTCCTTCGCGACCATTAACGTTCCGACGGGCCACGTGCGAGTACAAAGGGCCTTTCGTTAGGGTAAACAGTTTTTTTCGAACCACTGCGACTGGTTATAACACAATTCCGGGAAACTAAATATCCAGACCACGTACGTATATCTCCGCCATAGTATTTGGACTGATTTTTACGTTATAAAAGGGCTATGATTTGGTTTCTCATTGAACAGTATTCTAGAATCTACAGGGTGTCCCAAATGTGTCTCGTAATCCGGAAATGGCGGGTTCCTCGGATCATTTGAAGCAGCTTCTTCCTTTACAAAAATTTTCTCCGAGGCACGGCTAACGAGTTATTAACGAAAAACAGTGACCAATGAAAGGCGAGCTCAGCTGACGCTAGGCGGCCGAGCCAACAGCGCCAGTGGTCGAGCGGTCGAATCCCAGCTCAGTTGGCGCGAGGCAGCCGAGCCAACAGCGCCAGCGGTCGAGCGGTCGAAACCCAGTTCCGCTGATTGGCTCGGTCGCCTCGCGACAGCTGAGCTCGCCTCTTAGGGTCACTGTTTTTTGTTAATAACTCGTTAACGGTACCTCGGAGAAAATTTTTGTAAAGGACAAAGTTGCTTCAAATGACCTGAGGAACCCGTCACTTTCGGATTGCGAGACATTTTTGGGACACCCTGTATACCCGCGTATGCATCGGGTAGAATCGCCCTTGGGCCATTAATTCCGATCTCCCCAGAGACTGTGCCAATGTTTTTGTGTGCAGTTATTTGTAACAGAAATTGTGTAGCATCTTATTAAATGTAACATTAAGTACACATTCACTATACTTCGTTACGGAGCAGAAATAACTGTCGTTGTAAACTTCTCACTGTTTTTTTAATCGATCATTCCATCGGCTTGCATCGACTTAAAAATATTGTCTCCTTTCTGTGCGATCGACATTTAAATTTTTCATGTTAATTATCATGTTTCTGTATGCCTTCAGCAATTTTTATTCAAAGTAAGTAACTTCGAAGATATTTCTCTCTTGTCTTAAGCTAATTATAGTCTGCTTCGTCGTATATTGGAAGTTCGCCTTACTTCGATGCGCTTCTAATGTAAAGACGCCCGCCGAAGAGTTCAAACTAGAACCTTTATGTCAATTAAAAAGCACCAATGAATCGGCCAGAACGGCCATACGCATCGGAAACGAAATTGCGGTCCTCGATGATTTCGCTGCAGATATTATCCTAGAATTTTTGCAGCGACACTATTCTATTGCAGCGCATTGTTCGAGCTCGCGAGACAAAGTATGATTAATCGAACTAGAAAGTTGGAACCCGTGTGCCCGATAAGCGACTCGCGTTCCTTCCGTTCTGTTATCTGGCCCGGTGATACAACGCGGAATAATATGCGAAACTTTAATTCGAAAATGCACAGTTAATCCGGGCTCCGTGCGCGACGTGTAATAACAACGACGCATATGTTTCACCTTTGTGCCCCCGTGCAAACAGGGAACTATGCGCACTAAATCCCGCTGAACTTCCGCGGCACGGGAAAAACGGGGATTTCGATATACCCGCGGAAGGTTTTTCACGACAAAGTTTCCCCGCCGTAATTCGCCGTGATCCGCAAACTCCGGAATGAAGATCTCGATGTTCCGCGTTCCCGCGCAAACTCTGCACGCATAAAATTTAATAATTTATTGTGCAACGCAGCCGGGCTCTTGTTTCGCGTGCTATCCGAACTTAGTGGAACGCATTAGCGAGGAATCCGGTGAAAGGAAGAAGGAGCACGTCCGTTCGTTTCTTGGACGGCGGGGCGCAGAGAGATACTTTTCTTTCGCAGGGATAATAAAAAGCCTAACGCGTTAATTACATCAACATTTCCGGGGCATTCAAGATTATGGCTGCTACCGCTCGCGAAATTTACGAGAGGCTCTTAAAGGTAGACCCTCGACTATTTTAAATTCGGATCGTAATATCTTCGTAGTCCCCAGAAAATTGTTCTACACGCTCTCTAACTATTTGACTTTGTTTCGCCGTTCTCATGATAATTGCATCTCGCTGTAAGTACAATGTCCGCGTCTTGACGAAGACAAGTAATCCCATTTAGTAAACTGCGCATCGTTATATAAGATAAGTTCCTCATCAGTTGCGAGAAATTTTTCTCGTTAATTTTAACGAGTTGAGAATAACGTGGCAGTATTATTATTAAATTCGTTTGACGTTCTTTCATCGTAAACGCATAAAGTCTATTGGTGTATAAGGAACCAATGTACTTTCGAAAGGAGTACTAAATTGTTGTCAACATCATTTTTAGTAAAGAACGCAGTTTACTTTCACCAAAAGTTAATTCAAGGACGATGTTCTCTCCATTAATATTAGAAATGCTCTGCTCGTTCGTGAAGCGAAAGAAAATAATACATTTCTCGTACATTTAATAATATTTACTGTACGATATCATTTCCGTCGTTGTTTATGACCTCTTGCCAGCGTGATAGCAGTCTGTAAATACCATTTTTGAAAAATATATGTCTCGGACGAACTATATGCATACGTATTGAAACTTGAAACGACATTATCGGACAGAACTTTCCGATGGTTTTAATCTAATAAAAGAATGCGATTCGAACGGATATTTCGTAGTTTATGACTAGTCCGCAGATTCGTATCGCAGCGAAAAAATGTACGATTCGACGTCAAATTTTGGAACACGTACGTTCATTTCCCGAATCATCGAGCGACGATGTCGAAGCTTTCGCGACAACGGTGTTCTCCTTTAATGCTTCAGAGAAATTTCCCGGAGATACGGGAGCTTTTAGCACTTCTTTGGAAGAAGAGGACATCGTCATGGTTTTCATTTCGTTAAAAACTAGAATAAGGTTGCATCCGAAAAGTAAATCCGGCTGGTCCCGACTCGGCGGCGGATTGGAATTGGAGTTCGCGAGCGGATCGGTCGCGTGTCGAGGAAAAAACAACCGCGCCGAGCTAGGAATTAGGATTTTACTGTTTCGAGATAGAGAGCGAGCTCAGATTTTCGAGATCTTTGCGGGATCGGGGCGAACCGGAGGTCGGGGAACTAGGGATAATTTCGGCCGCGTTGTAGAGTTCGTAATTCGAGCAAGTTTTAAACGCGCACGGGACCAAGAGTTTCGGTGTCCCCGAACTGGGAAAATGGTAATGGTAGGACGCCGAGGAGAGAAAGAGCGAGAGCGAGAGAGAGAGAGAGAGAGAGAGAGAGAGAGAGAGAAGGTCTCGTCAGCCTCATTACGCCTTCATAGGAGAAATCGGCATCCCACGGGATCCTCGACGGCTCGATGGAACATCTTGGGCTCAATGGTCCATTGGGATGGTTTCCAGCCAGCACCACGTTGCTACTTCTGTCTTATCAGCCTTTTTTCCACAAGCCGATAACGACTTCGTTGTCCTCCGCACCCCTACATTTTTTTCCCCTCGACTTACGTTTTCGTACCACCGCGCCGCCCAATCTTAATTTATCTACTTCATTTAAATCGATAGCCTTTTCAAGCTCTGATTGAATCTAGCAGGATCGAGCGATTTGCTTTACCTCGCGGAATCGCTCTCCCGCGCGGGGAAACGATCGTGCTCACGCTCAGCCTGATTCATCGCGGCGGATATCGAGCGAAATTAAAGTTATCCATTGGGATTTCTTTCGCGCTGGATCGCGACATCGTGATATCGTTATTTTTCCGGTGTATCGTAAAAATGGACTAGCCGGGGTCGATTTCCAGCGAACGCCTGCTTCGCCGAGAGCTATAAATATTTTCATTTTACCGAACGTATAAATCGTGCCATTGATGCCGCCGAGAAAGGTTTTGGCTTTATCGGCAGATCTAGATTTGATTTTAGATACAGAAGCTCTTTTCGAGCACTGTGTTTCGGTTTCGTTGTTTCCTCGCTTGAAATATGCGCTCGACGGCTTAGCTTCGTGACGATTTTAAAAGGCAATCACGCGTTCTTCAACATTAATCCGTAAATTGCATGCGATTTTGGACGACTTCGGCATTCCACGAAACACGATACGATCGTTTAATAAATCTATTGTTTAGCTTTTAGGAAATTACTAAATACGAGTAATAAGACGAATAATCATTGTAATCACAAAGAACATAGTTTAACCGTTTGAGTCCCAAGCAGCGCGATCGCGCTGTTCAGATCTTGTGTCGCGATCAAGCTTTAGCGACGCGCGTACATCGCATAGCTGCTTTTTTTCATTTTTTCCTTTTTGTTTTGTTTGTCAATTTTGACGAGCGCTATCGCACCGCATGGTTCTCCTCGCAATTAATTAAGACAAGCGCTATCACGTTGTTCGGAATTTTTCGACCGTGTTTTCTGAATAACCCCTGGGACTCGAACGGTTAATAAAGGGTTAAAACGATGAATACAACTTCCATGGCGTGGAAGAGTGCCAAGAAAAAGAAAAGATTCGGAAAAACGTACCGCTGCGCAAATTGAATTTGGAATCTGAGGCAAGATCTTAACCTGGAATAATGACTTCGATGAATTTGTTTGTAATTGTTGCAACGCGCTAACGAAACACCGAACAAAGTAGAACCGTACCGAGATATAAGATAAGATTTTCGTGAGTGGACATCACGGCTATCGATTCGCCAGCTGTGTCGTCGGCCACTCAGTGCAATTTGATGTTTAAGGTGGCACACTTTGGCACCGGCCCAGACAATTTTCGCTTGCCGAGTGCAATCCTGTTATACAACTGTGCGAAACATCCGGGGAAATTCGGAGGAACTCAAAACTGGTTTCTTAAATCAAACTACTTACGGATTCGTGGAGCTGAATAAAACATGACAAAAATATCTTTCGCGTGGCATCCTTTGAATTACAATGAAATTAAGGAAGGGAATTAAAGGTTGTATTTACGTGAAAAATGAGCGAGTGAAATTTCTAACGTTAGGAAAACAATAGCTGTATAATATTGGCAGCTTACTGGAATCATTAAATAAATAAAATTCTATTTCATTCTTGTTTGGTACGGTCAACGAAGAAAATTAATAAATATTATTAAAGACTTGGAAGATTTGGAATATTATAGTAATCTCTGAACGTGACTTTTTCAAAATCTTACTTATTACCAAGACCACGTTTAAAGTGAAATAGGCTTGTCACCGCATTACATATCATGGTGTCAGGTTATAAATGCATTAGATTTTAAAGCTTAGTAATCGCTGTTTTTCGAGCAGCGAACGAATCCAGCGAAAAATTGTACGTTTCCTCCGCTCTTCTCGCACTCGTTCCATTTCCCTCGGAACATATTTTTCAATTTGAGACTAGAGAATATTATTCTTTCGTTGCGCAATTGTTTCCTCGTTTATCGGCACCGAGGAGTGGTAGCCGAGTGTTGTTGCGCCTTGAAATTGGCATTTATTTCGCGATTCCTCGACGGCCTCTGGGTATCGTTTAGAACCGCGACGCGATCCAACGAAGCGAACAAAACAAAATCAAACGAAAAACAAATGAAAAAGGAAAATACCGCGCTTCTGAAAAGCAACGTTGCCTGTAATGTTGTTATCAGTGCACGAACCTTTTACTACGGTTGCATTCGTATCCTGGCAACGTTCCCCGATTGCCGCACGGAATATTGTGGAAATAACGGGAGCGTCATTGATATAAGAACGCGATCAAGATCCTCCTATCACAGAACAGGGCCGTTGTTTCTAATGAAATGAAACGTGGATACGTTTCAAGAGCATGCTGACCCAGAAGCACAATAAGTTGGACAAAAATTCAATTTTCTACCTGTGCGAAATTTTTATCGTGCGCAGACCAAAGCTCAGCATTATTCAAATTGTTTCGAATGAATATTTATCTAAGCTAACTATCCGAATTAATTCTTTAAGTCGAATAGTTATCGTTCATTATTCGTCATAAATTATTCTATATATTTATTCGAATAAGATCATTCGTATAATTCTTTATTCGAATAATTTGTTCGAACAGAGATTGTAAAAATAATTCGAATAATGATGCAAATAACTGTTGACCGTTTTTGTTTTTAAGTGATTTTGTAAGAATATAGTTATCGAATACGTGCAAGAACAATTTAATTTCAAAACAGGAATATGGAATATGGAACTATGAAAAAAGACACTTCATATTCTATAATTTTTACGCTAATCGATCGTTCAATTCTTTATTTAAGTACCATTTTATTCGATCGAATACTTCTTCGATAGTTCCGAATAAAAATTGATTCGTTAGTCTTCATCTCTTATCTATGATCCGAATAAAATTTTGCCCAACTCAGCTGCAGCCTGTATTACGATCAATGAAATCTTGTTTTAAATAAGCTGAAACCAAGCTATGAAATAGAAGAAATTGCGTATACCAGAGAAACGCAATTCCTCCGAAACTAACATACCTTTCTTTACCGACACGTTTGCAGCGAATTTCGTCCAGCTTTTTACGATTCAGTCACGTTCCTTATATTTTATTCGGTCGCGAAACGATTCGATTACATTAACATTTTTCTCGACGGTTTAACTATCTTGCCGCTGTTCCAATATCGTGCCGGTTCCATTGGAAATTTTTAATTTCAAGGCGGGCAGATGCTCCATCGAAAGTTTCTCTGTCGGCGCATGCTAATACACATGCAAGTCAATGATCACGGTCTAGTATAATAAGGAATATCAAAGATACAGTCTCTTGCATAATGTCGAGCTCTCCACGTTGTTATAAAAGCAATGTTTTCCGCGGCACGTATACCGGGTGTCATTATTAGCAGACATAACTTTTGGCTCGCTGCAAAGAGCTGTGGTAATGAAACTGGATATCCCGAGTCATGAAAAGTCGAAATAATGGAAAGTCTAAATATCCGTGGTTCAGAAACTGCAGTATCTGTTGCAAGTGGACGCAGTTCATTGTCTTGGATGATGTCTTGTCTTGGATTGCAATTTAACCGTTTGAGTCCCAGGGGTTATTCAGAAAACACGGTCGAAAAATGCCGAACAGCGTGATAGCGCTTGTCTTAATTGATTGCGAAGAGAACCAAGCGGCGCGATAGCGCTCGTTAAGATTGACAAACAAAACAAAAAGGAAAAAAATGAAAAAAAGCAGCTATGCGATGTACGCGCGTCGCTAAAGTTTGATCGCGACACAAGATCTGAACAGCGCGATCGCGCTGCTTGGGACTCAAACGGTTAAATGGCACGTGATGCGTGGAAAAGCCAATTTGTCAGAAGTAAATTTTGTTACAACATTAACTTTCGTGCAATCCTTCGTAAACGTCTTCGACTAAAGTATCAATCACCCTTGATTCATGCCCTAGTGCCCGCCCTGAATGAATTTTATTTATACTTTCATAATTCGATATTAGATCTACCATTGATTTCAAATTCTTCGTTTCGCAGTTATTGAAATTATAAAGTTGCATTCGTAGTAAATACGATGGTTAAATATTATAGTAAAAATCGTGCAAAATCCAAGTTTCAATCTTGCCATTTGTACAGGGCCACACGCATTTCACAGACGCGATCAGAAATAATTTGAGTCTCGGTTGCTAAAACTTCAATTTGGATGTTAATAATAGAATTTCCATTCCTTCAAAGAAATTCAGTTATAGAAAACACTGGAAACTCCGTGCGACGAGCGTCTCTTCTCGATCATAGTTGGTCTTATCCGAAGCCGACAAGAGTCAAGGGTTACCACTTCTGTCGGATCAACGTTCTCGTTTGTGCTTCCGCACCGTTTTGCATATCGGTGTCAGTGTCTTGAATCCTGAACGTCGTAGACGAGCGATTATCAACAGTTGCTGATTGCTCGCCCCGTCGCTATCGTCCTCGATTGTCTGTTAGTGGGCATCTCAATCAGGAACGAAGGCATGCAAAGATTTCAGCGCGCCGGTAACCAAACCAATTAAGCACGATGTATACGATATTGTTTCTCATCCAGTCTGCTCGCCGGCAGCTTGGCATCCACGGCATTTCGGCGAGTTTCTCGATTGTTCAACTTCAAGCTCGAGTCCATCCACACCAGCTGATTGCAGACTGACATTGAATAACATCGGACTATTAGCCCACGATGAAATGTCGGCTACCATTAAGGACACCGTGATCTCCTATTTAGATGAGATCAACTCTCCTCGCGACTCCGTGAAACTACCGTTCGAGGGAATTACTTGATTCAATGTTTTACGATTCTTTGGATCCCAAATGAACTTCGTTCCGTAATGGCTGTTCGAAATTGAAGTTAAGAACTTGACTTATCCTTATTACAGGCACTCCAGCTAATAAGCTGGATTACTTCAAAGACAAAGAATTTATCTTCCATCCGCGCAAGAAAAATTTGATAACGAATTGAACGGAGCGAGAACGTTGCGAGCACAGTTCGGAAAGTACATACGGTAGAACTTCGATTATCGTCCGATATCAGAACTCTTTATTGTCCAGTTACGTTTCACACGTAATTAGCTCAATCTGAGTCAACATTTTAAGAGCCGATAAGAATGAAAATGCCATTCTGTTTAGACCGTCTCGGTTTTATACCAGAAGTAAAGTTCCACGATCACAGAAGGAGGAACGAAGTCGGTCCATCTATCCTTCTTACACCATAGTTTCGACCAAGCAATCGAGGTTTCATTGCAAATAAAACGTTCACGTACGAGCAAACTGCTCGACTTATCGTCCTCGCTAATATAAATACGATGAAAGCTATAATCCATAAGTAAAGCGATTTTCAAAATCAAGCCTGTATCTTCGAGTATTTGCCTACAAATTTGACCACACAATGAATGACAAATTCAGGGCGTTTTATACAGCACCTAATGATAATATACATGCGCTAGCGTTTTGTCCAGGAGCGCAAGAAGAAGGCCAGGTTCCGCGTGTGTACAGCAATTAGCTTCTTACGTCGTTCTGCTAAATACTAGGGTACGTGCGAAAGTAACTGAACGCCTCGCATGAGCGTTACTTTATCGTGGCCGAAGGTGTCGTGCTCATAAACCGTTTTCCTTTTTAAGGGAAATGTCAGGTGGATGACAAGTCTCGTTACACGTATCGGCCGTTGCGCGCACACGCTCATTCCGTTCCTCTTTTTACGCGTTCCGGAGCTTTAATCCGGCCACCAGTGCCTTCACGGCGAGCGTTCCGCCCGGAAAATGTGTCGGGCGTTAAATAAATAATTCCCCCGCGTTTCGTCGCAACGTTTTACGCGCCGTTTAAACTTTTCCCGGTTTTTATTTAACGACTGACAAAGTTCCCGCGCCGTTTTACGAGGCGTTGCTTGGCGCTTCCTTTTTTCCTTGCCGCGGAAAATTGAAGTCGGCGTTACATCATCGCGATGATAAAGCGGGCTGAAATTTGTTCATTGTTGGCCGGCGTGATCGCGAAGATTACGGTAGATTAGATTACAGTAGAGTTGCACAGTAATAGAGGTGCACTTAATATTCACTCTTTGAAAGAATTGTATTTAAATTTTTTGACGTCCTCTTTCCAATTACCGCGTTTCCCTCTGATCACTGTGGTCTGGAAATAATTTTATCCGTATGCAACAACAACATTGTTAAATTAAAGATATTGAATTATTGAAATAAAATTTGATCCGCAATTTTCAGAACCGAATCTCAAAAGTTCAACCTCTTAAGACATATAAAATGCGGGAAAAAGATCGCTTTCGAGAATAATATCTCACGAGGAATAACCGCGTTAAGAACGATTTCCAATTTTGTGCATAGCTAACCTGAATGCAAATAAAGCGAAACGTGTTCGATGGCGCGTCAAGAGATTGCTCTGCAGAATTTTATCAGGAAATTGCAGCGAGCATTTAAAAGGTTAATCATTTCTGTGAGATATTAACCGATGCATAAGCTGTTCTAAAATTTGCTAATAAATGCAGCAGCAGATTCCCCATCGAATATTCGAAGAATGTTGCATCCGTCGGAAGACTATGAAACGTTAAAGAATGCTCGGGCAGGTTTAGGATTCCTGCTCGTAGAATTAGTGTACCGGCTCCGACGGTACAGATGTAGGCAAACGGGTTCGTCGCGATCGGATCGGGCCGTTTACCTGAAAGAAATCCTATTAAAGAATTGTTAAACGAGACACAATATCGCGTCTTATTTATATGGTGATCGTGGACCATTGCCAAAACGGGAAAACCGAAGACGTTGCCAAATCGGTTTCCACGGTATTACGACGACAGAAATAAAAGCGTATTCCGCGGATTTGTAACTCTCATTTGTTCGGTGTAACGGCCACGGTAAACCAATCCTGTTCAATAGGATTTAACCCTTTGCACGTTCGTAATTTTTCTTCGGTGGGTCAATGTTACAACGGGCGACGGTTTAACGATCGATAACTCTCTTCGCTTCGATTCAACCGGGGGAGACGGCGGCCGAGCTAATCAACGGAAATAATAGTGTCGTGTTACACGCAGGAATGCGCGCGGGGAACGCAATCGCGGGAAAGACCGTGCTAATAAACACGAAACGATTACATCGCGTTCCGCGGGCAAACTCGCTGCAACGCGATACAAACTTTCTAGTGCGTTCTAATCGATTTTTGTTAATCGCTTAAGTTTCACTGCCGCCGTCGAGCCAGCCCGCCGAACTTAAATGAATGCAACGGAACTTCGGCTCACCTCCGATTTCAAAGCAACCCCAACTTTTATCGACGATTTTCGCGTGTTACACCAACCTGATAACTTGTTGATCCGCTTAATGCAAATCGCATTCGCTTCGTCAACGCGTGATCTACCGATCTCGAATCTCGTCTAATAGCGTTGGATACATCTTTGACGTATACTATTGGGTTGGCAACTAAGTAATCGCCGATTTGTTCAATGAAATAAAAAATTTTTTTTTACTTGGAACGAAGTTTAATCTGTAATGTATTTTCCATTTTGTTCGATGACCTTTTGCCGTCTCTCTGACAACTTGAAAATTCCACGCTCGTAGAAAGTCTGATCCTTTTCGGCCAAAAACTGAGTTAAGTGAGATTTTATAGCGTCATCATCATTAAAAGTTTTACCACGAAGGGAGTTGTCCAGGGATCGAAATAAGTGGTAATCCGATGGCGCGAGATCAATTCCCAACCAATATCCATCAATTTTTGCCGAGTGGACAAAGACGTGTGCTGCTTAGCATTGTCCTGCTGGAAAATGACACCTTTACGATCGACCAATTCTGGTCGCTTTTCCTTGACCGCTGCATACAATTTGTCCAGTTGCTAACATTCACGGATAATAAAAAATAACATAATAATAATAATAATAATAATTTTATAATATAACATTTACGGATATCATAAAAATGGAAGTGAGAGACATCTATAACTGAAATCGGCAATTACTTAGTTGCCAACCCAATACGTTTGACCGGCTTTAATTAAAACGAAGGGTTTCTTAACCGTTTGAGTCCCAAGCAGCGCGATCGCGCTGTTCAGATCTTGATCAACTACGATCGAGAAGAGACGCTCGTCGCACGGAGTTTCCAGTGTTTTCTATAACTGAATTTCTTTGAAGAAATGGAAATTCTATTATTAACATCCAAATTTTGAAGTTTTAGCAACCGAGACTCAAATTATTTCTGATCGCATCTGTGAAATGCGTGTGGCCCTGTACAAATGGCAAGATTGAAACTTGGATTTTGCACGATTTTTACTATAATATTTAACCATCGTATTTACTACGAATGCAACTTTATAATTTCAATAACTGCGAAAAGAAGAATTTGAAATCAATGGTAGATCTAATATCGAATAATGAAAGTATAAATAAAATTCATTTAATCGAGGGTGATTGATACTTTAGTCGAAGACATTACGAAGGATTGCATGAAAGTTAATGTTGTAACAAAAATGTACCAAAAGAAAAGAAGTATTCTACACCGTACAACGAGTGCGCAAGTCCTTTCGAACCGTCCTACCCAAAATCTAACTTGACCCGCGCACCAGAACGTTATTGCATCGCATGCTCAACTTTCGTTCGTAACAACAAGTAGTTGACAAACAGATGGCGCGGATATAAACGGCTCAGCCGGCGGAGTCCCGCCGCAGAAACGAAGCAGACCAATCGCGGGGAAAATTGCAAGGTAAAGGGCTAAAAACTTTGAGTCAACACGGTCGCGGCCGGTTGTCAAAGAGGATGGGAATCGGATTAAGGGGGCCGAGGACATGGGATACGTCCCGGCGACGGATATCGAGCGAAAAGGCAACGAACAAGTTGTTAAGTCAATTTAATTGTGACTGGATTGGTCTGCTGCTCTATTTGCTTGTCGGCGCGGACACGCGCAGCAGACACAGAGAGAGAGGATGCGGCCTTCTGCAGCCGCGGCGCGGATCCTCATCTGCCTGCAGACGAATTCGCAGGCGCTCCCTGCCGTTCCGGCAACCCGAGCGAAACACATGATGTCGCGATCGCGAGCGACAGAGGGGCGCTGTCTCGAAATTCAATCGGAATCAAAGAGGGGCGAGGTTTATTGGGGCGCAACGGGACACCCCGCGGAACGCCGAGGATTCCTTGCGGCCGGAGAATGTTCCGCGACCGTGGATCGATCGATCCCGTCGACCTTATCATCGAGGGCTCGCAATTTCGACTCATTCCCCCGGGACGATTCGAGCGGTTCTCCTTATCGTTATCGAAGCCCGGGACGCGACGCATGAAACTTTTCTCGCCGCGTTTCACCGAGCTGCATCGCACCCTATACCTTCCTACGAATCATTGCGGCACCATAAAGTCGGTGCCTCGGGAGGAGTCGTCCTATTTTTTCCCTAAATCCTTATATACCTTCGGCGATTCGTGAACTTTTATGTCGCGAGAAGCGAATTCTTTGACGCAACGAAATCGAAGTTCGCGGCGTGAAACCGTCTTGAAATAATTTGCCTTCTCGTTGTGTCTACAATAGCTGTCTGCTATAAAACTACCTGTGTTTACTGCTTTTAGAGCTAGCTCGTTTTATAAGAAATAGTTTATTCCAATGACTTCGAAACGTGCTACAAGGCTGACAGCAAATTCTTACATGAAATGTTAAAACAGTGAACAGCATTCTTCGACGTAACTTTCCTCAGCTCAAGGTTACGAGCTCGGAAGTTTGTTAGCTCGAATCCTCGGATCCAATGTTATCATTTCTCGAACTCTCGAGTTCCTTAGTCTCCGTCCATAAGTCCCGAAGTCTCTCGATCGCGACGTCAGTTTGGGTGTTTCAAATGTTCCCGGATTGGATTATAGTCCTTCGAGTGGAATTGGTTACGATTGAAATTACTCTCTCGGCTACAACGTGGACTAATTACATGAAATGTTAAAACAGTGAACAGCATTCTTCGATGTAACTTTCCTCAGCTCAAGGCTACGAGCTCGAAAGTCTGTTAGCTCGAATCCTCGGGTCCAATGTTGTCATTTCTCAAACTCTCGAGTTCCGTCCCTATGTCCCGAAGTCTCTCGATCGCGACGTCGGTTTGGGTTTTTCAAATGTTCCCGGATTGGATTATAGTCCTTCGAGTGGAATTGGTTACGATTGAAATTACTCTCGGCTCCAACGTGGTCTAATTACAGTTGCTCCGGCAGAAATTCACGTAACTCGTCTTCCCGTGTGGCTGCGTTTTGATTTCATGCTCGCGTCTCCGATGACGGCAAGTTTATTGTGTTATCCGACTGCATTTGGGTCGTTGTAGCATGACTTATCGAGTCGGCGATTATAATGAAACTAGCTTGGTGAACGTTTAATGCGCGACTAATTAGAACGCATAGAGAGTGGTAGGAACGTATTCATTTAGGGCTGGTTGCACATTTAAACTTGTGGTGCTCGGCAGTGTCCCGGATATTCGTCTAAATGTCCCTGCAAATTTGGTCAAGTCCCGTTTCAATTAATGTAGAGTCAGGCTATATCCTTTGGCGAATTACTGTAGTCCCCGTTGTCTCGTTAACAGTTCCAGAATGTTCGGGACACCACACGTTAGTCACGTGCGACGAGATTCATCTTAAGGCCGGCCGTTCCCGTTCGTATATTTGCGGCGGTGAATCTCGAGGCTCTTGGTCAGACTTAATGCTCCTAATGGTGTCCCCCATGCGCCATTATCAGTTGCGCCGCCGTTAACAATTTACCACTTGCTGGTATCAACTTTATCACAATTTATTGGCCCTTCTTTCGCGAACGCTCGACCGTACCGCCGTACTTTATGGGCTTCCTTTATGTCCACGAATAGTTGGATACTTTCACCAGCGGAGGCCTAATAGCATGCTTCCGAGAGAAACATTAATTCTGATCTAGGATTCTGTGCGCGATTTGCAGTTGTACGCAGCACACGGCGACGATAGTTCGCTTCCCTTTTAGAACTATCGTTCTCTCTTTGCGCGAAATAATGACTAATTGCGGATTTTACGAGTTTATAGCAAAAATGAGCGCATACAATTTAAAACGCGGGAAAAATTCAAAGAAACTAAAAATGTTCCACTAATTTCAACTTATTCAAATTATTAAAGGAAGAAGTCAAACTGTATTTGGCTCTTATACAGGGTGTCCCAAAAATGTCTCACAATCCGAAAGTTCCTCAAGTTATTTGAAGCAACTTCTTCTTTTACAAAAATTTTTTCCGAGGCACCGTTAACGAGTTATTAGCGAAAAACAGTGACCAATGTGAGGCGAGCTCAGCTGGCGCGAGGCGGTCGAGCCAACGGCGCCAGCGGTCGAGCCGACGGCGCCAGCGGCCGAGCGGTCGAATCCCAGTTCCGCCTCGCGCCAGCTGAGCTCGCCTCTCATTGATCAGTTTTTCGTTAATAACTCGTTAACGGTGCCTCAGAGAAAATTTTTGTAAAGGAAGAAGTTGCTTGAAATGATCCGAGGAACCCGCCATTTCCGGATTGCGAGACATTTTTGGGACACCCTGTATATTTAGCCATTGACGCATGCAATTTTTATTTCACGTAACGATCCGCAGTCCAGTAACTCGTCTTTTTACCCCTTTAAGGACAAATGTAGTCGCATCAACGACATCAGGAATGTAAATCTGCGAGAAAAATGTTTTTAACGCTTTAAACAATTCTCGTTCTCGAAGCGTTAAGAGAGTTACCGTTTCTAGGATTAATTAAAGATTTTATTGGTCTTTTACCGTTCAACGTGTATAATATTTTCATTTCCGTTTGGAACAGCAATGAATACGAAGGCGCATGACGTTTGCGACAAGTTCGAAAACAGCTCTGATCTAAAACTTTTATTTATCGGCGGATTAATAAAAGTTCCCGGCGGATTTTCGATCAAACTGAAAGTCGGAAGAAATAAAATCGTCAGGAGCAGGGAATAGGTCCGCGGCGACGTCGAAAATTCCAAACTAACTTCATTAAGGCAGAAAACCGAAGTTTTAGCGAGAACGCGACGTAAGTGTTAGGATATCGGGCATCGAGACTTTCGAGAACTACGATCATCATCAATTATCCTCGGACGAGTTGATGCAATTGCAAGTTGTCTCAGTGTTTCGCGTTACGAACGCTCTGCGTTTCATTGGATGTTTTCTCGTGGGAAACTGTATGCCCGACGATAAACTCGTTGCAGGGTTTTTCCTCTTTTCGAGGAGACTCGTTACAGTTTTTCTTCTTGTTAAGGAGAAGATACTTACGGCGTCCTTATGGTTCCAGAATATATATGCTGGGGGTTCTGGACTCTGCCAAATTATGCATGTGAGGTTTATGGTGCTTCCACGATTAATGTACAGGTCTGGTGCACCCAGGATTTCCGTCTGCGGTTCTGCAACAGAAAAATGTTACATTTTTAATTCGGTTTCTACATATGAATTGTAGCTATTCGCGCGTTCAATTGTTCGAGAATCGGCTAAATGTGTTTTTCGAATCGAATATAAAGCCTCAAACTGCAGACTGCAATTTAAATGCAGATAGTTTCATCTAGAAATACTAAAAGAAATAATTGAGCTGTGCGAACGTAGGTACGTAAAAATAGTTGCCAATATTTTCAATGATTTTCAGTGTGGACATAGTATTAATTTATGCACGCTTTTACACGGTATTAATAAAAATACATGTTTTTTTTTATTTTACACGTCGCACGAAGTATTCGCACGATTGCTGCATAGACACGTTACTCGTGATTCTTGCAATTTAAAATGTTTGTTAACAGGTTTCCATATGCAAATTATTAATTAATTATTAATTATATTACAAATTCTTGTTTCGCGATATTCGAATTCTCAGCATGTTAAAAAGCATGTTTGCATCAACAAGTTCGCAGTACTACCGATTACACCGCGAAGAGAACATTGCGAAAAATAAATGAATTTTTATCGACTTCGATATTTGAGCCGTTTATTTTGAAAGTGGCATAAGTCACTTTGTTTTTAAGTCGATATATTAAATATATCGATTAAATTTTGAAGGTTTGCGTTTTAACACGTTTAAAAATATGGATGCTAACTTTCAAGAAGATTTACTTGTATTTGTTATCTCAGGATACTGATATATTTTTCTGAGTATAAATAATTTCGTATAAACATTAAAAAATCACCATTTTTCATTACGGTAAAGTGACTTATGCCACTTTCAAAAGAAACGGCTCATTTGTAACACCGTTCAGGATTCTTTTGCAGCATTCGTCGACGATCCACGTCATTCACATTCATTTGTTACATGACGCTGACTAATCCGACGCGTTACCGGTGCACAATCATCGATAGTAAAAGTCTGCGCGTTCGTCTGCTGTTTGTAAATACTGTGAACAGAAGTGGATTACAGAGAGAGGGGATTATTTCATGATCAACGGTGTTTACATTCTTCGTAGGTGTGTCAACTCTCTAACTTTCCAAGGAATCTACACCATATTTCAATAATTGCGATTTCAACCGTACACCGTGCAGGCATGAACGACTGGCCACGTTTCTTTCCGTAGCCGACAAAATGATATTGTAAATTATACCGCACGTTTCGCACAAATTATGATAACAGAATAAACGTAGAATAAACGTAAATTAAATTGGATACTAAAATTACCATACGATTCGTAATGTAATTAATGAATCAGTTTATAATAATAACGTTACTCCTACATCACGCCGAATACTTATGAAATATGTATGATAATTATAATTAGAGAGTAAGTACGTATTTGTAATCGTTTTGGACCCAGCATTGCGCGGGACACGCGCGATGCTCATTTAGCTTGCGTTTAAACTTCATTTTATTCTACAATATAATTTCTTCTTCCGAGCGTAGATCATTATAATAATATAACAATTGAAGAACAAAGATCAATTCGAGTCGGCTTTGTATAGCAAAATCACAATTTTTGCAACATTTGCTTCGAGTTGGTGGTAAGTGCAGTAGTTCTTCCCGGAAATGCCAAATTTCGGATTGCTACGCCTATGTAATTTAATCTAATCCAATCTAAGCATCGACGGAGTCGGTCGAGCGTGCGATGCGACACGTGACCGTCGAATCGTGACATGTGGCCTCCGAATTGCCTTCGAATCGTGGCAAAAAGTTACAAATAAAAAAGTGAAGTCATCGTTTTTATTCTATCATTTTCCGATTGCCGCGAGTTTCTATAAAAACGAGCCGCGAGGCTCGAAGAATCATGTCCGCGTGTCCGGCGATTACCATTTTCAATTGCAAGCTTCAGGCCTTCTAGGGAGAATTGACCGTATATCAGAAAACTCTTCCGAGTGCGACGGATTAAAGCACTTCGGTCGCAAACGTTCCGCTACGGACGAAATCAAAAGAGTCCGCTCCGAGCGCTATGCCATGACCCGCGCGACCTTTGGCACGCGCGACCAGTCCCAAGAACGAACCCGCGTCCTGGCAGCGATAATGGTTGACCGTCATCGAGCGATCGCCGAGCAGGCACTGTATTCATCGCGCCGAAAAATGGCAGGCCCGTGGACGTGGCCGGTATTTATAGTCGATTCGGTTCGCCGATCCGTTTTGTGTCCTTTCGCGGTGGCGAGGAGCGATGCGGTTGACCTGGCTCTTGTGCGCGCGGCTCGAAAGAGCACTTTGAGGCCGGCTCATATAGAGTATATCCGCTATCGTGTGTACTATCAAAGAGAAAAAGAGACACGGAAAGGGTGTGTAAGCGTGCGGCTGGACCCGGCTGTGCGGGGATGGACTGCGGAAGCGGCACGATGAGGGCGCAGAGGAGCGAGAAAGGGCGTGGAGAGAGTGCCGAGAGAGCGAGTGAGCGGGAAAGAAAAAGTGAAAGAGAGAGGGAGAGAGAGAGGGAGAGGGAGAGAGAGAGTGAGAGAAAGGGAGAGAGAGAGAGAGAGAAAGGGAGTGAGATATAAAAAAGAGGAAAAGAGAAAGAGAGAGCGAGAGAGAGAGGGAGTGAGATATAAAAGAGAGGAAAAGAGAAAGATAGAGAGGAAAAGAGAGAGAGAGAGAGAGAGAGAGAGGGAGAGAGGGAGTGAGATATAAAAGAGAGGAAAAGAGAGAGAGAGAGAGAGAGAGAGAGAGAGAGAGAGTTTTTGGTCAGGGCGAGCGAATCTCCGGGCCGGGCCTGTGTGAAAACGATGCGTGTGTAAATGTGGGGGCGTATGTCGCGCGCTCCGCTCTGGCAGATAGAAACGGGCGGGGAGAGGTCACTCGGCGCAGATCGATGTGAATATTTTCCGGACGGCCTCCTCTTCGAGGATTGACCGAAATAACCGGGCGCCGTACTTTACGGCTTTGTGCAGCAGATGATACCAGAGACGACGGTTTCGCGCACCCTTCCACCCCCTCCCCCTGCCGCTGCCGTACGGCCCGCTTCGCCTCCCCCGTGTATCGTAGTACATGTCCGTCGATTTACTTTTCAATAGTTTTTCGGCCGTTTGATTTTATTCCCCGTACGGTTCGCGTGCGTCCATTGTGCCGCAACATCGAGCCGCTCGGAAAGTGCTTCTATTGATAAAGATCCTGTTGCTGCCGATCGTAAAGCCGGCACCACCCGGCTATACGTAGGTTGTTCGGCCGTTTCGGTATCGCGGCCTCCGGGCCGGTCATCGAATCGACGTAAATTTCGACGCAAGTTTGCGCCCGCCGTTCGTTCTGCTTAAGATTCTCCCGGAGTCCGGGGGAAACGCGACACTTAATCCGTGTATTTTACCTTCCGGCAGTCGCGCCTGAAATTTTAACGCGAACGGTCACGTCTTGTTTCCCCGAGCAACGCCTCCTTGTTCTCACGCCGAGGATGTTGAGATATTTTTAGCACTCGCTCCGAGGATTCCGGGTTTATTCGGACGTTTCGCCGATTTAAGCGCGAGAAAAGGGAAATGGTAATAATGCCGCGTTTGGTTGTTATTATCCTTCCGAGGACGAGTGTCGACGTAACGACGCAAGGACCGTGTATTTTTCTGCAAAAGCTGCGAACATGTAAATCGATCGCGAATATTAACAAAAGTTCGGGACAACCTGTTCATGGTTTTCGTTATTCAAGTTTCTGGTACATGATCTAGTTCTCCGAGGAAAATATTTGTAGCCAGGAAACTGTACTATGATACAAAATGTTGTTATTAATAAGAAACGAGGGGTCTTTGTATGCGATAGTTGGATAATTTAATTGTACTGGAATGCGAAGAAAGAAATTTCGATGTGGGAATCCACACTGTTTACTGCATACGTTTGAATTGTGTAGATATTTATTATATTATTAAAGAATTTATTTAGATTTCTTGTTAAAACCTCGAAAATAGCTTGCTAAATATGTTTGTTATTCGCTCTGTTCGAATGGAAATAAAGTTCAATTTTCCCGATGCCGACATTTGGTCGTTATAATTATAATGAACATAAATTTTCTTTCTCTTGTACGAATTTATTGACGAAAAAGTGCTAAGCGATAGAGCCGCGCACGAGTATCCTTATTTGATCGGCAACCTAATCGTCGTGAACCTAATAGCAAAGAACTCATTTCTACACGAAATACACACTTGGAGTTTGTTCGATCGAGTCCTACGCCGAAACGGACCGGGCATTGAATCTCAAAGCCGCGTTGTTGCAGCAGTATCGTTCGCAACTACAAGTTTAGCGCATCCCACATGCTATAGGCAAATTAGTAACGCGATATATCAAGACCTGGTCGACCCACGTAAATGATATTGATGCAACCTCTGAAGTGAAAGACTAGAAACACGTCGGGCCAACACGGCATTAATCAAGGCAGGCATCATTTATCAAATTACAGTTCCGTGGACTAACAGTCGGAGGCGTGAGCCGGCTGTTAGTCCCGCAACTGCTTCAACCACCGAAACTGTGGTAAAACGAAAACGAAACCGATGCGGCAGCTATACCAGCTAATTTCAGAAGCTTCATGAAAACCACGCGAAGTAGTGTTTAAATTCCATTCGGCGCGGAATAGTTAATTAACGCCGCGGCGATAGTGCGATTTAATATTTAGCCCCATTATACGGTGCAAATAATTGTTCAGTTCTATTTAGGCCCCTCTTACCACTCGTTTTTCGCGAACCTTTCTTCTTCACCCGGTGCTTCGCGCGTTCTCCTCTCCGGCCACGGATTTTTTCCTCCACCCTGCCGTCCCCCTCCCGGCGGTTTTTTTGCTCAATTTTTTCTCGCCGGGAGATCGGTGACCGGGGTTATAGCAAAAGCCGGGCAATACCGCCTATGTGTCGATCGATATCAGGAATATACGCGAAATGCTTTAACGTGGGTTAACCGCAGATGAAAGCCGGACCGTACTGGCTGGACTACCCGGCCGTCCGGACTGAAATCACGTATTGGCTCTTCGATACGAGGTTCCAGCCTCCTACCTTCGGAAAAGGTGTACCCATCCCCTTCAAATTCTAATTAGTGGCCTAGAGTGCTTTTAGTAGAACGAACTGTGACGCAGAAACGGGCACGGCTGCATTCATCTGTCCCTTAACCTGTCACAAAGCGGAGTCCTCCAGAAACTTGCGGAGTGAATCTTTGATACTCGAGCGTTCAAGAGAAAAGAATGGTTTATCATTGTTACCGTAATTACCGTTCCGTGCTTCTTGAATTTCCGGAATAAGGTTTCCAGAAAATGATTTACATTCGACATGATTTCGGTACGTTGTAAAAAGTATAGCAGTGTTATTTTTCTGATGATTTTATCGTTTTGTATTTTATGCACAGTCAATTCTCCGTAATCATAATATACGATTAGTCGAGCCTCGAGGCTCGTTTTTATAGTTGTCGACGGTCGGTTTAAGTATGACAGAATTCTTGTTTTAATAACAACAGACGCGACAAATATATGAGCGCTAAAATGACGCAGTTTCTTCTCTGGATCATAAAATTATATCGTCTTACAGATATTATGATATTAGATGATTAAAGTTCAAGATCAGCAATGTTTGAGTGTTTTGATGCAATAAATATTGTATTAAATTTTGGTTTATGTAATCTCGGAAATGTATATCAAAAATAAGTGACAATAGAAGAGATCAAGAAAAGGAAGTTGTTTTAAAGTTTGTATATTAAAAATAAGTGGCAATAGAAGAGATCATGAAAACGAAGTTGTTAAAGAAAGCAAAAATGTTTCAATAGATCTGCAGATTGATCGCCAATAAAAAAATTTGTTGCTATCAATAGCAACAAATTGAATAATATTTTGAATAATATTCAAAATTATATTTTGAATAATATATATAATATTTGAATAATATATATAATATATTTTGAATAATATTCAAAAAAATCATATTGCATAATAGCATTCTATTATGCAATATTATTGGGTTCGGTACATTTTGTCTTTTATATTACGAGACCGACCAGCGCATACGCGTTTCTAATTATTCCTTCGTTATCGAATATTGTGCTCGTACGGTAACTAGCAGTTTCGTAGCTGCGGATTTTGGCCAGTGCAAATACCTTTTGTTTGCGCTTTATTGATACAGATATAGGGGAGGCATTAATCTCTCCGTGACATTGAATAATCTCGTATAATACAGTGGGGTGGCAGCCAATATTGGCATAAGCGAAATATGGACTCGTTCCTTTCGAGAAGGTCCACGATTACAAGGCATTTCGGGAAATAGGTCTGACTTACGGTACAAACATTTTGCTATGGGTTAGTGTACGCCGATGGAACGCTATTCGTTGCTTTCGCTTAATCAAATATCGATATTCGTTTATTTGCAAAGATTTTATGAATTTCATAATTTCTGTCACGTCCGGAGCGAAGAGAATTGACGCGATCGTGACGTTATACGTGTACAGATGTTTACAGTTTCGCATATTAAACAGTTTATGCAAGATTGGTAACATCTTTATTTCATCCGGAGCCTGATGGAATCTTTGATATCGCGAGCAAACTTCCGTTTAATCTCAGTCCCGGCAAATTGGTTCATAAAAATTTACATTTGTAAATGTCAATGTTTGTACACTAAATTATACAATCTAAAAGCAACGGAAAATTCTATCAGCTTTCGAAGAGATTGCGTTTTAAAAACCTCGTCAAGCAGTAGCAACTGCAGATTTTACTTTCGTTTATCTGAAATCATTATGAATGTTTGAAGCGCGTTTCAGTGTTAACGTTTCAGACGCAAAATACTTCGAAATAATTCACCTATTTTACGATCCGTCAAATTTATTCACGAATGTATATCAACGAAGGCGTAAAAATTAGATAGGTACATTTTTTATTAAGAAAAATGTCCGACATTGTTTCTGTTGTAAAATGTACTTCTTCGAAACAATATTTATTTACATATTTACAAATGAAACAATCCAACTTCTGTTTTTGGCCATTTTTCGGTCAATTTCACCCAAAAGCAGACTTTTGTTTATAATTTCATTTGTTCTCATAGAAACAGAGTTACATATTGAGCACGAGTTAAGAATTTGATTCTTTCGAAAACCGAATGCCAATTATAATCCAATATAATTCTGAAAATGCCCCAACGTTTTCAACATTGCGCAAGTGTCAAAGGGCATTTCCTAATTTGCGGAAACCTTTCCTGCGACTATTGGGATCTAAAAATTCTCTGACCGGAAGAAATACAGTAATGTCTCTCTAATTGACGCTCAGATTGCGCACAAAAATGGACAATTTGGGAAGAGGAGATACGATTATTCGAGCCTTGCGGTTTACTTTTATAGTTATAAATTGTCCACAATTATAAAATCGAGCCGCGAGGCTCGTATGATCGTATCTCCTCTTCCCAAATTGTCCAATTTAGTGGACAATCTGAGCGTCAGTAAGGGAGACATTACTGTATACAGAATTTTCGTCGACGTTTAGCAGAATGGCCAGATCTCGACGTATTTCGTCCAGCATGGTCGCGAGTGGAAAGAAGAGGCTCGGTCGACAAATTCCGCAGACAGTTTGATCAATCTGTCACCGACCTTGCATCACCGGGGCCCAGCGTTTCGCGCAGTACATTGCTTTTGTACTTACCGGGGCCATTTGTTACGGGATCCACAAAGCATACTACGCGCTTCGTTGTGACTCTCGACCTAAATAGAGCACCGTCGACCGATGCCGATGGCTGTGCCTTCGGCTCTCACGGTTTCTGATCGCCATGCGGAAAAGGCTGGACACGGATATCAAGTGCGACGGACAAAGATAGAGAATGCCGGGAGAGGGAATTGTACCGATTGACGATTGTCCTCGGGACTAGACGGTAAATTGCATTAGACGACGGGACTCTGCGAGGACGTACATACATACATACGTGCATGCACACGTGTATGTACGACCGTCTCGAATACGGCCATTCGCTGGAAACAGAGGGTGATTCCGATCGAAATAGAAACTAGAGTCATACAGCTGGAAAGAAAAGAACGCCGGGGAAACACAATGTTCGATGGAGAATATTGGAACCAATCGCGAGCAAAGTAGGTTCCTCTGTCGATCGTCGACTGCTTCTGGTACGATAATATCCTTTTAGCAGCGACTTATTAAAAAAATTCAGAACAGTCGACGCGGAATCGACTCGAAACAAGTCGGGACACGAGAAAACCCTACGATTCAGCTGAAATCGATGAGAGACTTTTCGTGCTCCGATCAGTCGCTACGTTTCGTGAGAGCGCAACTATTTTTTATGCTTGTCGAAGATGGACGCGTTTAACCTTTTTTAGGTACGGCTGAATTCTGCGCGAGGCTATTTCTCTGGACGGCAGAGTCTGATGTGTACTGTACAGAGTCTGATACTGTATATACAGGGTGTCCCAAAAATGTCTCGCAATCCGAAAGTGGCGGGTTCCTCAGACCATTTGAAGCAACTTTTTCCTTTACAAAAATTTTCTCGGAGGCACCGTTAACGAGTTATTAACGAAAAACAGTGACCAATGAGAGGCGAGCTCAGCGGCGAGCTCAGCGGCGAGCTCAGCGAGCTAGGCGGCCGAGCCAACGGCGCCAGCGGTCGAGGTGGCCGAGCCAACGGCGCCAGCGGTCGAGGCGGTCGAATCCCAGCTCAGCTGGCGCGAGGCGACAGAGCCAATGAGCGGAACTAGGCTTCGTGCGCTAGTTGGCTGGGCTGCCTCGCGTCAGCCGTACTCGATTCTTATTTTTATATTATATAGCTGAGAATTTCTTGAGAGCATTTTTCAGTGGGAACGATTATTTCAATCGTGAACGAAGTCGCTTCGTCAATATAAATTAATAACTTTACGAGAATTGCATGTACATGCATATTTGAAAAATTGAAACAGAGCATCTATTACAGAAAGATGTTCGGATTGATAATCTTGGCAACATATTTCACGTTGATTAAAATTGTAGAATTATATTTAAAGAGAAATAGAGTTATATTTGGTATGAATTATATTAAAATTGGCTTTTTTAAATTACATATTTGCCATAATTTCTTTTGCAGAAGATGATTAAGCTTCTTTTTGATACGGTATAACGACTGAAAATCTTATCGATGAATAATAACAATGAATCTTGATAATGAATAATAATAATTGATAATAAATAATAATACTCGCGGAGGCCATAAATGCGATTAAATCGGTGCGTGTATCACGCTAATAGCCGCAGGGGTGCTAATGTCTATCAAGATATACGTAAACAGAGGCACAAAGCTTAAAACGACTAATGCTCCTGAATCCTTCGGACCCGAGAGTCCTTCACTGTAAGAATAGCCTCGGGGACCAAGGTTCACGACTGGGGAATGCTCACCTGGCAACTCGAGACTCTCCCTTTGACCTCCATTAAACATACAATCGCCTCTGGGCACGTTCGCTGGACGAATTTTGACTGTTATCGACTCTTACTGCCGAGCTTCTTGCGAACCTAAATGACTTTAAAAACGGCACGTTAGTGCTTACACAAGTCCCCACGGATTTCCGCGACCTCTGGCATCCACGATGATCCCTCGGCAGTCTTCGAAGAATCTTCGAGGTCCTCGCAGCCCGATGGAGGACCTTGAAAGTTCTTTGGTTTTCTTTTAAAAGTTTTTACGGTCCACGAGGCCCACAGGTGAGCCTCGAAAGTTTCTCGGTAGTTCCTTCGGAGTCTCTCGAGTCCTTCGGACCAACTGATGGACTGCAAAGGTCTTTGAGTGGTCCATCATGGGTGGCTGGGTCCTTTAGAGACCCTGGGTTGGTGCATAGGAGAAATATTTTGCCAGGCAATGAAACAGTGTTTTGCACTTTCGACACCTCCCGCGGTTGGTTTAATTGAACGGAAATGTTGTCTGTGCAGCGGTCGCATTATTTCGTTAATTAATATTCCATAGATGTTACGTACGATGCAGTTCATTATACTAATTAAGGCTGGACTGCTCTATACCGCTCGCCCGTTTAAAATATTTAATTCCATTATTGTCGCTGCGTAAATTAATTGCTTGCGTCACGTCAATGTTTTTTACGCAACAACGCATGTGAATCATTAATCATTGTTCCGTTAAATGATGTTCCGACGAATACTATTAAACATTCAATTATTATACTCATTCGTAATGTGCATTATTCACTTTGCCCCGCTTTGCGTTAAAGGCTGCGGTCGACCAGCACGAATATTTCAGATCGTGATACTACGTTAAATGTTCATCGGAAAAATTCGCTTTACGAGACCGTCAACTTTTTAACGTGGAATATCTCTGAAACGTCGAAGTATGCATAAGTCTCGAAGACAGCAGCTTTTACGAACGAACTACAATAAATAATGCTTCTCGCGACTGTAATTATAAGCCAAATAAAAATGCCCTCCATTCTGTGGAATATTCCGTCGGATATTGTATTGTGTTGGCAACTAAGTAATTGCCGATTTCAGTTATAGATGTCTCTCACTCCCATTTTTATGATATCCGTAAATGTTATATTATAAAATTATTATTATTATTATGTGGCGGCTACCTCCAGACCCGCCAGCAGATGGCTCCTCTTCAAATCCTACATATCCTATATATCTCCTCTCAATTCCTATATATACAGACTTCGTCCTTCCTACCGATATCACAAAGTCTAAGGCAAGGCCCGTTGGGATAGCCTTACCGATGAGTCCTCTAGCGGGCCCCGGACGAAACGTCATCCCCTCTCCTTTTCTCTCTCTAACACAGCCACACTGCACCGCGACTCGTCAAGAGACAAAGTCCGCGAACGAATAAAGAAGTTTTCCTCCTCAACATCGTTACTTTCACAACCGCCAAAATTATTATTATGTTATTTTTTATTATCCGTGCATGTTAGCAACTGGACAAATTGAATGCAGCGGTCAAGGAAAAGCGACCAGAATTGGTCAATCGTAAAGGTGTCATTTTCCAGCAGGACAATGCTAGGCCGCACACGTCTTTGTCCACTCGGCAAAAATTCATGGATATTGGTTGGGAATCGATGTTACACCCACCATATAGCCCTGATCTCGCGCCATCGGATTACCACTTATTTCGATCCCTGGACAACTCTCTTCGTGGTTAAACTTTTAACGACGATAATGCTGTAAAATCTCACTTAACTCAGTTTTTGGTCGAAAAGGATCAGACTTTCTACGAGCATGGAATTTTCAAGTTGTCAGAGAGATGGCAAAAGGTCATCGAACAAAATGGAAAATACATTACAGATTAAACTTCGTTCCAAGTAAAAAAAACTTTTTATTTCATTGAATAAATCTGCAATTACTTAGTTGCCAACCCAATACATTGACATCCCGAAGTTCAGCGAATCATTCTACAGTAATGTCTCCCTAACTGACGCTCAGATTGTGCACAAAAATGGACAATTTGGGAAGAGAAGATGCAATTTTCAGAGCTTTGCACCTCGTTTATTATAGTTACCGATTGTCGACAGCTATAAAAACGAGCCGCGAGGCTCGAATAATCGTATCTCCTCTTCCCGAATTGACCATTTTCGTGCACAATCTGAGCGTCAATTAGGGAGAATTTACCGTATTGTTTCAAATCTTTTCTATACACATTCTCTCATAGACGCATAAAACCCGCAGTCTAATTACGACGATGCACGCTTAGATCGATCGATCGAATACTTTTTGCCAAGGATGGTAGCACACGCTACGATTAGCCGCGCAATCACAGAAATGAAAAAACTCACGATTCCAGTAAATAATTTTCGGATTCGCCGCGCACGTCGGTGCACGCGACACGAATGCTAAAGTCCCGCGGGAACAGAGCCGCGGCAAAGAAACCGTGCGTTGAAGTGGTTCCGCGGGCCGAAAAAAAGGCGGGAAAGTTCGGCGGGGGCCGTGAAAAAGTTGCGGAAGTTCCCGGTTGCCCACTTTGTCGGGCTTTCACCGCGAGAGCAAACAAAAGGAGCGAAGGGCGAAGCCGTCCGGTTTACGTTCCGTTCGCAGCAGGGCCAACCGAGCTGACAAGAGGTCGTTCCCTTTTTTTTCCGCGGGCGCGGCGGTGCGCGCTTCGCGTACGAAGCCGGGCGAACGAACGCACGCGGAAGATGGAACGTTTACGATATATCCCGACGGTAAAGTTGCGCCGGGACCGATTCCGCCGGTTCTCGCGATGCCACTCGAGTCGACGACGCCGGAAACGACGAAGGAAGAACAGCAATTTGCATTCGGTGTTTTTGCGACGGGGGTCTTCTCTCGGATGGTCGTCCACCCTGCGCAGGCGGGACCACGGAAATCTCGGTGACCCAGTTTCATCGAACCGTATAGAGTTCTCGCGAGATACACCCCGGGATAAGATCCTCCATCATGACCAGGATATACTAACGCTAATAAATTTTACTCGGCCCGTCTGGTCGCGAATCTTTCTTCGTTCGCGTATTCCACGCCGCACAGTGGCGAAAAATGGCCAAGTTTCGGTCGAAATCGTGGAACTTTTCGCAGAGACGAAACAGAGGTATGACTTTTTTTTAAAAAATTAAACTTAAAATGATCTAGAGCAAGGGAAAGTTATAGAGAATTTCGCACGAACAATTATCGACATTCAAAATTTATGTTAACACTTGGTTAGATTAGGTTAGGTTGGGTCAGCGGAATGAGTGTCGATTAAAAAATTCGTCGACGCTTTCATAGTGTCGGTGAACGCATGCTGTCAATGAAACTCGATGTCCGTAAACTTGTATCGACGAGAACATAGTTGATGATTTCAAAGTTAACTCCAAATTGCGTATGCATATCGTCGAATACTTAAATTTTATTTAGTTTGCGAATAGCCTATAGTGCTATTACATCCTTTTCTACAATTTTGTATCATATTATTTCATCGTGCTTCATTTTGCGATCTTAAAAGATCGAAAATTACCAGTAAGTTTTACCATTGAGTTTAAGTAACTCGTTAAACCATTCAATTGACTAAGTCTAAACCTTAATATTAAATTTACTAGTGGAAGTTGTAAAAGTCTTAAGATCGGGAAATATTATTTAAAAATATTTTAGCAAGTATGCACCATCTTCATAAAGATACATATCCATCCTATTTATAAAAGCTATTTACACTTTACAACATGAATTTGCATGTCACCGAAAAATTCATTAAATTAGTTATTGCATTTGATTGCATTATCGAATGTTATACAGGCTATCCCGCATTTTCTATACATATACAATCATTTATGAACTTTTCGCTATGTAACATTCCAGTCTTGCTTTCACTTGTAGAACACACTGCCGAAAACTGCGACACGTGCGGTAAAATGCGGGACACCCTGTACATAAATTTTGCATAAAAGAGATGGCGGTACGTCGAAGCAACTTTCGTACTTCTTTCAATACGACTCCAAGATCATCTCCATATCCCAAAATAAGATTTCTTTACGGCTGCACGACGAATGACATCACGGTGTCTGAAAATTACTATTGAAGCTTACTCGAGACCGAATACAGCACCGAGATAAATTTTCTGACGCTAAGAAAGATGATCGCGCGTATGCACACAGTGCCCGTATTAGTTTTACTTCGCTCGCGGAATTGTTACGCGTTTCCCCCCGGGATCCCGTGTTTCGACTTTTCCGCGTCTAGTTTACTGTCAAACCGTATACGCCGGTTCCACGGCGGAAACTTGAAATTTCATTTGGCGAAAAGTATCCCGAAGTCAAAGACGTTTGACGCCGGCAAATATTATGATCGCAAACCGAGCAAACTTTTCGGCTTCCCCCGCGTTTAAGATCTCTTAAACGACGAACGTCCTCCAGATAAAAGCACGTTACTTTTCGGTCCGTGGTGGTCCTCGCGCGAGCTCGATATGAAAATCGTCTCCTTTGCCGTGGCGACCCGGCGATCGGCCACGGTACATTTCGCGAGCTTTTCTACGCGCAAGTTTTTTTCCCTTTCCGGCGTGTTGTTCGGATCGTTTTCACCATTGGTTATCGGAAATCACCTAGCGCGCTTTCGGAACCAGCTCGTTTCCTGTTGCTTACTTCTCTCTTTTTTATTGTCGCGGCGAGATCGTCCAGGAAGATTGAATTCGCGATGCGGGTCAGGATAAACCAGGCCAGGACTAATTCCGTAACTGATCGCCAGCCGATTCTTGGCCCGACCTAATGCAAATCAGGCCTGAAAAGTTCGGCTCCACGTGAGTACGTGTACGTTCGACTCCTTTTATTTTCGAGATGCTGGCATTCCTACCGTGTCACACGAATCGTTTGATATAGTTCACAGAACTGGGCCACGAGGTTTCTTACGAGATCGTGTAAATTGTAATTTCTGACGATACGATCGTAATTTCTTACACGAGCGTGAATGGACGTGCTCCGGTACAATAAATCGACGAGCTTAAATGTAACGTATATTGATAACACAATTGTTCCTTTGGAATGGTTCCTTGTCTTGACAAACTATGTATGATATCTATAGTGTGTTATACATAGTTTGTCAAGACTAGGACCATTCCAAAGGCACAATTGTGTTGCCAATATAATATCTATAGCATGTTATCAGTAGACAACGGATCTAAGTGCAAAATAAATATTGTTTCTATCATCTCTAAGAAGCAAAAGTTGTACAGAAATTTCTGTTTTCTTTAAATAATTTTAATGAAATCGGTTCAATACATCGAAGCTTTTGAATTCTTTCAGTCCTCTTATTCTTTCAAATTACATCTACCAACTTTTATCATAAATGCATAAAATCCGTAGTCTCGTTATAAGTATTAATACTAAACCTACCACAGTCAAAATGATCGATTTTTTATTTTACGATACTACAAACTTTGGAGACTTCTTCGTGGAAAATGATTGAATAAATTATATTATTAAAACAAGTCTCATAATTAAAACTTTACAAAATCCAAATGAATTCTATCTTTTCACTCTTATGAGTCAATGCACGCTAATCATCGTTACAGGTAGTTGCACACGTCTGTATGCATTCATGTCATCTGCAGATTTGAAGAATGCAAGGAAACGTACAAGCTCACAAGGATTAATATCACATTTACCTTATTTTTTACAATGGGAAATCTTTAAGTCGACGAAGAAGTCTTTAATTGTAATTTTTACGAAATAGTGTACAGAAATGGAAATTTGCATACGGATCCGCAGTCTAATAACAAGCAATATCATTTTAAAACATGTTTCAATTACGTTGCATTGTATATTAATTGAATCTTGCATATTTTAATATGGCATGCGCTTTCTATGCATATTAGTATTCGCTTCGAGGTTAAATCGAACGTTTCATAAGAAGCCGAAACGTTTCCTAAATGGTACGGTTTTCTAAATCGTTCTGGTACGATTTAAGGATCTGATCAATTTTTAAGATCCTATCTTCTGGACATTCGGAAAGCGCGGGTATAAATTGTGAATAGATCATTTCCTTGGAATATTAGAATCAGATGTCACCCTATCGGCTGACCTACATACAATACTTTCCTGGAGGAGCATTTTCCCCTCGAACTAACGATTTCATAATCCGTTTGCATCGTAAGAATGAATGAAACATAATAATCTTACCATCGATTGTTATGCGCGTCATTATTTGGAGCGGCGCATAAAGCTGCCTCGCAGTTAGCACTTTATCTACCAGCAGTTATCTAATAGTGATTTATAATCGAAGATCAACAGCTGAAAATAACTACAATAATTTCCCAAACGGGAAACAAATCGGTTGACCTAACTGCAATACTTTCCTGAAGGAGCAGTTTCCCCTCGAACTAACGATTTCATACCCCATTTGCATCGCAAGAATGAACGAAACATAATAATCTTACCATCGATTGTTATGCGCGTCATTATTTGGAGCGGCGCATAAAGCTACCTCGCAGTTAGCACTTCTAGCACGATCTACCAGCAGTTATCTAATAATGCCTTTATAATCGAAGATCAACAGCTGAAAATAACTACAATAATTTCATCTGTAATTCATCAAATTATTTAGATTGATATAACGCAACGAGTTCTTTCAAAATGATTATTTAAAAGTGGCTTATCGTGACGATCGATCGTCGAGCCAACAATCTCGAAATCTTCATCAAATTAAAGTATTTTGTACGACGAAATTAAAATTGTAAAGTTACACTGTACAACATCAAAATTGCAGCGCCAACATTGTTACGTTTTGCGGAACCTGATGAAATCAGAAAAATGCAATAAAAATTCCCGCGAAACTCAACTTACAAACCGGAACGAATAATGTTGTCACCCATGCACGGGTGACGCGGCAGTCAAAGTGTTAACAGGCTGCGGTTAAATAAAGTTTTAATACGCTGACGAATTGCTCGAACGCTGTCGAGCGGTCCTCGACGAAGTCGTTTCAATCCGGAATGGACCAACCGTACATAAAGTATACTAACGAAGCAAATGGGTTAAGTGGTCCGATTAATAAATTCACCATTCTACCGATTCGTTCGGTGATATCGAGCGAAACGAATTCCCCCCGTTGGCTGAGCGGCGAGTGCGGAGCACGAAGAGGGGAATCACAGGTAATTAGGATCTCAAAGGGAATGGCCAGCTGTTCGATCCGAGTTTTTCAGGATCGGTGATACATCAATTTCGGCCGAATTTCAACAGAGCGATCGAGTCAGTTCGCCGGCTCTCTTCCGAAGCCGCTAAATGTTCCCCGTTCACGTCTCAAATCGTCCGCAGTAAACCTCGAAGACCGTAACCGTCTTTACTGTCACTCCGTCGAACGAGCAACCACTGAAGTATGGAGGACCGTCGTCGTTTCAGCCGTGAATGAGCGATAGATCCTCGCGGCAATAGGACGGCAAATGGACTCGTCGCGCAAGTTCATGCAGTTTTTATCAACCGGTCCTCGCCGGTTTATTCCGCGTTATCCGAGCACGGCCGACCGTTCATATCTCATCCGACTTCTTATTAATCCCCTCACCGCCCCACTGGCCCGCACCTTCGGGAATTTATCGCGTTCCCAACTAGTGGGCCCGATTCCCCGTTCAATTCGTGAACACAGGCAAACAAGCTGGAAATCCTGGCCGGTGGAAACTTTGATCTCGATATTAACTTTATCCGTCACCGGACTCCACCTCCATATCGTAAAAACGTTCCGGCTGGGAAAATATTTGCTCGCGCTTCTCGACAACTGCTCGGGGAAAACGTCTCTGCGCCAGCCGAGGCTCGGCCGCCAAGTTCTCCGTAAAATCTACGCCCGTAAGAGACCTGTCGAGTAAAAAATCTGATTCGGATCTCTTTCTCTCTCTCTCTTTCTCTCTCGTTCTCTTTCTCTCTCTCTCTCGCATTTTTTCTCTCTTTCTCCCGCTACACCTCGTCTCCGGTAAAATTTTTTTCCCGAATTAATTACTTCTGTCGAGGCTAAATTAGAGGTTAGAGCCACTTCGGGGGACTCGAGCACAATTTTTGGAGCATTAAAGGGCTAATGGAAATTAATGGTGAAACAATTCCACCGTGATCGAACGTAAAATCATCGCGACGGAGAATTACTCTCGCGAGTCCGCGAATATTAGCTGGGAAATAATATTTTTTACCCTCAAGTACATTCGCTGCATAGACTTAAGTAAGTTGCTTCGTGGGGTAGCTTTCTATTCGAATCGGAAACTGCAAATATCTGTGGAGCCTTTATATTTAACCCCTTAACGCACAGTTTTTTAGAAAAAAAACCGGTCAAAAAGAATCAATTTTTTGATGAATTTTTGAAGAATTTTGATATACTGCGCTTTTGTTCCATGGGCAAAGGCTATATTTTATTCTTGAATAAATAAGTGTTATACCTTACAATCCCATGTAAATGATAAATATCAATAAAACGATTTTTTTTCTTTGCTTTCACATTGTTATTTTCAATTCTCGATTATATTCGAGTGTGAAAAATTATAGCAGCATAAAATACAACGCCGCTCGAATTATCTCGAGTGTGCACAGTTTGGCCTGTTTAGCGCACTCGAATTAACTCGAGCGTACAAGTTAAGGGGTTAATGAGAAGGGGTGAAGAGAACATTGACACAGTTCGATGCCCTCGTGACCAAAACTCTCGTGCATGTACAGAAAATGAATCGTAGTTTCGAATCGAGTAAAGTTAATTGCGTTTAATACTATTCTTCGTTAATTCAGTGCGTCCTCTAAGGGGTTAACGCGTCGCTATAATAGAATCTCGCGCGTTACGTCGGCAAGGGAGAAAACATCTAAAAACGTCGGTCGTAAGCGACTAATTAAAAACATTATTGCAGATATTCAACCTTTTAGGTACGGCTGAATTCTGCGCGAGGCTATTTCTCTAGACGGCAGAGTCTGATATTTACTGTACAAAGTGTCTGTATATTCTGTCTGTATATTGTTAAGATACAGTTATATTGTTAAGATAAGTCATTTGAAGCATCTTTTTCCTTTGCAAAAATTTTCTCCGAGGCACTGTTAACGAGTTATTAACGAAAAGCAGTGACCAATGAGAGGCGAGCTCAGCTGGCGCTAGGCGGCCGAGCCAACAGCGCTCAGCGGTCGAGCGGTCGAATCCCAGCTCAGCTGGCGCGAGGCGGCCGAGCCAACGGCGCCAGCGGTCGAGGCGGTCGAGTCAATGGCGCCAGCGGTCGAGGCGATCGAATCCCAGCTCAGCTGGCGCGAGGCGACCGAGCCAATGAGCGGAACTGGGCTTCGTGCGCTAGTTGGCTGAGCTGCCTCGCGTCAGCCGTACTCGATTCTTATTGGTCACTGTTTTTCGTTAATAACTCGTTAACGGTGCCTCGGAGAACATTTTTGTAAAGGAAGAAGTTGCTTCAAATGATTCGACGAACCTGCCATTTCCGGATTACGAGACATTTTTGGGACACCCTGTAGACTGTTGTAAATCGATGTGAAGACAAAAGAAGTGTGAAACAATGCATATGAAGACGATTATTTGATTCAAACGATGACCGAGTGAGCTACTACTAGAGCAAGCCACTATAGTGGCGCGTCGTGCCTAAAAGGTTGAAAACAAATATCCTGTAGAGTTCGACTATAATCCAATAGAGTTCGACTCATTGCACCCGGTACTCTAAATACAATAAACACCACAACATAAAAGCAATCGAAGCGATTTTCAAAATAAAGCCCGCGTGCCCGACCGAATATGTGCAAACTTTCGACTCGCAGCGAACGAATGATGTCCCAATAATTGATTTATAAAAATTAATCAACTATTCTCGGTCCTCTCCGCTTTAAATGCATCCCGTGCAATCAATGTCTCGTTCGCGGCGCAAGCACCAATAAATGTCCGCTCGATTCTATCAGCGTATCGCACACTCTATTTACTCGAAGTTTTATCGGTTATCAGAAAATTCACTTACTTATACGAGAGGCCCCGCCGGTTTCCGATAATCGACGTTCCACGGTGTACCGGCGTACAATTCTCGGCGGGCGAATCCCGTGAAAGAGGAGTAGAATCTACCCGGATACTTTGTGAAAGGCTAGACACACGATCCTATCGTTTCACGTTTCGGAAAACGATTTGCTTCTCGTTGCCAGGCTTCGGAGCGGGCGCGCTTCCTTGGCCGCAAGCGCGCGTGCTCCCCACGGCCGACAGTTCTTCGCATAGGCGACACAGTCCAGGCGATTACAGCACGTTCTCCTCAATTTTCCTTCAGCTTGTAAACAAAAATGGACGACTGGGAAAATGAGCTACGATTATTCGAGCCTCACGGCCCGTTTTTATAGTTACCGATTGTCAACAATTAGAAAAACGAGGCTCGAATAATCGTATTTCCTCTTCCGAAATTCTCCATTTTTGTTTACAAACTTGAGGACTTTAAGGTAATCAAACTAAGACTTTTAAGATGATCAATTTTCAACAAAAATGCCGTAATAATTTGTCAAAGAAGATACAAAAATGCATCGATTTGCGTAAAAGTCAAAACAAAGTGTACCTAAAACTCCAATAGAGTGTCTATAAGTTTCCATTTTCAAATCTGCGGACCATTCTTATGAAACTGAATAGCTCTTGTACCGCGTGAAAAACTTTATTGTTTCTTTTTGTCTAACCCCTTACAATTAGCATGCTAAACTGTTTGCTTCGTTTTGATTTGTATTATCTCGGTTTCTTCGTTTCCTCTTAAATAGTTCTGAGGAGCAGACATTGTGCACGCTCCTTTTTAAAAGGCAATGTAGTCAAAGCTGCGTAAGTCCTCTCTCTCTCTCTCTCTCTCTCTCTCTCTCTCTCTATCTGTCTGTCTCTTTCTCTCTCTCTCTCTCTCTCTCTATCTATCTGGCTGTCTCTTTCTCTTTCTCTCTCTCTCTCTCTCTCTCTCTCTCTATCTGTCTGTCTCTTTCTCTCTCTCTCTCTCTCTCTCTATCTATCTGTCTGTCTCTTTCTCTCTCTCTCTCTCTCTCTCTCTCTCTATCTGTCTGTCTCTTTCTCTCTCTCTCTCTTTCTCGAATGGCTAACCGTCGTTCATCTGTCCATCGGATGAGGTCTTACAGAGCTTGGAATAAAATCTTTTAACCTTCGACGAGGGATAAGGGTACGTCAGGAACGTTGCTGAAAAGAAACACTGTAGCAGCTTTGGTAAAGACAAGGTGTTCCTTAAAGAGAATAATTTCGGAAGTGCTCCCGAACTTCAAAATAGCTCTTCTATCCAGCGATTTCAACTTTCTTCATCACCATTATCACGTCGGCGAAGCTTCCTTTCCAATACGAACTTCCCATACAACTACGTCCCTTCTTTTACGCGATCGGGACGAGCAGAGTCTGAACGGAATAGAATATTTCGTAGATCCGCATTTTTCTCATTAAACGTTGAACAGAATCTATAATAAATTCTACAAAATGCCCGTCAAACAGTTTCAAACTAAAGATAAATATTTATTAAAAGAACGTATTTAGTTATTTAGATATCGGATTATAGTATTAGAAATGAAATGCGATGTTACATGGTGTCAAAATTAATAAAAGTTTTATTCATTCGAAATATAATAAATAAAAAGTAATAGTCAGATATGTATATAGTTTGTTTCCGTACGCTCCTGTATTTACAATTTTAATATGTGGTAATGGATACACATTTTCTTATGTGGCAGTAGGTTTAGAAGGCCAGCAATTTGGATCGTTATCCAGAACGCATCATTTTTCAATAAAATGCTCGGACGTAATATTATTTCACGATAAATTAGGAGAAATATTAAAATAAACTACGATCGTAGCATGATACCACCGTAACCCGTACATTTGCCCTAAATATGATTAAAACGCAATTAACACACTTTCAGTTTCATCAATCTTGTTTGGATTGAACGGTATGATTAATTCTTCCCTTGATGGCGAATAAATCATAGTCATACGAAATTCAGGTTTTTCGCTTAAGTTGCCGAGGATCCGAAACAGTGGCGGAGTAGCGATTTTTCCAGAGATGTTACATTTCCTATTCCGTTTACGTACGAAACCATTGGAAAATGGATTAGAAAATCGAAATTCACAAAGGTATTTTCGTATCGGAAAGGATCATTTGTATTTCGGAAAATCGTAATTTCATCGCGTCTTTTGTGGAATTAAGAGATTGCGTTCAACCTCGATTCCGAACGAGTGTAATGCATAATCTTGATCGGCGAGTACCAGGGTTATTTCGTGCAGCGGCTAAATGTCCTTTATTCCGTAATAACACGCCGATGGAAATTCACCTGGTGGCACAAAAACGAATGAGAGCATTCGGCTGACCGCATCGATTCGGATTCTTTCAGCTCGAACGTTTGCGAACTTCGAAATAGCCAGCGGACACTGTTAAAAAAAACCACAACTTCTCGTTCTCGTTTTATTAATTCTTTTTTCTACACGAACTGTAATCGACCGATTAAATATCTTTTATGTCTCGCGAGATATTCAATATTTTTTATCAGTTCCTTGATTTTTTTCTATCCTTGGAAATCCTCGGAAATCCTCGGAAATCCTCGACGAGGTTTCGCATTATCGTTTAGTCACGGTGGGACAATTATTATTAAATGTCTATTATTACGATAACTGCTGAACTTAGAAAAATCATTGCTCTGCATTGGATGAACGTATAAAGTCTGGAGAATTGTATTCGACACCGGTGAAGTGACAATCTAGCAAATAAATTTACAGAGAATAAATTGAAGAATTATTTCGATGTTCATTGCGAATTCATCGATTGTTTTCCCTTCATCGTGAAATTATTTTGGAGATTTGTTTTAAGCTACTACGCAAAAATTGCACTTCTCCTCCGAATAAGGCTGCGTAGGAGGAACAATCGTAAAAATCTAATTAATTGTAACGATATAATCGTATGAACGAAGTGTGTACATTCGTTATATAATTCACCGAACGTTTCTGGTCAGAAATAGTACGTATTAAAACTGTATACAGGGTGTCCCAGGTTTTAATGTTCAAACTTTGTCAGTGTATTCTATGGCACAAAGTATGAAAAAAATGTTATGTAAACATAGGTCGTATAGAGCTTTATTAAGAAGTTATAACAAAAATTCAGAATAGGAGTAGTAATCAACTAAAAAGAAAAAGAAAAAAGAAAAAAAAATCTTCGATCGATGTCAATCATGTATTGTCAACAACGGTTATTAATACATTTCGAAATGTATTAATAAACACAGCTTACATAAACACACGGCATGTGCTGATCTATTCACAAGCCAATGCTCGCAGTAACAGCAAGTTGATTATTATTCCTATTCTGAATTTTTGTTATAACTTCTTAACACACTTAGCCAACCGAACGGGGAGATCTCCCCGTTTTAAATTCAGTCGGTTGACGACCGAATGGATGATTAATGAAAAATTAAAAACGATTGCTTAATTTTATTCAGATCTGCAAGAGGTACGAATGCTGAAGAAGTAATCGATGCCATGTAAGTTTGCTTTATAATTTTGGTTTAATCGAATGAAATATTTTAATTTTACGTAAATTTTTGAGGTTTCTAGCGCGGTCGTGGAAGTGTTAATAAAGCTCTGTATGACCTATGTTTACATAACATTTTTTTCTTACTTTGTGCCATAGAATACACTGACAAAGTTTGAACATTAAAACCTGGGACACCCTGTACAATACAGATGTTACAAGCGTTAGAGATCCGAAGAGTATTCAGTTAACAAGCTAATCATTTTGGCCTTTTCTCCATGATTATCCTAACTTAATAACATAAATATGAATTTTTCTCTAGCCTTATTTATGATCGCATCGATTACTGTTAGCAACCGCTTGAACATTTCTAATATGCGTTTGTGTACCAAATAGGAGACAGTCGAAGACTGTGTTTCGCGGTAGAAAATGAGCAGGTGCAACCAGAAACAGACGAAACAAGGGACACCGTTGGTCCTCTCGGTACAGTTCGGTTTAAAGCGAGGACTCTTTGAGCCCCGACGACACGTATAGGGACGCTCCTGTCGCAAAATCCCCGAAGGGCAGTTACGTGGGTGCATACCTAATCAGAGAGACGTCCTGCAGAATGCTTGAAAGCCTGGAATCTCGTGGTTCCGGCCGTCTCGTTGCCAAGACATTCGAGAACTTTTGTTAGACACGTTTCTAAAGGACAACGCAAACTGTCATTCCGCTGTGCCGCTCGCTCGCAGCAGCCCCCTGCAATTTACGATGAAGAAGCTTTTCCTTGCCCCGTAAGTATTAATTTTCTAGACGGGGACTTCGTGAACTCGTATGGCTTGGCATAGAACGCGCTTCCTCCATTTTATGAGCATCGATGAATTTACTCGATTGCGTAAATCTCCTTAAGCGGAGTTTCGTGTAGTCCTGCGAAAGAGTACTCATAAATCCGTCAAATTTCTGGGAATTACTATTACACCTACTATTTTATTTTTAACCTTATAAGATGTTTCGCCTTTTCGATGGATTTCTCTTTTTCTGGACTTTGTATGTTGTAGACTTCGTTTTGATTCTTCGACTGCCATGTCGCCCATATGTGAGTGACATAATTATGTACTCATTAATTTGTACGTTAATATATCATATTTTCTTCATTTTATTAGGATCTGCAAAACGTGACAATTTTGGAAACGGAATTGATGTGGATCGATAAAAATTTTCAATTTTGATTTGATCAAATATAATGCTTTCATTTTATGCATTTTTTGTTTGACCAGATTTAAAATTTGAGAGAGTGTTCGACATCACAGAGCTTAATTTCTGAATCTTCATTTTCATTTCAATTTTCGACCTGTCGAACAATCTAGAATGCATATTCTTAAATTCAGTAGATAGCAATAAATGCTAATCTATTAAAATGAAATAACTTTTTAAAAATATTGGATCAGACGATTTTAATTCTTCTGGGACGATGGAAAATTCACTGGACGATTAGAAGAATATTTGTCGAGCAAATTAGCCCTTTTACCATCTCAACTAATTCTAGGATAGAATAGAAGTAGATGCTCAACGCGGTTGGTACGTTGCAACGGGTACAAATAGGTGGCTGAGTTTCGAATTTAAAATCTCCTCGACGGTCTTAGCTATATGCAATGGAGGACTTTACGTGAACACCATTTAATAAAAGTACAAAGTAGAACGTAACGAAAGTGTCAAAGAAGGAAATTCGACGACGCAGAATTGAAGTCTTACAGTCGCTAAAGTCTTCTATATAAGTAACTGGAATAAAATACGATTTTAAACGCAACTTATCTAAAACTGTATTATTATGGAGCAGTCGGTGCCGCATAGCATTTGAAACGATCGCGAAGTGTAGTTTCTGGTGGATGTGCAAGAACGATGTTCGATCCGTTCTACATAATCGCTTATCAAGTGTAGCAACTTCAAGGAAGACTGGTTCTACTTATCTTGTCTCCTCGATGTTCTCGCACTGCGAAGAACTGGGTTATAAAGCAAATTTCGTGCGCGTAGATAGAACCGTTTACAGGAATTCCTTGCACCGATCTGTCCCTCAAAGAAGAACTTATCCAATTACCAAATCATGCAATGCTTCCGTTCGGCGAGGGTAAGCGAAACGAGCGACGCAATAAAATACACGCAACGAGCAATTACCTTTTCTTTCGAGCCGAACGATTTGTCAGGTGGAACGGATTAATGTCTAGTCACGGCAAAATTGTCTCTTCGTGTTGCCGTTAGCCGAATAAAGGATCCGTTCGATGTTGAAACTGACAGAGCGCTGGAAATATCAACGACCTTTGAAGCGATGACACCTACAGAAATATTTCTGGGACGATAACAGCCACGAACGACGGTGACGCGAGTGCATATCTAATGGAAGAGATGCACGCCTCTCGGAAAGTTTGGACCGGTTGACGTTTTCCTTGCGCCTATCAGGTTTTTCGAGCAAACGCCTTGCCATCCGGGATATCGTCTCTCGTTTACGAGATACTTTACATTCTAGAGATTTGTTCCTATTTCTGGCCGTTCCGTGAAACTTCGCGTACACATAAATTTTATTATGTTATCATGGCAAAACGATGAAATAGATTATAACATGATAATTTTAACTATTTATTTTAATATATAAGTTATAGTATAATAAGTGTATAATATATTATAATATATTTATAATATTATATATATATATAATTATAAATACATTAATATATTATAATATTATAAATATATTTATATTGATATTTTTTTTAAATTTATTTATATTGATATCGATGCTCAGGTATTTTGTTATTATTGTTCTATGTAGTAAAATATATTATAATATATTATAATTATAAATAATAAATATATAATTATATATATATATATATATATAATATTATTATAATATATAATTAATAATAATTATTATAATATATTATAATATATTTTACTACATAGAACAATAATAACAAAATACCTGAGCATCGATATCAGTTTTATAGAGTCTGTATTTGGTAGTTATCTATTTCTACCACAAATATAAAGTGTAATCGGTTACATAAATATGGACATTAAACAAAAGTGAATACGCTGAATAATGTGATGATTATAACAAATACAATAACGAAGGACGTCTGTAAAGTAAAATTGGTTTAGTACGTAGTTCGGCAAGTAGAATATAGTCAGCTTAGAGTATAGCAAGTAGATTAGATACGTGTATGATTAGACACGCGTATCAGATATCTTTTGTGAAAAGATTTGAAATATTTTCGGATTAACGAGAGGGAGCTGTATAAACTGATTAACATGACAAATTAGGTAGCCTTTGTTTTAATTGTTCGTACGTTATAATAATGGCGATGGTAATAATGAAATTGTATTAAATGCAATGTTTCGCCTTTGCGTGTACAAATTGTCGCAGGAAAGTCCAAGTACCCTAAATTTTAGGCTATGTTTAAGAAGAGAGACTTAAATAATTGTAGAACATCGATTTATTAGTATCGCCTTATGAAAATGATTAAAGGGAGAAATAAATGTTTAAATAGCTACTGTTTCTGTTAGCTAAGCCAGAAAATGTCTATTTTGCATAGAGATTAGCGGTCTAATAATTCATTTGTATTTATTTTCGTTGAACGAAAAATTTAAAACACCATCAGAACATTGCAACAATATTTAATAAAATCTCGAATCAGCCCTGCCGTCGAAGGGTCGATGCTGAACAGAAACGTGGCTTTCCCTAAAAGAAACATGAAATCCGTGTTATCACGGATTTCTACCGTTTCACGTAGAACGCGCGAAAAATATCCTGCTCGCACATAACGTCCATTTCGCGTCCTCGTTCCGACGTTCTTTATAACTCTCGTATTAATTTTCACCCGTCAAACTTTCCTTGTTTCCGCAAGCAAACTTGCCGCGACCGAGTGCGGGCGCTCAGCCGCGGGATTTCTTCCGCGACCTATTTAGCCGGAAACGCGGCGACTTGACAACTCGCGTCGTAGGGTCTCCTATGCCTAAAGGGAATTAAATATTTGTTCGTGCGGTTCATGCGAAGTTGGAGCCGAAGTTGGTTCACGTGGTTGGAAGCGAAGGTTGAGCGCGTGACCTCGCTCGGCGAAAGTTGCCGGGCGGTTGTTATGAACGTCGGAGGATTCGTTTCTGTTTGAGGATCGTCGAAGACAAAGACCGCTTTCGGGAAACGTCCTGGAGAAGAACACGGAGCCGTGTTTGACCGAGGGGGAGGGAGAGAGGAAGCCGGTAAGTGGGAATCACGAATGACTGATAAAGTCGGGCTGGTTCATTCGGCGTGCGGCAGAATGTTCGCCTTTCCACTTCAGCTTTGTTACCAGCGTCTTTTAGCCGGCTGAGTTTGAAAAGGCTCGTCTTATCAGCGGACGCGCTCATCTTCTAGTCGTTAGGCATTCTTCTCCGCACTTGGTCGCGAGCTCCTCCTCCTCCTCCTCCTCTCTCTCTCTCTCTCTCTCTCTCTCTCTCTCTCTCTCTCTCTCTCTTCTTGGACTTTGGGCTCATTAGCGCGCGACTAGGCGATTCGAGGTTTCATTACACGCCTACAGTTACAATGGAATATTGTTCGCGATATAGCGAGCTGCTGAAGACCGCTAGACGCAGAACTGTCTCTCGACGAAGAAGACTGTTATGGAAGATCATTTTGCTAATAGATTGTCCTTGCGCATTAATCTACTGAGATGGAGTAATCATCCACAAACTACATCACCTGCCTCTCGATTTTCTTGACACTTTTTTACCGCTTTTAACTCTTTGCACTACGATTTCCTTCGTAGCTTCTTCGATTAACACTTGTTTGTTCTTAATAATTCCTTTAATGTATGTCTTCGTTTGCTGTCTATTCCTAAATTTTTGTGACTGAAGTGTCAAACGTTTCGATTGAAATGAAACGAATAACGTTCGTACTTGGCAGGCTATTTACGAAATCTTCGTAACGAGTCTGGCTCGTTCTTATAATTTCAGTTTATTACGAAGCGTGCACAAAAGTTGTCTATATCTGCCAATTTGTCACCAATTAAGTTGAAATTGAAATAAGGATCGGAGAACAAATGAAAATCGTGATTGCTTCGAGACGAATTTTGATCGAAATGTTGCCCAGACTTGTTCTCAATTTAAAGTATTACGACCTGATTAATCTGTTGCCAGGCAAAGTAGAGTAATTACGTTCGATGATCGGACAAACGGTGGAACAATAGGATGTCTTACAGCCAATCAAATGGAATTAGTATTGTATATAGTCAGACAAGTGCAATGAGGACAGTCCGTACTTGAAATCAGTCAGCATTGAAAATAAACTACGAAATTTTTCAACATAATCTTCATGCTACCGGATTCTGTTATATTTAACACGCCGTCGTACGAAGTTGAAATACTGTAGATCGGAAAAAATGTGTCTAGTTCAGAGTTAAAAAGTAGCTACAAGTGCAAAGGGTTGAATGAGAACATTCGAAATAGTACAAACCACTGCGGTCTAATACTTTATTTACGATTACGCGTACCTGTAAACGTCATAAACGAAATTACAGCGTATCTCGAATAGAAATTTCCGTGAATACATTTTTAGCAAGTTTCATTTCTTGTTCAAACACGTAGCCAACGTGGAAAGATAAAAGAGAGCGACGTGAAACAGAAGATTCCTCCAAGAAAGAAACTTTCAGACAAGAACGACGCCTGCGAGCTCGAAGATCGACGGTTGTAAAACGTCCCCGTTTCCGCGCGATTAATCGAACTCATCCGCAATGCGCGGCAGAAAACGCGCTTAGCTTCAATTAAGGTGGCGCGCACTCTTTCCAGGGACTTCCGCAGACAGAGCAATCATTGTCTTCGAAACTTTCGACCGTCTTTGAGAAGCGTTACAGCGTAGCTCTCGGCTTTTTCCCTCCGGCCGTATCCCTCCAACCCTTTTCCCTTGTCTTACCGTTCCAGCGACGGATTCTGTCCGAGCGCTTGTTCGAGATATTTTATGCCGACCTGCTCGGAGACTTCTCGAACGGATAATAACGCGAGGCGCGTGGATCTTGTAATGATCGAAAGTCCTTTCGGAGCCGAGTATTAATGACTACGCGATCGAGGCTAGCTTAACGAAGTCGAATCTTCTGCAGATAATTGCTCTCTCTCTCCAATAGCTGGCAACTATACCGCGGATTCAACGGATTCGCGATACAATTGATGAGATATAAAACCAAAAGTATCAACGGATGCTGTTGCATTGCATCTTTAATTTGTTAGCGTTGAAAAAGAAACTTTAGCTTCGGACAAAAATTAATCTATAGCTTACTTAGGACTGAGATTCGAAAATATCAGTTTACATTTCCGCCGGTTCCGTCAGCGTGCACCGATGCTGATATAAACTGTACATTATAGGTACCGCGATACAGCATCGCCGGTGTCGTTACAGCACATCGTGCTCTGACCGTTAGTGATCCCAGTATCGCGTATACAATGTAAAACGCGATGAATGACCGTCTTTGATTAGTGGAGAAGACCACACCAAAAAGGGTATACAGGGTGTCCCAAAAATGTCTCGCAATCCCAAAGTGACGGATTCCTCGGGTCATTTGAAGCAACTTTTCCCTTTACAAAAATTTTCTCCGAGGTACCATTAAGGAGTTATTAACGAAAAACAGTGATCAATGAGAGGCGAGCTCGGCTGGCGCGAGGCGACCGAGCCAATCAGCTGAACTGGGATTCGACCGCTCGACCGCTGGCGTCGTTGGCGCCGTTGGCTCGGCCGCCTAGCGCTAGCTGAGCTCGCCTTCCATTCGTCACTGTTTTTCGTTGATAACTCGTTAACGGTGCCTCGGAGAAAATTTTTGTAAAGGAAGAAGCTGCTTCAAATGATCCGAGGAACCCGCCATTTCCGGATTGCGAGACATTTTTGGGACACCCAGTATAAGCAGGCGATTTTCAGTCGCCGGTCTCTTAGTTAAATTTGGTCGCTCAGTCACTTCGTACATATACCTTCCCTCAAATAAAAATAAAAATAAAACTTTTAAGAAAAAGAATTAATATCATATTCATTTGAGAAATAATCCAAGCCATAATCCCAATAGTTGGACACCCGTTGCTTGTAACTCGCGCAAATAATTTGTGGTTCGACTAAAAATGTGCAGTCTGCCAACTAATATAGCCTACAATTTTCAATAACGATGACTTACTGTTTATTGCGGTAAAAACGTTAAAAGAAACGATTAAATTGTTAAATCAAAAATAAAGACACGAATGAAACTGTTTGGTTGTTCTGTGATAAAAAGAAAAGCGCACGGAATTCATTCCGCATACCGCGGTGTATATTGAAACAGCCTTCTCAGGGGTTTAATTTAATCCCACATTGTAGGTACAGTGTACCTTGGTTGTTATCGCGGTAGCATTCTTTAGAGTTATTTCATTGGCGGAGATAGTCGATTCGCATAAACGGCAACATCGGACAGAGCGGTGAACACGTCCGGCGCATGGCATTGTTGGAAACTATCGGAACGCTTGGTCTAATCGGCGACTATCAACTCGTGGAAAACGTACGGTCCACGGTAATTGCGTCCCCTGGTGCTCGAAGTTGGTCCGATAAGAGATAGCGGGCCGTTCGTAAACGTGGAAAGTGTCAGCGTGCAAGAAGCAGCCGGCTATCTCCGCAGCGATTAACTTACACGACGGTGTAATTGTTTTGTAATGCTGTTTCGATAAAATTGTAGCGATGCTCCGCTCGCACTAATTTAAATCAAGAGAAGAGAACCGACGGCGGAATTCGTTTACCGCGCGCAGACGGAACGTGCTCGCTGCGCGCCTCTGTTTGTAATATTAGACATTTTATGAATACAGAATGAACGGTTGGAAAAGAGATGTTAACATCCAAGAGAAATCTATATGTTGTTGGAACCACTACGGTCTCGGCTGAGCGACATTGAAATAGTACCAGCGAACTAACGATAGCCTAACAGAATCTAAGTACATAATGACTAGATCGCGAATTTCTATGCGAAATAAAAATTGTTTACATTAATTACAAGATACAGGAGCTACATATACATGTATTTCGTTTCGCAATTATTTGGTAAGCTGAAAATACCTCGATGGTATCCTTAAATTTCTTAATTTCTCTTTCACCGTTTTTTATTTGATCGACTAATTCTTGTTACAGGTGCTTGAAATCCGCAGTCTGGTAATGGCAATGGAAATTTTCATTTAATAGTTCGTGCCGAATATTATATATACGCGTGTAATAAATTGCGAAACAAACTACAAACAAATTTTATATTCGCAACATTCGTGAATTTTGATAAGCTACGCGAAAATTTATGTTTCCAGGATTACCAACTTTGCGCATAAAGTAAGATCCCAATGGAATCTATAAACTTTCTTTCTTGCTTGTTAATGAATTCATTGAGGTAAAATCAATCTCGGTTAATTCAAATAATAAGTGAACATACATGATAAAACCGTGCTCAATGATCACTATAATATCAAATAAACCACCATCCCTATCGATGTATGAATTTTTTAAAATCCATATTTTGCATACGTTGTATCTAAAGCTTGGAAAATAGTAGGTCTACCGGAAAGTTCTGTCCGATAGTGTCACTTCAAGTTTCAATCCATATGCACATGTTGATTTGAGACATATATGACTATCTCTCTTTATCATTGCACTTACATACATGTACTCTCCTAAATAAACTGAAACAAAGATGTCTCATGTCATTATTAAGCGAGACGCGATCGTGAAAACATGGCTACCGATGATAATGCCAGACCACATGCTGCTTTGGCGACTCGTCAGGAAATCGCAGAGCTAGGCTGGGAAATTCTGTCGCATCCACCATGCTTCCCAGACCTAGCACCCTCCGATTATCACTTGTTTCTCTCTTTGCAAAACTTTTTACAGGAAAAAAAATTCAAAACTGAAGCTGATGTCAACCAAGCACTAGTAGAGTTCTTCGCCTCTAAAAATAAATCATTTTTTAAAAATGGCATTTACAAGTTGCCATCACGCTGGCAAGAAGTCATAAGTAACGATGGGAAGTATATTCTACAATAAATATTATTAAATGTATGAAAATTGTGTTATATTTCAATTCGAAAACGGACAGAACTTTCCGGTAGACTCAATATATCGTATAAAAATTGAACGATCGATTGTTATGATTGTTCGAAAGAAGTTAACAACCTTTGGGACTTCGCAAATTGAATAATTCAGCCAAACAGGTGACTCGTCACGATTCACGCGCTCTTCAAGCGAGCATAATTGCTTCGTAGTTCGTCGCAGACCTAACTGACGTACACGTGTCCCCGTGAATTCAGCGCTGATAAACTTTGACGTAGCTCTCGCGAAGACGCGTCACGCGTCGCGCGTAAGTGGCGCATTAATGAGAGAAACAAACCGTATTGTTCGTGACACACTTAACGGTTAAACTGCTAATTAGCGCGCGAGCATGGAAATTCTGATCCCCGTTAATTCGAGCGCGCGTTGTTTCAACGGTTTCGACGTTTCCACGGAGAGACGGAGAGGGAGAAAGAGAGCGAGAACGAAAGAGAGAGAGAGAGCGAGAGCGAAAGAGAGAGAGAGAGCGAGAGCGAAAGAGAGAGAGAGAGCGAGAGCGAAAGAGAGAGAGAGAGAGCGAGAGCGAAAGAGAGAGAGAGAGAGCGAGAGCGAAAGAGAGAGAGAGAGAGCGAGAGCGAAAGAGAGCGAGAACGAAAGAGAGCGAGAGCGAAAGAGAGGGAGAGAGAGAGAGAGAAAGAGAGCGAGAGCGAAAGAGAGAGAGAGAGAGAGAGAGAGAGAAAGAGAGCGAGAGCGAAAGAGAGGGAGAGAGCGAGAGCGAAAGAGAGGGAGAGAGAGAGAGAAAAAGAGAGCGAGAGCGAAAGAGAGAGAGAGAGAGAGGACTGGCTCTCGCGGACGCAGGTCCCGTCCCCATTTTCCAGCGCGGAGAAAATTTCATTTCGTTGGATCCACGAAACGGGCTGAATTTTTCCCTCAGTTTTCCGAAATCGCTCTGCGATGGGAAAAATCAAGGATCAATGATTCCTGCTTCGTAGACAACATTCGAGATTTTCGCGAAACGCTTCTCCCTGCTTTCAACAAAGAGCTCGAATACTAGGAGAAAATGGAACGCTACGAACGCCACCCTCCGATCCCCCCTCCTCCCCGCCGCCGTTTCTCGCTCAATCGGAAAGATCCTAGAACAACGCTTCGAATAATATTTTTCACGGCTTCCCGTGGAGCTGGCAGCGATGTAGCGCGAAGAATCGAATTTCCGTCGAATTTTACAGCGCGTCGGATAAGGGGATCTCTAATAATATTGAAATATTTCACTTCAAAGCGTTCCGATAATACAATGCCGTTTCACCTTCCGTTTCACGTCATTTCAATTTTTCTCCTCGCCCGTCGATGCGCTCACCCCGCGGCGCGTCTATATCGAACACGTTCCGCGATACTTTTTTCTTATTAGCGACCATTTGTGCGATTAGAAACTATGGGTTTAAATGTCGGTAAATACGATAGTTTCTACGCTAAATTATCTACATCGAAGACTCTGGCGTCAACATTATCGTCTCAATTCCTTGACAATATCTTCGCTTATATTTTGTGTTATAAAATTTACCGAATAAATATTGGTATTAATATAGCAAAAGACGAGAGATGATTAGTTTTATATTCTAATTATGATTAGAGTTATTCTTAAATTATTATTTACTAAACTGGTCAAATTCGAAGATCCGGGTCATTTTTTAAAATTGAAGACGCAATCGTTTTCCCGAATCTCAATATTCTAAAATTCTTTCAATTTTTCCTACAATTTTAAAACGCCCCTATTCGCGTTTGTCGTAAATACGTAAAATCTGCAGTTTAGTAATTATCTCTGTGGAAAAATATATGGTGGAAAAATGTAATTCCATAAAGCTTTGTTAACACATTGACAGCCGGCACCGCGAAAACGCGGGTTTTTAAGTCTGTCGCTTGAGCGCCGGCCCCGCGAAAACGCGGATTTCTGAGTCTGTAATAAATATATGTAATAATCCACCGTGAAATGAGAAACTGTATTTTTTTTATAATTATAAATTAAAAATTTCGATTTTGTTTAAATCTTTAATTACCGTTAATTTGTATATGAAGAACATGCAAATAAAAAATGTACTATTTTACGAAAATATATAATGATTTAAATATTTTTGTTGGCTATTCAGCGATCAGAAACAAGCGAATAAGACCGGCGTTCGGGGTTTAAGTGGCCGATACGTTGCCGGCGCTCAGGCTTTAAAATATCTCTTAAGTCGCCGGCTGTCAATGCGTTAATTTAATATCGGCCATTGCACTGCACATTTTCAAAACGTCACGACGAATTTACGTTATTACTCAACAGAGAGTATCTTTGTCGACGTGAAATATTTCGTCGCATTGGTTATTGGTCCCACTTGTTTATTCCGAAGAGGAACTCGCACTTCGCGCGAGTCACGCATCCGTCGCTCCAAAAATGTCGACCCGGTTCCTCGCGGGTTCTCGTTTAATTTGATCACAGTAGAAGGAACTTGTAACGAACGCGCTTGTTATTACGCGAAGAGTGGCAACGGCGGCGGCGGATCGCAGCGAGCGCGCGGGCGAGGCGCGAGGGGGTGCGGCGCGGGTTGAGGAGATAATGTCGCAGCATCTCGCACAGTGTAAATTTGATAACTGCGAACGCCGCGAAACGCACTCGTCGTTCCGTTTAAAATTGCTTAAATCCCCTCCCGGGAATTTAATTATAATTTTAGTGGCAGATTCAACGGGTAGTAACGAGCGGGAGTTTGTCGCGCGTTGCGCCGCGGAGTTTTCCGCGGCGAGCTGCCGAAAGAAATACCGGGGAAAATTTATGTCGACCCATTTACGACGAGACACATCCCCGATTCCGTAATTTCGTTTCCGGCGCCGTGCCTCGGAAGTGGTCCTCTCTCGTTTCGAATACGAATTCGTCGCGCGGGTAACGAGCAATAATTCCGCGTCGAACGAGACGCTTGATCAATCCGGCGAGTTCCCGCGCGGACCGTATGGACACCGATGTAAGCGGAGAAAAGCTCCTCGTAAAGCCCCGCCGTGGTACACACCGTCGGCGTTTACGTTCTTCGTACGGTTTGTTTCTCGTCGCGCGATCGCTCGTTCCGCGTGTTATATGATCCGGACGAAACTGTCAAGAGGAGGGCAAGGGACGACGGACGGGAGAAGGGAAACGCGAGAGAAACAAGACGGGCGTAAAAAAGAAATCACAAACACTCTTTCGAACGACCTTTTACTCTTTGTCGAGCTGAACACGGTTTTTACGGGCACCGGCTGTAATTTCGTCGCGGGTTTCGCTTTCTTTGCTTTCGAGCTGCCCGGGCTGCGTCCGTCGAGACTGCACCGCTCTCGATGGATCTTATTCGCGATGGATTTGATCGTTTTTGCTCTTATCAGTCCTCGAACGCCGCGGTATTTGCCGGATTATTGCCTGGCGAGAAACCTCGAATATCTCCACTGTCTGCGATACGATACGAGAAAATGCGCAGAGGTAAAAAGATATTTGCTTCGGCGAGTCATTTGCCGGACCGCGGATTTCATGCGTTTATTCCAGAAAAATCTGGAAGATTTCTTGCACCGGCCAAAGAATTCCTCGCGGAGAGCGTAGAATAATGGTGCGATTAATTTTTGTTACAATGCACGTTTTATTATGCGCGTTTAGTCGCATGTTACGAACTCGTGTCTGGTCATTAGCGACCCGGTCCTTTATTGCGCATACTTGTCGCCCCTTCTCTGCCTATTAATTGCTCATTGCGCAAAGATATCGTCCATAGTTCGCATAGTGGACGTTTCACTATTACGCGTCCGTGAATTTCGCATCGATCCCGAGATAGTTTTGATACGCACGCAGTTGAACATGATTAATAACGCGACCGGGAATGTTACAAATACGTTCTACGGTGTCACGGCGCGGCAGATAAAGCGACGAATATTACTATGGCGTATTTCATCGTCGCCGATGTCAGGCAAGTTCGGAAAAGTGGAGCGCGTCGTAGCGCCGGATAAACCGTACGACCTACATATTTCAGTAGCACGTGTTTCTTTGCTTCCTCCGCGATGTCAGCGAGTGTTGGATGTCCTATTTACGATCAAAGATAGGGGCGAACGTTAACTCTTCCCTCGCGCGGATGCAAATCCCGTCTAAGGAATTATCAACGTGCTCCGCGCATGATACCTCTGCTACCAAAACCGTAAAGCAAACATCGAGAGTGTTAACGGGACTGCGAGAGAATTGTTTATAGAACGGACATAGCGTAATCCACGACTTACCTTCGACTCCGTATAATTCGCTGCTATTGCGATATATTGAAAAGCGTTGGGCCGATGAAATCGAGCCTATATTTTATTCGTTGTACCTATTTGTGTAGTTATCCCGTTATTTTTATTAACACGTTGAATGCCAATCCGTTGAATGAGAATCCAAATAGTAGGAACGCGTGCTATGGAGTAATCAATCACTGGAGCTAATAACATTTATCCATGACACGAATAAAATAAAATTATAAAACACGTTCCAAAAAAACAAGAATAGTCCAGATATTTAGTCCATGAGCTATGGGTTCGAAAAATGAAACACTAAATCAGTTTTTTTTGCATGAACACCATAAATCTCAGAGATCCATGACCAGCTAATCGAAAACACATTTCTGTACAACAGTGGTATCAATCGAGCGGTACGTATCAAATCACCGACGTTCATTCCGCCGACAATGTCTTAGCGTACATCATTTCACCGAGACATCGATTTCGCCGACAATAGTAATTAGCCGGCACGGTGAAATCACCGACAATATTTTCATCGACGCTCACCGACGTTGACTTTATGTTTATCTGCCAGTCGTACCGAGTGGTGACTATCATTGGTAGGTAAACACGAAGTCAATACGTGTGTGTGTGTTCGCGTGTGTCAAACGAGTGTCGATGTAAACATTGTCGGCGATTTCACCGTGTCGTTTAGTTAACACGTTGAATGCCACGCCGGTTTTACAGAAATTGTCCGTGGCGCCGCGATGAATTTTCTTTTATGTGATACATATAATGTTGAAATATTATCTGCAATAGATAAGTTACAGTGTATAACCATGTTTGACATGTTAATTGTATATATAATAATAATAATTGTATAATACGTCTTCGGTATCACTCGGCTCTAAATTCTCATCGTAATATTTATTTTTCTCCATGTTGCTAACCATAGAAAAGGTCAAAAAATGGTTTAATCGTAATGGTACAGACTTAGCACGTTGTAACTACAGATAACAATTGCTAACGCTGACGATAACGTATGCAAAAAACATTTAGCTCCGCAGCGGAGCCTTCGGAGTTACGGAACAAATGACAAATGTGTCCGTAGCGGAGCCTTCGGAGCGCTAAGGGTTAATATTGAATGTAATTTCAACAATTTTGAGACCAGTTATATTGATCGGCACAGTAAGTTTAGCGTTAAAAAGAAAAAACCTAAATATTTCTGTCATTTTCGATTTTATACGAAAAGTTGTCAGGATAAAGTTACGTCATTTCAATCGTATCGTAATCGTAATAGTAATTGCGATCCAAACAGTGAGATAGGATTCAAACAGTATCCAAAAATAATAACGAGCTTTGATACGCGCGCAGTTGACCATGATTAACCGTTTGCGTACCAGATGGTTCTGTAAAAACAGGATCGAAAAGCGCCGAAGAGCGCAATAGCGCTCCTTCGATTATGTGTCGAAAAAAGCCGTAAAACATAAAATAAAACATTATGAATGAAAATATATATACTATTAATATAGAATAGGTAACAACAAAATGCAAATTGGATTACTGACAGCGATGCGACGCGCGACGTATACATGCGTCTGAAAGACTGAGCACGTTTCGACAAATTTCGGGTGGGCCGTAAGTCGTCTGTTTCGGCCAAATGCCCTGGCTTTTCTCGACACAAAATCTGAAGAGTGCAAAAGTGGCTCGCGAGGAAAGCGCGAATCGCTCAGAAATTCGCCAAAAAAAAATCGTGTCTTTCTCTTCATCCGATATGCACCGCATTAAACGACGTTCTCCACCGAATCCGTGATAACTCTGTTATCCAAGTAAGCCCACTTGCCGGCGAATTTCCATAAGCAGCATCAGCTGAATAGCGGCAACAACCCCGAAACGTGCCGATTATCCAAAAATTCGGCTCACGGGCGAATCGCGTCCGCGTAGCCGGCGGCCGGCGGTTCGCCGGCTACACATATTAATCAAAATGAAAATCAAAATTCCGTGGGCGGTGTGTTCCGCGTAACTCGCGAGGGCCGCGAGCGCGGCCGAACTTTCCCGGGGATTGCTGCCATATTCGTGAACGAGTTGTGTGCTCGCGAGCGACGGTACGCTCTCCGGCCGGGGTAATATACATAGAATGAACGACGAAACGAGCGCGCACACGGCCCCTCGAAACGCGGACGGCCGACGCGGCGTGGGGTGCCGGAGGTCAGGACTAGACCGGAAGAGAACGATGGAACAGATGGGGTGGGGAGAGAAAGATGAAGAGAGAAAGTGAAGCAATGAGACAAAGAGAGAAAGAGGGTAGACTGTGAGAAAGAGAGAGAGAGAGAGAGAGAGAGAGAGAGACAGAGAGAGAGAGAGAGAGAGAGAGAGTATGAGATATACAGGGTGTTCGATTTATCTTCAGCACACGTAACATCTCTGTTATTCCTGATGTTGATAGAAATGTGGTTATGATAAATTGCATGATTTCACGGTGCGAATAGAACGACAGGACAAAATTGTTTTTCGATGTCATTTTAAGTCGAGTTTTCAAGGCCATTGTCGATTTTTTTAAATTGATTCGTATATTGTCGTTAATGCGATATCGTAGACCTAAAACTTCATCCATGGGTAATATCATGACTTTTGGATGACCTTGAATACTATAAATCACGTTGAACCGTGTGGGTCCCAGGGGTCATTTATAAAACACGGTCGAAAAATGCCGTCCCATTAATTTATAGAAATTTCAAGTTTTGTTCAATAAAAATTATTGATAAAGATAACAATGCAATACTAAATGTGTTAGTTGTATTATTTACACTTAAAAAAGCGCGCTACTTCGGCAGTCTGTGAGTGCACTGTGAGTGTCCGGAACTTTTCGACACAAAATCTAAACAGTGATCTTTCCTACAAATCGACATTAACCTTGAAAACTCGACTTAAAATGACCTCGGAAAACAACGTTATCCTACCTTCATATTCGTCCCATGAAATCATGCAATTTTCCACCTACACATTTTTTTCTAACATCAGGCATAACAGAGATATTACGTGTGTTCGAAATAAAATGAACACCCTATATAGAGGAAGAGTAAGAGTGAAGTATAGAGAGAAAGACTGAAAAAAGAATGAGAGTGTGAAAGAGACAAAGAAGGGGGAAGAGAAGGAGAGAAAGTGAAACAGTGAGGTAGAAGGAGAGAGAGAGAACGAGTGAGAGTGAGCGAGAGAGAAAGAGTTAGAAAGAGGGAGAGAGAGAAAGAGAGAAAGAGTTAGAGAGAGGGAGAGAGTGAACTAGAAAGTGAGAGAGAGAAGAATAGAGTGAACTAGAAAGTGAGAGAGAGAGAGAGAGAGAGAGAGGAAGAAAGTGAACTAGAAAGTGAGAGAGAAAGGAAGAGAGTGAACTAGAAAGAGAGAAAGAGAGAGAGAGAGAAAGAGAGAGAGTCAGAGAAAATGAGAAAGATTGAAATACAGAAAGGGAAAGAGGAAGATGGAGAAAGCGTACACGTACACTTGCCCTCCGTTCCGGCGACGTTTTATCTTTTTGGCACGGAGTATAGGTAATCGCGCCTTATATTACTCCGAGAAGCTCTCGTAAAGGCTGGTTTAAAGTGTTTTATCATCGTCGGACCGAGAGGGCGCTATTACTTTGCTAGGAGACCCTCCGCCCGACCCCAGACCCATTTTAAACCCTGTTCTATCTCGACTTCCTCCGCCCTTTCTTCGCCTTGCCCTCTTCGTCCTCAGCGTTTGCCACGTTGCTTTCAGGGACCTTCGACGCTAAGAAGCTCACGATGAGAAATTGTCTGGCTAAGTCCTGTCCCCTTCCACTCGGTCAACCGTGTTCCGCCTCGCGTTACCGACAAGACGCGGCGCGGCACCGTTCTTACGCGTTAGATGCCCGTGTCCCTGTAAACAGGGGGAAATACCTGAACGTCGCGAGCGATGGGCGTGCATCGCGATTACACCGATCCCAACGAGCCCGATCGTTTTCGACCTGCCGCTCGAGAGATTATTTCGCGACGGTTCAGGGACGGTGCTTAACTCCTTCGTTCCGCGGGAAACTATACTGATTTATCGTCAGTCTGCTCACCCCGACGATTCTATTCCGAGGGGTGTCTTCGATTCGACGCTCTATTCCAGGGGTGTCAAACTCGCGGCCTGAGATGAACATTTTTGATGTCAAGTATCAGGACGTAAACAATAATTTAACTTTATATATGTTTATTACAATGTACTAGTCAAAATAAAAATATTTGTTTCTATGAACATTGATTTCTGTTTTTTGCGGCCCACCTAAAGTTAAGCATTGTTTATTTGGCCCCTGCTCTATTCTGTAGGATACGCGATCGTGTTTTCGTGTATTTGTTTGTCAAAACTCCTGGTTTCTGGTTCGATGGAATGCTCTAAGACAGCGCCTACCAACGTGGGGCGCACATTCTTCATCGAAGAACAATTTCGAATATATTGTAGGGCAGTTAGAAAATATTTGGAAGTCGTGGCGTTTTTTTTCCATAGATGGTAACACAGAGAAACGCCAGCCTAATAATTGTCGGAATACGGGATCGATATTTCAATGCTAACGTTTCCAAGAAAATACAGTAACGTTACGGCCACGTGTACTATGTTGAAGGATCAGTTGGTTAAAACATTGTTCAACAGAAAAGAAAAGGAACAGCAGCATAGCTTTGCGACGAGACAGAAACGAAATACGCTCTAATGAAGGATAAAGAAGCTTAATAACGCATTTGTGATAGAAAAATTGCTGCAATTTCAGGAACTGTAATAAGAGAAATCAGAAACCAGTTATCTTGACCTATCCATTAATTTCAGTGTTAAAATATCTTTGGTATCGTATCGGCTGCCCTAAAACAATTAATTGCATACCGAAAGATCGGCTCGCTCGTACCGTTAAATTGAAAAAGAATGAAATCGATAGCCTGATTATATTCTAAGATAACAACCCTCTTTTCACGTCGGGGGTTAAAAATAGCTTGCGACACTTGGCACACCCTATACACGTATCGCAACCCGACCGTATCGCGAAATCTAGCGTCGTTGTTGGACACTGGCCGGTGGATGATGATAAATCTTGTGACAGTGGGGTGTAATAGGTCACGATTAAATATGATCTACTTCCTAATTGCTAGAAGCACTTTACGAGGCTTTAGCTGGCACCGATGTAATCAGTACAGGAATTGTATTTACCGAGCGTGAAATTCAACTTTTACCCGCGCGAATAATTCATCCCCCTCGCCGGTTGCTGGGCAGTCAACATAATTTCCCACGTTACGGGCCGCTCCGGACCGAAGCTAGCGAAATTCCAGCTCATCAATAATTACTATTAATAAGCCCTCGCCGATACGTATACGGCTCACGGCCGAAAGCTCTCCCGTGTATCCGCGGGAAACAAATCGAAACCGCATCGAACGCGCTCTAAACGCGCGTCGCTAAAATTCTTGCCGGCGATCCGAAACTGTCGACCGTCAACGAACAGTTTTGTCGAACCGGCTCTTAGGTGGCCACAAACTTTACGTTTATTCTCCGATACAGTTTTTATCGTTCGAAATATTTCGACGAAATAAAAGCCGCGCGGCGTCCCGCGGGAGAACTGCGGGTAAAGTTTATTTCGCCTGCGAAAGTAGACGCTCAGACTCGTCGTCCATCATACTTCGGCGCCCGAGCATTTTTCATCGGTCCTATTACCGTTGAACGTTCCGTGGAAATGCAGATGGAAGCCCGCGTTCAATTTTTGGGCAAATGAAAATTTAAGAGACCGCGTTCTACCGCTTAAGACCGAATCGACGAGAATTCTACGGTTCTCCTCGAAGTCGCAGCATTGTTCGTTTTCCTTTCTCCAGAATTTTACAGGTATTCGATGGTTTCGGCGAACGAACGTTTTACCCCATTCGCGACAAACGGGTATTGCGTATTTTATTCTCTGTCCTAGTGATTTTAATTTAAATAATATAACGACATTGTTAAATACTTTTCATATTTTTTAGCATCTTGCTCTTTCATCGATTCGCTACAGTTAAAAATTGATCAAATCACAACGACCGATTCAACCTTTCATCCGATCGATCCAATTATTAGGTTCCACTAATTGTGGAACGATCGAGGTATACGAGTCTATTGTTAAATCCGCTTAGAATCAATAATGTAAATAGAAATCGATTTCGCAAGGCACTACAAGCTATTATCTTCATTATCGATTTTAAGCGGGTTCAACGATAGACCCGTGTTACCTCGATCGAGCAATTGGTAGAGCACAAAAATTGAATCGATCGGATGGAAGATCGAATCAATCGTTGTGAGATAGATTATGAACGCATTCTCGATGTTCGACGACTGTAGAAACCGATTTCGCGAGGCACCGAAAGTTATTAAGACGTCGAAGACAAATAAATTGTTCCGTTGCTTCCATTGAAAGAGCATGCGCGCTGAAAGCGGCTTTCCAGAATGGGACGCTTATTTCATGGAACACCGCCGACGTGCTCGCAAGACCTGCCCGTAAGTTGAGAACAATTTAGACAACGTTATCGCCGCCCTCCCTTAAAGTCTGCGTTTTATTGTTTCGACGGTCAGCCGAAGAATTTTTAGAAATACCCTCCAGCTTCGCCGGGCAACGGCTATTTAATTACGGTCGTACGGTTGCGCGAACTTGCTCGCGCTTGGCTTCCCGTGGAATTCACGTGCCCCCGTATCATATTACATGTTATAATTATTTAATCTAACGTTTCCGCTAGGACTGCCTGCGACACGCGCTTCTGACATTTCTTCCGGTAACGCGCACACACTGATTCTTCTATTCTACGCTCTTCTATCCTGTTTTCATCGTTGGCGAACTCTTTATTCGTCGTGGATTTTACGCGTTCATCGAAATATTTAAAAGTCGATATACATGTTTACCTCTGGTTCGTGCAGAAAATTGTTACTTTGCGTAAAGATTACTATTTCAAGATTGACACACTCTTTTAGACTTTTTTCAATGTTCGCAATGCTGAAAAATAAAATCGATGTCCCTCTATCGAGAAAGATAAACATAAGTACAAAAAAGTATGCAAACGTTAAGATTATTAAAAATTGTTACTTTGCATAAAGAGATTACTATCTCAAAATTGACACACTCTTTTAGATTTTTTCAATGTTCGCAATGCTGACAAGTAAAATCGATGTCCCTCTATCGAGAAAGATAAACATTAAGTATGCAAAGTATGCAATCGTTAAGATTATTAAAAATTGTTACTTTGCGTAAAGATTACTATCTCAATATTGACACACTCTTTTAGACTTTTTTCAATGTTCGCAATGCTGAAAAGTAAAATCGATGTTCCTCTATCGAGAAAGATAAACATAAGTACGCAAAAGTATGCAAACGTTAAGATTATTAAAAATTGTTATACTTTGCGTAAAGATTACTATCTCAATATTGACACACTCTTTTAGACTTTTTCCAACGTTCGCAATGCTGAAAAGTAAAATCGATGTCCCTCTATCGAGAAAGATAAACATTAAGTATGCAAAGTATGCAATCGTTAAGATTATTAAAAATTGTTACTTTGCATAAAGATTAATATTTCAAGATTGACACACTCTTTTAGATCTTTTCCAATGTTCGCAATGCTAAAAAGTAAAATCGATGTCCCTCTATCGAGAAAAATAAACATTAAGTATGCAATCGTTAAGATTATTAAAAATTGTTACTTTGCATAAAGACTACTATCTAAAAATTGACACACTCTTTTAGATCTTTTTCAATGTTCGCAATGCTGAAAAGTAAAATCGATGCCCCTCTATCGAGAAAAATAAACATTAAGTACGCAAAAGTATGCAATCGTTAAGATTATTAAAAAATAAAGATTTTAAACGCGCGCTACGTAAAGTGGTATCTTGGATTATAATGTAATCTGCGGTTCTTCCGTAACGTGCTCGTGGGATATTAACGATCGTAATGAAACTCTGGGTCCTCCAAATATTTGCGGAAAGTAGCGCAAGCGATCTTGGTACTTTGTAGGTCATTGAAAGCATTTAATTCTATGCCATGTAGAACGGGGAGAAAGGCAATATTGAGAAACAAGCAGAGTGAGCAGCATCATTATTTCCGGGCCGCTTACTGCTCGATACGTTCCGTAGACAAGCATTTCTTTCGCGTATCGGAATACTCGCCCTTGTTCCGGTCTTTTGTGTTCCGTGCCAGCGGAACAGCAAAAAATCGCTCCGGGAGCGTTATTAAATACACAGCGCAGCGATGCGGTGGCTCCGGCTACAATTACAATATTCTGCAAAGTTCACGCGGCCCCTAGAAACGCTACTCCCGCGCAAACTGCAAACAGATTTTGCATATGCAAAAGCACGTAATTGCTGATTCTGCGAACAGTTTACTGGACGCGTATAGATAGACTAGCTACTAAAGTATTTATTCCACCCTTCTCTCTCCCACGCTGTTTATTGTTGTGACGAGAATAAGCGTTCCGCCGAATAGGGGCAGCGCGAGACCCGGGCACTATGGAAAACGATTACGCGAATGCCCAAGGGTAGCATACGTACGTAATTCTTTCGGATATTATCATTTGCCGTATTTGCAAAATTCGCCTGCGTTCGATAATTGCCAACGTGATCGAATGAACGAGTGAACATTAGAAATGTGTCAATTTGTACCGAAAACGCGGACGAAATTTCAGTGCGAACACGTTTTGAGAGTTCAAGTCTTTATCAACGGGTGACTGAAATGTTTAGAAATATTCTTTTTTATATGAATCTTTAGATGACGAAATATCCTGATTTCGCTGTTAGCGCATGAAAATGATCTTTTATTTCTGTATACAGAAATAAAATTGACGCCCAGATTGTGCACAAAAATGGACAATTTTGGAAGGGGAGATACGATTATTCGAGCCTTGCAGTTTGTTTTTATAATTATAAAATGTCAACAATTGAGCCGTTTATTTTGAAAGTGGCATAAGTCACTTTACCATAATGAAAAGTGGTGATTTTTTAACGTTTATACGAAATTATTTATACTGAGAAAAATATCAGTATCCTGAGATAACAAATACAAGTAAATCTTCTCGAAAGTTAGCATCCATATTTTTAAACGTGTTAAAACGCAAACCCTTAAATATATCGACTTAAAAACAAAGTGACTTATGCCACTTTCAAAATAAACGGCTCAATTATAAAAACGAGCCGCAAGGCTCGGATAATCGTACCTCCTCTTCCCAAATTGTCCATTTTTGTGGACAATCTGAACGTCAGTAAGGGAAACATTACTGTACATTTGTTACAATGAAAAAAACATTTGCTCTAATTATTTCGAATTCGAAGGGACGACTAACCGCCATCTTTGGGAGCTTACGAGCCGGACACGAGTACAACGTGTCACGATTATGCGAACGAAAATAGAGGAAAATATGTTTATTTAGCCGGGGATGGTATTAAAATTAGTGCCATGGCTACATTTTCCGGAAGAATGAACGATCTTCGAGCGCGAATGATTATTCAAGAATTAACGAAGGTAAGCGAGGGCTAATTACCAAAGTGCGTACTTCTTTAGCGTAATGCTGGACGGACGTAGTATTTTAGATGCGGCCGGAGCTTAGTTATTTCGCAATTACGTAATGGACGGTGCACTGGCTGACCTTTTCTACCGCGGCAGCAAGTATTACGAGTTTCCACGGGACCCTGGGCGATCGTTGTTAACAATTATGCGTCGGTTCGCGGTGGCTTGCAATGAAAAAACAATTTGTTTTCATTTTCAAGGAACGTCGCCTTCGGGGACCGAGGCCTCGAGCCTACAAATAAACGTTCCGTTACCCGAATAATTAACCGCTTTGTGCGGCACGCTCTGTCCTAACGCATGGACGACGCTCGCGTAAAGCCCGAAGATGCTCACCCTCGACGGATTCGCCGCCAAGCGTATTGCGATATACTTTCCATGCAGGCCACTTAAATTGCAGCTATCGTGCACAATAGCTATAATAAATATTTACACTAAAGAAGCGATTTTCGAAAAACCGTCGACGCGTGAGCTATTAATTGCCGAATAAAGTTTGAGCTCATTTTGACGCTCGAGTCTTCGTGTTTCGCGCTGAAGTTGAAACTCTACAAGTTGCAAACGTCTTTAAATTTCGGGCAGAATTATTTTCTTCTTGGCTGTTTTGTGAATCAGAAGCGAGGAACGAAATCAGTTTGAAGCACAATAAAATCGTCGTCGAGATGAACTTTTTAAAGGGGTAGATGTTTTGGCTAAAAACTAGATCGATCGATTTCTATACAATGTTCGATTAAAAATACAAGAATTGTATCAAAAATATAAAAGTGCAGAAATATCGAACGTTTTATTCTTTTTGTGTAAAATGCGGGATTTCGTTCGAAAGTTAAAAGCGACACGTTTCATCGTAAGAGACGAATCAATTCTTTTGGAATCCAAGGTCATCGTTTGCAAGTGACATCGTCACTTTTTCAGCATCTTCCGTCGCTCCTAGCTAACCTCGAAGCAAGCATATTATAACAACAATCGAATCGAAGCGATCGAGCTGATCCTGGCAGCTTATCCAAAAAGCACCGCGGAACGTTTCAAGTACAAGTAAATTGACCATTTGATACAGGAATCGCTGCGCGGCACGCAACAACGGAAAATATTAGGTCTACCGGAAAGTTCTGTCCGTTTTTGAATTGAAATATAACACAATTTTCATACATTTAATAATATTTATTGTAGAATATACTTTCCATCGTTACTTATGACTTCTTGCCAGCGTGATGGCAACTTGTAAATGCCATTTTTAAAAAATGATTTATTTTTAGAGGCGAAGAACTCAACTAGTGCTTGGTTGACATCAGCTTCAGTTTTGAATTTTTGTTCCTGTAAAAAGTTTTGCAAAGAGAGAAACAAGTGATGATCGGAGGGTGCTAGGTCTGGGGAGTATGGTGGATGCGACAGAATTTCCCAGACTAGCCCTGCGATTTTCCGACGAGTCGCCAAAGCAGCATGTGGTCTGGCATTATCATCGGTAGCCATGTTTTCACGATCGCGTCTCGCTTAATAATGACACGAGACATCTTTGTTTCAGTTTATTTAGGAGAGTACATGTGTGTAAATGCAATGATAAAGAGAGATAGTCATATATGTCTCAAATCAACATGTGCACATGGATTGAAACTTGATGCAACACTATCGGACAGAATCTTCCGGTAGACCTAATACTACGCGTTCGCATCGCGTTTTCGAATTTCGTTATGTATATTCAAGGGCCATTCGGAAATAATTGTTTTGCGTGGGCACGGCGGAACAGGGTTCTCGCGAGAGCGTTTTTGCGCCTGACGAAAATTTGTGCCGCGAGTTTCACGATTTTTAAGGTCGTACGAAACTTCGTTAGGATTTCCGCACGGTATTTGCGCTCGCTAAATAATCAGTTCCGCGCGATCGTTGCGTGACTATCTTGTTAAAACTTTCCACTAAATTACCCTCATCGCTGGATACGCCGGCGTCGCACACATATGAGAATATGTGCGCCGCTCGAACATCGTTTACTTTGTATCTTCCTAACGATTCAACGGGTTTGTTTATCCTACCTTTGTTAAACCAAGCTTCTCCGTTCGCTGCCAACATTATTGTTAAAGTGTGCGCAGGATCCGTCTTGGACAGCCCGATTAGAACTGTTCCGCGTTAAAAGTATATACAAGCTATCTATCTTAACACTTAGCCAACCGAATGGGGAGATTCCGCGTTTTAAATTCAGTCGACTGATAATAGAATGGATGATTAATGAAAAATTAATAACGATTCCTTAATTTTATTACGATTTGCAAGAGGTACGAACGCTGAAGAAGTAATTTATGCCATATAAGTTTGCTTCGTAATTTTTGTTTCATTGAATGAAATATTTTAATTTTATGACAATTTTTGAGGTTTCTAGCGCGGTCGTGGAAGTGTTAATAAAGCATACGCGGCTCGACCGCTCGACCCAACACCGTCCCTACCATACGAAAGATTCCAAAAATTGCCAAACAACCCCATCTGTACTGCAAGCGTCTTTCCACAAACAAACAAGCGACCGTAGCAATGGTGCCTAATTATTCGAAAAGCCGTTATTTCCTGCCTGTAATATTTCCTTCAACGCGCTGCCTACATCTGGTCGCCAAAATTCTCTCACCGTCACGTATTCCCTTTACCTTCTGCACAACACGAATTACCCAAGGCAATGTCTTTTTTCCCCAGTCTTATTACCTGCGACGGTCAACCTTCGAGACACGCGGATTCTTCGCGAGATTCACTCGCAGGTACGATTCAAACCTGCAAGTGACTGTTAGTTCGGGGCGGTCACCTTTTCCCTTGCTCACAATTTTCTGACCAATCACTCGAAACGACCGCTTCCCTTTCTAGACCCGGAAAACTTGAAAAAACACCCAATCCGAGTGTCTCGGTAAAAACTTCACACCCCTGACGAATCTTCTTAACCCTTTCGCTCCGAACGACGGATATATCCGTCATCCATATGAAAACTCGCGGAGCCGAACGCCGGATATATCCGACGTGCTGATAAAATCGCGAAACAAACAAACGACAGTCCGAAATAAACGACACACCATTCAAGTTATATTTGTTCTACCTGCATTTCCCATTATTATTGTGTTACATGTCATAAAGGGATAGAAAATCGAAAGTACTAACTTTAGGACTAATTATTATGTATTATGTTTTGTATTATGAATATTATGTTTTATTTTATTACTGTATGTTATATATTATTTCTTCACTTTTTCCATTGTTAATGAAACTTTTTTTACCTATCAAATAACTTTATACCTTATGCAGAAATTATAACTATATTGTTTTAAAGAAAAATCCCTTTTCTTCCCAAATACACTATCCACGCGCAATGTGCACAATTTCGGCGGGTGGTTCCGTTCAGGAGGGGCGCTACGGCGGACTGAACCGCCATAGCGAAAGGGTTAAAAGGCAAAACAGACAACGAACGGACAGATACTAACCAGACACCAACGCGTAAAGACTTCGGTCAAGACTCCGTTGATAGTCTCACCATCGACTCGATTCATTCTCTAAGCCAAGTACAATTAGTCACCCTAGTGTTATTGTTATTAGTTACTATTTGTAGTTTATTTACTATTTTATACTATTTTATACTATTTTTAGTTACTATTACTATTTGTTATTAGTCACCCTATTGTTATGTTATATCAAAATATAGTGTTATTGATATCAGCCAGTGTTAAAACCATTCTTCGTCAACCTATCGTCCGTATCGCTCGAAAGAGTCATAGGGGATCGCGCAGACTCGGTGTCATACACAATTGAATCGGAGACTCACGACCTCCGTAGATCTAACAGTTTCACTGTTCGATCTCACCGGGAAAACGTGAAAAAAACAAGAACACTAGCCCTCGTTTTCTTTTTTCTACGCTCGGCGTTCGTCGAAAGAAGGACGAAGCGGAGACGCGACGTCGGATAATAGAAAACCCAACTCGGCGAAGTTGAACGATCCGTTAAATTATAACCGAAAGATATCGTCGGCTTTTGAGCTCGCGTAAAAAATACTGTATAACATTTCATCTGTACTTCTTTCAAATGGCGAAAAGTCTCTGCTTCCGCACTCTCGAACTCGGTTTTTTCTGAAGTTTTTAGAAGTTCGTTTTTATTATAAAACAGAGCGAAAAAGCTGGAATTGCTTTCCTTCTTTTGAACTCTTGCAAATTCAAACCAGTCTACGGAGTTAGCAAATTTGTTCCACGTTCGTTTTGATGTGACCTCGTAAATGAATGTCTCTCCTTACCGGGTCTCTGCGAGTTTTGTCGCAGTTTTAGCGTAGTTTAAACGGGAAACGTGTTTTCAGCGTGACGTACATCGGGTCGTATGATTTAAAAAGGCGAAGCAAGTATGTACTTTCCACGTGTATCGTTTCGTGCAATCGATCTTATCGCACCAATCTAATTCATTGTATTACGATAAATGCTCATGATTATTAACGAAGTGGCTGGAAATAGTAAAAAGTTTAGGCGAACGCTGCATTTCACGGCAGCGCTTTGACGTGCAAAGAAATTATAACTAACGCGAGGAAGGTGCAGCAAGCACGGAACTTTATTCACCGCGTATGCCACAAATTTCTCCTTTCATTCATTTAAACATGTTTTTACGCTAACAATGTAATATTACACTTATTTAAGAGCTCGCAGAACTGCTATCCTATTACTGTTACAGCGCAAGGTGTCTTCGATGTTCGAAATTAAAATTAAGTTTAATATTAATATTAAAATTTATTATCGGAAACCTTTGCATAAACTGAGAAGATCGATTGCGTGCAACGAAAATGGTTTGCGAGTTTAATTCGAGTGTAAATTACAATAGACAGAAAATATTAATATATATTAAAAATTACAATAGGTCACAGAAAATATTTGGTCGAAACCGTGAATGTGATCGTAGAACAAATAATTTAAGCGTCAATTCGAAACGAAAAATTTTATATATTATATTATATTAGATAAGAATGCTATTTAACAGTGTTTACAAAAAAAATATTAGGAAAATGAAAAAGCTACCAAAAAATGTTGCATTTTCTGAGAATAATAAATTCTCTCCATAAATCGGTGTTAAAAAATTTTCTCATGCCAAATCTAGATATATCAGTGTCCGTATTAACCCTTTGCACTCGAATAGTGACTCTGAGGCGCCACTAAAAATATTTTTCAAAATCATTCTAAGAGCATCAGACTCGTTTACACTAAAAAAAAAAACTATTAAAATTGCATTGTACTTGCCTACAAGGCTCAATTTCATATGCATAAATCGCGATAAATTATATAAAATAGAAATACTGTAGATCGGAAATCATGTTCTGGCTTTCGAATTCAAATAGCTTCGACTGCAAAGGGTTAACAGTTTCTTATGACAAATTCTGTCTCGAAACTCACCCTTATCGTCGCTGACAAAAATGTTCGCGAAATGTATACGAATAACTCTGATGCTAGACGTTTAGTATGATCGAAGATCTTTCGCTAGGGGTTGCGTTGCACCCGCAGCGAACGGTTCTTTCGTTCCTGGCATTAATTGGGCGAAACAGTTCGCCAGGAACGCCGGCGGAGCAATAATTAATCCCTGGGTTAGTTTAATGCCTCGCTTCGGCCGTTCTTGGATCCGCGTGGACGTTCCGAGATACACGTGTGTGTATCCGTTCTCTGTTATAGATGTAGGAGACGCGGGGCCGCGAAACTTGCGTTATTAAATCCAACTACGCGCCGCGAAACGAAGCCGGGCAGAGCGGATGCGGCGGCGGCGGCGAGCGAGCGACGAGGAGAAGGAAGATCGCTGCTGCCACGGCTAGCAAAGCTGACTTTGCCGGCTTGGATGCGGGGCAACCTGCCAGATACCGTCCCGCCTGCTTAGACCCGCTCTGCTCGCAAGTTTACCCCGTCTTCGTGGCCTGTGTGTGCCAGACCCGCTTGCCGTTCCGTGCGTTTCCTCCTTTCAGAGAAGAGATATTACGCTCGCGTGGATTCGAGCGTGTGTCAGTCGGGGCCAGTGGATATGTACTAATAAGCATACGGTGTCTCCTTACGATCTTTCTACGTGGATGGAGTATCGTCGAAATCTTCGTACACGAAATGTACGTGATCTCGCGTATCGATAGATACGCTATCGTTCATCAGTATTTGGACACTGAAAAGTTTCGCTATTGTTCCGAGTCTAATTTATTATAGAAGAATTGTGAGTTATAATGTAATTATGACAAAATGATGATGCTTTTCAGTAGTCTTGACAATTTGATGTGCTCAACAGTCTTGTCTCGATTATTGCTAGTTCATTGCTGGGTTATTGCTAATTTATTGTTGCCAGATTATTGCCAGTGTATTATTGCTAGATTGTTGCTAATTTATTGTTGCCAGATTATTGCCAGTGTATTATTGCTAGATTATTGCTAATTTATTGTTGTCAGATTATTGCTAGTGTATTATTGCTAAAATATTGCTAATTTATTGTTGTCAGATTATTGCCAGTGTATTATTGCTAGATTATTGCTAATTTATTGTTGTCAGATTATTGCCAGTGTATTATTTCTAGATTATTGCTAATTTATTGTTGTCAAATTATTGCTAGATTATTACTAATTTATTGTTGTCAAATTATTGCTAGATTATTGCTAATTTATTGTTGTCAGATTATTGCTAGTGTATTATTGCTAAAATATTGCTAATTTATTGTTGCCAGATTATTGTCAGTGTATTATTGCTAGATTATTGCTAATTTATTGTTGTCAGATTATTGCCAGTGTATTATTTCTAGATTATTGCTAATTTATTGTTGTCAGATTATTGCCAGTGTATTATTGCTAGATTATTGCTAGTTTACTACTATTGCTATTACGAGCTCATCAAAATTTAATAACACTAATACTATGCAGCGACTCCCATTAATATTCGGACACTTTATAAAACACAATAACTATTTGAGAACTATAATAAACGATTTGAATTTCTTTTCGGATGATAGAGGGACTGTTATACTAGACAATGACTAAACTACTTCGTTACAATTTTGTTATTACTTGGAATGACAAGACAAAACAAAAGTCTCTTTTTTTAACTTTTTTTATCCGAGCCTGTAACGAAAACTTAAAAAATTCGTTTTGTAGATATATGCATGCTTAAAATTTCATCGTTAATTTGACTCTTCACAGATGCGATTATTTAAAATTTCATGTGATAGTTGACATATATTTTTACGATTTTCCGACATATTACAGAATTTTAGTCTTCCTCGCCGGTAAACACGTCTTTTTATTCAGCGACGATGTCAGCTGATAGAAGATCGAGAGAAGACTGCAACCATCTATAATATATACACGCGTCCAATAAATCTGAGAACATTGTAGGCGCGACTTCTATGACGAAAGCGTAAAAAAAACGTTGGAAGATAAAATACATACGTATTATTGTACGCAAGCTTAATCGAGCAAATTAATGCTGAAATTCTGAAAGCGCGTTGGATTCAACTTTTCTATGCAAACTATTTAATTACGGGACCGAAGAAAGGAAAACGATGATAACGTGTAGCCTAACAAAGCATAATCCAATAGTAATATTTATTCGTGCCGTGCGCGGTGTTTGGTCAAGACGATCCGGCGTTGAAACCTCCGAGATTCGAGTAGTAAAATTGGTCCGCGAACCGAGGGGTTAATATAACACAGATTCGTGTTTATTATATCCAAAACGGGGATTAAATTCTACCGTGTGCGCGCAGTTCGCCGGCCCCCTCCGCCCCTCCCAACCGATCTCTCCGCGTAACCGGCCGCAGATGCCCAATACCGGCTCGTATGTAAATATTCGTCGAAGTTGCTACAAATTCGGCGTCGGTTACCCGCTGCACGAAATATATTCGCGTGATACGCGGTCGAGTTTCGACGGTCCGGCTTCGTTATAATTTAAGTAGCCGCCGCGGCGTTGCATTGGAATCGATCGGCGCAACACTCTCGGGAACTGGAGCGAGGTTTCCGCGTAAAGGTCCACCGACTCGGCCCTAAATTGTAGACCGCATCGATGCTTCATCGTGTGCCTATTGCACTATGATCGTTGCATTTGCCTGACCAAAATGTCTTGTCGCATGTTCCACAGTTTTCAGGACGGAGTTCACTTCGTTCGATCGAATTTTACCGAACTGCGAGCGTTCGACGATACGAGGTTATTAACCCTTTGACATACAAATAAAACGGAATTTGATACTTGCGACAAAATACTATATTTAATAGTATTATAATACTATTAAAAATATATATATATAAATTGTAACATATAATAGTAAATGTAATAATAAAATATATATAAATAGTATTATAATACTATTAAATAGTATTATAAGTACTATATAGTACTATTTTATTAAGTAGTATTGATATTTACTATTATTATTTGCTATAACTATAAATATTATTGTTATTTACTATTTTATTAAATAGTACTAATTATTAAATATAATAGTAAAATATATATAAATACTATTATAATGCTATTAAATAGTATTATAAGTACTATACTATTGTTATTTACTATTTTATTAAATAGTATTATTTATTAAATATAATAGTAAAATATATATAAATACTATTATAATGCTATTAAATAGTATTATAAGTACTATACAGTACTATTTTATTAAATAGTATTATAAGTACTACAGTAATGTCTTCCAAACTGATGCTCAGTTTGCGCACAAAAATGGACAATTTGGGAAGAGGAGATACGATTATTCGAGCCTCGCAGCTCGTTTTTATATTTCTTGACAATTCGTAACTATCTCATCTTCCCAAATTGTCCACTTTTGTGGACAATCTGAGCGTCAATTAGAGAGACATTACTGTATATAGTACTATTTTATTAAATAGTATTATAATACTATTATATAAAATACTACGATAATACTCTATTATATAATACTATTATAATACTATACTACTAATAGACCGAGAACGTTTTATTTTGAAATTTGTATTACTGATTTGTGGATGCAACTTTGTTATTGGCACTTCTCTGGTCGAGAGGGTGGGAGGGTGGAGCCTCTCGAGCATTGTAAACAAATCAGAATCGACGCACGAGTGAAGCAACCGAGTAACGTAATAATATACTGCACTGCGTCCGCCGAAAACAGCTCTTGACGAGTTGGACTCGTCAAAGTCTACAGTGGCGCATGAAACGAACGACGACCCCGATTCGTCATTGTATGTCAAGGGGTTAATGACTAGATTGCCGACTTCGCGCATTTCAACGAAGAAGGAACAGAGATAACGAGTAACAAAGGAATACATTTTCACTCAGCACCTGTGTTGCGCGGTTGTTGGGCAACGCTTTTATTTTGCGTAAAGATCATTCGCAATTCTCCTTTGTCTTCGAACCGATCGTTTATCAATCGCAACGACATGTTGCTCGCAATCGCATACGTTCGCCCAAAGTTCGATCAAAACCGTATCGAACACTTTGCGACAAGATACTGTTTGCCTATTTTCGGCAATTATAAACGTTGCTTCCGTCGTTCGAGATTTGTTTGTTTGCACGAAGCTGACATGAATCGCAAATTTCGAACGGCGACGTCAACGCTCCTAGCTCTGTTACACAGATACGCCTGATAAAACGATCGCACACGCGCGCAACAATATAGTCACGGTAATGACGAGCCCCGGCATTATCACGGCGCTATTAAACCGCCTCCCTGATTTGCATTTTGTACAAAGAAGAGACAAATAGCGTGCACGGAGCATACCGTAGCGATTTATCGTGCAGCTGATCGCGAACGCCACGAAGAAAAAACAGAAATGAAAGAAGGAGGGGGAGGGGGGAGAAAGTAAGACGAAATTGTGCCAGTCGGAGCAGAGGTCCGGCCCGGTTTCTTTCGAACGGGCCGCCATTTAGCCCGACTCCTCCAATTACAGAGCCAGCATCTGCTTTATAATGCAACGATATTCCTGAATACCGGTAGACCGGCCGAACTGCAATCGTTTCCCCGGCACCGTGCACTCGCAATTTCCTTCGGAGCACGATCATTGGGCATAGGTGCATTGCGATCGCAGGAGTGGCTCCGCTGCAAAACGATGCGGTTCCGTGTCAGTAATGATTCGGTTCGGGGTCACGCGATCGACGATACTCGCGCCCCCTGCCGCCCCCCAGCAGTTACACGCGGCTTTAATTATTTTTACCTGGCCCCTGTCGGGGCCAATTCGCGTCGCGCTGCAACTTTCCCAGATAATTCGTCCCCGCGCGGGATTAGATTGTTCGCGGCTCGTGCCCCGTGGCCATCGACGTCGCGAACCTTTCCGTGCCTAACCCGGCTTATCTTTTGCATTTCTCGGGATTATTACGACCGTAACTTTTCCGTTCGTTCATCCTCTATTTCCAGCGCTACCGCCGCCTATTTTCCTACGTTTTCGCGCGCCCATTTTTTGACCCGTTCGCGCTGAAGCGGACGAAATTCGTCCTTTCTGCAAAAAGTGTCTTCGAAATTGGTGAACAAACGACGGTATCGTGTTCTACGCCCACAGAGGATAAGAATTGGTCGTATAAACATAGGTCCGGAAACTCCTCGTTTTTGTGATAACAGCAAATTATAGCGAGGTACAGTAAATTTTCCCTAATCGACGCGCAGATTGTACACAAAACTGGACAATGTGGGAAGGAGATACGATTATTCGAGGCTTGCGATTTGCTTTTATAGTTACCGATGGTCAACAACTATAAAAACGAGCTCGAATGACGGTCCAAAAATTGTCTTCCTAAATTGTCCCTTTTTGATGCACAATCCGAGCGTCGATTAGGAAGAATTTACTTTTAATCAATGATATCGAGAAACAATACCGTCGACAATGTCGCTATCGACGGATCATTGTTTTAAGGAAAATGTAACGTGCACGTAAAATTGCTTTGAACGTTGCGACACAATTCCTAGTTCGAAATAACGATGCTTTGTAAATCATGCAATATAAAGAAACGTATTTGCACCCTTTAACCTTTTAGGCACGACGCGCCACTATAGTGGCTTCCGCGGATATCATCTTTTAGAACGACACACCACTATAGTGGCTTTCGCGGATGTCATCTCTCTGGACGACGCACCACTATAGTGGCTTGCTCTAATAGCTCACACGCTCATCGTTTGAACCAAATAATCGTCTTCATATGCATTGTTTCACGCTTCTTTTGTCTTCACATCGAGTTACAACAGTCTACAGGGTGGCACAAAAATGTCTCGTAATCCGGAAATGGCGGGTTCCTCGGATCATTTGAAGCAACTTCTTCCTTTACCAAAATTTTCTCCGAGGCACCGTTAACGAGTTATTAACGAAAGACAGTGACCAATAAGAATCGATTACGGCTGACGCGAGGCGGCCCAGTCAACCAGCGCGCGAAGCCCAGTTCCGCGATTAGAGTCGGTCGCCTCGCGCCAGCTGAACTGGGATTCGACCGCCTCGACCGCTGGCGCCGTTGACTCGGCCGCCTCGCGCCAGCTGAGCTGGGATTCGACTGCTGGCGCCGTTGGCTCGGCCGACTCACGCCAGCTAAGTTGGGATTCAACCGCTCGACCGCTGTTGGCTCGGCCACCTCGCGGCAGCTGATCTCACCTCTCATTGGTCACTGTTTTTCGTTAATAACTCGTTAACGGTGCCTCGGAGACAATTTTTGTAAAGGAAAAAGTTGCTTCAAATGGCCTGAGGAACCCGCCACTTTCAGATTGCGAGACTTTTTTGGGACACCCTGTATAAACAGACAGAATATACAGTATCGGACTCTGTCGTCCAGAGAAATAGCCTCGCGCAGAATTCAGCCGCACCTAAAAGGTTAAACTTTATTAAAACATTCGAAACAACGGTGAGGTACAACATCTTTCCTTGGCGCACAGCCGCGTTTCTGTATTTACGCGCCTCGGCGCTTAAATGGGAAACGAAACGAAACGAAATTAGCACAGCGTTTAACGCGTTGAACAAATAGATGTCCGGCGACATGTAAACCCGGACTCGCGAGTTGTACGCGCACAAAATTCGCAGTTTGTTCGCCGTTTTCCAGCGCGGCGCACTTCAACTTATTTTTCCACGGCAAAGAAATCCAGCGGAATCCGTGCGGTCGGAGGATAAATCGTGTCAAAAGAACGTAACACGACGCGAACAGCCCCAGAAGCCATGAATTCCGTCGTTGAGAACCGAGTGACTGACACGCGACGTGCGACACGCGACTCAAACGATTACACGGACCATTGGCCTTTTTTTTTTTATTAGTTTCACTGGTCGAGAGTCAGTGTTCATTCGTTTCGACGGGGAGGGCGGAGAAAATTAAGTAATACGCGTGCATTTGCATTCGTCGATCCCGACCCGATAATGCGTTATGTGCGTCGACCACCTCTTTTTTACCCGAGACAATAGGATATTGTAGGAGCTCAGTGCCTCGGAGAGATTTATCGCTAATGGTAACGTAACGCGCGAACGATCGTTATTGTTCCGATTCGAGGAGTAATCGACGGTCGAGTTTAATCTCATAACTGTTACGACGATTTTAACAAAAATGACTAGTATAACAGAGCAATGGTAGAGTAAAAGTAAAAACGGTAATAAAAATGTATTAATGTATTTATAGATGAATCATGTGTTATATTTTATTATTAACTAGCATATGAATCAATAGGAAAACATGGAGAATTAAACTTTTACTACAAAATAAAATAGAAGCATAACGTCGTGTCACTCGGTTTGCGATTCCTTTCCTTTTTATCGTCCTACATTTATTTCAGAATTTTAAGAATTTTTCGGTCTTCGCGACGGCTTCTTTTTAACAGGTTCTTCTGTTTATTAATATGGTTGTTTAGAAATATATAAATATCTTATAACCTAATTCTCCGAATGGAAGATAATTACAATGCTCGATTACATCATCCAGTTTTACTAGGAAAACTCTAAATTATAATAGAAAAAATTCTAATCAACGGAACTCCAAAATATCTATCATTCAAATACGCTTAATTACCTCACATTTTTAGGATGGTTCCTCAATATTTGATCAAAATGACACGAAGCTCGAATAACGTAACGTAAATGGCAGTGCTTCGAGAACAAAACCCCGGAAATGGAATTACCGAACCGTCGAGCCCGTAACCATAAGCAATGCAAAATTGAAGTCTGCAGTATGCCTTTTCGTCTTACGATAAAAACGGTCTCATGGCGAGCAGTTACTATCGTGTAGCATCGCTGCACCGGTAATAATTATTTATTGGCTTTAGAAGCATAAAGCTGCGCGGAATTGGATGGATTTTGCGACACGTAGCAGTCGGAGAAACGTCAGAAAAGTTCGCCAAACAGCGGGTGCGTCGGTTCGGACGGAATTACGGGGACTTTTATGGAACGGGCTCGACCTAAGTAGCAGGCTGAAGGCGTGCGCTACAAATTTGCATCCCGCGCGATACCGTCGCTTGCGCCGTTGCTCCGTCCGCAGGAAATATGGCCATCGTGCACGTTATTCCTACGAGGGACGTTTTTTTAACGAAGCTACGCGACGAAAAATCGGTATTTATTGGCATACGCGGGCGCTACTCACGTCGCTCTTGATAGACGAACCCAACGCGTCGGTTCGGACTAATTTCCATTTTTCTTTCGGGGATACATTATTGCCATGGTGAAACAGCGTCCACCGTGCGACACAGAAATGGCACAATTGGGTAAAATAATACTTGGAACGGAAAGTTTGCTTTCCGGAGCAATTAACTTTGCATTTATCGAATAAGATGTATCAACCTTCTTATTCTTTCATTTGGTTTCTTTTTTAACGAAAAAATTTAACACGTCTTATTCGATAAATACAACAGTCAATTATGCCTGAAAACAACAAAAAATTGACACAGTATATTATAAACGATGGAAGATAGAACGAAGTCGTACTGGGTCAAAATATATTTTTGTTAATCTACGATCACGCAATCTGCAATCTGCAATTCGAAACGATGCAATCTACAATCTAGAATCTGTAACGGACCATTTCAATTCATTGGTGCTTCCATTAGCAGTTTCATTCCTTTGAACTACGTAACCGGACCGCAGAATTTTCTGCAAATTTATATTTCTGTTTACCACACCGATAGAAATTGCAATTAAATGAAATTCTGTTCTCCGCGTAAGCGGAGAAAATTGCAAATTGAAACTAAAACGAAGCAATATTCAATTTCGTTCGATGTTTTATTTTACGATTTCCGAAAGGTGCGCACACTTTTTAGTCGCCGGGATTTCTTTGTCACGCGGAGAGCCAGATCGCAAACGATCGTCGTAAATTCCGGTGATCCAGGAAAAGCGGAGAGTGTCGCGAAGCCCTGTTCGCCCGTGGATCGGACCGTACACAAGTTGGTAAAACTGTGGCCGGGAAAAAAGTGGCCCACCGGTGAACTTCGGAAGCGTGGTCGTCTAAAAGCTAGCGAAGTCGTTTGGCGGATTGCCCGATCGGAAAGGATCGACGAAAACCTAACGTGCCGCGGACCGAAAACGAGAAAGTTACCGGCGGATCCACGGTACACCTGCGTTAACAACCGATCTCTGTACCAGCGCGCGTTCAATCGTAATCGCTTCGCGTAGCTGCGAGTGACACGTGGAATTGATTGATACGATGATCCCGTCGATGGAACACCGATTTCGACACACGCTGATGGAACTTTCTTTCAAATCAAATAGATGGTGACGAATGGAATACGTTCCGGCGGCGCAGTTTTGTTTGATCGCTTCCAGATTGCACCGATGCGCCCCGTTGGCGCGTCTCCTCCCAAATAATGTTTCGCTTCGCTCGAATCTTACGCGATCGAACTAATTTATCCGGTCACGCTGAATCCGCAGAGCTAAAGTTTACCCGTGCGATCGTTTCTTGATCATTTTAGATTTTTCTAACGTCCAACTTTCTACTTTTTACCAGAGTTAGTTGCTTCGATTAATTTTGATTTTCATCGTGAAAACTGCGCCACGTTGGATGACTCTTCGATGCATACTTTTTTTATTATCCGAATATACGACCTTTCATCGTTATTTCGAGCCGATACGGTTTAAACATTCGAACAGATTTACAGTTTAAAATCAATTCGAAGTGTCCTCTCGAAATCTGGTTACTCGGCGAGTTTCGTAAAGTGCTATCTTCGAGCATTAATTCGAGCCTTGAAAAAACAAAAGATCGTGGCGAGAGTACATTTTAAAATTGAAAAACAGCGGTGTACACAGATTTTGTCTCACAGTCTTAATTTAGAAAATAAATAGAAAAAATAATCGAGAACAATCTTAAAAGACGTTTCGTAGTCTTCAAATATTGTTTAAATGTATAAAATAGAATCACTTCTGTATAATTTACGATTAAAGCAAAATGAATTCCCAGACCAAAACTTGGAACGCGTAGGATTTTCTGAAATTCTTATAATCGTTCAACTATTTCAAACGCCATCCTCTAATTATATAGCATAGTCGCTCTTTAATGTGATAAAATTACAAAAAATCGTTTAATCGTTTAATATCTCGACGCCTTTGTTGTTCCGTTCTGAACCAATAGTTCATTATTATCACGCTTGAATTGAAGATGTTCCGAGCCAAGCTGACACATCGTTCAACTATTTCAAACGCCATCCTCTAATTATGTAGCATAGTCGCTCTTTAACGTTATAAAATTTCAACAAATCGTTTCAAATATCTCGACGCCTTTGTTGTTCCGTTCTGAATCAATAGTTCGTCGTTATCACGCTTGAATTGAAGATGTTCCGAGCCGAGCCGATACATCGTTCAACTATTTCAAACGCCATCCTCTAATTATGTAGCATAGTCGCTCTTTAACGTTATAAAATTTTAACAAATCGTTTCAAATATCTCGACGCCTTTGTTGTTCCGTTCTGAATCAATAGTTCGTCGTTATCACGCTTGAATTGAAGATGTTCCGAGCCGAGCTGACTCGAATTGCGAGTCTTAGGTTACGCGAACGCGCAAGATTTACGGTGATTCGTATATACAGGAGACCCGCGTAATCCCGTAAATCATTCTGAAATCTGTTTCGTCGGTAGATTACCATCGAAATCGGTCGATTATCCGTATTCCGAGGCTGCTCGATTATAATCTAGTTCCTCGGCGCCCGAACCCGGGATACTAGGGGAATTTAGCTGGAGAGCCGGTTACGTTCGTGATAGGTTTATGACAGCGCGACGGGGATCACTCTAGTTGGATTGCTAATTACTAATAGAACTATGACCGAACTACGAGCCGAGCACACTGTCCTACATACGTTCCGGTCGCAGCGCGATCAAAGGGCTCTGTTTCAGCTCCCGCTTTGAGACCGGGCCGTAAACAGAATTTCGGAGAACCGGAAATCATTTCTTTAACCGGTTCAGTTTCAATTTAATTCGGTGGCAAATCGCGAGCCGCGGGCTTCGATTTAGTTACTCCTCTGCGCGGTATTGCTTAAGACGATCTAATTACGAGGAAGACAATCCTGTTAATCGAATGACTATTCAATTCGATACACTTAGAGGACCGTGACGCGTTGCAAACAGGATCAACGTGGCAGAAGTTAGGCGGTAATCAATGCAAACAGGTTAATACGGATCTGAAATATTTATTTAAAACCCAGTTACGCAGAGACGCCGATTAAAACAATTTATAGTTGTTCATTTTCTACTTTATTCCGGCCTCCCGTCGATTGTTGCTGAGGACAGACATAATAAATAACGTTCTACTGATCCAAGCATATAAAAGGCACGAGGAAATATTTGACGAATTTTCAAATGTATAATTCGTTTGATGATATTGCAGTTTTATCTTCAACTTCTTGTGAAATAATTGAAATAATTGTATAGAATTAATATTGTAAATATATATAATAGAAGAATTTTAATAAGAATATAGAATTAATATAGTAAATAAATATAAATATATATAGAATTAATATTATAAATAGAATTAATATTGCAAACGATAAATCGAAATCTATCTATGATTTTCCTAATTTGTTCAACACTAAACGTCTTTTACTATCTGTGATCACGAATGTAAGTTATTACGTGAATTAGTATTAAATTAATTGTACATTAGAACATGTAGAAGATTAAGGAAATCAATTTTAGAGGATTGTTGCATATATCGAATTTCATCAGGCGAATCGTTCAAATGGAAAATAACTTTGCTCTATGCTATAGGTCCAGACCAGATTACATCTGGATACAGATGTACATATATATGTATACATATGTATTTCAATACATGCTATAACGAACGAGATTCTAGAACCAATTAGTTTGTACATGCTGCTAAAACTACGTTAAACTGTTATCGCCATAGAAATGAGCGAGCGAGTTGGGATACAAATTGCGTGCGAGGGATGTTAATTTTATTAAATCAGAAGTCTCGGTTGGTTAAACGATGTTCGTTCTCGTTCTCCAGCATTGTTTGTAATTCGAGAATGCTTTTTAAAGGCCCGCTTTATGCGGAAATCCAATTTACCAAACGGAATGGAAACAGAACTGAATTACGCTTTAATAAAGCTAATAAAATATTGCGATATTAATGAGTTTCGTCCCCTAATCGAAACGGCGAGCCAAGGTAACCGGTATGCCGCGAGTATTTGAAAAGATATTTAAACGAATAACCTGACCCACTTATTCTCGTAGATGGATTTATTTCAGGAAGCGAGTCGAATAAAAACGGGAATGTAGACTTCAAGGTGCTTCGGGGAAGTCTGCAGAATTTTCTAAAGAAAGATTGGTCGGTGGTAGCAAGAATAGTGTCTTCTTTAATATAACGGAAAGGTGCTTTGCTCTCGAATGAATCTCTGACGCGATCTCGCTTGTTTAATTATGCTTCCACCTGTCTTGAGAGCGCCGGGGCGTGTACCTTGCGGTATAAATTCATTTGTAACTTAAAACGTGTCGCTCCATACCGTCTATATCCTAACAAATGTTACAACCGTACTCGGGAATACATGAAAGATGAAGCAGCTGCGTGTCCTCCTTAATATTTCTTCCACGTTAGACTCATTTCTAGAAAGTGTTCCACTTCTCTTAACCAACGAAATTGGAAATCAACAGATGTGCTCCGGTTATAATAATAATAATAAATAATATTGTAAGAAATCAGTGATTATATAGGTCCTTAGATATATAATCACTGATTTCTTTTGCAATATTATTTATTATCATTATTATAACTGGAGCACATCTATTGATTTCTTTTATATTGATATTTTAAATCAGATTGATTTCTTTTGATTTCTTATTATTGATTGATTTGATTATTGATTTCTTATTATTATTTATTATTATATATATAATCACTGATTTCTTGCAATTCATCAGTTGACAATGGATTTCGTGCATTTATTACAGAAACAAGTGGGTGCGATTTAAAACGCTAGGAAGATAAAAGATTTTCGAAACATCGATCATTAAAGAAACGGAGGAATTGTTGCAGAAACTGTTTACTTTGCAGAAAGATCCTCAGTCTATTTCTCCGTAAAATTCTTAACCCCTTGCACTAGCATCCTTTCCAAAACTGTGACGATTAGCATTTCTTTTTCTTCTTAATAATTTCCCTGATAGAACGAGACCATTGTTGTTCCTATTTGCTTTTGTTCCCAGAATTCGAAAACGGAAGAATCAAATCACGTACGAAGGGGTTAAGAATATATCAAGATACAAGGTAACGCGTGCTTTTTCTTGTATTTTGCAGAGCCCAACCGAATGTAAATTGGACAGACTCGGGAAGTGACAATTCTACACATTGTCATGTTTTGGATCCGAACACCAGATTGTATGTAAACACTGAAAATTTCGGTCGCCGCGAAGCTGCCTAGAGGCGCGCCTCGTTACGCAAACAAATCGAGCAACGGAAAAGTGTGGGACGCAGCCGCGGGTCGGGGTAAACGCGGTTAATTAGCGTAGACGCGATGAGGAGGCTACTTTTAGATGTCATGTGCCGCCGCGTAACCCAATTTACCTGGCGAAAGATAGAAAAGAGATCGCTTCGGGACAACCTACAGCCCTGCCGGTACCGGAAGCGGGTATGGAACCCGGCGCAAACCTTGATAGAAGGAAAAATGAAAAATAAATGCGCCTAGGGCAACACGCTGCACCGGCGAGCTTGCAATGCTCTTAACTTTTCCCATAAATTTATTTGCCTTCGTCTCTTCCTCTCTCTCTCTCTCTCTCTCTTCCCCTCTCTTTCTCTCTCTTGTTCTTTCTTTCGCATTGCACACCGGGTTCTACGGTTTATAGTTCCCTTCGTTCCTCAAACCGCCGGTGAACTTTCGTCAAGGAATAGTATTCCTTTCTCCTCCCACAGTTGCTTCCTTTCTATCCTGTTTATCTCTTGACCACCTGCTCCGTTTCTTCCCCAGTTTCGCGTTTGATGCCACCACTGACCTTTTCGTTTCTCTGCCGGGTCGAGCACGGTGACCAGAATTATGCCGAGATTCCTCGGCATAGTTATCCGAAACTTTTAGATTGCTCGTAAACCAGCGTTATGATGTCTTTCCTGGACGCTTTGCGGGAGATAAGCTAAATAATGTACACCGCGTAGCCGCAATAACAGTTGAAGAACGATCGCGTGATCCCAGTACATTGTGTGCGAAAGAATTATATGCACCGGTCTTATTTCATACGTTCCTCCCATTCGTTCGCGCACTTTGTTTACTCTTTGTTTCCCGTACGATCTAAGCTACCTTCCTTGCTTAATTATTTACCGACGCTACGTCTACAGTACCTATCGTACTTTTCTTTATCTTTCGCGCCTTTCCCCCTTTGTTTCAGCTTCAAATGCGTCTGTTAGTCAATTAAACATGTTTACTATGATGTTCTTCGTCATTTATTCATTTTGGACACGGCTACATGGCTTGAAAATAGCCAAAAATCATTCTAAATATATATCATCGTTTATCATTATTTTGTACAGAATTTAATATACTTAAATTATGTCACAGAATATTTTGTTATCTCTCATATTCTTTAAGTTGTGTTCGATTGAATATGTTGAATATTAATTTCATTTTTCAATTATGACTTCGGTGGAATTCAGTGTTCGTTTTGATCGCATCTCAAAGAGCGATGCCTAACATTGATAACAACATAAAAATTGGCTGCTATTAGCTGCTATTTCTTCCTCTTTCTGTATGGAGACCGACCACTGTGCGCTAATATTGTTTCGTATTTTAAAGACTACATGTGCGGTTGTCTTTTATCCGAGAAAAATTGTTTATGGTGTAGTCTACGCCATCTAATAATATTAGATTTTCTCACGAATCGAATCAGATGGAAGAGAACTACGGTAATGTCTCTCTAATTGACGCTCAGATTGTCCACAAAAATGGACAACTTTGGAAGAGACGATACTATCATTCGAGCCTTGCAGCTCGTTTTTATAATTGTTGACAATTCGTAACAATAAAATTGAATCGCAAGGATCGAATAATCGTATCTCTCCTTCCCAAATTGTCCATTTTTGTGCACAATCTGAGCGTCAGTTAGGGAGACGTTACTGTACCAATTCCCCAAAATATTGGGTTGGCAACTAAGTAATTGCCGATTTCAGTTATAGATGTCTCTCACTCCCATTTTTATGATATCCGAAAATGTTATATTATAAAATTATTATTATTATTATTATGTTATTTTTTATTATCCGCGAATGTTAGCAACTGGACAAATTGAATGCAGCGGTCAAGGAAAAGCGACCAGAATTGGTCAATCGTAAAGGTGTCATTTTCCAGCAGGACAATGCTAGGCCGCACACGTCTTTGTCCACTCGGCAAAAATTGATGGATATTGCTTGGGAATTGATGTTACATCCACCATATAGCCCTGATCTCGCGCCATCGGATTACCACTTATTTCGATCCCTGGACAACTCCCTTCGTGGTAAAACTTTTCACGATGATGACGCTGTAAAATCTCACTTAACTCAGTTTTTGGCCGAAAAGGATCAGACTTTCTACGAGCGTGGAATTTTCAAGTTGTCAGAGAGATGGCAAAAGGTCATCGAACAAAATGGAAAACACATTACAGATTAAACTTCATTCCAAGTAAACAAAATTTTTTTATTTCATTGAACGAATCTGCAATTACTTAGTTGCCAACCCAATACATCGACATCCCGAAATTCAGCGAATCATTCTACAGTAATGTTTTCATTCTACAGTAATGTTTAATTCATTCCAAGTAAACAAAATTTTTTTATTTCATTGAACAAATCGGCAATTACTTAGTTGCCAACCCAATACATCGACATCCCGAAATTCAGCGAATCATTCTACAGTAATGTTTTCATTCTACAGTAATGTTTAATTCATTCCAAGTAAACAAAATTTTTTTATTTCATTGAACAAATCGGCAATTACTTAGTTGCCAACCCAATACGATACAATATTAGCGACTGTATACGGCGTAATTCCGGCAGCTCAAAGGTCCACGTGATAATCAGACCGCGGCACGGGTGACAAGGTCGTCTCGCGCGAAAAACTCTTCTCCTCGCTAGAGGCTCGCAGGAGCCGTTCCGTATCGTTTCCTTGGTAGCGGCTACGGCGCGCAGAGTCCGACAGGAAGTTAACAGAGAGCCGGAGAGCTTGCGAGTGCAACGATGGGAATCGAGAAGTTCAGGTTGTCTATTCCAGCCGGCCCCAATGGCTTCGGCGGCGTAATTTCTAACGCGGGTCCTATTCACGGCGCTCTTTTACACGACTTTTCACTTAGCTGGGGGGGACCGGCCGGAGTTCAAAAAAACGCCCAGTCCTAGCCCGGGCGACGTAGATTTTTTTGTTTCGCCGTAGTTCCGGGCAAACCGACTGGCATACGCGAGGACAGAGGTAAACCCGCAGCGGATTACTCAGGATCCAGTCCCGTTTCCGGCAGCGCCCTTCGTGACCGGCCAGATCGCATCAGCTCGAAGAAAGCCAACCGGGAACCGGCGCGGAGCTCGGCGTTTCCCTAACCGGGTCACGTCCACCGCTTCTGACGTCCGCGATAGCCGGTCTTCTAACGCAATAACGCGAATAGCTTCCGAATACAATGGTTTTTTGTCGAACTCTTTCGGGATGATCGATTAGCTCCCCCACCGTTCTGTTACGTGTCCCGTTCGTAGTCGGGACACGCGTGTCGCAGTCGCGAACCCCGAACACGTGCGCACCTGTTTCGACGTCAGAGATAATAATTCCAGATTAAAATGTGGCCGGCTCCCGTAACGCTTACCATGGCATTTTCAATGCTAGCCGGGCACAAGTCGAGTCGCTGGCTGCCCGAGCGATTATATCGCTAAATAATGGTCGCCGGTCCCTTTCTTCCCGCCGTTTTCTCCCGCGGGAAAGGATCATCGCTCGAGCACCTACTGTGCGAGACACGACGCTTATCGATTCAACCTCGGGCTGCTCTTATCGTGCGTTAACCGGTTTCTTTGTGGCGGCGGGGCTGATTCGGCATACGAACCATCGTATTAAAAATAAACAATTTAACCTTTTAGGTACGGCTGAATTCTGCGCGAGGCTATTTCTCTGGACGGCAGAGTCTGATACGTACTGTACAGAGTGTCTGTTTGTATATTGTTAAGATACAGTTATATTGTTAAGATAAGTCTGTATATTGTAAATCGATGTGAAGACAAAAGAAATGTCGCCAGCGGTCGAGGCGGTCGAATCCCAGTTCAGCTGGCGCGAGGCGACCGACTCTAATCGCGGAACTGGGCTTCGCGCGCTGGTTGACTGGGCCGCCTCGCGCCAGCCGTAATCGATTCTTATTGGTCACTGTTTTTCGTTAATAACTCGTTAACGGTGCCTCGGAGAAAATTTTGGTAAAGGAAGAAGTTGCTTCAAATGATCCGAGGAACCCGCCATTTCCGGATTACGAGACATTTTTGTGACACCCTGCAGACTGTTGTAAATCGATGTGAAGACAAAAGAAGTGTGAAACAATGCATATGAAGACGATTATTTGATTCAAACGATGACCGAGTGACTAATAGAGCAAGCCACTATAGTGGCGCGTCGTTCAGAGAGATGACATCCGCGAAAGCCACTATAGTGGTGCGTCGTGCCTAAAAGATTAAGCCCTGCAGTCGAAGATGTTTCCTACTTCCTGTTTCAGAATTTGCTGTTACGGAATTCAATCGGTATTCTTATAATGTAATTTTGCGATCGATTTAACCAGTTAAGTGTGTTTGACGACTATATCCGTCATGGAGATGTTTGTGGCAGAATTTTGTGTCATGACGATTATATCCGTCATTCGTAAAATTTTGTTACAATTTGATATTACTAAATTATATTCGTAAATTTTAATATGTTTGAAATGTTTCGAGGTCAAGATGAAATGAAACAAACAAATGAAAATTATAAATAATTTGAGTTGGATTCATAACTTCCTGAGAGCTAACTCGTAAGTAGACACACATCGCGATACACACTGGTGGCGCAAAGAGATCGCCACAGTTAACTGTTTAAAACGGTTGAGAAATATTGCAATTGTTCTCGTATACCATGTGCACAATCTGAGCGTCAGTTAGGGAGACATTACTGTAGAAAGAAACATACTGTTGCGAATCACTACGTTTCTCTCGCGCGCGTCATTTTATATATATATATATATATATATGTTACCGTGAATGACCGAAATTGGAGAATGTCGACTTTCACCGGTAAATGTCAACAGATACCAAATACGTCGGTGAAAGATCGAATATTTTATTACATTGTTGTACATTCGGACTCTCTCCGGTGTGTGTCGACAATCACAGATATGCTCTGGTGGAGGTCCAAAACCTGTCATCGCAAAAGGAAGTGTTCCACAAATAAATGCAGTTATAAAAGTAAGGGACTCTTGTGCAATTTAAAGTGTCATAATAGTTTAAGTTGTTGCAATAAATAAGATTTGAATCACATAAGTAAGTAATTTTTTTAGTACTGTTATTTTCTTTTCTCATATAGAATGTACCGTGTATTTTAAATTCTTGGTCATTCCTTTCAGAAAGAGAGGCGAAAAAGTTACGTCACCCTTGTGGCGTTTTATAGCGACTGAATTACGGAGAAGAAAATATAAATCTCCAACATGTTCAACATTCACCATTAGTGCATGGTGAATGTCAACATTTACCGGTGTAAGTCAGAAATAAGGGTATTTAGCAAATATTTCGGACATACACCAAGCGACTATGTGTATGTTGACATTCACCGGTGAAAGTCGACATTCTCCAGATTTCGGTGTTTCACTGTAACATATATATATATATATATCTACAATAAAGAATATAAACTATAATACAACTCGATTCAATTATATTACAATTTGAAACATTGATCGTTCGACGGTCCGATCTCGACTCCTCGATTGTCCGTTGATAACACACTTCCGTGGCAAGCTCTATCTTCCATTATTTTTTAAAGAGTTGCTCACAACAGGGCAGTTTCACGTTACAGCGACTCGATTTGGACAAGTCGCCGTAACGATACAATAAAATCGTGTCACGTGTAAAACAAATAGCACAAGACTGCAACGTACCGTACAAGCAGTGTACAAGAGTGACGATCTCTGAACATTTTCATGTAGTCATTCATATTAATCAAACAGTGAGAAAGGACAACGTTTCACTTCAGGCGATCCATTCAGCTGCATTTTCCCACGCTTCGGACATTTCAGTCCATTAATAGCAGAGCTTTTTTGCAAGTGTTTCTAGTTGATGTTATTTATTGCGTACTTGTATTTCGGTGGACGATAACGACACGGCCGAACCGTGGTAAAACCGACAATTGCCGACCGTAATAATTTTGTCACGTCTCGCAGGATTATTGATTAATTGCTCCTTCCACGTATCTGAGTCTCTCTCTCTCTCTCTCTCTCTCTCTCTCTATCTGCCTCCTGTTTCTCTTTCGCCGCGACTCGGTTATTCGCGCCTCGTTCCAGCGTTTACAATTTCTCGTTACACCGGGGAATAAAAATGTTGTTACATTGGAAAGATACGCGCGTACCATTTTTAATTTTTATTTGAAACGGCCGCCGTCGGGGGGGTCGAAGGCGCGCCTTTAAAATGCAGTTTCCGCCGTGAATGATTAAAAAAGTTCACTGCGTTTTATTCGATGGCGGCGCAGCGGCGGCGGCGGCGGCGGCGGCGCGCGTTAAGCTTAATCCTGTGGTACTTGCCGCGCAGCGCGTAAGCATTTTAGAAGTTACTGATTGTTTTAATATTCATGAAGACACCACCGGACAACAGCGAACAGTCGTAGAGGCTCGTCGCGGAATTACCAAGCCCGGGCAACGTACGGTCGAGGTATTAAAAAATCATGCGGCTAATCCCGTCTGCCTTCGTTATCTTGCGGAAAGCTGCGTTCCTTACTTATACGAGCATGGGACGACTCTTCCCAGATGAACCGTAACGACCTCCCTCGCGTCTAGCGAATCGATATTAATTCCACCGTTTATGACGGTATTTTCAAAAATTACAGCGAATAAGTTTCCGTAAAAAATTATTTATATCGATATAAGTCTAGAAAATAGTTTTACATGCCGTTGTGATGCCGATCGCGTGTGATCTATTTTGCGCGTGAATGTGATTGAAGAAGAAATATTGTGTTAATTAATTAAATACAAGGAGCTATTGTCGTTGTTACATCGACTCCCGCACCAATGCCAATACGAGTCGGAAACGAAATCAGAAAAACTTATTTAATAATACGAAGCTAAAGAAAAGGCAGGATTTGTTATAGCAATTATTTTTGTGGCTTTCCTACACCACGCAGATTCTAGATGTTTGGTTAATTTAACAAATAGCAATGAAAATTGTTTTACAGATTTCTGTAATATGAATTCGGTCAAATAATTTCTGGACAAATAAATATACGTAGATGCGAATTAGATGAAATCAACAACGTACTCTTCGTGCTTCTAATATTTGAAGTGTAGTGAGTGGATATAAACTTCTGAGATTGGGTGTGTATACTTTATTTTTAACACGGTTCACTCATTTACTATGACGACAATTCAGCCAGCGCCTACAAAAAACCGACAGAATCGGAATAATTGACTTATTATAATAGAAACTGAGAAGTTACGATTTACCGTGGCTCGTTCGATTCGCCTGTATTTTGTACGTCTGTTTGAAATGTGATCGTCTCGCTACAGGATTATAAAAATCAATGTTCAAGTCTGGACAGAAGATTGTGTCATCCGTGTACGACCAGCGGAATGTCGTTTAATATGCAGGCTAAGCACGTAGATAAGTAACGAGAGTGAATGTTACTTATCTTAATACCGCGGCGCGAGTTGTTTTTTTTTTACCGGTTTCGCCATTTTTCCTCCAGCGTATGGAAAACAGCGGCTTCTGTGCCGCTTGTTGGATCCGCGAAGTAAGATTACTCTTTGACCCAGTTCGGAATAATTACATTCTCGTATTTTTATTCTGCCGTTGCTCGGGAACCGTACGGCTATGTAACCCGGCTGTTCATGAAAATGGAGAAGACCGCGCCGTCTGGCTAAAACTGTGATGACATTTAGACCACTCCGATCTAAAGGATAATTTTGAGACGCGAAGACAAACGGGGCCAGTTTCCCGTGGAGAAAGTTATTTATTTATTGACGGTATTGGCTTCGGCGTTAACCGAGGGCAACTATCGCATATATATTATTATCATATATTTATTATTATATATTATATATTATATAATATTATATAATTATTATATAATATATATTATTATCATATATTTATTATTATATATTATATATTATATAATATTATATAATTATTATATAATATATATTATTATTATATATTATTATATATTATTATTATATATTTATCGCATATATATATTTCGAAATGTTAACTTTTTCTTATTTCATTGCTCGGGTCGGATTCCTGGAAATATGATTCCTCTTGGATTCGCGAAAATACGAAGTGCAAAGTGCAAATCCAAGCGGCACAAGTGACTAATTCAAACGAGACGAGTTAAAATAAAACATCGATTCTAATTATTTTGTAATGTCAATGATTGTGCAGAATATTTTATAATATCGGGCGATAGATCGCAAAGCATATTAAAGAGTTCGCAGTTTTTCATGCATTTGTAGTATAATTTCGCGCGCGAATTAGGTTGATTTCGAAGCAATTTGTTGTCCATTTTTAGCCAGTGGGATGGTTAAATGGACAGTAAAACGATGAGTAAAAAAACATAACATTTCGTACTTTCGAGTATGTTGTACATTTCGAAAAAATTGATATCGGTGGAATGCTCCATTTTTCATCCATGCGAAGTAAGCTACGACGTGTAAAAAAAAATATCTACAACAAAAACTAGACACCTCTGTGTCCAATTTCAACGGTATCGATCTATCAGTTTTCAAACGCGTAGGTTATCGTTTTTGAAAACACTGTTTCGAGAAGAACAAGTCTATACATTTTCCGAGGTAATGGCCGGACATGTTGTCAATAATATTTGTTTCTTATTATACAATACTATTTATTATTTCATTAAATAATAATTAAATAATAATGAACGTAATATTGAAATATATGACATCATCGACACGCCCTTGTATTCCGACTTTGCAAACTAAGATCTTCTTCAGTATCAAGGACATTTTCCTCAGAGAATTAGATTATTTGCTTATTTATTTATTTAATTATTGGAAGGGCTATAGAGCTCTATCGTACAATATAAACGAACACGAAAATAACAGTCGAACGTACACAACTAAAATGCCGAACGTCTGATTCGAGTACTTTTTCACAATAAAATGTTAATTTGGATTAAGTTACATTGACGATTATGTACTAAAGGCTTACGTAGTGGGAACACTGAACGATGCGTCTCGATCCTCTGCTATGCGCACAATGAAATCATACGTTCGCAACTTCTGGGATACACTTGGCGCCGACATTTGTCCTGAAAGCGATAAAATCAGCCTCGCACGCTTCCCGTTCGGAAATACTTCTTTCGACTGCCATAAGTTGGCCGCGGAACACATTCCGACTCCCCTAGCGATCGTCAAGTTCGCAGTCCTCGGCGTTACAAAGCATTCTTGCCCCGTAACGAACGCGAAACCCGATACCGGTGCCCCAGGCGGCCGTGAACCCCGAGCGAATCTCGAATTACGGGAATCCTGATCAATTTCGCTGCACCGTGGATGGCGCATAAAATCGTTTTCGCGTTACATTTTATTCGGTCGTTACCGGCGGGACGTGAAATATCAATTTTTCGAGCGGAGTCCGGGGGATAGCCCGCAACGGCGGCGGGAATAACTCGCCTAAGCCTTGGATTTAGCGCGCGGCACCCGTAAATTCGAGACTCCGGGCGTACGAAACACCTCGGCCGCGATATCAATTACCATTTCTGACCTTAGAGAGCCTGGTGTACGTATAGGCTCGTCGGCCGGGCTGAACCGGATTTACGAGCGGCGCTCGAACGAACGATTGACCCCGCGGTCGTGCGGGAAAGGTTACCGGGGTATTTACAATTTCCGACCCTTAAAGGCGCACCTGCTACACCGGCGTATTACGGTTAAAAGGACGCGGCCCTTTATCTTCGACGGCCGACAGCAGAGGTCACATTTATGGGCTCAGGTGGCGTCGATAGAGTAGTCGATACCAACCATCTATCCAACGTGTCGTTTGCTCCTGTCCCTCCAACAAGCTCGCGTCGTCGCTTCTGTTGCCGACCGTCACGAGCTAGCCTTTCCCCACTTTCCCAGATCGATTGCGGTAACGTGTCTCTTAATCTTTCCTTGTTTTATTCGGCAGATTTTCTTTCACGTCGATTTAACAATTTCAACCAGTTAGCTGCGTTCGACGAGTATACTCGTCATGGAGAAGTGGCAGTATTTTGTGACACGACGTGTGATGTCAATGTTATCGGGAATGTTCTGCAAAAACGAGTTTACAGGTGTTGCGTCCGGATATCCTTATGGGAAAGATCAGGGCAGAATTATCATTTAGGGATAAATGCGATAATTTTGATCGTTTGAAATACAATATACACGGATCAACCTTACGATCGAGATGACAGGCTAGTGCAGCCGGTTACTGTGGGGTGACTAATTGCTGTGGCTTTGGCTCGTTTTCGGGTATAAATCGTAGATTTATCGATTTATATTCGAAACTACGCTAGTTGAAAGAAATCAAAATTTAATACGTTATATTTGAGAAATATCAATTTACATATAATGTAATTTAACCAGTTAGCTGTGTTTGACGAGTATACTCGTCATGGAGAAATGACAATATTTTGTGACACGACGAGTATACTCGTCGTGCGTAAGAAGCAGCGACTATTGGCTATTTAAATTGTAATTTTAAGGAAACCAAAAACATATTCTCAAGTTTCAAGATGTTCAGAATATTTTGAGGCCAATTCTGCACGAAGTTGTTTACATCGTTATAAAAATAAAATTAGAAAAGAATCACGGTATTGGTGTTCGACGTGCAAAGTGCCATTATATATTGTTCCTTGCTTTGCTAAATACCGCTCTCTCTGCAGCAGCAATTTAAATTTTTAACTTTTATAAGTATTCGATTATCCCTGGGTTTTTCGTTTATTATGTATATGGTATATGTTAACGTCAAGCGAATAAGTAAATATTAGTAATAAAATTGTTAATTTTATCAAATAAAACCGTCTTTTTGATCCAATATTTTAACAGCGACACTTACATTGTGTTTGACGAGTATACTCGTCGTCGCTTGATTCTCGCGACACATATAGGTGCGCGCTCCGAAATGGAGGCGCCACAGCTAACTGGTTAAGCAATGCTTCCTTTCCACCGTGTTACTATCGACCTCAGTCGGCATTACGGATTATTTAGAAACCGGCGAAAATTTCTTTGTTCTATTTCTTCGAAACCGTGATCAAATCATTTAACGTTCCGTTTGAACTTGTACGCTGTATTATAGTCGAGTTAACACGGTTTCAATTTCCTGTCTAATTTCTCGCATGACGTGTCAACACGTTTCTAGGGTACACGATGCCGCAACGATCCGGGAAATTGAGGCCAAGTTTTGCAAAATTATTTGGTAACCGAGCTTAATTCACACATTTATAGTAAATTACAAGAGTCAACGAATATCTCGGAATTTTTTCAGATCCTTTTACAGCCTGGAATGATAAATATTCAGGCGTGGAAGTAGAAAATCAGTAGTGCAATATGATCAAAAAGTAATGTATGAATCATTTTATGAAACTGGTGAAAGCATTGCAGGACTTTCGAATAGCTTGTGCGATGAGGAATTATTTTCTATACGGAAAATAGGAAAGGCTTTTCCACAGATTTGAAGATTAACGTTTATCCCCTGTAATGATCGCTTAAAACTTGATGTACCATATTTTGAACGTTTTATTGCAGTTTGAATGCAAAGTGTGCTACCAATTTCACAGTACTATATTATTCCATAATCACCATGCAATAATCATCGGAACATTACATGTCCGAGTTTGTTCCCTATTTGAGTTCCACAAGACAATACAAAATGTCTAACATCAACGGTCTTCATAAAGGGAAACCTTTGTACTCTAATCTACAGTAGATTCAGTATTAAAAATAAATTTTCTAATATTTTTAGCAACATTTCATATTATACTATTTTCGCTAAATAACGTGTCTTCATATTTGAACATGCTATATCGTGCAGAAACATCTCCCATAAAAATGAACGATGTATTGCAAAGTTAGAGTCTTTCGACTTTAAAACGAGTCGAGATTTATTGTTATACGATTTATTCCTGAGAAATTGTATCAATTCAAACGTCGGCAACTGCACAAAAATCGGAATGATGTCAAGTTAGTTATGTCATTTTAGAACCCTGTAATACGTGTAATTTGAACAGTATTATTTAACCACTGTCCAAGTCTATTTTAAAAATGACAATTACGAAGTTTCGTAAAATTATGCAAATTGTACGACAAACCCCATAAGCGTTATTCGCGTTTGATAATGAACGTGTTAATAAGCGTACCAATTTCAAATCGGGTCTTGGCCTTTTTTTTCTAGACTCCAGAAAATTGGGTTGAACGCGCGGCACCGTTGCCTATTTCCATTAATTAGCACCGTTCGAACGAAGTTGTCCATTCTAAGACGCAACGACGAATCTTATCTGCGGCGTTTTATCGTCGCACGCAAATTAGTCGATTGTTTCCCGTATATGCAAACGGCACGGGGCTGAACGGGGCACGTGTAACTGTGTCCGCGATCGTTATCGATCCAGACGTTCCGAATAAACCAATAAACGACGGGACACACGGTATAATTGGCCCGTAGCGGGCGCCGTTTAATAAGCAAAACGTTTGTCATTAGCGCGGGAGTACCGGCCGCGGGCCGAAGAAACGATGATTTCGGTCGAAATTAAATGATACCGTTTAATTAGCTTATCAGACGGAATTGGGTCCGACGTTTGGCGAAACTGGATCAACGTTAGTGTCGCTAGTTTCCTTTCTAACGGCGCGGCAGCTCGAACGACTCCGCCGATAATTCCGCTTGTTTTACTTCGAGCAATTGCTGTGCGCTCCTTTTAAGTTCCCGAAGTGATTAGTATCGACGGCAATAGGAGCTCGATTGGTTCGGGAAACTTTCTTCCACCGACGCAGAACTTAATCGTCACAGAATATCAAATGCATCGCTAATTTCAAATAGGCGTACATTTTTCAAGATATTCGTCTCGAACTACAGTAATGTCTCTCTAATTGACGCTCGGATTGACCAGAAAAATGGACAATTTTGGAAGAGGAGATACGATTATTCGAGCCTTAAATCTCGTTTTTATAGTTGTTGATAATTCGTAATTGTGCAGTTATTTTGAATATCCAGCGATCTCTTTCGCAATCTCGATCGCGTCCTTATTCGAATCACGGAAATCGTATTTACAGTAATGTCTCTCTAATTGACGCTCAGATTGACCAGAAAAATGGACAATTTTGGAAGAGAAGATACGATTGTTTGAGCCTTGTGGCTCGTTTTTTTTATGGTCATCGATTGTCAACAACTATAAAAACGAGCCGCAAGGCTCGAATAATCGTATCTCCCCTTCCCAAATTGTCCATTTTTCTGCACAATCTGAGCGTCAGTTAGGGAGATATTACTGTACCGCGCGAGGAAAGACACGCCGCAAATTTTAAACAATGCAAGTAGTCGTAACAGAACTAAATGCCAATTCATTTTGTCAAATATTATGATCTCTATCCTCGACTAATTTCTATCGTCACGCGATATTTGAAATGCACGTTTCATATGTATAATATTTCATTTTATGTATTAAAGTAATGAAATTGTAATATTCCGTACTATACACCGAATGATTAAAACGTGAATATTTTATATTTTATATTAACTATATAGATTATATAGTTAATATTATTATATAGTTAATAATATGATAATAACATTAATAATGAATAATAATATTATTAATATTATAATATATATATTTTTATTTAATATTAATATTATTATATAGTTAATAATATTATAATAATATTAATAATTAATAATAATATTATTAATATTATAATATATATATTTTTATTTAATATTTTTATTTTTTCACTCCACGTTTACGATACTATTTTATCCGAACCATGTGCCTGTTATTAGAATTATAAAATTCAAAATCTGTGTCTCCGATTCTCACGGAACTTTCCCCATTTCGTTGCACACAAATTATTTAGTATTTGTGCATGACGTATAAAATGCTCCGAAGCAGGTTACGACACAAAAATTATACGGTTCATCGAGAAGACGTTGTTTAAAGCAGAATAACTGTTGAAAAACTAGGATCGAATGAATTTATTTCAGATGCTAGACAGACTAGCTTGGCAAACAACGTCTGGACAAACTTTCTGCAAAATACAATGACAAAAAAAGATAAAAATTTCAAGTCGAAAATCCTGCACGTAACAACGTTAAACCAATCGATATTATTCCAAACATAATTCCCTTCATCCTTTAAAACGGTTTTCCCCCGTTTACAGGTTTGAAATCCACCTGAAAAATGTTAAAACTCAAGCACAATAAATAATGAATTTTTTACCGGTCCCGCTCGCGCGTGTACCAGAAATACGAAACATTGTCGTTGAGCTCCAAATTACGGAATATGTTTTTCCATCCGAAAATAATAAATCTGTCGCTACAAAAGGGGAATCTTGACCCGGGAAGCGGTCGCTAACGGAGATTTAATCACTTTTGCGACCGGAAGCCGGACGGGCCGATGTTTCTCTATTTTTCTTTTTTCGCCGTTGACGAATGAAATTCCTCTGAAAATTTATTCCGCGCTCCTCTCCCTTTGATATTTTGTGTCCCGCGCGCGCACGCGTTGCGCCCCGTGTGGCGAGCGTGTAATTTTCGCGGAGCGCGTACTTTGCCGGCGCGATATTAGCACCCGGGCGCATTTCGCACGCCACTCATCGTCGGACGTCTCTTAACTATGCATTCTTTGTTCTCTGGACAAACGATATGGGAGCCCGTTCCCCGCGTAGACCGTAGGTTTTTCGATGATTTTTTTTATCCCCCCCGGATATTTTTCGTTTTACCTTTTGCGCGCCTTGTTTGTCTCCCGTCAACCCTCCGCGCAACGGTTGGATAAATTGGGCGAATTGCGTGTTTGTTTTCTCCGTTTTCGTTATATATATATATATATATATATATATATATATATATATATATATTATATTATATTAAATTCATATATATATATATATATATATATATTATATTATATTAAATTCATATATATATATATATATATATCAACATCAACAATGGGATATTACTGCATTCAATCCCCGACGATTGTACATCCCCTGTCCATTAAATTCATATATATAAGTAATATCCCATTGTTGATGGCAACTGTTCATACAGTAGCGACATCGGATCTTTATAAATGGCGAACGCGGGAGCACCGCCGAATGTTGCCGAATAGTTACACGGTACCGTGTGCATGTTGTTCCGTGTAGCGTGCATGTAACGTAATTACCGGGTATAATTACGAAACTACGGACTTTACGCATTTATTGCATCCGTGGTGATGAATACCGCGGTGCGAATGTAACTTTGACATGATTTTAATCAAGTTTGATAACGTGTGCGCAACCTGGAAAACCCTTTGACGCCTGTTTATCGGAATTTAACCCTTCAAGGTATGCTCCTGCTCGTATGCTAACGAACGAGCTTTTGTCCGAGACGACATTCTTGATCCTGATACGGTTCTTAGTCGAACCAGGTCAAAACGCAGCGTTCCAATTTATTAATATCAGCTATTTAGTAATAGATGTTCATTATTTTTTAACGAAACTAAAGTTACAGTGCTCTTCACAGGTTCTTTAGGCGTTTCATACTGGATATTACTTTCCCAAGCTGTCGAATTTCAATTCTTTTACTTGTTTCGCTATGTTATTCTATGTTATTATTATTATATATATTATATTTACATATATTATTATTATTATTATATATATAATGAAAGCGGAGAAAACAAATGTCGCTAAATTATTTAAAAGATTATGGCAATCGATTCACGGCCATTTTTCCTTCAATATCATCTGAAGGTCATCATGTAACAGGTTGTTGAATTCGCCTCGACTTTTCCTACAATACTGATTATAATATATAGTATTTAGATTATAATATATAGTATACAAATTATAATATATATAGTATATATATTATAATATATAGTAATATATATAGTATATAGATTATAATATATAGTAATATATATAGTATATAGATTATAATATAAAGTTAAATTTACCTAGTTTCGTCTAAGAATATAACGGTGACTTTGTTTTCTTTTTATTGAACATATAATATTGACATTTAATAATAATATTGAATTTTTCCTTGAATATTCGTTTCTCAATTTAAACAATTGCAATTTCTTGCCGGTTAAATACCGATTAACTTCGATAGGAAACATTTCTCTGTCAGACCATCGTGGGGATCAATTTGTGACTCACCCTGTGTATGAATCAGAAAAATTACGAATTCATTACATTCTATCGATGCTGGGAAAATAGATTTCCTTTCTTCGCAATCGGAATAATTTCCCTTACGAACGTAAATCTCGTCCGTGCCGGTCCGCCGCAAGTTGGACGCTTGTAGAGGATAGGTCGACGCACACGGAAGACTTCTTCGGTTATCTCGGAGATACGTCTTCATGGCAATCTCGAAGAAGTGCATTCGGGTGGACAGTAAAAGAAGCGTACGTACGACGTGGCAAGTCGTTCGATATCAGAAGAAAGAAAAGTAAGATTCTCGTCGTCGAGATAAAGGATATCTATAGCCGTGTTTACGTGACGGCAAGAGATCCGAGCTCATTCGACTTTCCCCCGTGTAGTTTTGAGGGAAACTCTCCGGATCGGCGTCGCCGCGGTGCCTACGCCTGCGCGTGTAATGCGTTCATCTTTCGGATTGACCGAATAAAACTTCGAGAAACTCTTTTCGAGAACGGTGGTGTCAGCCGTCGAATCGCGTAGTCCAAGTTTCGGTTATGGATTCACCGATCGAAACGGGAAATTTTCCATTTTCTTCATACTTTTTTTACTGCCTTCTTATTGAATGCGATTCTGTCGTTTCCCTTCTTCCACTCAAATTTATTGTATTTTGGGACGGATCCAGGCTGTATGGCTAATTTTCTGTGACCATTCTGTAACCATTCAAACGTTAAACAATCTTCTGATCGAATCACAGGCTTCGAGTGTCTCGGAATTTTCTCAGACTTTTTTGCAGCCGAGAATAATAAAAATTGTAATAATAAAACGTGGAATAAAAAATGTAAAAAATATGTAATAATATAATAAAAATAATAAACCGTAATACTGCCGGATTGTTACATTAAAGAGTAGCTTTTTGTTCAGAGCGCTTAAGAACTCTTGTCGATTACGTAACGTTCAATATTTTTAAAATCTTTTAGAAATCTAATACACTTTATTTTATCGTTGGCGGGATTACTCGACCATGAATAAGACGAGTATAACGAAATGCCACACTCGTAATCTCATTAAGATACATTTTTCGACTAAGAATTTAAAAATAGACGCACCAAAATTGCGTTTCTTCAAATATCCTGCGGTATCTTACTTTCAAGCGATTTTTATACGACCTGTTCTCTCATCATTTTAAAAATTACACACACGAAATGGGAAGTGTCCGGTCAGCCTTGGCGCCAGTTTTCATCTCTCAAAGAGACTAAAAATGGACGAAGCGAACGAGATTATTCTCACTGTGGATCACTCTATAATTCCACAAAGTTTCATTAAAACCTGCGAATATCTCTCGTGAGAATTAACCCCTTGGCCTACACGATATCTGCCAATTGCGCGAGCTATAGTAAACAAGAAAATCGGTCGCGCGCCGTGCCATTCAACTGTTCAGCCGTGTACCTGAACTGGCGCAAAATGTGTACCTTTCATGACATATATATTTCAGTGCAACGAAAGGAATTGCGAAATAACAAACAATGTTTAGGTACAAACAGTAATTTTAAGACGTCTAGGGTGCAATCATAATCAATTGATCAGTTGACACAAGTAATTTATTTTTGCACAAATTTGCACAAATTCTTTATCACGAGTCTGACTCGTGGCTTTCGTTCATGGCACAAATTCTTTACCACGAGTCGGACTCGTGGTTTTCGCTTATGGCACAAATTTTTCACCACGAGTCAGACTCGTGGTTATAGGCCAAAGGGTTAACGACTTGTTTCAACGCGATCGCTCTCCGACTGAAAATTTAACCGTCGAATTTCGACAAGAAACGTCGGCTGTGTTACTGCATTTCCACCGGGCGTAGGCATCGGATGCGGCGTTCCATCGGCCGGAACAACGATCCCCAGCCGCCCTAAGGATGTTAATAACCGTCGGTGGGCCCCCGACTGATAACTTATTGGATTTCGCTGGTCGGTCGTTTGCCTGTACAGGGTTTACCCGTTAAAATCAGTCTGGCACGTCAAAGTCGACATAATTTCATCGGATCGGGGAAAACTGCGGAAGCACTCGAGAGAGAACTCGAAACCTGGTTATGGGAGGAGGTTTTCACTTAGTAAATTGAACTCCAGAAAGTTCGCCGTCTGAAGCCGCTGCTGCGCGATGCTGGCAAGACTGTTTCGCAAGCGCAATAAGCGTCGCCGCATCTACGGACGTCGCGCGAAGTCGTCGGCATCGCACAGTAGTTTAATCGTGGAACAAAAATGATTTCTTCGAATGCGCACACGTAATTCGCGGCGAAAGTCCGCGCGGTTCGGTCATGCTTCGTCGACTATCGTTTCATCGACGATTACGTCGATGCTTAATTTTGCTAATAATACAGTAAATTCTCTGCAGTTGTGCCACGGCTTGTAAACAAACGTGGACATTCGAGCCTCGCGTTCGTTCTTATAGCCGCCGGTTGTCAACAAGCGTAAGAACGATGTTTACAAGTTGAGAGACAATTGGGGAGAATTTACTGTATTTATCCGCCAACAGAGAGTTTCGTAGACAGTGTTTACTTCGTCAACTTCTACTTCGTACAGCGATGACTAAACTGCTGATCTTTCGCATTTATTGCAAACAGGTCTAGTCGCAATTTAAAAATCTAAAAAGGTACGAAGAATTTAACAGTTTATAGTGGTTACTGTTTCTTGTTGGTAATGCTAAGATATATTATAGATAATATATTAAAATAATATTATTAGAGTGTGCTTATGGTCATTTGTAATTTCATTTATCAATTTTTTCACGCAATATTTGTTATGTGTAATTCCAGAATTTATTATATCGTACGAATTAAGATTTTGAAAATGGTATCGATCGCATAGTAGAAACCGCGACGATATATTATAGGTAATATTAAAATAATATTATTAAAGTGTGCTTATGGTCATTCGTAATTTCATTTATCAATTTTTTCACGCAATATTTGATATGTCTATACATATACATAATTCCAGAATTTATTATTATTTTATTTTGAAAATGGTATCGATCGCATAGTAGAAACCGCGACGATTGGTTACGAAATACATTTCTACAACTGAACTATGTTTTAATGTAACGCGCAACTTTTCTGAAATAACTAACGTTAGGACGAAAGGCAAAAATTCAAAAGTTATTTTCATCATTTCACAAAGTACAGTAAATTCTCCCTAATTGACTCTCGGTTTGGAAACAAAAATGGGAAATTTATAAAGAGGAAGCACGATTGTTCGAGCCTTTTGGCTCGATTTTACAATCGTTGACAATCGGTGACTATACAAGCGAGCCGCAAGATTCGACTAATCGTGTCTCCTGCTTCCCAAATTGTCCATTTTTGTGGACAATCTGGGCGTCAATTAGAGAGACATTGCTGTAGTCAAATTGTAAATACCTTGTAAATACCACAGACCTGATATCGTGATTTAATTTATGAAATCATACTACGCGAATCCATATCGCATGGAACAACTTGTAATTGAAAATGTTGTAATTGAAAATTAGAATCGAAGAACGTTGCGAGACGGTGGTTGAAATCTGATGAAAGTTATATATAAAACGATAGTCGTTGAATCGGTGATTAAAGATAAACGTCGGCACGTTTGCTTTCTCGCCGAAAAACCCGTGAAAAGAACGACATTACTTACGGGAATGGTTTAAAACTTAAAAACCTGAATTCTCGCGAGCTTCTGAGAAATGAGTACCACTGCGCATCGAGAAAAAGCTGCGCGGGTGGAGACGCTCGTTCACGGGAATGTCCAAATCATTTTATATCCACCACTGCGACCGCTTGACGACACGCCTTTGAATCCGGGATCAAAAGTATTTCGTTACGAGATGGGACTGCATAATTCATTGTCTGAATGTTTCATCAGCGGGATTACTCTTCCCGTTCGCCACAATGTTGGGTCCCCTGTGCACGATGCGCTTCGACAAATCATTAATTATTCATTTAGGTCGAGGAATTTTTGATATTCCGTCCCGCCTCCCGCGTCGTTTCTATACACCGTTGCTTTCATCGTGATTCAAGTTCCCCCCGTTAAGAACAGGAAAATGCCTCTCATCCGGCCCGTCCTTGTAGCTTTACAAGCTTTACAACCTTCCTCGGTTGGAAGGCATTTTTTCGGCCGGCAATAAAAACCGGGAATGCACGGACGGGGAGTCCGTCGAGCGATAAAATTCACGAATTTGTAACGCGGCGGCCCCGGACTTGTGAAAAATTAAAACTTCTCCTGTAAACAGCCGTTCGAATGTTAACCCAGTTGCAACAAACTGTACCGTTCCGCGAGCCGTATCTGTAAATGTTAATAGCTTCCAACGTTACTGCTCCGAGGAACTTCATTGTTAGCGTAGCAAGACCCTCTGGAAAGTGTGTCTTTACTTCTAAATGTTTCGAACGCGTTGCTGTGCAGTTATTTTGAATATCCAGCGATCTCTTTCGCAATCTCGATCGCGTCCTTATTCGTGTCACGGAAATCGTATTTGCAGTAATGTCTCTTTAATTGACGCTCAGATTGACCAGAAAAATGGACAATTTTGGAACAGGAGATGCGATTTCTCGAGCCTTGTGACTCGTTCTTTATGGTTATCGATTGTCAACAACTATAAAAACAAGGCTGGAATAATCGTATCTCCACTACCCAAATTTTCCATTTTTTTGTGCACAATCTGAGCGTCAATTCGGGAGACATTGCTGTATTCGGAACCAATTCGTTTCGGTTTTTCTTATACTGGATGCACTGGATACGTGGTTCTCTCGAAAAGGTTTAACAAATACTACGTCTATCGCTTCCAATTTCTCGAGTAATTAACTATAGAATTCACTGTTACCAATCTGTTAGGTTTCAATACAGTGTCCATAAATTTCTTGGCTCTTACAGCGCTGTTTCGAAATGTTTGCAAGTCAATATACAAATTCTAGTATAACATCGAAATTCTCGATCTTGTAAGTAAGCTCCGAAAATTTGCGTAATTATCCGTTTTCAATTACGAGAATAATTGCTTCAGATAATTAAAAAAGATTCATTGCAGCAAAACTGAATTAAAAAAGCAATTAAATTGTAGTAAGACAAATCCTATCTTGTATTTCGCGAACTTACGCGTAACTTAAATGCATAAAGAAGACTAAACGACGTTCTACGTTCGCGCGGAATACAAGACAAGATACAGAAATAGAAAGAATAAATATTTCTGCAATGACCGTCGTGTTTGTTAATGATTTTAGGATTCACGACTGCAGTTGTTTCATTCCGATATCTAACATCTGGCTCGAAAAATGTGACGAAGCTTCGGCAGAAATTAAACGCTATTTAGAGGCGGCCGCTTTCACGCGTCTTGTATGGTGTCCACGTGATCTGTTTCTCCAATGAGAGCAAAAACAATTTACGTTTCTGCTCGCGGAATGACGTGGTTCATTGATAACGGCAGGTGTACCACGAACTGTTCAAAAGAACGCCGGCTGAATGGCGCGCCAGCTTTCGCCACGCCCTTTGTGTCCGTTTCCCTGCGATGTCCTTCCACTACTGACATTCTGGGAATGAAATTTAAGGGAAGAAACGCTTATTTTCGAGACGCGAGCACTCGCGGAATCGTAATGCGTGTGTTACATCTCGACCACGAGTGGCTACGGTGCAAACTGGATTGCTCTTCTGAAATAGGAAGCGAATACAGCAACGCGAACGCCATCGAATACAAACTTTACGATATTTTAATGAATTGGACGAGAAGCTACTTTTCTGTGGAATAAGAAACAATTGAAATTAATGAAGGAACAATTATTTTTAAATTATTGAAATTATGAGAAGTCTCTAGTAAGAAATGGTTGAATAAACCTCTCAATTCGAACACATTCTACACACACTACATCGCATCTCGTTTTTATAATTGTTGACAATAGTCAACTATAAAAATGAGCGCGAGGCTCGAATAATTATATCTCCTCTTTTTAAATTGTTCATTTCTGTGTAAACAAAAAGCCTGTAAAAGCTGAAGGAAAATTAGGGAGATTTTACTATATGCATAAAGAAAATGGCGAAATGTCGGCAATAAATTCAGTCCGGTCATTTTTATGAAGCAACACGTTTTATCTAATGTTAGAATTCGGTAGGCTTAGCACTATAATCTTAAAAAAACATGTACCATGAAAATGCGACAAGCCTTTGTTTTTAATACATCGTACAAGTAAATGACATTGTCAGGAGAAACTTGTTCGCATTCTGCGACGAACGTTCCTCGTTTTCGCAAAACAAGCGACATTGAAACGATGCTCACTCGCGCACAGCAACAAATTTAGGAATCGTATCCGCGTATAGCAGTGGGAGCAACGATAAATCTATCGGACGAAGAATGTATTCGTCGCTTATTGCGGTAAGCAATTCTACCAGCGTCCAGCTGGCTGGTCCTATGGCAGATAGGAAGGGCAAGGTATCCACAAAAGGGATTCGCTGCATAATCACGGGTAAATTTATGAGGGAACCGCATCGGAAATTTCGGTCACGTAACGCTATCCCGCGCAGACACGCTTCAGCGTGAACGTAAAATCTCCGGCGTGTAGCCGACCGACGAAACTAATTCCACGGCCGATACCACTGTCTACTGCAATCTTGTTCCGCGTTACACCGACGTACTGCTCGGCACTTCCCCATGGAAAAGTAACGAAACGTAATTTATTTAACCGCCCGCTTTCGTCTGCTGGAACTTCGTAATCAGACCCCGGGAAGCTGCGTTGCTCACGCCAACCGGTTAGGGCACGCCTTTATCTCCTCTAGCCCTTAATTAGTTCTTGGCCGACTGCTCGCCCCCGACTATTTATTTATTCGTTGCATCGAACGCCTCGGATAAACGTGGGCCAATTTTATCCGCGCGCCGGCGGATGCTATCGTATCGCCGAGGTCATGAAACCATCCTGGTAATTAAGGTATCGGGGAGCTCGAGAGCTATCGATTCTCCGCTCTCGCAAGTTGCCGATGGATAGGCTGTTGACCTTCGCGCATTTCTGGTGCGACGAAAATTTCTAAAGGCGTGGAGACGTGTACGGTAACGGCAGACCACCGATTTTATGCATTTCTGACCGAAGTAACTAGGTTAAATACAAAATTCTGAGGACAGGAGAATCGAAAAACGCCTTTCTAACGTGCGCAACTTGGTAAAATGACTAAAAGAGGAAAGACAGTTTTATCAGCTTGTAATTAGCTTCGATAAGTATTATTTTGCATCAAAATCCGCGGGCTTGTAATTAGACAGGCACGGAAGACTAGCTTCGATTGTTCGACTATAAGACTCGGTTTAAGTTACCAAATTATTTAATTTACGATTATTCAGATCGTAAAGATACATTTTCTGGGAATATATTCAATAAATGGGTCAATTGTTGCAATAAAAATCGCTAATCTTCCCTTAAAAGTAAAAGAAATATAATAGAGTGCAGTAAATTCTCCCTAATTAACGCTCGGATTGTACGCAAAAATGGACAATTTGTGAAGAAGAAATACGATTTTATGGTTACTGATAGTCAAGAATTATAAAAACAAGCCGCAAAGCTCAGGCGATCGTATCTTCTCTACCCAAATTGTCCATTTTTGTGCCCAATCCGAGCACCAGTTAGGGGAATTTACTGTATTGTGAGAGTCAACGGTACGAATCTTCCCTTAAAAGTAAAAGAAATATAATAGAGTGCAATAAATTCTCCCTAATTAACACTTGGATTGTACACAAAAATGGACAATTTGTGAAGAAGAAATACGATTTTATGGTTACTGATAGTCAAGAATTATAAAAACAAGCCGCAAAGCTCAGGCGATCGTATCTTCTCTACCCAAATTGTCCATTTTTGTGCCAAATCCGAGCACCAATTAGGGGAATTTACTGTATTGTGAGAGTCAACGGCACGAATTCTGTGGGCTGGAAAATCGTTACAATGTCAATGGCGATAGAAATTTATACGATCAATCGTCTAGCATACTTTCTCTCGGACGCGTGTTATTCTTCTCCCCGTAATTTCACTCGTATTGCGTGATACCACATAATAGATACAGAACTATATCTTGTTCCCGAAAAATGTGATTCGACCTGGGTACACAAGAAATTCCAGGAAAATCTTATTTTCGCTAAAGGAAACAGCGGATTATATGGCGTCGTAATTCAGAGCCGCGCGGCAGATTTATATCGCGACGTCTGCTGGTCATAATTTTTGCACATAAAGATATCTTTCTCTGCCGCGACTGTTTTAATCGTGCGTTTTTGTGCGGACATGCAGCGTCGACGATGGCCGCCGCCTCGATACAGGTGCACAGGTAGTTGCTGCAGGTTCCGCGTTGTTGGTGCTTGCCTTTGTTGATGGTTTTCGTGCCGAACAAAATTATCGCATTAGGATATCTTCACGTTCAACCGACCGTAACATCGACGGCAGAACGATCGTGTGTGCCTTTCGAGATGTCTAATCGTGAAAGAAATTATCCATACTACTATTTAACGCTCGAAGAGCGAACGTTTTTTTTTATAAAGATATAACTGACAATGAGCATATGCTTTGGATCTTTGGTAATTTTATTAATCAAGTTCTTTCGATATATTTTTTAACCGTTTGAGTCCCAGCGATTATTCAGAAAACACGGTCGAAAAATGCCGAACAGCGTGATCGCGAAGAAAACGAAGCGGCGCGATAGCGCTTGTCGAGATTGACAAACAAAACAAAAAGAAAAAAAAAGAAAGAAAAGCAGCTGTGAAATGTACGTGCGTCATTAAAGTTTGATCGCGACACAAGATTTAAACAGCGCGATCGCGCTGCTTTGGACTCAAACCGGTTAAGTTATCCACTAAACCACGAAAAAATGAATTACTAACAAACCGCCAATCTCTGAGTAATTATAGCTTTGTATACGATATCTATAACGAACCAGTCTCGTTGAAAGCTGTGTAAGTGACTGTAATTATACTGTATATATTTGATTTTCTTCATATCTTGTTTAAGCACAACACTTTTATAAAATACATAATTGAATACAGAACACCAAAGTACATATTCTTCTTAACCAGTCAGCTGTACTCGACGAGTATACTCGACACGAACTAATGGCGACGCGTACACCCGTCGAAAACGTCCGACCGGTTTTTGTAAACTGGTTCGTTAAAAAACACGAGAAACACGAGATGAGATATAAAGCTGAAGTAAAAATGATCGGCCGTGCGGAGCGCATCGTTTTGCAAATGGCAAAGTGAAATCTCGAAATTTGACAGAAGGGGTTAAACAGTGTCCGATTGCACGGACCCACTTCGGTATTTGCGAACAAGTACGACCGCCCCCGTTCGCTTGCTGGACGAACCGGGTTAATAAAGTGACGGGAACCGTAACGTTAACTCGCGTAATTGCCAAAAGACCGATATCGAAGCCGTAAAAACTCGCGAAGGTAAATAGCGGGCTGGAGGTTTTGGTACCGCCACAAATTGGCGTTCGCGGTCGAAGCCGGCCCGAGGCACCGAGCCACGGGCTAATGGATAAAGAGACGAATGGCTTCGGTCGGGAGAGCGTTACTGCGTTACCGGGAACGGGAACGGGAACGGGAACGGGAACGGGGACGGCGACGTTCGTCGTTCGAACGGATGATTAACGGAGAAACGTCGGATCGCCGCCGCGATTAACGACACCCAGTCAGACCTGTAGCCACTCGCGATCTAACTGCAGTTTAGCCGTTCTCGTCGATGAAACTAATTCCTTGGATTGCCACTGTCGATGCAGTTTGTTCTTGTTCAAAACTGTCCTCGCGCGACCCCCGCAAACCAGGGATGCTGCTGTCATGAAATCGAGTGAATGCTAGCGACGCATATGGAAACGGTAGATATGGACCGTTTATTTGAAAAGAAAATTAGATATCGCATAATTTGTGATTATTTCAGTGTAACCTTTTTATGTATAACTGAATAAAAATAGACCAATAATAAACGGCCCATATAATAAAATCTTTATGAAGTGGCAATTAATTCTGAGGGAGATTGTGGACACAAGTGAACAAAATCGGAAGACGCTACAGTGATCATTGAAACGAGGGCTCGGGGAATCTGGATCAACAGAACTCGGTGGTCTGAATTCTTTATTAATTAAATATGTTCCACAAAGGTCATAGTAGTCGATAAAACTAATTCCTTGGATTGCCACTGTCCTCGCGCGACCCCCGCAAACCAGGGATGCTGCTGTCATGAAATCGAGTAAATGCTACCGACGCATATGGAAACGGTAGATATGGACCGTTTATTTGAAAAGAAAATTAGATATCGCATAATTTGTGATTATTTCAGTGTAACCTTTTTATGTATAACTGAATAAAAATAGACCAATAATAAACGGTCCATATAATAAAATCTTTATGAAGTGGCAATTAATTCTAAGGGGGATTGTGGACACAAGTGAACAAAATCAAAAGACGCTACAGTGATCATTAAAACGAGGGCTCGGAGAATCTGGATCAACAGAACTCGGTGGTCTGAATTCTTTATTAATCAAATATGTTCCACAAAGGTCATAATAGGTCTAAATTGGTTAGCCTAAGGTGATTCGCATGCAGCACTATTTATTCTACAAATTAGTACTGCTTTCGTATGGAATAGGATTGTATTTTAAACGGAGCCACTCAATTGCATCTAGCTCTTGTATAAAAATTAACCGAACGATGCAAGAAATTTACGTTTTCAAGGAAAATAATTTAATCACATTTTCGAATTATAATTTATATTTCGACAAAATTGTACAAGAAATAAATACATAATAAAATAGGGTCGTTAAAAATATTTAATACCAGCATCGCATAAACTCTGATTTGCAACATCTTGGTGATTCCATGAGACAAACTTTTGCGTTTTATTTTTGCGTATAATTCTGCATCGAGTAACAACCGCAGAATGCAATTTTTATGCGCACTGTACACAATATAACTTTGATTATTCCATGAGACAAACTTTTGCGTATTATCTTTGTGTATAATTCTGCATCGAGTAACAACCGCAGAATGCAATTTTTATGCGCGCTGTACACGATCGATCGATTGCATATAAATGATGAAATATATCCAGTAATTCTTTTAACTAATAAAATTTCCCCTCTTGGCTATAAAGAATCGTCGACGGCGCGACGATGATATGGACACAATTTGGTTTATAAAATGATCTCGACAGAGAGAACATTTCTTCGGTGTTTCAGAGGAAGACTAAATATTTTGGCTTGAAAACTGTTTCGCGCCGCGCCCGGTAATAAACGAGCGACGACTGCACTGGACCAACCCGCGAAATGGAATTTTAATCGGCGATTGCGTTTTTTTATCGGAATTAAACGATCTGGGGATACGTTCTGGCGATTGAGTCGGCCGGTAATTTTGTAATTACAAAAATGTGGATCACGCCGGCACGCCGCACCTCGCCGACTCGTTACACGGAAGCTGATTATATCATATTGAAAATTGCTCGCCGCGGAACTGGGTCGTTCGAAAATTACGCGAATGTTCACCGCGAAGGTACACGCCTCTCTATCGCGTCGACGCGATGTTCTGGAAAGTATTTCATCACGTCGCCAGTATTTGTTCGGCCCTCCCCTCCGTCTCACCCTCTTCCACGAAACTTGAATATTTCGCGGTTTCGGCGCTTATTAAACGCTGCCGAAGAAGAATGTCGGATATCCTATTTTTAGATGCTATATAGCTATCGGATAATTATTACGGTCCGAAGAGTTAAACAAACCTTGGGAATTTCGTTCGATATTAATAAAACACGAAACGATTCCATGTCCTTCCTTTGTCTCTTATTCCTTTTCGTTGCAGTTCTTCAATGATTTATTCTCTCGCGGAAACAATTCCGATCAGTAAATACCGATCGGTATGTAAATACGTTCAATTGGTGCGCAAGATTTCTTCTGGACGATTTATTAGAATCGTAATTTCAATTGGATTTTAATTTGTACGAATGCAGTTGTGAATCAAAATTTACTGCTCGGATGCAGCAGTAATAAAATGGTGCGTATTCGAAGTTCGATCAGTGACGTTTTTACTTTGTTTCGTTCTCTTTACGTTATCAATTGATGCAATAAATTAAGTCTATATCGCATGGCGTAGTTTTTATGATGTTGCTCCAGATCCTTAAATTTTTTAAATACTTTGAACACATCATAATGTAATGAAAAAATATTTAACATTGAAGAGTCTACAGATCCTTCAGCGTAAGAATAATTTCAATCATTTTTACGATTAGAGCAAGAAGGTTCTAAAATTACAAAATTCGACTTGTCCCAAAGTTAAGTTTCTTAAAAACAGAGATCGAAAATTGTCAAATCGAAAATTGTGATGTTATTACCATTTTTTAAAATGTTTCGAACAAAAGTCACGCACTTTTTTACGTAGAATATGATTCCGAAATAAAAAATATACGTTTATGATAAAAAAAAAACGAGATGATCTTGAAATAATCTTGAAAACGTCCACGCATTAAAAAAACTAGTAAACTCACTCGAAATACTGTTTTTTTTTTAAATCACGTAACTACGAAATTTTATACAATCACAACTTAAGTGGGTCACCCAGAATATATGTCATTCGAGAACTGCGAATAAATTGTTAAACTAATTTTCGCTTAATTGCCAAAAGGGAATTGATTCTCGTGGCAGAAGCTCTTGCGCATGCATAGAAAATGAAACGTACATTCGAATGTAATAAAGTTCGTGCAATTTGAAATTACTCTTTGTTGATTCGGTGTACCTGCGACAGAGAAGCGAGCACGACCGTTGAAAGGTTAAAAGTACATTCGCACGAATCGATCCGTGGAATAGATCGCCGGAATGTCAATTAGGCTTGTCAACCTGCTATTTGTCCGCGGTATAATTGACACCGTGCGACCTCCACGTTTATTCCTTGGGTCGATCCGCGCGCATCGTCACCGGAGAGCACCGATCTAGGGCCAACTAATCGAGCACATTAGATACTGTGTCGGGTCAACAATTAAACGACGAGAGAGTTGCTTACGGAGCTGTCCGTATGATGCATCGTTCGGCAGTGTCAGGCGAGATTATCGGCGACCTAGGAAAATCGATCGGGACGTGTATTTCTTCTTTTTTTTTCATCGCGACGCTTCCTGACGGATGAGAGATGAACGGGGTAACGCGGTTTAGAGATATCCTGATGTATCGCAGAGACAGATTGCACCTCTAAACTTGTCAGTTCCCATTTTCTGTCGGGATTACGCGTTCTCCGGTGAATGAAGAAACGATTGATACGCGCTTCGAGGTCTGCCTACAAAGAGAAAGATTCTACGCTTCTGTCGTTCGCGGCAGCATCGACGTGTTCCGCCATGAATTTCGAAAATACAAATGGTAGAATTATGTCTTTACAGATATACTCTCGCATCGGAATATAATGTTATCAGCTTTTCGAATCGAACAACTTTATAAAAATTGCTCCGAACGACTTGAATATTTTTTCAAACGTTAGACCGACTATTTTTCTAGAAGATTAGTGTGCACAAACACCTTTTTAGATTGCAACTGATTGGGACGATAGAAATATTAAAAAATGATGTTTTCTCAACTTCTTTATCTATATATAAATGTATTATATATGTACATACATGTATATAATACATGTATTAACGACCGCGGAATAATTATTTCAATTTGTCTAATTAATTCTTCGAACATTCGTAGCATTCGATTTACGCGTTTTCCAAAAATTACAACAAATATTTTGTCAGAACAAATGATCGACGAGTGAAAAGCGATTTTTTATTACTTTAAGCGAGATAATATAACTTCCCATTGCGAAAAAAAATCCCCACTGTGAAATGAGTCGAACAAAAGTTAATTCCCTCGGTTAAAACGGGTTAATTTCAGAACTAACGCGTGGAACAGTCGGCAAGCAAGAAGTTTATTTCGCAAAAATCCATCGGCCCTCGGAAAAAGTGTTAAGGGAGAAACCAGTGGCAGAAAACGAAACAATCGACGTGTCACTGGCTGGTGGTTCGACGACAGCGAAATAACATCGGCGCGACCGATGCAGTGGTATATGTCGACGATAAAGCTGGCCTCGTAACATATTCTCTGGTGCCCCTTTCCCCCGTGTTCTATGAGCCTCGAAATAACCAGTTTCGCCGGTATTGGAGTCCTGCTGAACCGAAGCCCCGGCCCACGAGCAACTTATAATCAATCCAATTTTGAGATAAATGCATCGCGGCTTCCCTCTTCACGGGCCACTGCGCCGGAGAATTATTATCCCCGGAATTACTTGATCCCGACAAAGTTCAAGATATTGCCGGCGAGGGCTGCGTTCGTTACGATTACGAAGCACGCGACCACCATGACACGTGGACGATCAATTTCTTCTGTAACGCGATTAAATATCGTAGCTCGGACGATCGGCGAGCGGCGAACTTTGTCCCCGAGGATTTCGCGAATCGATATGATCGGGGATGTCATCGAGCATGACGGTAGCATCGAAAGAAGTACTCGTACTTAATCTTCTAATTTAGGTTTCGCTCATTAAATTGCATCGATTTCGTGGGAATATTTGGGATTCCGGCGTTTAAAATTGATCGTAGCGAATGGTATTTTAATTCTTTGGCATTCCAAGAATTCCAGTGAAATTCTGTTTCATTATCCTGCATTTACATGTCCTTCTTACTTATGAAATATTGGCAAACAGCTATGCAACACAAATAATAGCATATTACGATAAAAGTAAATTTCGAAAAGTTGTCAAAAATTAATGTCATCCATATGTCAGAGTTAAGACTGTGAGATATATTTGAGTGCAGATTTTTATGAACAAAATTGCTTACGTTAATTGTAAGAAATGTAAGTCCGATAAAAATGTCTTCAGTTATTTAGTAATTTTAACAAGTTGTATATATAATATTTTTGATGTGATATTCTGTAATGTGTGTATGTGTGTGTGTCATCACAAGTTTGTTTTTGATCTAGTCATATAAGAAATTATTAAGTAAGTATAATCATTAAGAAGAATTCATGACAGATTTGTTCACAGTGTTATAATTATTATAATATATTATAATAATAATAATTATTGTTATTAACAATTTAAGAGAACTAGTCGAGTTAATATCTTCTCTTTCGATCTATTTAAGGAAAGGTTGTTCTGATAAATCAAATCTGCAACGAAGGAATCGGGTTTTACTTATCTCGGATTATCATCTGAAAGGAGGATTTCTTTTATCTGCTATGAATAGCAATCAAATTCCATGAACTGCTCTTTTGTATTAGTTTCGAATTAGTTTCACGAATACATATTGAACTTGACACCATCGTTAAGTATGATACCATCCGTGCTTGTCACACGAACCAGGTCGATCCTCCAGAATTATACCGAACCGAGGAAATTACGTTCTCCACGGCAATACCGAGGTTTGTAATAGAATTCAGAGAGCAGAAACACGACGTCGATTTTGAATAATTGAGTCCGTACAATTGCTGATTGCGACTGTACCAGTTCCTTAAAATAATTCCTGGAATGCTAGATTCAAAACGATTCTTCAATCCCATTGTTCAACACGCGAGTGACGCTTACGTATTTATAGTTGGTAAAACAATTGTTGCATTATTCGTTTTCTGTCTAGCTATCAGCTAATAGTAAAACTTTTTTCGAAACATAAGATTGAATAATTGAAACAGATAACTTTAAAATTATTCATAAATTATGTGCAATAATTAGGATAAAGATTGATGAAATATTAATTGCTGGTCCTAATAATGATAGTAATAAATGTCCAGCTAATATATTTGCTGATAAAATTGCATGACGATTTGTAAGAAAAATAATAGTATACGAGTTTCATTGCTGGATTGTCTTGAGTAGTTTTTCCAATTCTATCGCTGTTAGAAGTAACACTTTTTAACATTTTGTTCTAGGAACAATATGTCAGTATTTCCGATACCGATTTCAGTTTATAATTCCAAAACACCTTCAAGAATATCCACCTCTTACATTTAATAAACAAACGCGTAAAAGACAAATCGAGTGACCAATACAGTATTATAAATATATCTCTAATAAAATCTTGCAGAAAGTTAGGCCAATAGCTGATCTGCTGGATTCGAATAAAGGCAAGTTCTCATTTATTGGAAAATATAAAACTTTGGATGACAGAGGATGAACTTAATTTCCATGAAAAAAACATTTGTCCAAATTCGTTTTTTACAGATATGCCTGTAGACCTTCAGAAACAGCATAAACTGTAAGCGTTTTTCGATACGTTTTGTAGTTTACGAGTTACGCGCGTACAAATAAAGATACGAACGAAAAAGGTGCTTTCTCCCTTGAAGCACGAAAGCACCGTCCACCGTGCGCGTTGCTTACGCGTGTCATTTTCCGAACGCCGCGCTGCGGTGGTACTTTTGTCGAACGATACGGCAGATTTGCGAACAACGTATATACATATAAACATGCGCCGATAAGATTAAAACGACGCATTAACTGAAAGATCTTTTATTAATCGCGACGGAATTTTACTGGACGAAAGACGCGGTACGAAATTTCATTTTATAACAGAACCGTCCGCACAATTCATTCGGTTGATCGTGGACCGAACAATTTTACTTTGATGAAAATTTTTAGAGCGCCCACTTTGAATGGAGCTAATCAAAGAAGAAGGTTGGATTACACTAGGCGGTTCGTGTTCCAGCGGAACAGAAGTTCCGACTGAAAGCCGAGTAAAATTCATCCCGTGATTAAAATCTAAGGAGGATAAACTCGGTTGAAATAAATTCAAGCGCCCTTCGTTCCCGCGGACCGCGATCAATCGTCTCGTAAATTCTTCAAAGAACCGCATTTACAGTGCTCTCCAAATCGCGTTCCGTCGCCCGGAAATTATCCATTTCATTCATCAAACGTGGCCTGTCACTGGCGAAGGAACCATTAGCAAACGAAGCCCACGGGGGGAAGAGCGGAGAGAGAGAGAGAGAGAGAGAGAGAGAGAAAACGGGAACGATGGAAAAAAATTCGGTACAGCCGGCCGGTTGAATCTAGCCGGAACCACGAAAACTGGAAAGACGTGGAAAAACCGACTCGGAGGATGTTACCGGGGGATAGCGTGACAGAGTTTTTTACGTGGGCTCCGAGAGAACGCGTCCCTCCAATCCGGCGAAAGCGTCGTCGTCGAGACGAAAGTAGGATCCGCGATCGCCGCAAGAAAAAACGTCGACCGAACGAACGGCGCACGGAATTAATTGGGGTGAATTTTAGGCGAGACCGGGAAACGAGAGGCGGAAAACAACGATCGAAATTTCTGTAGTGCCGTGGCCATGATTTCTGGTGCCCCGATTTTTCTGATAGACGCGGCAAAAATTTGCCGCGCTAGCTAAACAACGTTCGCCAAATTGCGAGGCGCGGCTACGGCACGAAAATTAGTTCATCGAGCATTCTGCCCACTCCAACGATCTCCGTGAACATAGCACTTTTTTGCAGATTCAATTCATCCACCGGCCAGCGAACGTTAGAAATTCGATGTCTCGCTTGCTACCGATAAACACGTTGCTGTTTATGTACAGTGACGTTCCGATGCACCTGGCACAATGTTGCTATTAATTAATCCTCGACACACGGTACAGTGTTCGATCTGGTTCAAGCGTAAAAAGCCAGCACGATTTTTTCTCAACAATTAACTAGCGACTGTGAACCTTCGTGAAAAATAGACATTTTCTGGCGGAGCTTGGAAACTGTTATAATATGGATTGGTTTCTTGACATCGGTTGTTGGTTCTTGAGATAGCTACGAAGAACTTTTTGTTCAGATTAACTGTAATTAACTGTGATTCTCGTATATGTGCACAATTGTACAAAATCGTTAAAGGAGAACATTTATATAAATCACTGATTTCTAAAAAAATCATTCCCTATTCTTACGTACACACACATGCTATTATTAGTCGGAATAAGAAATTACTAAATAGAAAGCTCGATCTCTGGTTTCCCATTTTTATCTCTAATTAGTTTATGGCCAATATAAAGAAGGGATTATAAAAATACAGCTTAATAGAAATATATACATATTAATATTCGTCGAATAGTTCCTTATCCTTTCTGAATATTTAAATAAATCGGTAGAATATCATTCACGACGTTTGATTCGTCGTTCTGTTCTCACGTCAATTTGTAAAAGTCCTACGATATGAAACGAAAAAAAAAGAACATAATTTGTACAATAAACAGGACAAATAGACATTCCTTCGTAACAGTTCATCAGAATGTCGGCGCTTCATTTTTGCCGTTTTATTCGGCAAAAATTGCGATCAAGACAAAACAAGTTTGTGCAAAATAGCATATGGTCACACTAATGGCAACAGTCTCCGAGAGTGCGGGTTCGTGCTAAAGTAAATAACCATATTTCGACGTTTGCTATTACGGGTTAATCGGTGTTTAAAAGCGCGTATTAAATTCCACGACAAATATTCATCACCCCGAAAATGTCTGTGCGCGTTCGAATCCGTGTTCGAATGATAAACCGTGTATTCCGCGGCGTTAATGAGATATTGATGGATGGAAGAGGTGGAAAAATTGCTTGAACCTCTGGCCAGCGGATAGGCGTACAAAGGTTCCGGCCGTCGATTCGACGACGTATATCAACGGGAACAGCTTTATGCACAGGCTTCGAGACGAATCGCAGCGGCTGACCGTTCTACAAAGAAATCTATATCCACGTTGCGGAAGCAAAAAGCTCTTCGGGCTAAAAGCTTTCCCGTGCGCGACCAAGTTATTTTTATTGGATCGGCGAAGCACTTCGTTTGAGCAACGAAATGATATCTGATGCCGGCTTCACCTGTCTGTCACGTTTGTACAGATTCAAATACCGTATTCGTTTCGCGACACGCAGCCGCTGGCCTGTCACTCCTTCCGGTCAAAAGGAAGCGCAGCATATTAACACATTGACAGCCGGCCCCGCGAAAACGCGGGTTTTTGAGTCTGTCGCTTGAGCACCGGCCCCGCGAAAACGCGGATTTTTGAGTCTGTAAGAAATATATGTAATAATCCACCGTGAAATGAGAGACTGTATTTTTTTTATAATTATAAATTAAAAATTTCGATTTTGTTTAAATTTTTAATTACCGTTAATTTGTATATGAAGAATATGCAAATAAAATGTACTATTTTACGAAAATATATAATGTTTTAAATATTTTTTTTCGCTATTCAGTGATCAGAAACAAGCGAATCAGACCGGCGTTTGGGGTTTATGTGACCGATACGTTGCCGGCGCTCAGGCTTTAAATGTCTCTGAGGTCGCCGGCTGTCAATGTGTTAACACTATGTCACACTATCTGTTGTATGCCGGTGGTACCACTTTGGCGCCATTTTAAAAAACTGAAATAACATTTGAACTATATTTCTTGGATGTTAAAAGGCAGCAAACTAACTATAGCATTGTGCTTATTTAACTAAGAATTCAGTACGAAAATTCTTGGATGACATACCTTAATTTTAGGAATTTATATTACCGCCATCTTCGAAATTCTTTTTTAAATCTAAAATTTCCAAGCTATTATGCCGGGGTCAAACAAAAGCCGATGCAGGTCGCAAACGAAACTATCGAAACGCGGCATTCATTTTCCGCGAGTTTTTACGAACAAACGATAGACACAATTCTCTCGAACGAAATGTCCTTAAACGATTTCCACGTTCGTTACGCATCAGTTGACGTATTCAGAGTGTTTTTATAATCTTCTTTATCTCGATAAAGGAGAAAATTAACATTTACAACAATCCGTTTGCTTTTGATACTAGAATTACAATCGTCAGCGTATTTTGTTCATTATCATGGAAAACAAGAAAATTGACATTTATAATAATCCTCTTCCTTTCAAAAATGAAACTATAACATACTGACTTTTTCTTTTACGATTTTTGATGTCACAAAATTGTTTCTATGAAATATTTTTCGATAAATTTCTTTAGACAAGTGTGTACATATTATCATAGAAATCGTATAAAGTTTAAATAATTAAGTCCGATCTTAAATAAGTCCAATCGTGCGATTGTTATAGAACTATATACATATGTCACGTTTATCAATCGTCGCAAAATTGCAACGTCAGAGTCCATTTTGGTTAGACTGCGGATCATTGTGCAAAGTAAAAATTTGCTAAGTCATCCGTGAGAAACAGAAATGAAATATAGCTTGGTTTTGTCTTTTAATAATTTTAATAAATCGACAACGATGCGACAGTATTCTTAAATACTTCCAGTATCTTCACAATTTCTGATTGCACCTATACAGTTTTTCGCATAAATGCATTAAATCCGCAGTTCAGTTGTTACAATTTCTCTAGTTTTCGAACAGCATGAAATGGAAGCTGAACCAAGAATACACACCGTTTCCTTCGGTAGCTCATCGATAGAAAATCTTCGGTCTTTCACTTATGCGTTCATTCATCAGCCTGTCGATCCATTTATAGACACTGCTTTGTGCCAGTATACTCCCTCCATTCTGTGCTGCAAATCTTCGATAAATTTCAGCCCCTGATACACCTCCGGACCATAAAAATTGGATCACAGTTTTCTATTCTCCCTTGGCCCAGCCTAACAATGGGGCGGCAATTTTAATCTCGCCAAAAGGAAATAACACGGTGGAGTTATTGAAGTGTGACAAACGTGGTGTCGAGAGCGTAGAAAATATTGGAGATCTGAAAATCCTATTGAGGGACCTTTCTATTTAGTTTAAAAATTACTCCATTTTCTTTATGAAAAGAATCACTTCGATATTTGTTCGCGCACATACATTGGCTACCGATCACCGCGATGAAAATTCATTTCTATGTACTTTTTACTGCGAATTAACCCTTCCACAATTTAGTCCGCACGGCCACGAGGTGAACTGTAAACCGAATTTGTTTATAGCCGGAAGTATTAGTTGTTTGTTCGTTCCATCGAATGTTTATATTGCTTTTAGAGATGCTTTTTGGATGCTCGAAGAATCGAAGAAGTCGACCATTTATAAACTGTCTCTCGTCACGTCAAACTGTCAAAAGGCTAATGGAAAAGAAGGACTGCGAATTGAAACGTTGGTCAGACTCGGATGTACAATAATGAGATTCCTTAATTCACAGCGGCATCGTTGTTGCTACTTTTAGAGTTCAGAACTACGATATTTTTATTTCTGTCGCGACAGCGACAACAATTTTACCGTTCTTTCTACGACCGAGAGACAGTAAATCTGGGATTATAAAATTTGATTCGTTTGATCTCAGGGTGCTCTAGTTGCGAGTGCCATTATACAGTTCGAAAGCATTATCGTTTATGCTGTCCTTTTAAATTTTGGAATGTCTCAGTTTGAGAACTAGCTTGAAGCTTGATGATTGCGCGGAATCATAAACGCTAAAGAGTTACCGTGCCAGAATATTCAGCCACCTATTGTATTCTGCTGTGTATAGCGTGACAAAGAGAATTGTAATTAGATTGTCTAAGGTTTAATTTCGTAATATGTACACACGTTATTGCGTGAACGAAATTACAAAATTCCTGCATGGAAGCCCGCGTCATTGCATTTATTTGTATTAGCGTGCGGTAACGTTTTCGAGATAGTCCCATTCATAGGTATTCATGTAGCTGCTCATTACAACTTCCTAATACGGGAGTAAACTTTGTTTGTTTAAAGTTACCCGAGAGCTCGGTAACTTATATGACTTCATTTCAAAGTTGAGGGCTGAATTTGTTCCAAGTCAATTTCTGCGGTTCTGTAAGCACGTGCATGGATAACGAATATTTTTCTCAGCAAAAAGTTATATATATATATATATATATATATATATATATATATATTAGTCTACTGAAAAACTTACTGCACTTGATTTGCATATTTTCACGTTCTACATCAACATTCAATTTAATGCACCATTGCCAGTGAATTTTAACATCGATCAAATTTTGATAGATTTTAGATCATTCATTACTGCAATTCCTGCATTAAGTTAACATAATTTGAATTCTCGATATAATTTACTTGCGTGAGAAGAATTTTAACCCTTTGCACTCGGGTGGTGACTCTGAGGCACCTCTAAAATTTGTTATGTCACGTTCTAAGGTAATTTTTATATTAACAAAGCTTAGATTTAAGAAATTCTTGAAAGCGTAACCGTCGTGCAAGTCGCAAAACTCAATTTGGTATGCATAAAATGCATTCCGTCATATAAAATGAAAATGCTTTGAGTCAGAAAAATGATTTTAGATTTACAATTAAGACAGAGCTTCGAGTGCAAAGGGTTAAAATTCTTATCTATGTTCATGCGATTATAAGATATCTAGAAATTCTATAATTGTACTACTTCGATGAATTATCCATAACTGAATGTTTAATGCTATGAAATAACCGCTGAAGAAATCTATTTTATTGTATGCATCATAAAATTTTGCGGTTCAGCAAATTCGAACGCGGCTCGAAATAATGAAACGGATTCGTCATTCGTTACGGCAAATTAACGCGTCGAGCGTCGTGTCAAGTTACAACGGGGGCATGATCGCGCTAAAATCGCAGTCTTCAAAATTGCCGCGGGGAAAAAAAAGAAGCGAAACTAATTGGATAAATTGCTTCTTGGCAGCCGAAGGAAGGATACGCTGTTTGCTTATTGGCCCGGCGAAATCGTGGAAGAGTTTGCTGTTCCCACGGCGCTCAGACGTGACAATATTTCATCGCTCGCGGGACACAGACTTATTGAGAAATAAGCGAGCGGATAGCGCGTCCGCGCGATCTTCCATTGAACCGGCGGCCGGATAATTGTGAACGCGGAGCTTCGCTAAACACCGCTTCGCTAACCACCGCTTCCCTGGAATCCGATTGAAAATTATTTATGAGCGGTGGGCGGGGGCCGTTTTCTCGATTGTACGGCGAAAGGAAACTATTATCGGGACTCGTCGAGAGCTCAAAGAACGTCTGCCGTTTCTCCCCCGCCCCGAACCCTTTCCTCGGCCTCTGCACTGTTTCGACCGATGTCGAAACACATTTCACGCGATTGAATCGCGGCGCGGCTTTATCGGTTACCGATTGCTCCGGACTCGATTAGAGACGTCCCGAAATTTGCATAAATACTCGCAACGAGCGCGCGTAATGAATTCGCGCGCGGCGTTCGACTGTGAAATCTTTAGGAGCCACGAGAGCTGGATAGGCTCTGTGCGCCGCGCGCGCGCCAGGCTCATTATAATCTCGCGGTATTTTCAATTAATTGCCGTCACATTGTTTGCGATCGAGAGACCCGCGACGTGACCCCCCTCTCCGTCCCCTCGCCCCACCATCAGACACCCCTGCACGCCCTATCACGCACCCGATAATCCTCTGTGCCGTGGAAACCGACGATCGGGGGGTAGGGGGGTACACAGCCAGCATCCGTCATCGATTAACCCCCTTCATCCGCCCGCCGCGGTAAAATCAGTTAATTCAGGAATAGCCGGCAAACGAAAATCTCGTTTACGGTGTCCGTTTTACAGAGGAATATTTCCGGGAACGATTAATCGCGATAATTATTGGGCACGCGGCCCGGATTAAACGGCCACGGTCGATTTTACGCCGGAGATTTTTTCTCTCGTGCTCGCGATCCCCGGTCGAACGATAATCGCACCGGAAGGATAAAATTAGTCGGCGTGGCGCGTCGACTTCGATTACAATCCAATGCGGTGACCGTTTTTTTCTCGGAGCCCTTTCAAAATTTTATTCGGTTAACGGACGAGAGATGAGGACCAGCGAGTGCAATTTCATTCGAATTAGAATGCTGCCGAATAAAATGTTATTTGTTGCTCGAACAAGGATTTATTTGTGCAGGAATTAATTTGGAAAAGTAATGTTTCGAATGAAAATTATGGAATACAGAGTTCTTCCACGCGAAGTTTTCCAATTTCCTTTCTATTTTAACGGCTGCATTGGAAAGTACGTTTAACGCAGTAAGCATCGTAACAAATTTAATCGGGCTGATAAACGAGTGAAATTCCCGAATTCGTTACTATTGGGTTGGCAATTAAGTAATTGCCGATTTCAGTTATAGATGTCTCTCGCTCCCATTTTTATGATATCCGTAAATGTTATATTATAAAATTATTATTATTATTATTATGGTATTTGTTATTATCCGCGAATGTTATGTCAAGGTTATGTCAAGCAACTGGGCAAATTGAATGCAGCGGTCAAGGAAAAGCGACCAGAATTGGTCAATCGTAAAGGTGTCATTTTCCAGCAGGACAATGCTAGGCCGCACACGTCTTTGTCCACTCGGCAAAAATTCATGGATATTGGTTGGGAATTGATGTTACACCCACCATATAGCCCTGATCTCGCGCCATCGGATTACCACTTATTTCGATCCCTGGACAACTCCCTTCGTGGTAAAACTTTTAACGATGATGACGCTGTAAAATCTCACTCAACTCAGTTTTTGGCCGAAAAGGATCAGACTTTCTACGAGCGTGGAATTTTCAAGTTGTCAGAGAGATGGCAAAAGGTCATCTAACAAAATGGAAAATACATTACAGATTAAACTTCATTCCAAAAAAAAAATATTTTTTATTTCATTGAACAAATCGGCAATTACTTAGTTGCCAACCCAATAGCTCCTTCGCGATCCTTATTTCGGTAAATTCGTTACACTGTCCGTTCCGAAGAATGCGTACCCGCAGCCGTGCCGATTAAATATGAAGATCACCAAGTCACCGGCGCAATTTTAATTGAATTTTGTTATTACCGCAAACACGGGAACTGTTTGCGCAGTAATAACTGGTGGTACCCTGCAACAACGTACGTCACGATGTGTAAACATTCTGATATTGCTGGCACAATGTATCATGCTCGTTACTATGTATCCATAATAACGTATTTCATTGTCGCGGCCGAGGGGCGCGCGATTATTTATAAACTCCCCACCGTGGCCGACCGCATTTTTTAATTTCGCTCCGTGAATGCGGAAGATGTAAACTGTCACAGAACGCCAGTTGGACGGCCCGGGGGCGGAGAGGAAGGTCTAGGGGGAATGCTTTTGTATCCGCGGAACGATTAATGCGTTTCGCCGTCGGAGCCCGGGACCACGGAATTTTAATTAATTTCAGTCGACAATTATTTCAAATATTTCATGTTATTTGCGGTGGCGGGACGCTCGCCGTCGCCAACTCTTCCTCTCTTTGTCTCCTCTCCTCTTCTCTCTCTTTCTCTTTGTCCTCTCTCTCTCTCTCTCTCTCTCTCTCTCTCTCTCTCTTTCTCTCTCTCTCTCTCCATCTCTCCACCCACGCAACCTCCGCATATGCTTCTCGCTTCAATCGCTTGTCGGTCCGCCTATTTTCGCTCCACTCAAGTTCATCTGTCCATTCGTTCCGTCATCGAACACCACTCGATAAAATGGCTTAATTCCGGACAATGTTCCGACTGGAAATCACATTTGGACAGGCGTTGTTATAGAGTGATTACCCACAGTCCAACTTCCGCGCGACTACTCGGCTGCCGATTATCGTTATTTATATTCCTTTAATTTCCACTCGATCAGCGGTGACCGGGATCCGTTAAACGGATAGCACGCTCCTGGAACATGGACATTTTCATGGATCATCCGACCAGTGCAGCTTTCAACGAATCAGATGGATTAACGAATCCGATATTTTGTTAAACTTTGTTGGTTTATCAAGGGCGACTTTAGGCGATAGCATTGTCGCTATATTAAGGCAGAGGTGCGCAGTATTATGATCGAATTAATCGAGAAATTATAATTATATGGTAATTCGATTAAATTATGATAAATCCCGTTCAATTAAATCACAACGTAATTCATAATTGCGATTGGAGTACAATTACATAATACTAAATAATTAAGTTACATTAATTACGATGCAATTGAATTAAAATGATGAATTACTATGTAAATTAAAATAACGAATTAAATAATACTAAATTAATAGAAAATAGCAGGGCAGGAAATACGCAGAGGAGACGAAATAAGAATGCGCAGTCGTGATTAAAATAATCAGCAATTGAGTTACAACTTGACGTTGTAATTAAATAGCGTAGAAATTGAATTGCACAATAATTAAATTAGCACAACTCTGTATCAAGGTTGTCCTCATCATTGCGATTCACCAATGATTATCGACAATATCGACAATGAATATCTTCGATGTTTATTAACGATGTTGCCAATATTCAATGATGAACAGCACTTTCCTCATACGTTCAATATTTATTCGCAATATAATTCTGTGTCGGGTTAGCTGCATGTAACATCCAATAAACAGAAACATTTTATTCATTTTACAAAGCATAGCGAACCCTTTAAAGATGCACAGGGTGATCGGCTTACACTCATTTGCATGTAAAGGATATTTTTCTTTGCAGGAGATAAGGAGGAACAAAAATGAGAACTATCGAATATTACTCCGGTGGTGTTCTTTAACCCTAGAAAGATAACCATATGACAACGTACGTAAAAGATAACCATACGCTTCAGAGGCGCATGCTTTTCTAAGGCGTCAATTTTATACTAACAATGGATATTTATTTAAGTTAATCTAGTCATTTTAAAGGTTTTGCATTATTGTAAAAATAAAATGCATTTATATTATATTTTTTTATATTTTAAGTAATTTTAAACTTAAATTACTAGACCTCTATGAAAAATTAACAAAAATCAACAGTCTTCGCAGGCGCCTCTGCGACGTAGGTTATCTTTCTCGGGTTAAAGCTGTAAAGTTTCGAGAAAGTCAGAATTTTGAGGTAACCAAAGTCACCTCGTAAGGTTAAAAAAGAAAGAGAAACTTCGGCACTCTAATTAAGGAGAACATCAAATTTGGAACAACATCGAATTGAGAAAACACGCGCTGGTTTATCCAGATTTGAGAGCTTTCCATCTCATCGGCCCGGCAGCAAGTAAACACAGCAAGTTTGAAGTGTTTGGACTGCAGAACAGGAATTCAAATCAGATCAGCTAAGAACTAATTGGGAATAATATTGTGCCGGGAGTACGAGTGATACCAATCCAGACGGGGGAAACTTGTATTGGTCGAACTTAAGCTGCAAGAACCTAAATGGCTTCAATCCAACACAGGAAACTAGAAATTAAACCAAATCAGGTTGTAGAATCTATATTAAAGCGAGTCGCAGACAAGAGAGGAACCGAAATGAAATTAATCTGCGATCCAGATGTTTGAAAATAATTCGTGAAACTCGAATTTGAACGTTCTATCGGGCACTCGGATTCGAATCAATTTTGAAACCACCGAACCCTTCGATCTAAAGATGCACGCAGATTCTCGTTTATAATTGTCGCATTCGTTTAGCTTGGATTTTCAAATAAGAAAAATTTGTTCTCCAGTTTTTTTCATTCGACCAGTTTAAACCTCAGAGTTCAGAGGACATCTTGCACTCTGCGTCTCTTCAAGCCAGTTTACATCATACGATGCGTACTATTTTCTAGTTTGGAAACTTAGAAATCAACAGATTCGGTAGCTTGGATTTGCAACTTTTACAGTCTTCATCGTGACTATCTGGGTTCAAAGTTCACCGACATGGATCTCCAGGTACTCTGCATCTTTTCAAACCAGTTTTGGATTTGCAAATTCGAAGGTCTCATCTTAATCGTCTAGGTACAAAGTTTACACCGATTGAACTCTCTGGGACCTGAAATTCAATAATTCCTAGGCTCGCGCCTCTTTAGCCAGGAACATTCGATCGTTCACCGAACAAAGGGGCTCGATTTTTCAAAAAACCGCGGCCCCGTTTTTCCCGGCTTTTCCCGAACCGACAGTTCCGCGCACGACCACTCGTCATGAAGTTATTACATTTTCGCGCAATTTGTGCGCGACGCGGAGGCACGCAGCTTTCGAGCGAGCCAATGTATCACGATTAAACGGCGCGAACACGTTCGGCGAGAGCATGAATAGCGGGGCCGGAAGTCTAGATAGGGCGGGACACTTTCAAGATCGTTTTTTTTTTTTCAACGCGTGCCATGATAAACCGAGCGTATCCATTATGTCCGGTGATAAATGGTTCGAGCGCTGATACCCGGTCGCGCCTCCGCATCGCCGCGTTGCATCGCCGCGATACAATTAATTTTCGTCGCATTATTCGCGGTTGAAAAACGCCGGCGACGAGACAACTTCGACCCCTGTTTCGATTCGCATCTCGTTGCCGGCGCCCTCCCCCGCCCCTTATCCGGCCCACCTACGCGCGTTCATCGAATCACGCCCGGTAAATTGGTTTACCACTGACGCTATCGCGTATCGGAACGACCGTGTCCGTTGTCGCACGCCGCGGAAAGTAATCCGCCAACACGCGTATTGCGAACCGTTCGCCCGCGCTCCGAGTTGGTCGGATTTACGACACGATCAGCCGGCGCGCATCCGTTCGACGTGACGGCTCGAATCTGCTGCGATTCCGTTCGGTTCGGATCGGGACCGACGCGATTTTTGACGCGATCATCGCGCGCGCTGCTCCGTGTCACCGGCGTCGATGTCTCTCTGTCGGCCGTTGAACCTTGTGTTAAGGGATTATGCTCGGTCAGACGTTCCGGACAATGTCAGTTTTCGGTATCGACGTCTTCTTTCGCGCGTTCATCGTCGATCGTGCACAGTTGGTCCAAAATAATCTTTTTATCTTTCTCGTATTTACAATCAACGCAGCTCGGGGAATATTTAATTTTGATGCCGGTATATTCCGACACGAATTGTAATTTGTCGCATCGAGTATGAATTTACGATATCGATTTTTAACGATTATTGACCCTTTGCACTCGAGTGGCGACTCTGTGGCGCCTCCAAAAATTGGTGTACTATTTTTTAAAAGCATCAGACTCGTTTATATTTAAAAAGAAGCTGTTAAAATTGCATTGTGCTTGCCAATAGGCTCAATTTCATATGCCTAAATCGCAAGAAATTGTATAAAATGGAAATACCGTAGATCAGAAATCATGTTTTGGATTTCGAATTCAAATAGCTTCGACTGCAAAGGGTTAACCTCTTGTCCGCGAACGACGTGTACACACGTCGTAAGGAAATCGCAATTTTGTATTTTTAACAACAAAAATGCTTCTCCTGCGATTTAAGTTAAAGCGCTTGCGGAACGTATTCATAAATTTCGCACATTTTAGAAGAATTCTAGAACAATTCGCCGAATGAAACTGCACCCGGTGCGATCGATAAAACGCGTACAAAATTGCTGAGTGATTAAGGAGTATTTTGACGCGTTCACGACCATTACTTCCTTCGTTATTTATTGCTTAAATAATTTATTAAATGCGACGTATCTCTGTCACGGAATATTAAAAGAATTTAACAAAACGAAATTGTGGCTTTCCTTGATATTATGCTATGTTTTATGACTTTGAAAAAGAACGCGTAATCAAATTAATTTGTCCCGTTCTATGTAAATTTCTAAATGGTGGACGAAATTTCAAGCAAATATATTTATCAAGTTCAAAGGGATGCGTCGTTCGGGTCTTTCTGAGTAGTTAATTCGCTGAACTAATAAATTTTCATTAAAATATATAAAATAGTCGTGAAAAGCGATGCTCGCCATTTTCGTCGCAATTTTGATCAAATAAAGACGTTACACGTCCAAGAATTATGACTGGCTCGCTTATAGACGTAACGGTATTAACGTTAGCATTCTAACATTCTACACAACCTAATGCAAAGTTCGCATAAATCTCGTAGGAAGTGCCTCGTGAAAGGGAAGCGGAGCGAAGGCGGTTCAAACGATTCGAAGAAACAGCAAGGAGAACCCCGCGAATATTAAGCCGGGGAAGCACGAGTCTATTAAGTGGGTAGTAGTAGCGCAGTTTCCACGCAACCCTAATTGTAAACCCAGCGGGAACAAAGAGAATTCGAGTCGCGCGGAAGTTTCGAAGCCGGGTTCGATTATTCTCTGTCGGTCTCGGGGAATAACGACCCCGAGATTGTTGTCCTTGTCATTCGCGACACAAGCGCCGCGAGTGCATAAAAACTGCGCACGCCAGGAGGAATGAAATAGCTGTGACGTTTTTACCATTAGACCGCAACGCAAACTTTCTGTGTAATGAAAGAGTGCGCGGAAAAACAGTTCGGGGCTGGGAAATAGGAACGCGGGAGCACACGATTCGTTTGAACGCGATTTTTCGTGTGACGCAATGTTTCCTTGCTTGAGGGCCTGCCTACTTTGACGCTCGAAAAACGCCGGAACTTTGAGGAGTTTTTGCGGGACCGGTTTACGCGTCTTTTTCGAAAAACGTTCAATGTTCTGCGAACGAAAATATTCTTCGCAAGGCTACAGCGACTCGGCACACGGCCGACTCGCGAGCCTTAAATCGAAAAGCCGGAAACATTTTTTAACAGTTTTAGATTCGTTTTTGCCAGAAAAACTAACGAAGATGAAATTTCGTTTTTCGAGAGCACGCGCAGATGCTGTTGTTCATGTTTTTAAACGTGAAAATAAAACCTTCCACGTTCACAATTTTTTTTAATCGTTTATAGCTCGCAGCAACGTCAATCGATTTCGATGAAATTTTCAGCATGAACGTAAATTACGCGATGCTCAAAGTTTGATTATTCGCTCGAACGAACAATGTAAAAAAATCGGAGGCTTTTTTACCTTCTCGCTATTTCAACAAATTTTAATTTCGGCATGAACTTTTTAGCGATTGTTCGGTAAACTAGGCCTCTATTTGACCCGAAGGTTATTTACCAACGTAGAAACGTACCGAACGATTATAAAAACGTTTTAAAAGTTTTGCAAAACGTTTTTACCGTGGATACCGTTGAAAAATATGTACAGTTTCGTGCCGCGTAAAAACGTGAAAGAATTTTCATAGGTGTCACGGTCGAATCGGATGTTAATTATTGTTTTGGGGATCGTTGTGTCGCCGACGCACGCGATAAAGGCAATTTATTCGCGCGAAGTTCGCCAACGCGCGAGAAGGAAGTTCAATAAAGTGGCTCGTTTGACCGGATAAAATGTGCTTTCACCGGTTTCGGTCGAAAGTTTGGCTAAACAGTCCGGGCTGGGTGTTTGAAATTGAAGTTACGACACATCCGTTCGCTGTCAATTAATATATCCGTCGCAACGCGAGCAGCGTGGTATTATAATCGCGGCAAACGTTCCGTGCATATTTTGTGATCGCGAATATCAGCGCTGCGGAATGCTAATGTCAATGCAGTAGTTCGATTATTTAAACGCGCGGGATAAACAAAACAGTGGACGGCTGTCAATTCCACTCGAGTTCGTAAATATCATTTCGGTGAAAGCTTTTGCTCTTCAAATAAAAACGTGAATTAAACGCAGCACTCCATCGGATTGATTTATTAAGCTGTTTTATTTACTCCCGGCAAACTTTTGTTCCGGACATTTCGCGGAGTTTGCAAATCGACTCGTCTCCGCGGATATTTCATAATCTTTCTACCTGTTCGAAAATTCCGGGATAACGAATGCATCGTGCGTCTAGGCGGTGATCGATAAACGAACCCGTTCGCTGACAATGATTTTTTAAATCTTGTTGGGGCGTCACAGCGTCGTCGGTAGTAGCGACGAATTATAACGCTATATACGTGGACTGTATATAAAAATAAAGAACCGGATTTTGCTTGAAGTTTTGTATTCAGCCCGCGACTACACTACACCCTTGGTCGGGAGGTCTTAGTTCTACGAATTCTGTTACAACTCTGTTCTATCAGAGAATATTTTCCTTCGTGGCAGACTGCTACCCCTCCAACGCATTTCTAATACTCGCTGATTGGCTTTCCTTGATTTTTGGCAATAGCCAATCAGTGAGTCTGTTTTAAAGCAGACACCCTTCCCTTGCGCCCTTAACGCGTCTTTCTGGGAGGGTGCTGGTGTATGGGAGGTGGGAGCGGCCGCAAGGCTTTGGCAAAGGTAGGAAAATTCCTCCAGGCATCACCGTCGTAAAACAATGTCAGGCTGACCCTTCGGAACTGTTCCCTTTTTATGACACGTCCTGGCCATCGAGGCCGAGAGAAGCGAAGTCCCAAAAATCAAGCAATAGAGCATGCGTACTCTCGGCCGACAAACACTTTACGTCCGAAATGCATACCAGGTGTTATTAAAAATCCTAAGCTCAAAAACAGCCGACCGTTCGTGTCATAAAGAACATTAGTGCTGTGCACTAACATATCTTATAATCCTAGTTTAATCGTATTTCGATCTTATTTTATCTCATCTGATGAACATGATGTCGTGATATCGCATAAGCGAAACAATGTCTCGTCATACGAAATATAAACAGTTTAGGCATATAGTTTATACCAATCGTGGATACTATGAAGGTGTAACATGAAAGTGTTACTGTTTGCTTCACGAAGAAAAACAAACGTTGCTGGAAAACGAAAACGAATGCGAACGACGAGTTAATTCGTCTTGCCCGGTTGACAGGTTAAAATTGGATAGGAAGTTTTGATGAAAGTTCACATTGATCGATTGTTTCAGAATCGGCGATTGGTTGGTGTCATAAACTCTGTCGATCTATTTTTCATTTCAATTAAGATTTCATTATTGTTCCTTAATAACCTTTATCGTTGCTTCATCGGTAGAGCTCTTAGCGGTCTTTATTTTAAGTACAATTACCCAAATAGAAAAAATCTCATCGGAAATAGCTGAAAAGGGTTATCCTGTTTTAAAGATTGGGCACGGTATCCAACCAGTGCCAGAAACGTCGATCGAAGAATATTAATCCCGATGATTAACGCATCGGTACGCCAATATTAGCCGTCACCGTAGATGATGGTGTTATTGTATGCAAATTGGAAGCAAATCCATATTTAACAGCACATGTATTTTAACAGAGGATATTAAATTCAACGATGATGAATAAATCATAAAGTCAGATACTAAAATTAAACTTTTTCACGATGAAAAGAAACGTGTGAAAAGCAATGTGATTTTTCCTGTCTAGCTGCCAATCCTGCGCGTCAGAATTTCGACGTTGATATTAACAATGGCTTCGGAAGATCATTTCGGAAAACTGCTTCATCGTGTACATTTACGCTACTTATTATTTTAACGGCAGTGGATTATCATTAATTTCAATTTCCTTATTCGTCGGGATAAAGATTATTGTTATTAAAATGTGCTAAATATGTAAGTCGTTTCGAAACGAACACCCTGACTGCCATGTTAATTATTCTTCGATCAGGATCAGAAATAAATTTGTATCGCGCCACACTCGAGTGTAATTTCGATATCCAATCATAATCGCTTTCATCAATTTTAACCCTTTGCACTCGAGTGGTGACTCTGAGGCACCACTGAAATTGTTACATCACGTTCCAAGATAATATTTATATTTTCGAAGCTTCGACATAAAATGATTGTTAAAAGTCTAACTGTCGTACGAGTCACAAGACTCAATTTCATATGCATGAAATGCACTTTGTCGTATAAAATGGAAATACTATAAGTCGGAAAAGTTAATTTAGATTTACAGTTGAAATTGCTTCGCGAGTGCAAAGGGTTAACTTTCTGATTTCAGTGTTCTTTACCAAACTACTTTGGATTTGTGGAATTCTTTGGAATTGCGAGCTCGAAGTCAAAGCGTAACAGAAAAATTCGCGTACAATCGAAACGACGTTAGCGCATTGATGTCATGTGACGCGTGCGTGCGTCATCGAAGTTCTCAACTCGGGCTTGGATGCCACAAAGATAAACATTGCACATGTTTTCATCTTTAACCAGTTAAGCGCGTTTGTCGTGTATACACGCCAAACCAAATCTCTATTACGGTGCGTTCGACGTGTTTACTCGTCCTTAAAAACATAAAATTACCATTGACTATGACAACTCGAAATTTTAATAAAATACAATAAGAATATTATTTGGTGGGATGTTTCCTTTATATTACCAATAGAACTGCTAAGTATTTTTTACGGAGCGGGTGGTGGGAGTCAAGATATTGGTGTAAGACCTGAGAAGTGCCACTTTGTGTGGCATTTCGAGAAATATCACACCGAACTCAATTGAAATTCTTAATATTTTCATTTTCTACATGTGTCTTTCTTGTTTATGTATTTTATTATTATCTGAGAATTTTTAAGTTTATAATAACAATAACTTTTCAGAAATAAATTGTTAAGTTTTTCTTAAATAAAAACGTAGTTCTTCGTTTTTCATACAATTCGTAATAGGACCATTTTGCCCTGCGTTCGTCGTGTATACACGTGATCGCTTGATTTTAATTCCGCACACTGTGAGGGGTTTTTAAAACTAAATTCGCCGGTTAACCGTTTGCGTACCAGATGGTTCTGAAAAAACAGAATCGAAAAGCCGAATAGAAAAGGTCAAAAAATGGTTTAATCGTAATGGTACAGGCTTAGCACGTTGTAACTACAGATAACAATTGCTAACGCTGACGATAACGTCTGCTAAAAACATTTAGCTCCGCAGCGGAGCCTTCGGAGTTACGGAACAAATGACAAATGTGTCCGTAGCGGAGCCTTCGGAGCGCTAAGGGTTAATATTGAATGTAATTTCAACAATTTTGAGACCAGTTATATTGATCGGCACAGTAAGTTTAGCGTTAAAAAGAAAAAACCTAAATATTTCTGTCATTTTCGATTTTATACGAAAAGTTGTCGGGATAAAGTTACGTCATTTCAATCGTATCGTAATCGTAATAGTAATTGCGATCCAAACAGTGAGATAGGATTCAAACAGTATCCAAAAATAATAACGAGCTTTGATACGCGCGCAGTTGACCATGATTAACCGTTTGCGTACCAGATGGTTCTGTAAAAACAGGATCGAAAAGCGCCGAAGAGCGCAATAGCGCTCCTTCGATTATGTGTCGAAAAAAGCCGTAAAACATAAAATAAAACGTTACGAATGAAAATATATGTACTATTAATTTAGAATAGGTAACAACAAAATGCAAATTGGATTACTGACAGCGATGCGACGCGCGACGTATACATGCGTCCGAAAGACTGAGCACGTTTCGACAAATTTCGGGTGGACCGTAAGTCGTCTGTTTCGGCCAAATGCCCTGGCTTTTCTCGACGCAAAATCTGAAGAGCGCAAAAGTGGCTCGTGGTACGCAAACGGTTAACAGGTTAAATCGATTCAGCGCAAATCGAGAAAGAGCTATAAACATTTTAATAGGAGCACATCGTTTTCTCCAGGCGTTCTATGATCTCGCGGGGCATTATCAGGAATAATTGAGCGTAGTACACGCGAAATCGCGGCTCGATGAATTAAACAGCGACTTTCCGACACATAAATCGTTGAAACTGCGCCGCGGCACGCATTCCCGACGTCTTCGGGTGCTTATCGACCGCAATAATCGAACGTCCCGCGTTTCACGGGTCAGCAATGATTAATTGACAATATTATTCCAGGTCCCGGCGTGATATTTCAGAGACACACTCCGGCATTAATAACGATTCAAGAGTGCGCCGAGCCTTTCTTTCGTGTCCGGCGCGATTCGATTCGCGATCGGCGCGCGGCAATATCGCGACGACAGACATCGACCGTTTTATAATAACGAGGATTAAAATCCCATTTATAATATGGAATACGGCCGCTGTTACCCGCGAGGCGGAACAATGTCGGATCGATTTCCTCGGGGGACGCGGCGCGACGATCGATGGGACAATGAGCTTCGCTTTTATTGCCATTGACACTTTTTTGCCCTCCGCGAGACCAATAATGAACGCGGTATTGAAAAATGAAGGTGGGGCGGCAGATAGAGAGCATTGTTCTCGGATATTTTTCGAACCAACGATGCGCAGGATTGTCGGTAAATAACGCTTACACGCCGCGTCCTGTTGCAAGTTACGGTTCGTTTTTAGGCTGGCTCGTTACAATTATTTTCAATTGTATTCACGCGGAGCTGAGCAACATTTTATTCGGATGACGGATCAATGATAAGGATTATGTCATCAAATTTCGGTTCATATATTACGTTGGTAATACGATTGAAACCAGATAATTCGATGATTTCCAATGGAGAAGTCTTTATAGCTTCAACAATTTTAAAATAAAAAATCTGAATCCGATTATTGCGAGTATCTATATTTAGTATTAACAATTTTCCATTACCTATTGGATCGTTCAGAAAGCGCTTTTTATACCAACCATCTTTACCAATTTTTTTTTGACCGGTCAACTTCGTTGTAAAATGTACTGTTATTAAATATCTTGACAGCTGACATTTCAAGGTTTATTCGTAAAAAATCTTGTTTGATTCTGTTTAATTATTTTTTTTTTTAAGTAGACCGTCAAATTCGAAAAATCGAAAGCAGAATTATCGGCATATTTTGCTTTTTCATTACCGAGAAAGTAAAAACGCTGCTCGAGCAATAAAATAATTGTGCGACGCGTACGGAGAAAATGCGTTGACAGAACGCGCGCGTAATTGAGTTAAAAAGTAATCGAATGAAAAAGTAATTGAGTTTAGAAGCGACATCGTTTTTTCAACGGAAAATAAAATGCGATTGTTTCATATTCATGTTTGTCACCTATATTGCGTATTGATTATTTTTTCATAGTTATCATAATTAGTTAGCTATCGCATCGTCTATAAATTTGATCGAATATTGAACCAAGTGTTTTTTAAAAAACGAAATTACTTTCCGAACAGTCTAATAGAACAGAAAGAGAAGCGAGATTCGAACAGAACGAAAACCGGAAGGACGTAAGAATTATTTTGTGTTGCAGTCAATGCCTGGCAATATTTGATATTCAGGTAACACCGGCGGGGTAAACGAAGAGCAGTGCGACAACGTCAACGGAGGCTAACGCCGACGCCAATGTTTTTCCGGTGAATAGCCTCCAATTAACTGTGAGCTACGCGAGAAGCGAGCGAAATAATTAGAGGCAATGAATTCGCTCCTGTAGTCTTCCGGTAAATTAGATTTCACGACGCTGCGAAGCGGCAGTTTGACTTCCTATCGTTATAATTAGCTGTATATTTTTCTTGCGACGCGACGGGATCCTGATATTCCATTGGCGACTCGCGATCGGCTCGCACGATTTTCGCGACGCGGCGGCGACCGAATAAAAGAATATTTCCACGGATGGGAACGGAAACAAATCGAAACGAAACGTGGAAACACTCGAGTTACGAAACCAAGGACGCAGACGGCTATGATCTCACCGTACCGCCGCGCCGCGACGGTTTAACCCTTTCGCTACTACGGGCCACTATAGTGGCCTTGCATATGGTGCCACTGAGGTACTACGGGCCACTATAGTGGCCTTTCATATAATGCCACTGAGGTACTACGGGCCACTATAGTGGCCCTCCATATGATGCCACTGAGGTACTACGGGTCACTATAGTGGCCCTCCACAAGATGCCACTGAGGTACTACGGGCCACTATAGTGGCCTTTCATATAATGCCACTGAGGTACTACAGGCCACTATAGTGGCCCTCCATAAGATGTCACTGAGGTACTACGGGCCACTATAGTGGCCCTCCATAAGACGCATTATATTGCATAATATTATTTCCTCTCATACTGTAAATTAAAGAGCGCATGTTAGATAGTTATTTAAATTATAAATACCCTGGAATACCCTTTTTAATTATAAATACCGTTTGGAGACAAATTTTGACGATCGGCGTCGCGTAGCGTTCAGTGATGTCGCGGCGCTCCGTTCAGCGGAAGTACTGCGGCGATGAAACCGCCCGTAGCGAAAAGGTTAATTCGATTTCCGATATATGTATAGGACTATTCTTAATCACTTTTACGAGATTATCCCGAAGCCAACAATTACTTTCGCACGGTTGCTCGCACTTAACGCCGCGCGCCGCGCCGACTAATCAATCTCGGACTTTTTCCAGCCTGCGGTTTCTACGTAGGACACCTAAACTTCGCTCGATGATACTTTTCGCCGTGCGGCACGCTTGATGAAATTACTGGTCTTTGATCGAAAGCGCGTAAACTTTTTCAATTCAGTTATTTGACGGTGATACAACCACCGGCGAAAAGTTTCCGATCATATACACTTTTATACAAAATTTGCAACGTTTTAGGGTTGTAACATGTTTCTTTTTTGTATGCAGGTAAGACTAGTGGAGAGCGTGGGTAGATCAAGTAAATAAATACAATTACTATGTAAAAGTTATGTAAGTAGTTATAGTAAAAGTTACGTGGAACAAATTTTCCCGTTAGTACAAATGATGGGAAAAGGTTTCCAATCATCGTCCAAGTAACTAATTCTATGAATGGCTCAAGCGGAGGAAGCAAACGTAAACACAACTCGTGCCTGTGAAAATGTAAACAAACGCTTTTCCGCCTGCGGCATCTGAAATACGAAATATGCCAGTCAGTGGTGAGTCAGACGAACGTGTGCGATACGACGTTGCGTGTAAGTTGTATTGAAACGTTTTAACCCGAGAAAGATAACCTACGTCGCAGAGGCGCCTGCGAAGACTGTTGATTTTTGTTAATTTTTCATAGAGGTCTAGTGATTTAAGTTTAAAATTACTTAAAATATACAAAAATATAATATAAATGCATTTTATTTTTACAATAATGCCAAACCTTTAAAATGACTAGATTAACTTAAATAAATATCCATTGTTAGTATAAAATTGACGCCTTAGAAAAGCATGCGCCTCTGAAGCGTATGGTTATCTTTTACGTACGTTGTCATATGGTTATCTTTCTAGGGTTAAAGTCAAGAGTAATCGAACTTCTCGAGCAAGGTAATAATGAAAGAAAAGTCGCAGAAATTACAGGATGTAGTCAGAATACGATAAGTGACATAAAAAAAGAAGCATAACGAAACAGGCAGGTTTCTTGGATTGCGTCAAACGGCTGTTGCAATCTAACGCGAACTGGTTCAGTTTCACGATCGCCCTTTGAACTTCGATCAAATAAAAAGAATTTGCAAGGAATAGATGTTTTTGAATGTCTCTGCGGCGCACCTTTGCATCACGACGAACAAATTCGCATTCACCCTTTGTTTCAGAAATAAAACGGTTTTCAAAAGTTTGACGTTCAAGGGAGCATAAAATAGACTTTTAGCGACGCGTATTTAACTCTTAAACGACACTGCTCCGAGAATAACAATTACATATTCCTGAAGTTTCAATATTTTAAACGAAAATGCGAGACACGCAACAATATTCTGTTGTTCAAATTCCTGACGCCTTCATCACTTTTTCAATGTTACCGCCTCTGTTGATATTTATAAAATACATTAAAACTTCCTCCTCCGTCCTCGAAATTTTCGGTCTAAAGTGAAATTAACTGCAAGTAGAATTTGCCATTTTGACCGACAAAACGGATTGATTTGAAATTCTTACGGGGCAAGAAACTGTATTGGCGATCGAGGCTGTGCGTGTCGAACGAACAAAAAAGCTCCATAAATAAAATAGAATTGCTGCAGCATTATCATCGATTAGGATCTAGTTTTACCGAACACGTACACGGCCGTCTCTGCGAGGGCTCGATTGCTTCTTAAAAAATCCCAACTCGAGGCGCTGCAATTTCTCGTGGCCTGACCAGAATTAAGGAGAAAAATGAAATAAAACAATGTTGCGTGTTCAGCTGTCGTAATGGAAATTCGCCTTCGTCGTCAGCAATTCTAAAGCTTGAAATTACAAAGTTTGACGGAGTTACCGGGTAGTTATTTCCTTCGCGGAGAAAGGCTCGAAAATCAGGCAAGTTTAATGCGAAAATATATATATATATATATATATACATCGTCGGAGGGAGGACCGGCCAGGATGGCGAAAGCAGGATTGTATTTCCATTAGTTAATTTACTTTCCGGGGACGGTTCCGTTCCTAAAACTGTTTGCAGCGGCGCTCGAACACGTCCCGGCAAAGTATCCGCGTTAAGCCGGTGGATCACAATTAAAGCTCTCCAGCGGCCCTCTTCATCTGCGTGAAGAGGAACGGAGTCCGGGAGAGGGTACAATTAGGGTAACAAGCCTTCTATCAGATTCGACGACGATTTCTACTGCGACGACTCTCTCCGCTCATTCGACTGCGAGCCGAAACTTTTCCGAATTCTCGTCGCGAACTCGACAAGGAGCATATGTTGATAGCGAAACGTTGCCGGATGGTCGCCTAAATCCTCCCGGATCCGTTATCACAGAGCTACGCTCTGGCACAAAATATTCGGTCGGACGAGTCGCGCGTTTCATTAACACGTTCCGTGCCGAGCTTTTTTTACTCGAATCTTCACACTTTGATATTTTACTAAAACTTGATGTATTACGTGCAATTATTAATTCTCGTACACATAACAACGCAACAAAAACTTATCAACGCCCATTCTTGCGGTGGAAATTGATTCTTCGGTTCTAAATTTCTTGTAAACAATTTGTTCAGTTCACTAAGTAAACATGCAAGCGTGTACCATCGATGGTACACGTGGCACGGAACGTGTTAACACGTTCAATGCCACGCCGGTTTTGCAGAAATTGTCCGTGGCGCCACGATGAATTTTCTTTCATGTGATAAATATAACGTTGAAATATTATCTGCAACAGATAAGTTACAGTGTATAGCCATGTTTGACATGTTAATTGCGACAGGGGTCACTGTTCGAATTGACGATGGTAATAATATAAAATTTTAGATATTGACATTTGTTTTAAATTATATATATATATATATATTTCTATCAATTTGGGCGCGTCGGTCACCGGTGGCCCCCATGGCGCAACTGCCAAGTTAAGTGCCGGTCACAGGTGACCCCCCGTGGCATTCAACGTGTTAATCATACGAGAACCTGTTCGTTAATGACGAACGAGAAAATTTAACAGCAGTTTTGCTCATCGGGCAGTTTTGTGGAAGTAACGTCACACTTCGTTTCTAGGTTATTTATAACACCGAATCGTTATGACAATTACCGTGGGTTATTCATGAAATTGTAGAAAGTTCCACGACCTACTAGAAAATGTTTAATTCCAGTTGTACTTTATTAGGTAACAGTTAATAGTTTTCAGTATGTAGAACGTACGATTTATAACCAGAACTTAAGGCAACAGAATTCCGAGTTAATTTCCCCGTGTTTGGTGCCATAGCGTATGGGACTGCGGATGAAATTTCGCAGAAGTTCGCGCCCGAAAACTGGAATACCAGGATCTTCACTCGTTTTTCATCGAGCGGCACAGAAACAATCCGAACTGTTCTACTTCGCGACTAAGGTTGTTGCCGAGAGAGAACGAGAGACGGTGTAATAAGGGCGCGCTTTCTATGCAGCCGTATAAAGGGTTCGCCAAAGGTGCAAAGGTTACACCTTCGCTCCACAATGAAGCCATAAGGATTCCACAACGTTAGTAGACGTCGGCTTCGCAGACAAGGGAAGCCCGAAGTTTCTGCCGAGAGGAAACGAACGGCTGCCGCGATGCGAAACATTAACCCTCGGCCAATGGAGAGATCTCTTATCGTCAATTAAACTCTTCTGGCAGCTAATCGAGCGATTTAATCGAATCTCACGTAACGCTAATTTCCTTAATCCGTTTGCGTCGAACGCGCTTCTATTTAAACCCCTCAAGACAAAATATCGGTTTCTTGGGACCACGTTAGAGGTAAATTATATCTTTTGATTGCGTTTAATTAACTCATTACACTCGTCTTGGCGACGTTCTCGTTACTCGATAATAATAATTAAACCGCGGATCTTGATGCATTTATAGCACGTGGCAAGAATACGTATAAATTGAGCCGTTTAGTTTGAAAGTGGTATAAGTCACTTTACCGTAATGAAAAGTGGTGATTTTTTAATGTTTATACGAAATTATTTGTACTGAGAAAAATATCAGTATCCTGAGATAACAAATACAAGTAAATCTTCTCGAAAGTTAGCATCCATATTTTTAAACGTGTTAAAACGCAAACCCTTAAATATGTCGACTTAAAAACAAAGTGACTTATGCCATTTTCAAAATAAACGGCTCAATTAATAAAGTTCAATAGCATTTTTCTTTTCTGTTTCCATTGAGTAATTTTTCACTTAACGAGAGAAACTCTTCCTTCATTTTAATTCTTGTTTAATAATAATAATAATTATTATTATTATACTAACAACAAATAATAATATACGGTTAATAATATTTATTCTACATTTCATATACGTTAGAATAAAATAAACCAATAAGAGAAATTAAGGCAAAGAAGTTCGCAAACATTTTCAGTTTTCTCTGCTTAGAATTAAATTTTTAGACAAAGTTTTGTCGAACAGTACTTGGAGTTTTCGAGATGGACGCTTTAATGTCTTTTGTACACGGATTCTAAGTATTTCTGAAGCATTGTTGCGATCATAATGGATTCAGCGTACTATAAAATAAGGAAGAATAAACAGAGAAGAAAGAATGAACGTGCTCTGTTAGTAACTTAGTTTTTGTTTAAACTGCTTGGACACTTTGTTAACATACTCATAGTATTCTTATAGTATAGTATAGTAGTAGTAGTATTTTTATAAAAGTATTAATAATCGCTAAAAATATGATCGTACGTAGAATACAATGGTTGCATGAAAAGATATAGTAGTCTCTTTTATACCAAATATTCAATCAAAATCCCATGCAGAGGCTCGCTTTGGAAAATTGATCCGGCAATGAACTATCAGGTCATTCAAAGCTAAATCACCAATTTTCACTAACAAAAGCGCTCGATTCACGCCAATTAAAAAACTGGTATCGGACATGAAAATCCATCGTTCGGTGACTAGCTTTTTATTTCCACAATAGACCATTTAAAGTTCGAGGCAAATTGATGCACTGGTTTGTAAAATATTTTGGTCAGCGATTTCGCGAATCTGTTTCCGAGTTTCATGCTCTCTTTGGTTACAACGTCAATACATTGACCAAACGTAGAAAAGCTTTCTACATTTTAATCAGATTAACCCGGATATATTTTTTGAAAAGATCGCTATCGCAGAGCCGGGCAATCAAGATATGTAAATCGAGTGAAAATTGTTACTCTAATTGCCGTAGATAATAATGAATTTTTTGTCAGCCGTTATTTTTGGAACAAATAACTCTGATGTTGCTTATTTCTTAGATCTGTTTGACAAGATAAAGTTTGCCTTTTAATTAATTAGATTAATTAGATTCAATTAATATCGAAGGAAATATAGTTTTAGTGTTTTTGTTGTTTACTGTTACATTCGATTGCGGAGCTTGTGCAATTTTGGCAAAAATGAGTAACTCAATGCGGACGATTCAATTTAATCGAAGAATTTAGAAATATTGTTGAATCATGTCGAAGTAAAATTATTGATAAGGAAAACAAATGTTCACGAAGCTGCTGCATTTAGCAGTTGAGGCAGGCAGTTTTTATTTTGCATAAAAATCCGCAGTCCGATTATCATGTAATCGGTCGTCGGTCCTGCGTAATCTGTTTGATTCGGATTCGAAGAAGATAGTACAGTAAATTCTCCCCAATTTAACCTTAGCTTGTAAACAAAGCTGTAAACAAAGCTACTGATTTTCAAGAACTATAAAAATGATCCGCGAAGCTCGAATAATCGTATCTCCTCTTCCCAAATTACCCGTTTTTGTTTATAAACTCAGCGACAATTGGACAGAATTTTCTGTATTGCTATAAAAAGCTAATTGCAATATAAAAAGAGCTATTTGCGATATAAAAAAAGCAAGCAGATACGAAATTCGTAGGTGCGCGTTGCACACGGGAAGACAACTTCGAACGGCCCGAACATTACCCAATTAGACAGGACTAATCAAACCAGTAGGCCGCAATTTTCCGGAATGGAAGTCGTCTAACTAACAACGCTCCGTCTGACGTTCGCAGTAACGAGACTTTATAGTGATTCACAGGAATATCCCTCTTCGGAGCAGGGATCGGTCGGACGGTGCAGTTTGTTCGAACGATTTGTAGCCGTTCCCTTCGTTCGTATCCCCTAACTGGAATTACCCTTCGTCACGGTATCTTCATCGGCGGTAACCGATCGCGTTCTGCTCGAAGATCCGCGCCCTCTCCTTCGAGCCACGGAGGGGAGGGGGATGGGGATCGTTCTTAATTACCCGTCCCGGAGAATGCCGCGCGAAACAGCCGGGAAATGGGGCTGATACGATTAAAATCGACCCCTCGAATTGTTTAACGAAGCGCACCCCGGCCGGGCAGGAACGGTAAAAAGGAGAAAGATCGGCGGAACGAGAGCGGCGCGGCCGGGGGAGTGGGTGGCAGCGAACGATCAGCTGACCGCCGCTTTTTGAGCGCCGGTAATGGAACGTAATGGAGTGGCCGCGGAGAAAATGAACATCCGAAACGGATGCGCGCGAGGGAAGGAAGCGGGGAACTCGCTGGAAAAGTTGGGAGAGTGTTGATCGCCGGCTCGACCGGAAAACGGAGCGAAACTTTGAAACAGGAATGCATTATGGGTCGCGGGGAGAGCTCGCCCGAGAGAAAACTAGCTTTTGTCGTCGCGTGTTTCAGCCGCGAGACGTTCGCCAACGCGGCAACTTGGAACTTTCAATTTTTTTTTACCGACAATGGACGAATCTTCGCCGGCCCACGCGCGTTCGTCTAACGAGGAACGCTGCTCGATCGGCGATAAAATCGCTCTGAAAGTTTTGCAAGTTTTTCGGATTGGAAGCACGCGTTACACAGGTGAAGATGACGTCGATTAGAAATCTTAGGAAAAACTGGTTTGTCGGCGAGGAAGCTTCGTCCGCTCGTTGGTTCGACCGTCTCGCGCCACCCGTAAATAATATATTTTTAATACCATTTGCTGGATACGATAGAAGTGCTGTGAAATCGTCGATACTCACTCAGCGATAACCACGTTTGTGCATTACAAACAGTGGTTCGCACAGCTTTGACGAATGACAAATGAAATTGTCGGATGATTTAATTCACAGGCGGGAGAATTTTTTGAAATCATACCGACAGATCTGTTCGATTGGTATAAAAAACGCGATGGAATCGATCGCGTTTGTGCAAGAGAATAATACATACGTCCCAATTGAATTTTTCAATGGCAAAGCATCTTTGTCTTTGTTCATTTGGTTGTCAAACACCTAATAATTGTTTTCAATTAATGCTTAATGCGATATCGCTTTCATATTGCCCGAATTTGATCGTTGGAACAATGGATCCTCTGTTCTCGGATTTCGATTCCAACGTCAATGACAAACCGTTCCTCCACTATTTACAGAATTTTCCTTCCTTTTTGGAACTTGATATTATTCCTTGCAAATACGCTACATGCGCCGTTTGTAAAACATTCAAATACCCGTTCGCATCCGAGAAGAGAGCAAGTAAACCATCCTCCCATATTTAATTCCTCTGTTTTTTAATTCTCGAAGGAAATATTTTTTACGTGTAGAATTCCTGGTAAACAGAATCGCAGTTTGCGTTGTCGAGGAGATAGCAGACGGTTTTTGTTAGGAAATAAAGTTAAAGAATTTATCACTGTGCATTAGTAAATTAGTTAATTCTGTTTACTGGCGATAGCTTTTACCTTGTTTTTTTCTCAATTTATGATACTTCGGAATTCGCATTAACTCAGATTTTCACGATTATATAATGATTATATAAACCATGAAGATTAGAATGATCAAGATTAATTATGAAGTCTTTGTTTTTCTTAACGTCGTGAGAGATTCAACACAGTGTTGGAAAACCGAAAAATCTTTAACATCTGTCATTCTTTCTGTAAATGTATTGCATTAATTTAGTATAATAATAGTTGGTTGAACAAACGATGTCTACAAATTAAATGACTAAACAAACGATTAGACTACAATTCAATTCAATAAAAGCAGCATTTTGATTTTGTTATCGAACAAAGAATCTAAAAAAGTTTCTACTTTGAGTATTAAAAATCCGAGTAAAATTCCATTACCGGGAAACAGTATCGTCGCCTGTTTATTGTTTCGACAATTCTGAAGCGATAATAAACAACTAATCTATTCTTTAATATTCCTAATTCGAGCATACGTTACGATACAAACGAAGGAAGATCCGAATAAATTCAGCTTCTGTCACAGTAGGCTCAACATTAGGGTCCCGAGAATATTGCGCGAAAAGATTAGAATCGTGTGCAGCGAAGCGTGGAAGAAGGGAAAACAAACACGCGAGTCGCAGACGTTTATCGCAGGCTGCCACACCACATTTTCAAGAACCGTGAAGACGTAGTGATGTTCCACTAAATACAGTAATCGCTACGCGTCGAGTAGCGGGGTATGCGGCTGTTACGCACGAACAATCGCTCGCGAAAGTTCCTGGAGAATTGGATGGAATTTGCGACATTAAGAACGAGTGTCGGAACGCGTTCGGAGACAGCAGCGAGCCGTCTAAACGCAGAACTTCCGCGAACGAGCGTCACATCGCGATGAAACAAGATTCAACTGACTTCCTAACTATGTGCAGTGTCAACTTGAACAATGCTCTCCTATATTTACGTGTATACTTTATCACACGAACCTCTCAGAAGCCAGAAGATGATCTCTATTCTACAAAGTAGGGAACGTTCTCTTCTACGATCTTGTACTTGTGATAAGTACGCTACGAATTGCACGCATTTATGCAAAAATGAGTGGATGAAGTTCGAAACGGTGAAAAGATTTATGCTGTTTAAAGATAACATTTTATTAGGTTCGACTCATTGAACTTGTTAAGAAAGTATATATATAAATGTCTGTTAATTTCCTGTATCTTGCAGTCGACGCGGACAATTTTTATTTTGCATAAAGATCCGCAGTCTGGTGCAATTTACACTTGTATACCGATGTATATATGTAAATAAAAATTTTTGCCCAATGATCGTTACGTCAGTTTAAATTTTCCGCTTAACAAGGCATTTGGTTTGAAATTTTGTTATTCCGCGTAGCTTGACGAGACGTTGAACAATGGTATACAATGTTAACATTTTATAGCTTTAAATAACAGAAAAATTCGGAAAACACAGTCGGAACGTTGTTCGTTACGCCCCGTAAAAATCTTGATTTTTTACCAGAGAAAAGGGAGGATTCGCTGAATATTGTACTCGCAGAATCGCGAGCCTCCTTAACGCAACAAGGCGATTTCCATTTCGATAGGCATACGCAAACAAGATAAAAGAGCACTAAAAATTGATTACACCGAGCAACAGCTGAAGTATTTGAAGAGCAGTTAACTTTCGGAGGCGATCGCGCGTTTCGCAGGAAATGGTTTCCAATAACAAAACAAGGGAAAACGAGCAATTAGTTGAAATTCCTCTCGCCAGCCGAACGTGTTACTTTCGAGCGTGGCTGACTGAAACTAACGGACCGTAGAATCACCGGTAACGATATTAGTGTACAATTATGACGACCAATCTATGAGTCATCGAGTTTCGAAGTGCAAGAGAGAATTAACCGCATGGATTGGCTCCGCTGGCACGCTTCCGAACTTCCCACAACACGTCGTTCCCCGAAACTCCGATAATTCACGATCAGCTCATTCAAAATAACACACTGCCGTCCCGTTCGATTAATAAAAACTTCAGTGTAGCCGTCTTAATGTTGATATAGACGTTAGCTCTCGTTGATTCGTCGCGCCGTTCGACGCGTACTGGTATCTCTAACTTTTTCTAAATGTTTCAAATAAATAATACATATATAATAAATAATACAAATCTATAAATATATCTATAAATAAATATTGGATATATAGGATATATATATTGATTGATATATGTAATATAATGATATATTATCATGATATGTTATGATATATATTATGATATATATTGATATATGTAAATCGTATATATTAATATATATATATATATATATATATATATATATATATATATATATATATATATTGATCTATAAATATATTTATAGATATAAATCATATAATTCATTTCTAGGCTTCAGGAATATAGTAAAATCTCCCTAATCGACGCTCAGATTGTGCACAAAAATGGGCAATTTTGGAAGAGGAGATACGATTGAATATTCGAGCCTTGCAGTTAGTTTTTATAGTTACAGATTGTCAAGAATTATAAAAACGAGTCGCAAGGCTGGAATAATCGTATCTCCTCTTCCCAAATTGTCCATTTTTGTTTTGGGTGTCAATTAGGGAGACATTACTGTATCGATTTTGAAGAACGAACACGAATTTTCAACTTTGGAAATACGGTAAATTCTCCGTAATTGACGTTCAGCTCGGAAACAAAAATGGACAATTTGGGAAGAGGAGATACGATTATTTTAGTTTTGCGGCTCGTTTTTATAGTTGTTGACAAATGGTAACTATAAAAGCCGTAAGTAATGTTCAATTCTTGAAAACGACATAAAATTGATGTTGATGGTTCATTAGGTTCATTAGTTGAAGGTTCATTCACTTTCACGAATCTTTTATATATATCTTATCTTATATAAATCTTTTCATCAAATTTCGAACAGTTTGCTCAGATAAACGATTATATATGCCGAAAAAAATCACGCAATTTACGATGGGTATTTTTGATTGAACACTGATCTTTGAAAGAAATTTGAATTACTTTAACACGCTCTTTAATCGTATACGACTCCATCGTTAAAATTGTCTATGATCGTAGGTCAGAAAAAAAAGAGAGCGACAAGAAGCAAACATGGCGTTCGACAGATATTCGCATTCAACATCCAAAAGGTACTTTTGGATAACCCTGTACATTGATTCATCAGAGGAATCGACGTCGCAGTAACAATTCCCGCGACACACGACCAAACAGGGAGAGAGCAAGAGAGAGAGAGAGAGAGAGAGAGAGAGAGAGAGAGAGAGCGGGTCCCTTTGATTCGCGGACAGTCTGCAGGTAACGGCGTTATCTTCTCAGAAACAGGTCGCCTCTCGGTGGCACGGCTCAAAAGGATGGCAGTCGGCGCTTGCGGGGCGCGGGCGGGTACAATGGTGCACGCTCGAACCGCTTCGTATCGCGTCCCCGCATTGATACGAATCTTCCGAGTTCCTTTTCACCGCGCGGGTTCCTTTTCACGCGTATAATAAACGCGGTCGATCGAGTGTCGATGGACTCGACTCGGTTTCCCGCGTGCGACGCCGCGACTTCGCCGCTCCGTCAGCACAATCACGCATACGTCCGCAGGCGAAGTCGAAAGCGTGTGCACGGACACACGGCCTACGGTTGTTGCGTGGGCTCGCACACGTGTACGCGCGCATCGGCCGACCATTATGTCTGTCTGAATAGCGTTTTCGCCGGGTAGCGCGGTGAAAAGCTGTGTCAACGACAGCAGGACGAGGAGAGCCGCGATCTCGATCGGCTGGAAATAACGAGCGGAGAACCGCTGACCCTCTTCGCGATCTTCCCGCAGAGATCTTTCCTACGTTTCTCCGGCATTTATTCTACTCCGCGGACCCTGCCGTTTCTCGGCCCCATCCGCTCCCTAAGACCTGCTCTCGTGCTGGGCCGATCTTGACAGCTCCCTAAACTACAATTCCGAAGAAAAAGCACACGTATGCTGTCATTAGATTCTCCGCGATGCACACAGAGTTTCGGAAACGCGATGTATTGCCGGGGAGCTCGGAGTCCGAAAGTGTCAATTTGGCTTCGGACTAGTCGCAACAGCAACTTTTAGAACCAAATAAAATAGCGCGAAGGGTAGAGAAGCCAATGTGTAGGTCCGCGTAACAGAATTAAATGAGGATTTCGGATTAACCCTGTTGAGTTCGTATTGTTTCTTACTCGCACACGATGTCATGTTTTAACATTGTGCTAGATTTTTTGGCTCATTTTTGATAGAATGAATATAAAATTTATTTTATATTCAATTAATAATTATAATTTTTGTAATCGTTAATGCCTGATTTAATAGTTGAGAAAGAGCAAAGGTAGGGAGTCTTTTTCACACATCACCTACCATCAACTCGAATATATATGTATAGACTGCTCTATTTAGATAGAATTTGATATAAAAATGCACTGATACAAATTTCGCGAGATAACAATTTTTGATCAGGACAATATCACAATTAACAATAGCCACGTTATTAAAGGGTTAATCAACGTTCAGAAGATGTTTACAGCCTTTTTCGAAGAGAAGAAAAAAACAGCATGAAACGGCAGGCCTAAGTGAAAAGAAATTATACTCCGAACGATAAAGATTTCAATCGCATAATACGCTACGATGAGATAGTTATTTCGAATTTCTCTACATAATTATAGTTGGCCTAAACCAAGTGCTTGATCACGCGCAGGGTATGCTCCGCGACTGACAGCGTTAATTAAACAATTCGGAGCAGCTGTTCGCGAATTCGATGCTTCGCGCGAGTAGTCGAAAAGCAACTTTGCTTATTAACGATTCGGATAGTTGGGAAAAACTCGAACTTCGTTGGTCAAACGATGAACAACAACTGCGATGCCTCGGGGAATGTTATTTTCTCCTCTTCGCTGCAATCAAATTTCTGTTGCTAGCACGTCGGTCCAATACAATCCGAAGTTCCACCGTAAATATAGCGATCGTCGCTGGTCCACGATCTCTTTACATTCTAATTGTTCTCCGAGGATCATGGCCGCGGCATCATTAATAGGTCCTTCCGGATCCATTAGATCTACAAATCTAGGATACTCGGTTTCTAAATGAATGAAGTTTACTGACCTAAAACTCAAACTTTCCGAGCGGATCGTAGAAAGTTATAACGTCCGCGGATTCCGCTGGATGTGTTCTACATTTTAATACACTTTCGAGAGAGGTAAGATTACTTACTTGGATAATCTGTACGATAGAATCATCATACTTTAACTGAATATCTCGGTAATGGGGCAGTTTTGCTTTCCGAGTGCTGCATCTAGGAAAGTTCGTCGCTTAATTGGATCACGTCCAATGTATTTTTACTGAACATTGCCGGCATATATTCGAACGTGCATTCAAAGTTTTATCTTGAATAGTTATGGTCCGTAATAATTCAGTGATTTCACGCCAACGGAATTCAGTATGACGAGAGCACCTGTTTGCAAACTAATCGCCGGTAATCTTCCGCAAGTTTTGGACGTAAGAATCGCGGAAACTTTTCCCAGAAGTTTCAAGTATTTTATGAATCATACCATGGAACTAGAAGAAGCACATTTACTAACGTAATCTTCAAACCTTGATTTACTATTTTAAGGAAACAAACACTTGCATCTGTCGAACATCTAATTATACGAACCTATAATAATTTATCTGATACATTTTTCGTGAGTAATTTCAAGTAATCCTTCGTTATTATTCTGTTGCTTGAATGTTGCTTAATTTTAAATAATGTTTAGTATCTGCTATCAAAACTCTAAAAAATGGGCTACATTAACTCCACGAAATCACACGAAACAACGGTACAACACCCCGGTTTTCAACTTCAGCTATCAGACGGTTCAAGAAATTGAGTCAAATTATTCGGATTAATAATCGGAGATAAATACAAAATCCACAAAGAACTCAAGAAAATCGTCCATTCAAAAGAAGACGAAAAATCTGAAATTGATTTTTATAGCCGTATAAGATGATATTAACCCTTCCAGTGCTGACTGAAATAGAAAGGCATGACCAAAGAAATGAATTAGAATGGACTGAAGAATGGTCAAGAATGGATCGAACATCGCAGAGAACCCAATAAATTATCTCCAATTATCCCTCAGTTCGTAAATAAAAATGGATTGAAGAATGGATCGAACCTCGCAGCTTGTTTTTATAGTCGCGGATTGTCAACAACTATAAAAACGAGCCGCGAGGCTCGAATAATCGTGTCTCCTCTCCTAAAATTGTTTACAATTCAAGTCTCCCCTTCCATTTCTGTTTTCACGCTGAGGTTCAATCGAAGAAAATTTACCGTATCTCGGTAGTTCGTAAGAATATTTCCGAGGAAAGGATCACGAACGAATTTGCACGTCTAATGTCGCCAAGAGAGAGGAGTTTTTAATTTCTAACCGGACAAGCCGTTTGATTAATTGTTCCTATGATTCGCGGCGGACGCAACTGCGAAATTCTCGCGATGCATTACCGCGCTCCGATACGTTCTTGCCGGCGCGGCGGCGCGGCGCTGCGCGGCGTGGGGCATCGCCGCAATCAGCCCGTATAAATCCTAATCCGACGGCCGCGGCCGTGCAAGCGTTTAAAAGCATTTCGTTAACAGCCACGCCACTCGAACCGCTCCCGAATGCGCGGTAATGAACAAACACGAACGCGGCCGCTGTTCTGGAAAGTGTTACACCGGCTAACGGCGGCCCTTCATGGATCTTCATTAAAATTTCCATTCTCGTTCGCCGCGGGTATTCGTCGCGGCCCCACCAGGAATCTCCTGATTGTCGATCCCGCGTTAGACTACCGCGCTTTTAACCGCGCTGTTTCGAGCAATCGAGCCGTGAAAATTATGGCAACAATGCCTGCAATTACTTCTTGTAATGGCCCCGGCATTTGTCAAACGTACGTCGCGAGAAATAAGTGGAATACTCCGTTCCCGAGATGTCAGTGGCCCTTTACGATGCTTCATATTTTTAATTAAATACGTCGCTGCGAGAAAGAACGACGCAAGTCACGTGTTATCGCTTCCGAGATGCAGTAATGTCTCCCTTACTGACGCTCGGGTTGTGCGCAGAAATGGACAATTTGGAAAGAGGAGATACGATTATTCGAACCTTGCGACTCGTTTTTATAGTTGTTGATAACCATAAAAATCGAGCCACAAGACTCGAACAATCGCATCTCCTTTTCCAATATTGTCTATTTTTGTGGACAATCCGAGCGTCAATTAGAGAGACATTACTATACAGTAATGTCTCCCTTACTGACGCGGCTCATTTTTATAATTCTGGACAATTTATAACTATAAAAATAAACCACATGGCTCGAATAATCGTATCTCCTCTTCCCAAATTGTCCATTTTTGTGGACAATCTGAGCGTCAATAAGGGAGACATTACTGTATTGTTGCTTAATCTCCTGATGAGCTTTGTATTAGTAGTGTTTTAAATTGCACAAATTTTTCGAGTCTACAGAATTTGTTTCCACGATGATTTTTCTGATAAATAAAAAAACATATACCCTACAGTTCAATTAATGCATTATTTAAATTGTTCGAAGTTGTGATTTGTAACATTTTTCCTTGCAGCCGCGGCAATAATGTGAGTATTAGTTAAATAAAATAATATAAAACATAATATAAAAAGTAGATATTTATTCTAATATATTGTGTCATTTTAGTCAGCACTGAAACGATCAATATTATTGGACGTAACGAGAAATGTTTAAATGGTTTTCAGTGTTCTTATTCGAACAGTTTAAAACAGAATTTAATTCTTTAAGTAGGATCGTTTGATTTTTAATGGACTAATCGATGTAGCTCGCCGTTTTCTGCAGAAAATACCAGACTACTTTTGACGAAAAGATTCAACATGCAACGTCTCGCACCATGACAACGATTTAAACATGTGATGAGTATTTCATACACAACCTAAAACGAAACAAAATTTGATTCTCCTGTCATAAAAATGTAGGAACGAAAGTTCTATTAGAAAAATCATTAAAAAGTTGTACAAAAAATTATAGAGGATTAAAGAAATAAGATACGACTAACAAGAATTTTAAGTGGGATGGTTTAATAACATTTGCATAATACCACTTTTAATTTCGTCGAACGTTGTTTTCTAATGGCCAGCATTTTTGCGCTCGGACTCTTCCCGCAGCCAAAATGTCTCAATTATTGTACGCGTAACTTTCGGAAATCTTGTTCTAGGAATAAACAAGTATGCAAATACGAGATGCACGAAAGTTCCGGCGTCTTCGCAACTGAAATTCCTCGACATGCCGCCGGTTTGCTTCAGCTGCTCTTTGTCGGAAGACGACACCGTCGCGGAGTTTCAATCACGGTGAAAGGTACGTGCAAATTTTGGCGGATCAGGGGATCGTTAACAACTTGTAAATATCTGGTACCTAAGTGACAATGACAAAGTGCACCATCTGTGAACGGACAAGGCTCCTTCATGGTCGGACATTAGATCGACTTGTTCCACTGACAAGACCTTACACCGACGCCGCATCGGTCGACTCGATCCACTTGCAGCACACTTGGCTGAAACTTTGTTGCTTGTCTTGTTTGATACTCCGCGCACAGGATTGCGGCAATCCTCTTACCGTGTCGTCCTCGCGAATGTTTTTCAAATTGATCGAAGATAACGAGCTCGCCGTTTCATTTTACTGTTCGATGTCAATTATTTAGGAGTTATCGTCTCGATTCCATCCACGAGTTCAAGTAATGCATCTTAATTGTGTCTATGCGTCAAGCATTTTTTTAATCGCGTCAAACTTGATTCGATAGGATATTCGCTCTGCTCCCAATTTCTTGCCGTTTTCCGCGAAAATTTATAACTTTTACTGGAATTATATTATATTCTTATATTTCTGTTATTATGACAACGCGATCGCTGCCACTTTCCTTCGAATTACAAAAGAAAGTAATTATTATTCGAACGTTACGACTTTCATAAAGAAATATCCCTTCAAGCAAACTTTGAGACCAGATAAGACGATATCTTCGCTACCAAATGCAATCGACTAAGGACTTAGCATCCCTTTGCACAAGATTATGTCAACAAGATGATTGAATAAAGCTACTTGGAGTAGTAATTTGAGGCCAAATAAGACGATATCTTCGCTACCAAATGCAATCGTCTAATGACTTAGCATCCCTTTGCACAAGATCATGTCAACGAGATCATTGAATAAAGCTACTTGGAGTAGTAGTTTGAGACCAAATAAGACGATGTCTTCGCTATCAAATGCAATCGACTAATGACTTAGCATCCCTTTGCACAAGATTATGTCAACAAGATCATTGAATAAAGCTACTTGGAGTAGTAGTTTGAGACCAAATAAGACGATATCTTCGCTACCAAATGCAATCGGCTAAGGACTTAGCATCCCTTTGCACAAGATTATGTCAACAAGATGATTGAATAAAGCTACTTGGAATAGTAGTTTGAGATCAAATAAAACGATATCTTCGCCACCAAATACAATCGACTAATGACTTAGCATTCCTTTGCACAATATTATGTCAACGAGATCATTGAATAAAGCTACTTGGAATAGTAATTTGAGGCCAAATAAGACGATATCTTCGCTACCAAATACAATCGACTAATGACTTAGCATCCCTTTGCACAAGATTATGTCAAGAAGATCATTGAATAAAGCTACTTGGAGTAGCAGTTTGCCTAGAAAAACTGTCAATATCAAGCTGACTCGAACGTAGTATGCTGGGAAATTGTCTAGATCTTTTTGTGTACAACCGTGGTAGATTTCGATGCGAGCTCCATTTGTCACTCGGTAGATCTTGAAACGGTGTTCGATCTCGTGCCAAGTCCGTTGAATTATGTTCGGAGTTACCGTAGCAATGGCTGCCACAATCCTATCCCGTAGATCCTAGAGATTTCGAATCTCCGCCGTATACAATGTTCTTGACGTATCTCCGCAAGGTAAAAATCCATCGGGTTAGGATCCTGGACTTTTAGCAGACTCTCCATATTCCTGGGACTCTTTCTTACTTCTCGATGCGATTAATTTATAGCCATTTTACAGTTGATTCAGGAAATCTCAGGAGAGATTCATGTAATCCTCGGCCGCGAAGAGATGGCACTCCATTATCGAAATGTGTGCCATCTTCTCGTAGGCGGATTTTTTTAGGAAAGACAACACTATGTTAGGCTATGTTAGGTTTCACGGTTAACATTTCATACCTAAAGGTAATTACGATGTTGTAATAATGTTCTTTATTAGCTTTTTCGTTCGGTCTGGTCATATATCGGCATAATATACGAGTGGATTAAAATCATAGTGGCATAAGTTACACTTTCCTCATTGTGAGAAACAAGGAGAAAGAATTGTTTACTAACACGTGTATCGTTCGTTAACAAAATTTATCGTTGAGGTAGTTTAGAGTTAAGTTTATCTATAGTAACTATATAATTTATTTCGCTCACCATTTTAGCATTTTGGCACGTACAGATTACAGTTTAAGACGTAAGCAAAAATCTTCGAAAATCTATCCAGCTATGATCCTAACCCACTCATATGATTATTATCTTCGCTTACATACTAGCATTTGCATTTAGGATCCTTTACGATATTTCATCCTCCATGAAATCGCTAAATTAATTGCCATAATAATACTACGATTTATCGTCATCCTTTCAAAACGAATGGAAGCATTTTTTCCTTTTGGTAAATCTTACAATTAGGACTTCAAATCGAGTTCGAGGTTCCAGTTTAAGCTGGTTCAGTAAATAGCGATGAAAATTAGAAGATTTCGCAATTATCAACGAAATGACTTTCGCCTAGGTAGATTGGCGATGCGCCACACTGTGCTGCATCGCTGCGAACAGGAAGCTACGTCGTTGGGAATGAGAAGGCAACGCGCGACAGACGCGGGGCCCCGCCCTCTCGTCCCTGGTTCCACTAATTAAAAGCAGTTCCCTCGATCACGCATCGTGGCGATTTCCGGCCTCTGAGAGCTTTTAGGGCACTGGGTTGCGGACGCAACACTGATCTTCGCTCCCGTGGAATCTGCTGCCCTTACGGTAAATTAATATGCAACGACGGCACAGAATTTTTTGCCCGGACAGCGGATTTTATGCAGTAACGTCATACGGGATTAGCTGAACGTACTATACTGCGGAGGGATTAATAAAGTTTAACGTGATTTTTGGTTTATTGCGAGAGACCGACGGAACCCTCTGTATATGCAGTAAATACTGTAAGTACATTCCGCGGAATTAAGAGATCACTTCAATTGCAAATCATGTCCGAAAATAGTCGAGTCTTGATCTTCTGCAACTTTTTATATAAAAATCTGAAATCTAAACGACATGAAATTGATTAACCTTTAGCGCTCTACGCGTTTCTCGAGTACTACCTACCAGCAACTCCGGCACATTTTTGTAGCAAAGCGCCTGAGATAAAGGAAGTCTTATTTTGAGCGGAAATGATTACACGTCCTTGCGAAAGCGTTTGATTTTATTCATTTTATGTTGCTAAGTATAAAAATGGGTAAAAAATGTTTTAATCGTAATGGTATCTATTTAACATTGTGCGAGGTCGGTGCATCGACATCGTGAATTGTGACCGAAATTTCCAAGCAGCAAGTGCATCCTCATCGAAATGGGTAAATTTACTATTAATGATATTCTTCGCAATTCTTAAATAAATATATCCCTCGTGTTTTTCGACGCGATTTATTATAAAATTAGCATCGCGAATCGTCCGTTGAATTCTGTTTGGATACGGAATTATTCAAACAAAAATATCTTTTGCGCGAGTTTGCCGGAATTTTTTTATCGTTAGTCTTTACTGGAATCGGCTCGATTAATAATTAAATTAAATTAAAAATTAGTAAATATTCTTCGGACGTTCTAAAATAAAGTTGAACAGCGTTTTTCTGAAAAATATCACTACCAGGAACTCCGGCACATTTTTGGAGCAAAGCGCCTGAGATAAAGGAAGTCTTGTTTTGAGCGGAAAAGATTACACGTCCTTGCGAAAGCGTTTGATTTTATTCATTTTATGTTGCTAAGTATAAAAATGGGCAAGAAATGTTTTAATCGTAATGATACACGCGCTGAGCACGTTTTCACTACAAGTAACAATTGCCAATGTCGACAAAAACAGCATCTTCGGAGTAATCATGCTAAAAACATTTGGCTCCGCAGCGGAGTCTTCGGATTTACGGAACAAATGACGGATGTCTCCATAGCGGAGCCAACGGAGCGCTAAGGATTAAATCTTATGTTAGTAAGCAAGTGTTTGGTAGCTTCTCAGTATTTAAGATTCTTTTAACGAATTCTTTTATATTGAAGCTATAGATTGATGTAATAGCGTTCGAAGAAATTCAGAGCAGTTTTTATCATATTTTTAGAACATTTAGCAATAGTTAAAGAAATTATAGCAAACAAGTTGCCAACGTAATGGTTGAAGCAAATAAAATTTATTTTCCGATGTAGATAATTCAGGGTTCTGTAAGGTAATTCGGTAAAGTGGAAATTACCAGAAAAATTTTCAATCGATTTGTGGTACACGGTGGAACGAGGATCGTGTGATTTTATATGACACTCCAAGAAATCGAGAAGATTTAATTTTCTTCTTATAAGTGTTATCCTGGTATTTGTGGATGTAAATCGACGATGAGAACGGGATTAGGGACCCTCGCCAGGATCAAGAAACTCCTCAGGATCTAGGGTTATGGCGTGGAAATGATTTTTGATGGCCTCACGTTTCCGTAATCCGATAGACCCTCTATCATAATTTATATACTCCCACAAGGCGTTGGCCAGCACGTGGAAATAGTGTAGAAATATCATCCTATCATCATCACTTTTATTGTTATTACTATGTGGACTAGAGATTCGGATGTGAGAATTTTTGTACGTAAATCTGAATTTTTATCAATCTTGAAAATAGAGAAACCATATGCAATAATCATTTTTATATCGATAAGAAAATATCAATTTCTAAACTTTATAAAGTTTAAAATAATTTTAAAATAATTTTAAAATAATTTATGAAAATACTTTATAAAGTATTTAATAAAAGAAGTGGCGTGATGAATGGTTTTCTGTTTTATTCACTTGGTAGTCGCACAGTTTTGCAAACGGTTTTACTAATTTATAGTAACTAAAATATAATTTTCATCCACAACTTTGAAGACCATTTTCATCCTTTAAGACAATAATCTTTACGACAACGCGTAGTACATATTTTTCTAAAAGTAATCTTACGTGTTTTCATCAAAATCGGTATGTAACAGTTGGGCGCATTCCTTTGATCGTGTATGCAAATTGTCGCTTTGCACGAAGAAGCGTGAAACATCTGAGACCCAATCAACGAACTACACAAGTTCCAGCGCGAAAAAAGACGATGGATTCCACGGTGAACGCGATTCGTCGCGGAAGTCCACTGAGATAACCCGGATGCGACGGAGGATGCTTAATCTTCGCCGAGAATAGGGAACGCTTCGGAAACTGTTTTCATTCCAAACTTTCGGAGCCGAATGCCAGACACTTGCCAAATTCTACTTGTGCGTAAATTTCGCGCTAATACGAGATAGCTTGCGATTATCTTCGGCCCGACGTGTTCCAAAGAAACGTACAGCGAAAGTCGGAGAAGAAAAATTCCACTCATAAAATGCAAGACATGCATAAAGGACATAGTTTTATGCAAAATAAAAGCTGCCTGTGTCAAGCGCGACATGCTTGAACCCATCGCTATTGCATCGTATCTACGCACATGTAAAACTTAACACGTTGAATGCCACGGGGGTCACCGGTGACCGGCACTTAACTTAAGGCTTCCCTACCGACGATTCGACATTCTTTCCGCTTTTGTTGTCCTTGCTAATTGATTGCATTCGTTCGACGTGACTCAACTCGGAATGGTTCTTGAAAACTGTGCTTTGCGGGTATGGTTCGTCGCATCGACGCAAGAGGTAAATCTGTTTTTGCCTCGTAGTCTGCCGTATCAACTAGGCTAATAGAATAGTATCGAACTTGTCGGATGTCTTGAAAATTGTCAGTTTTTAGGATAACGACTTCGTAATACTCTTCCATCGAACGTACTATTTGGAAAGGCAAACTTCTCTTTTATTAGGTCTACCGGAAAGTTCTGTCCGATAGTGTCACTTCAAGTTTCAATCCATATGTACATGTTGATTTGAGACATACATGACTATCTCTCTTTATCATTGCATTTACACACATGTACTCTCCTAAATAAACTGAAACAAAGATGTACCATGTCATTATTAACACTTTATCGACCGCTAGCCTATTTATCGGCTTTTCGATTGCCAATGCTTATCGACCGATAGCCTATTAATCGACTTTTAGCTATCGACGGTTTTCGCTTCTTTGCTGTTTTGTTAGTAGCTGACCTCCTGTATGCTGACCTCCCCATATCCTTATGAATTATAATTATAATAATTATTATTATTTATTATTATTTTTAAAGGAATAAGCACAACACAATGAATAGCGAAAATTTAGCCGGTACTGGGAGCAAATGCGCGCGCGACTAAGCCAGTCCTTACTGAGTGGCAGCCTCAACCACGACCGGACGATAAAGTGTTAACACGTTGAATGCCACGAGGGTCACCGGTGACCGGCACTTAACTTGGCGGTGACGCCATGGGAGCCACCGGTGACCGGCGCACCCAAATTGATAGAAATATATATAATTTAAAAGAAATGTCAATATCTAAAATTTTGTATTATTATCATCGTCGATTCAAACAGTGACCCCTGTCGCAATTAACATGTCAAACATGGTTATACACTGTAACTTATTTATTGCAGATAATATTTCAACATTATATGTATCGCATAAAAGAAAATTCATCGTGGCGCCAAGGACAATTTCTGTAAAACCGGCGTGACATTCAACGTGTTAATCACGCATTGCAACATAATTACGCGGCATAATTGCTTGTACAAGTAACAAAAAGAGCGTGAACAGAAAGATCAGAGAATTTCTGATATAATATCTTTGGAAGTTTCGATCCTATGCGATTAAGATTCGAGCATACTTAAAAGTACATTTTCGCCCAAGTACTTGTAAAGGGTTCAAGCCTACCTCGTAGAAGTTCGAGTATACTTGAAATATACTTAATCCCACCTCGAGCAAGAAGTTCTTTCCAGGAAATTATAAGAGGAACACGATGCCTGGATATTATGTGGCACGATAACTCGAGCGGATTATTCTGTTTGCGTCTGCGACAGTCACGCGGCCTGCTCCCTTCGCGCGTGTCGGAGCACTTAATTAATCCTCAATGTTCCCTGAAATGCGCACCGCGCGCGCATTGTGTCTTCAACGGCCCCGTATCGCGATTGTGAGCTGTCCCTTCTCGTGGATTCAAGGGGGAGCATAAACAGAATCCAAAGGAGCCTTTAACGTTTCATGCTGCCGAGTGCTTCCCGTTGAATGCGTCGTCGCGCGCCTTGGAACCCAGCCCCCGCCAACCGCCAAGTGATGGATCACGTTAGGTGACAATTAGTGTGCGGGGGCGTTGGAAACGCGACGCTCTTGGCTCGGGGATCCCGGCGCGAATAGAATCCGAGAAACGAGTTCGAAGTACTCAGCCCGGTAATCCGTTTAGCCAAGGGGTTCACCGTAAATCGGCGATGTCACACGCGCGGAAAGTTGATTGCCTCGCGGTGACTGCAATCGACACGCGGGCTTTGGCACAAAGTGCTCCGGATCAAAAAATTTAATTTAATTACGATATTATGGCAGGACTTTCGATATACATGGCGTCCCAAAGGTCATTGCATCGTTCACAAATTCGTATTACTTTTCGGTAAATAAATTTTTCAAATTTATTAGATTCTTATTTCTATTGTTTTTATTAGATTTATTAGATTGGAGTCGCGATGCTTGGAAATTAATTATCGAAAGCTTCACGAGTAAGCAACGAATACGTTGGATTTAGAGAGATAATTAGAGATATTAGAGAGATAATTGGATCTTATCTATAAAGTCGATTATTCGTTATGCTAATCCAAGGATTTGTAATTTTGAGACTACCTTGTAGGTAATATCGAAATGAAATTCATTAAAAAATTGATTGAAAAATCGTTGTTCGTTAACTGTATCACAGGTCAGCAGAACTGTTCGTGTTATAAGATAACAGTCGTACTAGAAACAGTTGTAAAAAATTCAGTTTTATTAAAATCGTTGCCCTTTATCCTGATTAATTTGTTTGCCTTATAAAACTAACAAGACTGCGTTAATTGAAATGTTGCACGATTTTAAATACGATGTTCGAGTGAATAATCAATTAATTAAAACTAAACATAATCAATGATTTTTCCTCTTTATGATTCCAATAATTGTGAAACAAACAGCTCGAATTCAGAGTTTATAGTTACTTTATCGTTTAAATTCTCTTGTCCTCGTATAATATTCCATTTTCGTTATTCCTTTAGTAATGTTTTTTAACGAATTTAAAAAATTTTCATTTCAGCATCGAGGACATTTTTCTAAGAGCTATACTATATTTTCGCCCGTATAGCATCGCAGAGACAGCGTGAAAATGGCCTGGCATATCAGGACCTTAAAGCGACTTCTTGTTGAGAAAGGAATAATTAATTAGCAGAAAGGCAATAGAGACCCGGATATAGATGAACTCTAACGAGATAACCAGTACCTAGGAACTAACGAGCGTGAACGTATATAGCGATAAGGTCCTAGAGCTTTGATATCCATCTGTGAGCCAATTACCGAGTCACCTCGCCCCTTGCACGCCGATAAATCTCCCCGGAAGTCCAGCTTTCTGAAAGGTTGCCCGCGGAAAAAGTTCTCTAAATTAACGGAAGCCTGTTTCGACGCATAAACCGGTATTAAAACCGGCTCGACAGAATTTCGGTTCGGTGTTCCAGGTTCTTTGAGCGGCGCGACGCGCGCGCGCGCGCGCGTGAAAAATATGAAACTGCAAAGGAGGGACAGTGAAATTTCATCCGGCGTTGTCCGCGAACCGTTAAATCTGGCCGGGTAGGAAACAATTTTAGGGATTTCCATTAGGTGACGGGACCGCATGGCGGAACTGGAGTGCGCAATCTAGCCTAAAGCTGGAGCGAAGGAACAACCGGGCTTTTAAGGCTGGCCGATCCATTATAATGCTCCCAGTGGCGGTATTACTTCCAAGCTTTTAATATCATTGTCTCCATGACCCGGCGATTCGAGTATTTCCCGGGGTGCTTTCGGTCAAAATTAAAACCTGCTTTGTGCGGACGATTTCGCGTGTACGGCACTCGCCGGGATCTTAGTGCCTCCGCGCGCCGGATAATAGCCCGGGAACCTCAAGGAAATTCTATCTACTCGGGTCATCCTCGGGCATTCCTGTCCGCCTGTCGTTCTTCCACTTCCTTCGCCTCTTCTCTCATTACCATCGGACAAAGCTTCGTTTAACCGGCGCTCGCAAGATCTGCGAGCGCGGTGGCTACACAGTCGTCCGGAACAAGGATTTTAAATAGCGAGAAAGCATCGTGCCTCGTGTGATTACAAATTTCCGGGATCCTGGCCCAACTCGGCCTTGTGCGCAGCTTCGGGATCCTGAGCGAGGAAGATCTCGCGGGATCCTGGCCTGATTCGGCTTGATTGCGACTCCGGCAACCTGAACATCCGCTCTAACTTTCGGGAATTCATCTTCTGGTATCCGAAATCCAGGGAACCCGAACATTGCAAACTCTTGGGATACCACCCGGCCCGGCCCGATCATTGCCAGACTAGGCTCGAAGCTGGCGTAGGTACCCGAAATTTTGAGCATTCTCACACTCCTGCGAGAAACTTGTCGGAACCCTAATTGCAACCCTGGTATTTCGTACGGTAAAATTTGACTTTCTAGCTTCTGTTCCATTAATTGCAAATTCCCTTAATATGATAATTAAATTCCATTAATGTTATCAATTTCTTTCAATGTGGAATAAAATTCTAGTTTTCTATTATCGATGGAAATTTGACTTTCTAGCTTCTATTCCATTAATTGTAAACTCCCCTAATATAATAATTAAACACCATTAATGTTATCAATTTTCATTTAATGTGGGATAAAATTCTAGTTTTCTATTATCGATAGAAAGAATACAGATATGAAATAGTAAATTTTTCTTATGTAACAATTTACGAAGCTGCTACAAATTACAAAGAAATGATATCGAAAGGATATCAAGGAATGTAAAAGAATGTAAAGAATTATATTAAAAATTGTAAAGAGTTATATCCCCGAAGGGTCAAATAAATATCAGGTAGTGGAGCTGCTTAATGCGGCTTGTAATTTTTGTAATTTTGTAATTTTATAATTTTGTAATTTTGTAATTGTTTTTATTCAAGAATAAACAACATATTCTGATAAATATAAATTGAATTATGCCCGAAAAGAATCCAAAGTAGTAGATTACGAAACGAAACATCCCCGCCAGACTCAAGAATTCCGTAACAAAGGTCAGACCCGTATTAGGGGTCGCATAGTGTCCACGTAATAAATCAATGATCAAAACTCGGTTGATTAGATGGCATTCCGTTGTACGACAGCGGTTACGATTATTCTCGATTAATTTACCAGCCGAATCATCCGAACGACGGGCAATATCCGTGAGAACGTGGTTGACGAGCAGGCAGAGGCGGAGCCATTACAAGCTTTTACGCGGTCGTAAAGTCGGGAATGGAGTGACAGAGGAGAAGTTGGTCAGGAAGGGGTTGGGTCTGGCCGATAGGAAGGGCATGGATATTGCAAATTTGCGGGTGACGTGCCTGCCGCGCGGCGCGGCGTTAGGAAAAAGGCTTTGCAGTCGCGTGAGGGATGCGAGGGATGAAATACGAGTCGGCACTAACACGCACGCGAGCGTCTGTCGCGGTGAAATCGAGCTTAACGCGTTAATAAAGGTTAGAAACGCGGGTTTATGGGGGGCCGTTATTCGGTCGGTAATGATTCCTCGGTGTTCGAAGGTCGCTCGGCTTCCCGTTTATCCAGCTCCTGTTCACCCCGCGTTTCGGTTCATCCTCCGCCGTTCGATTCGCCCACCCCTCCCCTCTCCCCGTTATCCAGTTTTGTCTTTCGTTTTATTTGGTCGGAGGGGGGAAAACGCGTTTTGCGGTATTAAATTCCTCGTAATTGCACCGGCGAACCGGACCGACCGACCGCTGCATTTTGCGCGTTCTTTGATAAAACGAACTCGTTATAAGGAGATCGAAGCTTTTCTGAAATATCGCCGTGGGGGCCGAGAGCCCGGGGGGAGGGGCAGTCGCGATAAAGGCAACGACCAAAGGAGGGCAAAAATTTCGAATGACAAAGGAAACAATTAAACCTGTTAGTCGACCTCCTCCTCTACGCCGCCCCGATATCGGAGACAGAAACAATTTCAGGAAGCAGATAAAAGGGGATACAAGGGATCCGATCGTGACTGAGTGCCGGCCGGAATTATCTTTTCATTTCAAATGGGGGAAGGCGTTCGGGAGACTTCGGGTACTTGTTGACTTTCCCGGAAAGATTCGACCCTACGACTCGGGCACCGGGGCTTAGGAAATTGGATATTGCTCGACATATTTTGGGAATGTTGGGGGCGTGCTCCGTCTCTGATCTCCTTTAATAACGATCTCGATACAGTTATATATTCGTACATTGCGGATTTGAAGCAGTTAAACGAATGCGTGAATTGTGCAGTTGTTGTAAGTGCAGAAAAATATAAAGACGTTGTTACATTCTTTTTAATTAATTAAGATAGTGAAAGGAGATGCAGATCATTTTCATTTCGTATTAAAATCCACAGTCAAGCAGTAAAAGTTTATCTTTCCTGTCTCTAATTCTGCTTTGCATTCATCAGATCTCTTTTTAAATACTTAAGATCTATATTTTTGACCCTGTTGCGTTCTTTGAATCATTTTTTATCCAACACACCTACTTATTTCGTTAATACTAATTGATATTATACTGTAATAATTTCGTTTGACCTAGTCAAGTTCTCACTTTGTTACACATAATTTTAATTCGGAGAACTGTTAGATTAAATTGTTCCTAAAGTTTCTGTTTCTCTTCGCTTAACAATTCATCGAATGTATAGAACTCAATAACTATATGGTTAAAATATTTAAAGCAACAAGAGTTTCAGACGAAACATACATTTATTCATTCACCCGACGACGTGAACAAACAGGATACACAAAATTATTAAGTGCATTAAATTCGATCATAAATCCATACAATTGCCAAGGGATATATTGAAGTGGATAAATGTGATCATTATTATATTGGGGATCTTCATTTATTTTAAATAATAAATGTAAGAACAGGATATGTATAGCTATGTATCTCTTATGGCTTGAAGTGAAAACAGACAATTTAGTTACTATACTTAGTCGTAATTATATTAGTTAGTTATAATTACTGTAATTATTATACCAATAAATTGTATTTGTTTTAAAGCATCGATGGAAATGGTTCATGGATTTTTACAGCGTTCGACAAATATCATACTATTCCCAAAACCAAGGAACGTTTAAAATTCTTCGCATTATTCTGTCAATCGAATATTTACTTAACCAACAGGTGTATCAACTAAATACGATGTCCCTAATAGTGTCCCTTGTGTAGTTTTGATAAAGTAACAAAGGAGTTGGAATAAAGTGAGCACTGTTTTGTTACGTGTGTAACTTATTCTCGTCTCAATATTCCGTATCCCCGTGAGTTTCTATAGCAATGGCCAGTATACCGTCCATTGAGGAGAGAGGTGAAATTACCACACGATGTGTAGCATGGTCTTGCATGGGTCATGTAAATATAATTCTCGGTCTATTGTATTATACAAGTAGAACGTTTGCGAGACTGTCAACATGCGAGGTATGTTGCTTTTCGTACGAAAACAATTGTAAACTATTATAGCACGTATGTATTGTAAACTATTATAACGACAATCTAATAATATAGTAATTTATACCAAGTGGCTGTGGGAAATATTAATTGCAGAGTATAAAATGAACGATTCAATTCAATTTATCGAATGCATGATACTTTGACTGCACGTTCAGGAAAAATAAAATCTTAGATGATACTATTTATTTTTATTAACGCTAAACTAAATTGTATCGAAAACTGAGTTTCTAAGAAAATGTGGACACTTCACTACGCATTTGCGTGATTGACAATTAATGACGTGACACTGTACAGAATTGTATCGTATGATTTACACGAAATATAAATATACAGTAATGTCTCCCTAATTGACGCTCAGATTGTGCACAAAAATGGACAATTTAGGACGAGGAGATACGAGCCTTGCAGCTCGTTTTTATAGTTACTGACAATTCGTAACTATAAAAATGAACCTCAAGGATCCAATAATCGTACGTTCTCTTCGTAAATTGTACGTTTTTGTGGATAATCTGAGCGCCAATTAGAGAGAGACATTACTGTATGCCTGAAGCCTACAAATGAAAATTAAAAAGCACTTTATAGATTTGTATTATTATTACTTATATTATTATTATTATTATTATTACTACTACTATTATTATTATTATTACTTATTACTATTATTATTATTATTATTACTTATATTATTATATATATAGATTTTTACCATTATTACTTATCATTATTTGTATTATTATTATGTATTATTATTTAGGAAAAGTTAGGAATACCAGAGAAAGACAAATATTTTTGTATAGACAAAAAAATAGAAGATTCTAACACGTAGGCAATACAGTCTCGCGAAAGATAGAATGCTAATTCTTACGCAAACATCTATGTATCACGAAGAACCTTCGGTCGAGCGAAAGGTACGAACAGAATCTCCTGGCACACAAGGAAGGCAAAGTAGACGGTTGCAGAATAAAGGAGAGATTTGTTTTTCTCGCGATGGAATCGGAACAATCGAATTCAATTTTCCGATTCCGGCGAAAGATTCTAAGCGGAGTACGTTTCCACGTTCCGTGGTCGTAACGAGCGCGTAATCGAGTCAGTAAAATTGGTTCCTCGCGCGATCAAAGAAACAATATTTCAACCGCTCCTCTCTAGAAATGAAGATTTTTTCTATTGAAAATTACTCGGCTATTCGGCAAACAGACAATGCAATCACCGCCGAAAAAGAAGAGAAACGCGACGGGACTTATTCGCGCCGACGTGAAACAATCGCCGGGATAGGTTCGACGAAAGAATTCGGTGGCCGTTATTTTGGGAAGGGGAAATTGCGATGCTTTTAAAGCGTGTTGCATTTCAATCGAAGGGCCGGCGCATTGGAAATTCCATCCTTCATCGGTCGGTCGGTGAATTTTCGAAATCCATCTTCTTGACTATCAAATGGAAACATTACCATTGTTCTCGATCGGGTGGACGCGCAACAAAGAACAGGCACTTTCCGCCACCGGACTAACGCAGTCGACACAATTATTCCCCGGGAAAATTTACATTTCAATTACACCGCGCATTTATTTTCGCCCGAGTGCCCCGCGAAACGCTGCCACAGGATAATGTTGTCCGTTGCGTTAGAACAATACGATCGCGTTAAGATCTACACTATCGCTCTCGTTTACCGCTTCGTTTCGGGGAGATATTTTAGTCTAACACGCTGCGAGCGAATTTACATCTCCACGCTGTTGCATTTTTCTACGATAATTCTATATTATACGCGGATCGAACCATTGGTTATTCGCGTTATGTTTTACGATCAATCTTTTCACTTCGATATTACGTTTTAAAGAGTTTTACCAGAACTTATGGTAAGCTGCAAAACAGATAACAAACGCAAGAGACAATAAAGAAACAAAACATGCTACAGAGTGAACAAAATATAGTCAAAGATGGCTTGTTAAAGCAATTAAATTATTGATCAGCATAGACAAAATGTTTTATATTATATTATACTATAGGTTTCTTGTATATTGTACACGATGATAAATATTATATACGTGGTATATGTTAAATATAGAAATGGAATTATCAATCTTATCCCTAAGTATTCGAAAAAATTTCTTGCAAGAAAGTTGCACGATTCATCAAAGTAAATACAGTAATGTCTCCCTTACTGACGCTCAGATTGTCCACAAAACTGGACAATTTTGGAAGAGAAGATACGATTGTTCGAGCCTTGTTGCTCAATATTATGGTTATCGATTGTCGACAATTATAAAAACGAGTTGCAAGGTTCGAACAATCGTATCTCCTCTTCCCAAATTGTCCATTTCTGTACACAACCTGAGCGTCAGTAAGGGAGACATTACTGTACATATAATTCGAAATAATTTTTTCTGTTTAAGGCAATTTTTGTCTTAAAATATTTTTGTTTCTGTAAAACAAAATGAAAATATATATGAACCTCGGAAGAGTTTGATCTAATTGGATGATTTTTCAACAATGAATAATCTTTCCTCGGGCTGTAAGTCGTGCAGCAGTCGATCGAATTTGTCGGATCGATTGGACCGCGCGCACTTCAAAACCGCCGGTGAGATTAGGAAAAACATTAATTAATTACAGGGAGAAGAAATCGCGCATTGGTAAATGTTTGACCGCGGGATTCGGTGTAATTCGCGAGGAAATCGGCAAATTGATTGCAGCCAGGTAAATATTGCCCTGTACTGCCTTCAGGTGGATAGATACCGAACTTTCAGTAGCGAACCGGTTCGCAAATATTTCCGCTTCCCCGGGCACGGCGGGGCGGGGCGATTCGGTGCTTATACGGGAAACCTAGCCCTTGTTTACACACCATTATTGCAGCGTCGAACGCCTTACGGATCTCTTCGCGGCTGCAAACTGTGCGATCGTTACGGCAGATCGTGCTGATTCGACGGAATGATCGTAGAACTTTCGATTTCATCGAAAAATCGATGGGAGTGTGCACGCGAGCGATACAACCTTCGGCTCGAGTGTTGGCAGACAGGTTAAACTCATCCATTTAATGGTTTTTCTTACACCGTGATTGCAGTTATCAGTTTTATGTTCATTTAGTTCGGAGCGTGGCTGACTGTAAATTGTGCGAATTCTCGTACGTTGTTTTTGAACAGTTGCGAAGCTTCAACTTCGACTTTTTGCTATTTTTAATCTCGGTGCGAAAAATTCGGGAATTGATGCGTGTAAACAAAGGTGAACTAATTTTATGGCGTTGTAATGCTACACCGCTATGCTAGGACTATCGATCGAGGAAAAATTACTGGCTTCCGATTTTTTGTTCAGTACATTGTAACGGAAATTGTACGAAGCTTAAGTAAATCCAATGTTGTAATTGTTGTGAAACAATAATCTGGCATGTGTATGACTTGACAGTTTATAGTGTAAAAAGTACAAAAAGATTCTTTTTATCATAAAGTATCATAAGAGGAGTATATGTTTCGTATTTAATAAAACATTCTCATTTGTAAGAGAACCGATAACAAAATAAATAGCATTAATTTTACAAAAGTTCACGACTAACTCGTTAACCAGTTTTTTGTTCACATAATTTCAGTTTTGTTGAGCTGAAAGTTCTACTCCTGTCAAAAATTCTACAAGTATGAATTTAAAGTAGAGTATGCGTTGAACGAAGAGCATGAGATGAAGCTGTTCAAGGTACGAAGTTTGAAAGTACATAACATTTCCACTACAGCAGAGAAACGCGCAGTTTTCAATTCTATAGTTTTGAACTACGTCACGAAACTAGTTTGTATTTTTTCCGTAATTCCCCTCAACAGAAAGTTTGGATACGGTGGTTAGAATTTCATACGTTTATTCGTGATTCGTGCATTTTTTCATACAAATTCGTGAAACGAAAAATTAAATAAATGTCAATAATTACTTCTTTTAAATTCCAATTCAATGAAACCACTCATCGACGAAATTTCGTCCACTCCTTGAATCTTCCCATAAACGAGATTATCGAATGATGAATTTTGAAAGCTTTGACATTCCAATTCCATTATTATACGATATATTACATATATTACATATATATTATTAGTATATACATTATATATATTATTACATTATTATTATTATATTATATTATTACATTATTATTATTATATTATTATATATACTATATACATTACATATATATTATTAATATACATTACATATATATTATTAATATATATTACATATATTATACATATATTATACGATGTATGCGATGTATGATCGTACACTGATTGTGCGATCAAATTTAGAGACTAATTTGTATCGTTAGGCATCCGAGCCGACTAAATTTGACTGGCATAAATGCTAGAAATTTGTAAAGCACGGGAAAATTGAAGAAGCAACCACTTGAATCAACTTCAACTTTTCAGTCCCGGTTCAGCTTTGAAGTCGCGGGACTTTTTAAGCTAACGACGCGGCAGTCAACGCGTCGAACATATACGGTGTTTCGAAAACACTGGCGTTCAAATAGTTTTTTGGAGCCATGGTATGTACTTCGTCGCAAGCTCAGCGAAATTGCAAAGTTCGATCGACAGTGGCCGCGATAGACGAAAGACTTTAACGATGCCCCTTTTTTCTACGGGGGAAAAAAGTTTCACTTTGCCCGCGGAATGAGTAAACCGCTAACGAACGACACGGTTCCATTACAAGTTCTCGCTCGGCCAAAAAGGAAACAGGAAGATTTTATTAGCAGAGAAACCGGGAGATGGGTCGCGCGCCATCTCTATTTATCATCGTTAGGAGAACTTGCGAACGGCCTTTATCGGGACACTTTCCGCCGGATTTGCTCCGGAGCAATCGCGATCAGCGAGTTAAAAGCTCGCTACCCTGCCGATCGTGAGTAATTACTTAACAAAGGCGGGCGTCGCGTCGCATAGTCGAGCGCGCGCTTTTTTTTGAAATCGTTCGCTCGGTCGCTTCGACGGTCAGGGTCCGGAAAATAATACAAGATCCCGCGTCTCCAGCGTTGCTGCCCTGGAGAGTTGATCTTTAAAAAATCTACAGGTTAGACGAGCAAGGAGAAAACAGAATTTCTTCCCGAAACCTTGCCGCTCGATATTTTACCAAGCGACAATTATTCAAGCCATCGTCGCAGTATTAATTAAACACTATTTCTACCGAAGATGTCAGAGGGTAGTTTTAATAATTTTTATTTAACTATTTTTATTTTTATTATTTTTTATATTTTATATTTTATATTTATTTTTTTATTATTTTTTATTATTTCAACTATTTTAATTTATTTTTATTTAGCTATTTTTATGAAAGGGCTTAAAGGACATCTTTTAATCATTTTTAATACAAAATTATTTCCTGTCTTCTGCGTTCTCTGCGTGATCGCTTCTCGACTTTCGCTACGGGCATCGCAAAATTAATTCGGTAAATTGTAGAAACTATCGGTGAATAGCGTTAATGTAAATAAAATATGTATATTTTATAATCGTAAACGAGCGAGGCGTTTAAAGAGCTACGCTAAAGAGTCGTCGGGTGCAAAGGGTTGTATGCGTGAAATTGCTTTCCATTGTTCCCACGCTTCGCTCGTTCGCCCTCTTCGATGAAATAATGATTACCATCCGACGTAGCCGGGTTTCTTATTATTCCCGTAATATTATTGCACAAAGGGCCGCTAATAGGTTTTACGTTCCCCGCGGAACGGTCTGCCTTGAAAGCGAGCCATCACGACCGATTGATTACCATACGATTTTAATTAAACGTTAGTACGCAGGAAGCACACGCGGCTAATTACAGCCCCCTACGTAACAATTAGTTAATTCTAATCTGAATCTGCCCCAGTTCCGTGGCCGTTGCGCGAAATTTAAGCCACGCTTAAATCCTGGCCGGTTGCCAATTGAACACCTGGGATTGGTTTATACCGGTTTCAAGTTAAGCCACGGCGTCGAACACGGCTTTGATTACGCGAGATTGCTTCTTCGACTTGAATTCCCGCCGGCTTAAGCTCCGTCTTTTATTCCCGGCCAAAATGCCCCGGGCTCACGCGAATGATCTTGATAATTGTTATTGTACGATTCGACGCGGGGCAACACACGTTCTACTCGTGCACGTTCCACCTTCGACTGCGCGAGCAAGGAAACGTTTCTAGAGGGATTACGTTTCCCTCGTAAACACTGGCAGTTTCGAAAGTTTACGCACGCTTGTTAAGTTACACATGTTTAGAAAAGGGATTTTAAACGTTTTGGGATATTGACACATTTTTTTGAAGCCTTTCGATACTGACTGAAATGAATGCTAGAAGAAATATATAGTCTTTGTATCATTTTTATAAATTATATTTTTTTATAACTTCTCTATTATAAATTACGAGTACGACTAAATATTATAAACCATATAAAAATAGTGGTAGATGAAATTGTCCATAAATACTACAAATTGAACACGTGACTCTCGCCTGTACAACGTACAGGCTACACATTGAACAGGTGAAAACTAGATAAGTTCAGAAAAACTAACAATGTACCTTGCAGTTGCTTAGATTAGATGATAACTAGGCTTCGTACAAAACACGATTGTTCGAATAAATTTTTCAAAAGAAAATATAACTGAAATACCGATAAAAAAGCGATCAATGTTTTAGTAACACATTGATTTTAATATCTAATTTAATATCTAATTTACTACCTTCGGTTAAGAAATGCTTCAAATCTTCTCCTTCTTTCTTTTCCGCAAGATGAAAAACAAATAATTACAATATCTTGCAGAGGAAGCCGCAAATACGATGTAATTTATTGTAATAGAAGTATGGTTAATCACAGGAATCTTGCGGAAAGTAAAGGAAAAAAGGGAAATCACTTTTCTGCGGTTTTTACGGCCGGCAAAAAGTTTCAAATTACTTTAACCTCGGGCGAAAGTTTACCTTCTCCAATGAAACTCTAAACTCTCGATACAGTTAATTTAAGATTCAACGCATTTACGTGTACACTGCGGTTAATAATCTTTCCACTGAAAGAAGCGTAACAATTTTCTTGTAAATAGCAATCCCGAAGGAAATGGGCTTCGCATGAAGCGTCATGGTGTTCCAAATGATCTGTTGGTTTGCAAATGAAATTGCTGCTTCCGTTGAAAGATTAATCCTCGAACGCTCCGTAAAATACATTTTTACTTAACCCCTTCTATAAAGAATGCATGAGTTTTCGGTTTTAAAAATATCTCGTCAATCCAGAACATGCTTGAAAGAAACTCACAAAAATAAGTACGATTTACAGCTGTTAAACGAAACATGAACCAGTTAACTATTTTCGACAAGTACGAAGAAATGAGAATATTTTATGTTATGACGAGTACACGTAAAAATTTGTTGTTTAAATTACAGTTTCCGTGCAAAATAAAGTATATTCGTAAATGTTGAGACGTTTGGAATATAAAGCGAACAAATAAAAACCGTAAAAAACCCGTATTTAGTCTATGGATTAGGTAGTATGCTCGTCGCAAACAGGACGCAACATGATTAATAATAAAAATTGAATGCTATCGAATGGTCGGTTCCCCAAGGTACGTCGTGCATTGAAACGAAAATGCACGTATGCACGGGCGAGAAACGCGAGTAAACTTTCATCCGGGGTGAATCGTTTTTACAAAGATTAAATTCATCGAAACATTCAGTTTTAAGAGGATAAATCAAGCATTCGAACAGGCGGGGTCCCCAAGTTGAAATTACTACGATCTTTGAGATCTTATTCACACAAATTCTGTCGTCCGCTAAAGGTTGGAGCTGGGAGCCAGTTCTCATGAAATACTTTAGAATGTTACTCCGGATTATATCCACAGAGTCTCCGATCTTCGGCATTAAGACTATTGAATATAGAGTGGACAAAGTTATCCGAGTTGAGACTGAACTAAGCCGGAAGTTTCCAGCTCTCGCGGATCGGGATTCTCTTTGACGAGTCTTAAACTAGCAGTATCTGGCCGGCGTCGTTGCCTGCCGTATTCCGAGGACCATTCGATAGGGTTTTCGTTTCGAGTACACGCTCGGCGAAGACGTAGCAATCCTGAAATATGAATGCCGCTACACGGTCTTGATAAATCTTAATCGAAACTCACGGATCACGTTCAGATGAACGATGTGGCTGATCGGCGTCGCCGTGGAGACCTGGCACTCGTAGAACCCAGTGTCCCGGATCTGCGGATACTTGATTTGAAGCGTCCAGTTGTCCGCGTGCGCACTGTGGATCACTCGAAATCGTTGATCGTTCGTGTATGTATACTGACCAACCGTGAGCAAATGGGTGTCCCTGTGTCGTATCCAGGACACTTGTAACGCCATCTGAGAAAAGAGAAATCGGAAACATGTACGCACCGTTTTTGGTCGCTGAAATCGTTTAGGCACACGCTTTCGTATTTCGAGTAAAAGGTAATTTCAAGGTGAAGACAATGTACGTGTACGAATTGTATTTTAACACTATGACGTCCGTAGATCTTAGATATGATTCTTTTATTTGACGCCGACATAATAGTTTGGAAATTTTAGATTTTAAAAAAAATTTCGAATATGGCGGTAATATAAATTCCTAAAATTAAGATAAGTCATCCAAGAATTTTCGTACTTAATTCTTGATTAAATAAACACAATGCTATAGTTAGTTTGTTGCCTTTTAACACCCAAGAAATATAGTTCAAATGTTATTTCAGTTTTCTAATCCTTTGCACTCGAGTGGTGACTCTGAGGCACCACTAAAATTGTTAGTTCGCGTTCTAAGATAATTTTTATATTAACGAAGTTTAAATTTAAAAAATCGTTAAAAGTGTAACTGTTATCACAAGTTATCGCAACATTCAATTTCATATGCATAAAATGCACTTTGTCATATAAAATGGAAATACCATAAGCCAAAACTTCAATTTGGATGTTAATAATAGAATTTCCATTCCTTTAAAGAAATTCAGTTATAGAAAACACTGGAAACGGTTAAAAGCTGAAGGAGAAATAGGGAAAATTTACTGTAACGTGTTTTAACGCGAAACGCAATCCGCACGAATGAAACCACAGAAACGAAACGAACGCGATCGCACCGTTGAATATTATTCGATCAGGTTTCTTCAAAGATTCGACGCGTCTTCAGTAGTTAACCTCGCCTCGTCCACCTTCACATAAGGGAAGAACAGATGGCGAGGACAAAATAAACAGAAGGAGGGACGCGATAACGTGGAAAGATTTAAATGAGTTTCACGGCGCGAGGACCGCTCGCAGTTTACGGAACTCCCAGACCGATTCTTTTGTCCCTCGTTAAGGGTTCCCCATTAAGCAGGACTCCGTAATTAGAAATAGCTCGTTTGTGCGTTGTGCTGGCAATTAGCGAAACGCCGGGGAGAACGTTTAGCGGTGGATTCGCGATCCACTCGACCATGATTTCAAGTTTCGCGCCTCTTTTTGCTCTCCTTAATTTTTCTTTCTGATTTCGACTTGTAAACGAAAGTCGTCGCGACAGATTTTAGTTGTTCGGCGGGCCAGGAATGCTTTTCGATACGTTCGTCGTACGCTCGTATCTGTCAATTCTATATGAAATTCATGAAATTCTTCTCGAATTATTTACGTAAAAGTTTTCGACCGTTTGATCGACACACGCGCGATTCATTAATTTCATTCACCGAAATCCGTTTATTCGTTGGACGGATTTCGGGATATTTTCGTCTTTTCGAGCGCGTTTATGTTTTGTTCTGTTTTTATCGTCGAGAGCTGATTGTGTGTGTCGCGAGCCACTGCGGCGGGTAATTAATTGGTATTTCGAATGAATATAGAGGGGCAGCGACGATCGTAGAGGACGATTTTACACGTGGTGACGCTCGGGTTGCATTAACTTTCATTGCTATTTCTATTCTCCCCGGGACGGTAATAAAATCGTAATGGTTATACAAAATTTACGGATTTCCATATTTTCGCTGAGTTCGCCCGGCGATCTCCAAAGGGCACTATAATACCAGCCCCCTTCCTTCGTTTCGGTCGCGAACGACCGTTTGTTGATTTACAATGGCCAACGCTGAAATGCATTGATGAAGAAATATTGATTTTTACTACAGCGAAATTCCATTCTACGATAAATGGACTTTTTGTTATCAGGTTATTCATTTTCGCGATTACGCGGCCGAGCTCCGACGAAATTAATCGAAATCGAATGACGGCACAAAGTGCAAAATGCAGTGAGACGGCATCGATATACGATTATTACAGACAATTATCGTTCGGTGGAAATGAAGTATCGAGAAATACGCTGTCAAAGGATTTCTCCCGAATCTACATACGAATATTACGTAGGACACTTTACGAGAATGATGTGCCTCGTTGATCTTTTATTCGCCGATAATATTTCAGTTTTCCAATTATTTGTCATTTGTTCGTCGTTGTGTTCGGTATCATGATTGATTAATACGAAAATATGGTTAGGAAAAAGTTCAATTACTTCAGAATCATTTCCTTTTTTTTTTTGCAATGAAAGTTTCTGAAACCGTAGAATCGTGCATTAATCGACAACAATTATTCAATTTTGACATAAACGAGAAACAAGTTTTTTACTTCGATCTGTTTAATGAATCTTTCGATAGAATCTGTGTTGCTTTATTAGGATCGTATCAAGTCACTACGATTAATCGATTAATCGACAGCATCTACATAGCTGCATAACTACAGTAAATTCTCCCTAATTTTCTTTCCGCTTGTAAACAAAAATAGCCAATTTGGGTTGAATTTTAGATGCTACACTAAATTCTTCCTCATTTTTCTTCAACTTGTAAATAAAGGTGGAGATGATTCAATTTGAAATGAGGAGATACGATTATTCAAACCTCGCGGCTCATTTTTATATTTGCCGGTTGTCAACAATTATAAAAACGAGGCGCGTGGCTCGAATAATCGTATCTCCTCATTTCAAATTGAATCATCTCCACCTTTATTTACAAGTTGAAGAAAAATTAGGAAGAATTTAGTGTAGCATCTAAAATTCAATTCTAGAATAATGTACAAGCGAAGGGAGTAAATACTCTCAAAATCTGACCCCCTACATGATATTTTCCAAAATTGAAATAATGGAATAAATTCCCCCTGCAAGATTCAATTCCAGAGTACTGCGCAAATAAAGGGAGTAAATCTTCCGCCGTTTAACCATCCGTACTTTTCGAAATTTAAGTTTCAAAGAACAAAGTTCAGAAGATCGGAAGATGCTGCTCCCAATAGCTGCCTTCCAAGATTCAATTCTAAATTACTCTGCAAACGAAGAAAAGAAGTGTTCCCCGATCTAGATGATACTTTCCCAAATCGGAGCTTGAAACAATGAAGTTCTCAACTAGTTATGCAACATAAACTTGAAGATCTGTATCTATCAGAGTCTGCTGCTCCTAGTTCTAGAATCCAATTTTCGAGTAGTTTTCGACAGAGGAGGGGACTAAATCCTGCCTAGTCTAATCTTGGACTCGTTTAACTTCCCCGTTCAATTCTATCGGCGGCGAGATTACAGTCTCCTCGGATCGGAAAAGTTGGCTTCGAAATGGATTGCTTCATCTTCCGAATTTTCTCGCGCGTTTCTCATGTCCGGCGTGCAGGCGTTGGCGGCGTTTGCGGGCTCGCAGTTTTGTAGACCCGGCAGGACATTTTCCGAGGCGGGTGCGGTGCGTGCCGTTACAAAGGTAGCAAATATTTACACGTCGCTGACTCGGGATGTCCAATTATCGCGTCCCGAGGCGTTTTATCTCTCGCGCTAACTTCCCGACGATATGCAAAGCGGCTCTATTAATTTTCCACTACGCTAGGAACCGGGCGAAATCCAAGTGGAACGAGGAACGTCTGTATACCCTTGAAATTTGCAGTTCTGCGGCTCGCGCATGAAAATTCAAATCTCTTGCATTATGGAAAGCGTTTCAATTAATTTTTAATAGAGGATTACAAGTGGTGGTGCTGCAGACGCCGACGCTGACGTCGACGCCCGACGCCGTCGCTGCCGCCAAAGCGCAGCCGGTCCCCCTTTAAAATCCCGCGTCGCTCTTAGCATAAATAGGCAACGTTATTAACTTCCAGCCGTACTTTTTCAGCCAGCCGTCGCGACTGTTGAACGAGCTTCAGTTACGCTGAAAAAAATTTCGTCTGGCGATCAGTCGCTGCCTTTCGCAATTACAGAGAACGCCCTTCTACGCCGCGACGCTGTGTGTTGCCATTAACACGAGTCGCATAAGCTACGCAAGCATGCGTTACGCATGCGGTCAACATCTCATCGTTGTTCAGAGTGTAGCATAAAGCATTATGAAATGAAACAACTAACGAGAGATTGAGAGAATTAAAATGGTATTACGCGATATAAGTTTCGAGATTGTTCTATAAGTAAGGTTCTTCGCGACGGTTTTACATAACCGAACTTCTTCCGCGATAAAAAGTCCTATACATCAAGTTTTAGGGTGTCGTTTCGATCCTCGAGGTAAAGAAGTTTCAATCTTCGTATCTGCGATGGATTGAACAATGAAACGAATCCAGTGACTTCGGGGACTTGAAAGTTCAAAACGAGCACAGATTTATCGCCGCGCGATCTTTTTATTACGAAATGATAAAGGTTTGAAGATCGACGATTTTCAGCGCACGGTAATGTTCGCATACTTTTCGAAGCCATTGTGTACTACGCGAAGCTGATGAAAATTTTAGAATTCGTGCGAAAGTGCATTAAAGTGCATTCATTTGCTCGTACAAAGTTACGATCCGTCTCACAATTTCGATGATCGCGTGATCGTGTTAACGAAGATCGTTTCCAGAATTTTCATCACCGGAACGAAGAAATATTGGGTTGGCAACTAAGTAATTGCCGATTTGTTTAATGAAATAAAAAATTTTTTTTTACTTGCTCTCTGTTTTCTTTACTTGCTCTTTCTCTCTTACTTACTCTCTGACAACTTGAAAATTTCACGCTCGTAGAAAGTCTGATCCTTTTCGGCCAAAAACTGAGTTAAGTGAGATTTGACAGCGTCATCATCATTAAAAGTTTTACCACGAAAGGAGTTGTCCAGGGATCGAAATAACTGGTAATCCGATGGCGCGAGATCAGGGCTATATGGTGGGTGTAACATCAATTCCCAACCAATATCCAACAAATTTTTGCCGAGTGGACAAAGACGTGTGCGGCCTAGCATTGTCCTGCTGGAAAATGACACCTTTACGATCGACCAATTCTGGTCGCTTTTCCTTGACCGCTGCATTCAATTTGTCCAGTTGCTAACATTCACGGATAATAAAAAATAACATAATAATAATAATAATAATAATGTTATAATATAACATTTACGGATATCATAAAAATGGGAGTGAGAGACATCTATAACTGAAATCAGGAATTACTTAGTTGCCAACCCAATAGTACATTCTCCGCGGAGCGTACGAATGAAAAGCAAAGCGAAGCAAAGGTGAAATCAGCTTAAGACGTCTTAATGAAGCTGCCGAGCATGCCTAAGCCCGGACCGAACGCTTTAGAAGATCTTTAGCGATGCGGTTAAATATTATCCAAGCCGTAATACAAATAGCCGCAGTGCGCATAATGCCACGGATCTAACGAACCCCTCGTCTTTCATATTACAAAAATGTTACCCGCAGCACGCAATATACATACAGGCGGTAATGCAACACGGTCTCTAATTACAATAATGATTGACACAAGCAAGCTGGATAACGGCCGGAATATGCCGCGTTTTCAGGCTACAATATCGTTTACGCCGCATGCATAAGGATCGATGACTTTAATACTTTGACAGACGGTGTCACGCACACGTGACTTCATTTTGCAGGGATTATATGACATTATCGTAATAACGGGTAATCTCTAGTACGGCAAAAATTACGGTCGTGTTACAAAGCTTAACGCTAAACCTGCTTGTTTCACAATTTTACGAACTTTAGAAATACTTTTATGCGAATTGCTTGAATAAATTACATCATCGGTGCTAGCTTTATTTTCTTTTTTAGTTTACAAAATCCAAATGGACTCGATCTTCTCACTTCTACGAGGCAATGCGCTTTGCTTGGCTGCAGATTTTATGCGTTTATGGTTGAAACGAGAAGGTGAACCCATACATTATTGTCATGTTACTAAAATTATTTGAACAAAAAACGACCTTCCGTTCAATTCCCATTTCTTGCAATTGATGCGGAAACTTTTTATTTTGCATAAAGATCCGCAGTCTACGTATCGAACACGATATAATTACGATTACGATAATGAAAGAATTGCAATGTTTCACAACAGATGTTTATGGAATCTTGTGGACATAAGACTGGAATTAACTTGTTTCGCTGCAGTAAACAAAAACATTTCTTGTCTCATTAAAGGATGACAAGGAAAGGAGTTCAATGGAATTTTTGACGTTTAACCTTTTAGGTACGGCTGAATTCTGCGCGAGGCTATTTCCCTGGACGGCAAAGTCTGATGTGTACTGTACAGAGTCTGATACTGTATATTCTGTCTGTATATACAGGGTGTCCCAAAAATGTCTCGCAATCCGAAAGTGGCGGGTTCCTCGGGCCATTTGAAGCAACTTTTTGTTTTACAAAAATTTTCTCCGAGGCACCGTTAACGAGTTATTAACGAAAAACAGTGACCAATGAGAGTCGAGATCAGCTGTCGCGAGGTGGCCGAGCCAACGGCGCCAGCGGTCGAGCGGTCGAATCCCAGTTCAGCTGGCGCGAGGCGGCCGAGCCAATGAGCGGAACTGGGCTTCGTGCGCTGGTTGGCAGGGCCGCTTCGCGTCAGCCGCACTCGATTCTTATTGGTCACAGTTTTTCGTTAATAACTCGTTAACGGTGCCTCGGAGAAAATTTTTGTAAAGGAAGAAGTTGCTTCAAATGATCCGAAGAACCCGCCATTTCCGGATTGGGAGGCATTTTTGGGACACCCTGTAGACTGTTGTAAATCGATGTGAAGACAAAAGAAGTGTGAAACAATGCATATGAAGACGATTATTTGGTTCAAACGATGAGCGAGTGAGCTACTAGAGCAAGCCACTATAGTGGCGCGTCGTCCAGAGAGATGACATCCGCGAAAGCTACCATAGTGACGTGTCGTTCTAAAAGATGATATCCGCGGAAGCCACTGTAGTGGCGCGTAGTGCCTAAAAGGTTAAGCAGTATTACGTCATATCTTGTAATAAATCCGAATGTACTTTTGAGCGGCAGTGTACACGGATTAGGAAGCGTGAAAAAGGTCCAAGGGTCGTTGAAAGCAACCGAACTCTCCAAGATTTCTCCTCGCGCTGCGTTCCCGACAGGAGGCACACGCCGCATCTTCCCCACGGGAAGATCGACCCGTAGGTCGCAACGGTTGATTCCCACCGGTCGAGAAATAACAGAGCCCCGCCATTTCTTCCCGATATCGAATTGGAGCGTTTACCTGCGTCCTTGGGAATCGCCGAGAGCGAAGAGAGTGGCTCGTTTAGGCGAATCCGGCTGTCTGCCGACGTGGCAGGGATCGTTTCGCCGAGATCCGGGATCGGTCCGTCGCGATCCTTATCGCGTTTCCCGCAGAATTTTGCGAGGGAACGAATGCGAGTTGTCGTCGCCCGAAATTCGAGCCGTTCCGAGAAGATGTTCCTTGTCCGTCGAGCGGCGGCACGATATCCGAGACGATAAGGCTACCGGGGAGGGACAGATAAGGGACTGGCACCCTCTCGAAAGAAAACGGTAGCTGGAAGTAGTCGAGATGCCGCCAGCTGTCCTTAACTGTCTCGCGCTATTGCGGATGGCTCCCTTTGGCTCGGCACTGCACGTGGTACGCACGATCCTCGAATTCGGTGTAATCTCGTTCGAATAAGGGCGAACTGCTCCCAGATACGGAACAGTTAGCCGGGGTCTGATACAGAGCAACCTTGAATATTAACCCTCAGCGCTCCACGCGTTTCTCGAGTACTACCTACCAGGAACTCCGGTACATTTTTGGAGCAAAGCGCCTGAGATAAAGGAAGTGTTGTTTTGAGCGGAAAAGATTACACGTCCTTGCGAAAGCGTTTGATTTTATTCATTTTATGTTGCTAAGTATAAAAATGGGCAAAAAATGTTTTATTCGTAATGGTATCTATTTAACATTGTGCGAGGTCGGTGCATCGACATCGTGAATTGTGACCGAAATTTCCAAGCAGCAAATGCATCCTCATCGAAATGGGTAAATTTTAGTATTAATGATATTCTTCACGATTCTTAAATAAATATATCCCACGTGTTCTTCGACGCGATTTATTATAAAATTAGCATCGCGAATCGTCCGTTGAATTCTGTTTGGATACGGAATTATTCAAACAAAAATATCTTTCGCGCGAGTTTGCCGGAATTTTTTTATCGTTAATCTTTACCGGAATCGACTCGATTAATAATTAAATTAAATTAAAAATTAGTAAATATTCTTCGGACGTTCTAAAATAAAGTTGAACAGCGTCTTTCTGAAAAATATCATTACCAGCAACTCCGGCACATTTTTGGAGCAAAGCGCCTGAGATAAAGGAAGTCTTATTTTGAGCGTAAAAGATTACACGTCCTTGCGAAAGCGTTTGATTTTATTCATTTTATGTTGTCAAGTATAAAAATGGGCAAAAAATGTTTTAATCGTAATGGTACACACGTTAAGCACGTTTGCACTACAAATAACAATTGCCAACGTCGACAAAAACGTAGCATCTTCGGTGTAATCATGCTGAAAACATTGGGCTTCGCAGCAGAGCCTTCGGATTTACGAAACAAATGACGGATGTCTCCATAGGGGAGCCAACGGAGCGCTAAGGGTTAAAATTCTGGTAAATACGTGCTCGCCGAGCTTCCCTGACGCTGTGTTAACCCAGCAACTGAAGAGACTCCGTACGGTCGAAGCTATTTATTGGACGCGTGCAAAAGCTTCGGTCTTCTTTCGATCTTTCATACTCAATTTACGCTCTAATATTTCTCTCGATTTTTGAATTGCGTCTCGGAAAATGATTTTGTAGCGGCTGAGAACGATATGCGCGAGTGTTCGATAAGTTAAGAGCCGACGTACAAATCGGTTGTGAATGACTAATTAGGTAATTAGATGGCGTGCGACAGGAGTGTGTGCGAACAGGTGAGCGACGACATTGTGCAGCGAGCGTCGAGCACGATGTAAGAAGGCGACTTTGTCGCTACTCCTGTCATCTTAAAGGTTTACTTTGGATGTAGTCCGCTAGGTGTACCAGTGAAACTTTCGTGCTATCGGTGAGAACTTCTATCGCGTGTGCGGTACCCGCTACAGTAACACCACTGTAGTGGTACCATAGTTATACAAATGTAATTTAAAAAAGTGACGCGACGGTAAACGCCAATGTTTCATTAGCTGATAAAAATAAAATTCTAGCGACAACGAAATTTTTCGGTCGATCCGCCTCCCCTTCTTGCACCGTAATGCCATGTGTAGCGAATAAGGTATAATTATGCAGAAAAGAGGGTCCGATAATTAACACTATGCCGTCCGGTGGCACCACGCTGGTGCCATGCAAAAAGTATCTGTTGCATGCCGGTGGTACCACTTTGGTGCCATTTTAAAAATCTGAAATAACATTTGAACTATATTTCTTGGGTGTTAAAAGGCAGCAAACTAACTATAGCATTGTGCTCATTTAACTAAGAAATAAGTACGAAAATTCTTGGACGACTTATCTTAATTTTAGGAATTTATATTACCGCCATCTCTGAAATTTTTTTTCAAATCTAAAATTTCCAAGCTATTATGCCGGCGTCAAACAAAAGAATCGTATCTAAGATCTGCGGACGGCATAGTGTTAAGATGACCAAATCGAACAGTCACCCTTGCATGGAATCACGCTCGCACAGTAATTTACTGGTAAAATCGCCGAGCTATTCTCCTATTTGTTGCTGCCAAAAGTCACGCCATAAAGAGGACATATATTATCAAAATAAGTTAATATTTGCGCAAACGTCTTTGACCAATCCGATTAGACATAGAACCACGAAAGATCATAACTTACACGCGACGTATTATATATAAACTGTCGCTCTTAAATAAATTTATACATTTCCCCGATCAAAATTGCAATCAAAATCAGCGACCCCGCGTTTTGTACAAGAATCCGTAGTCCGGATACAGCAAAAATTGCTGTAAATATCGATGATATCGCGTGTTCGAGGTCTGAAAGCGACCGCAGAATCCACAACGTGTTTCGAAAAACCTTTAAAATTCCTCCATGGGTGTTGCTCGGACACTCGGCGTTTGTAAACGCGGCGAAAAGCACGGGTCCGCTCGCGGTACGCGTGCACAGTCGCTGTAACAATCGTGCTACGTGCTTCAAACACGTTCTCGCATTCCGTGTGACGAGCCGTCCGCGTCCACCCGCAGCGCTGACAACGAAATTAGCATTTTTTTCGGTCGCTTTCCACTCGCACGAGTTTAAGCGCGTTTGTTTTATCCGTTGATGGAACGGACGGCGACGGCTGTTGCGTTAGACCGCGCGCCGGCGCGATGGAAAATAAACGCGGGCCACGCTTTACCGCGCCCGATAAGCTACTCACGGGGATTACTATGTTTTGCAAAGAGTTTGGAGATTCGTAGCGGCGCCGTTCGCCGCGACAAATCGCCACTCTTCGCTCGTTTTTTCTTCCGTTTGCTTCCCCGGGAATTTCGCATTGACTGCCGGGACCTGGACGCGACCATCGCGGAAACGCCCCCTCTTACGCGCTTTTTGCGGCCGGGATTTAGCTGGAATGACGGTAGACGTGTTATTTAATGCACGTGCCCCGAGTACATTATCGTGCTTGTTATCTCTCGGCACTGTAAAAATTTGCTCTATCTTTACGCCGGCGTCCGTGCGCTTCCTGTTCCCCTCTGGCCTTCTCTTCTTCTTCTTCTTCTTCTTCTTCTTCCTCTTTTACTTCATTTTCCGTGCTTTCTTTTTCTACTCTACTTCATAATGCACGGTTCTTCTAAATCCAGTAATCGTCTGTAAATAATCGTGCGCGCTGGCAACTGATACGGCGAACGCGCGTGTCAAACACTGCGCTGTAAATCGCTGTGATAAGAGCACACAGCAGAATTACATACATTGTTGGTTTTCTTTTTTATTCTTAATTCACATAGAAATTTTGTGAAACTCGTTCCGTCACATTTAACGGAAATTTTTTGGAATCGAGTGTTTTTTATTTTTTGCCGCATCCTTTTTCTCACAAAATAAAACTTAAACATCAAGAAGTGCGATAGCTACTAAATAAAAATAATTTCTTAAAAGTTTTTACACACTCTCTCATCGGTGAAAAAGAAGAGAAGTAATAGTCTCGTAGATTTGCACCACACGCGATTATATTCCAAAACGATATTGGGGGGCTTTGTAACGAGATTATTATTATTATCTTTCCACCTCTTCCTTTCCACTTTCGTCATTTCAATCTTCTTAGGTTATGTGGAGCATTTTGCAGCAAAAATACACCATTGCACGATCTTGAAACGGCTTCGTTCATTGCAGACGAATCAAATCGAGATAATTTTAGAAAGTCGTCTTTTTCCGCTCACATTTTATCTGTTTAACTAAATTCGATCCTTTGACCGCAGGTAGATTAACCGTTTGAGTCCCAGGGGGTATTGAAAAAACACTGTCGAATAGTCCCAAACAACGCAACAGCGCTTTCTTTAAATGAGCACGAAAAGACCCAAGCAGCGCGATAGCGCTTGTTTTATTTTATATCGAGAAATACCAAGCGGCGCAATAATAATGAATTAAAAATTTTTATTTTGTAATGTATTATTGCATTATTATAGTATTATTCTACCTATCGTAAAATGTACTATTTACATTAAAAGGAGCTGTGCGATGTACTTGCTTCGGTAAATCTGAGCGTCCACAATGTTCGAGATGTGCTGGGTTTTCTCGACATGCAGTAATGTCTCTCCAATTGACGCTCAGATTGTCCACAAAAAGTGGACAATTTGGGAAGAGCAGATACGATTATTCGAGCCTTGCGGTTTATTTTTATAGTTTTCAATTGTCCACGATGATAAAAACGAGCCCCGCAAGGCTCGAATAATCGTATCTCCTCTTTTCCCAAATTATCCATTTTAGTGGAGAATCTGAGCGTCAGTAAGGGAGACATTACTGTAATCTGAGCGTCAAATACAGAGACATTACTGTATACCTCGGCAACAAAACTAGGCTCTCGGTGGAGAACGATTATTTTTTGATTATCCACATTTTTTAGTGGAGAATCTGAGCGTCAGTAAGGGAGACATTACTGTAATCTGAGCGTCAAATACAGAGACATTACTGTATACCTCGGCAACAAAACTAGGCTCTCGGTGGAGAATGATTATTTTTTGATTATCCATTTTAGTGGAGAATCTGAGCGTCAGTAAGGGAGACATTACTGTAATCTGAGCGTCAAATACAGAGACTTTACTATATACCTCGGCAACAAAACTAGGCTCTCGGTGGAGAATGATTATTTTTTGATTATCCATTTTAGTGGAGAATCTGAGCGTCAGTAAGGGAGACATTACTGTAATCTGAGCGTCAAATACAGAGACATTACTGTATACCTCGGCAACAAAACTAGGCTCTCGGTGGAGAACGATTATTTTTTGATTATCCATTTTAGTGGACAATCTGAGCGTCAGTGAGGGAGACATTACTGGAAGATCTCAACAGCGCGATCGCGCTGCTTGGGACTCGAACGGTTAACGAAGCCGCTCTTCGCGTACTACTCTAGCTTTCTATTTTCGAGACCAGAAGAAAATCAATTGTACGATTTCAACAGCGCCCGGTGTATCCCGGCGTATCATACAAATTAGCCAAGCTTGGTTAAATCAATTTTCCCGGAGTTACCACCTTTAATCCCGCATTTTTCGGGTTGCCCGTTAGCAGTCCGTTAACCGGACATAACATCCAGACCGGCCGCAAGCCTCGGCACCCAATTAGCCAAACTGAATTTACGAAGGTAAAGTAATTTACATCGTGCCCGGCCGCGGACCGTCCGCTTTTTGTTCCATTCCCCGCCCACGTACCGACTTTTCCCCGACGTAACAGGTCCAAGATTAGTCCGGACGACGCGAAACAAACACGCGAGACAAGGACGCGTCCAATTGAAGCATCGGGAGGGACGTATGTGTATTCGAACGGGACGGCGCAGCAAGAGCAAGAAGAGGCTAAAAACTATTTTGTCGGGCGATTCGAGCGTAGAGCTGGATGGAGATTGCCGGGGCGAAATTGCACGAGAAAAGGGGTGCAATCCCATGGGATAAATAGACCAGCACTCCCGCCGACCTTTGGGGCAGTTACGATGTCCCGAGATAAATCGACTGAAAATCGACGAACGACGCCGAAACCGTGGATATCTTTTAGGAAAATTTGCCCGGTTCCCATTGTCGCGCGGCGTTTCACTGGGAGGGCAAAAAAAAAAGAACCGGCGGCCATTGTTCGGATTTTGCGACGCGTCAGAGGAGGCGGTCCCATCTTTTTGTGAAATTTCCTCAAGAAAAATTAATACCGGCGCGGTCGTTAACGTAAACTTCTTCCGCTTCTAATGGAATTTTATAGAAAGCTGTTTCGATATACGCTCGTTTGTCATCGATATCGAGTGGTCAATTTGCTCGGCAACCTGGACGAATTCGAAGGGACGGTTTCTCGATTCATGGGAATTGATTAATTACGTTGGTATTTTATCATTATATTTTTAGATCAGCGGATTTTGAGCATTTGCGAGAGAAACGAGCGTGTAAAAGTATACGTTTCTGTTTAATTCGTATTTCTTGCAACTGATGCAGACAGTTGTTATTTTGATTCGGAAGTTATCAGGATTCCGAAGGTTTTACAGTATTTTTATAAATTCATAAAATCATTAGTTAACCCTTTGCACTCGAAGCCGAATTAACGCAAAATTTAAGATAGCTTTTCCGTACCACGGGTTTTCCATTTTATATGACCCAGTGCATTTTCTGCATATGAAATTGAATATTGTGACACGTGCAACAGTTAGTGATTTCAACAGCACTTTAAATATAAACAAATTTGATTAATAAAATTACTTTGAGATGTGATTATTACTATTAATAATTATATATACATATATATATATAATATAATAATATAATAATATAATAAAATTTAATAATATATATATATTATATATTAATATTATTATTAAATTTTTAATGGCGCCTCGGAGTCGTCACTCGAGTGCGAAGGTTTAATTGAATGTTCGTTCGATTAGATTCGGCGGTGCATATTTTTTTCTTCTTAAACCTCGTACGTTCGTTTTCTATTTTCTATTTTTATTAATATCCTTACGAATAACATTTTTTCGTTCTCTTTCTATATTTTATAGAGATAAAGGTCTAATAGAACTCTAAAGGTTTAAAAGTCTAAATGTTAAGGTACTCTTTGCGTAAACACACACGTATCTCATAAAGTTGCAGGTGCCAAGTAAATTAAAGATAGTTCATCTTGATAACGAAAGTGTACCGTCAATATCAAACGAACGGCCCTACGGGCCAGTAAATTCTCAAAGGTTGCGCGACACAGAAAGATGCGTATCGTCCCGGTTTTTCGACAAATCGACCACAGCGGGGCGGTTAGTATAGCCGAACATTTTTAATTGAACGGGTCACCGAATACCACGTTCCACGGCGCAAAACAATTCGGCCGTACTTTGTGTTTCGTTCTGTTCGCATTAAACGACCGATTGCAGCGGTGCGTTAATTTTCGCGATCGTTTTGCGGTTCTTCCGCGCACAAAGGGTAAATGCACCGAGAAAACGTTGTAGCCGCATCGAAATAAAAATGAATTATGGATCGGGCCGTCGTTTAATCGACGACCCCTCGAGTGCGCAACGATCGGCCCGAAAAAGCTTCGCGCTGACGCTTCTTGTTAATAGCGGTAATTAGGTCTCCGCATTACCCGGATTTCAATGGAACGACCGCGGACATTACCGAGCAAATTTGAATGCCGCGTTTCGTATTTTATTAACGCGGATGTTCGTAAACGATGATTGAAGTTTCTCGGGCACCTGTGTTAACAAGTGCCGAACGCATAACACGATCATGCTGTAAATTACTCCCCGCCAACATTCTGTCCTGTTTTATTTCGCTTAAACAACTTGAATCTCAACGGCGTTAACTAGATCTATCGTTTTCATACTGTTAACACGTTCCGTGCCACGTGTACCATCGATGGTACACGCTTGCATGTTTACTTAGTGAACTGAACAAATTGTTTACAAGAAATTTAGAACCGAAGAATCAATTTCCACCGCAAGAATGGGCGTTGATAAGTTTTTGTTACGTTGTTATGTGTACGAGAATTAATAATTGCACGTAATACATCAAGTTTTAGTAAAATATCAAAGTGTGAAGATTCGAGTAAAAAAAGCTCGGCACGGATCGTGTTAACGAACGAACAGTTTATCCGCAACCCTTAATTCGGATCTCGCGATTACGTTGAACAAGAACGTTATCCCTTATTTTGTTTCGAACAATAACGTGATAATAGTCTTTCCAGCGGATTATTCGCTTTTCTCGGGATAAATAGAATTCTTCATTCGATTACACGGAAAGTGGACCGTTTGAATTAGAGACGGTTTGTACCGAAGCACAGTCGTTCATTTATTTAGCTACACAACGGACTTATCGTTCAACGAACTATTATGCAATCTTACGGTCAAACAGCAGGGAAATTGGGTCAGAGTCTTCTTACAGAGAATTCGTTGACTAAGAATAATCCTCGTTAAGTAACGTAATAAATGACGTTGCCGGATCGTAGAGAACCTCCGCCCTTGTAACGTTAATACGATGCGCGTTAATTAATATTTATGATCACTTGAACATACTAATTCGTCGAGTCCGTACAAAGCGGAGGTACTTAAGTATTAGTATTGGGAATGTGTAATACTTTTCGCTAATCTGGGCGAAATTACAATTCGAAATGCTTTAATATCGCGAGACGGCTTTTGTAGCGGATACATTTTTCCGCTTGGATGAAAAATACGTTCATTGAAAAAGTAATGTTTCTCCGAAGTTTTTGATAAAATACATTAATAATTACGGAACACGCAGCGTCGAATGAAAATTATAATATACAAGCTCCGATATTCCCCGTGATTAAAATATGGACGTTTATATAAAATCATAAAATCAATATTTTCCATATTTTAATTATTTTCTAACGCAAAATGCTGCGTTGCACGAATATGTCCTTGTAAAAGAGAGTAAAACAAGACTAGTAATATCCAAATGCTCTATCTAAATAGTCTCCTGTTGAAATCCAAAAACGATCGCAGTTCCTCATGTTTTTGTATCGAATGAGATTTCCTGATTAACACAATTAGATTTCCACGTCGCAGCATGTAAAACCATCGGCAGGCTCTCATTAATTCGCAGAACGCCGGCTCGTTCTCCGTTCCGCTTTCCCGTTGTTTCGAAAACGCTGCCGTAAATGGCGCCGTGCAAAACCAATCAGAGTAAATTTAATAAAATAGCTGACAGGTAATTTCGCGCGGATACGTGGAAATCGCTGCAGGATGTAGACGCAGCGGCTCACAATAGAAAACTTAGCCGAACCCTTTCAATTCCGCCCGTTCAATCCGATCTTCATTTCTGAATCAAGTTTCGATGCTTTCGCCGTTCCTTGCGAAACAGAGGGGAAATTTGGTCACGATTCTCGCGGAGAGGTGTTTAGGAAGTTCGTTCTGATCTTTGTGCAGAAGATGCCGGGCGGTAGGGCGGGCCGGGGCGCCGGGAGTTGTTCGATTTATTCGTTTGAATGGCGCCTTCTCTGATTGCACGAACGGCCAAACATTTCGCGAGGCGACTCGGTGACGTTTGAAACGGGAACTCAGTTTCGGAGGAAATTGAACGATCGATTTCTCCGGGAAATTCTTCGTGATCCCCTGTGCCTTTCGCGGCTTTCATTGTGCCGTGAGTCGGTCTGACCGCGAATTTTAATCGAAAATGTTTGCACCCGGGACCCCCTTGACCCCCGCCCGGATGCCTGCCAGAACTTCCGCTAGAAATATTCGTTGTTGTGTGCTCGTCTGCGGTCGTAATAATTGTTCGCCGCGAATAAATTGACGAGCGGCTGTAAGAGACACGAAAATCGTGCTCCGTAGCTCCGCGGAATCAATTTGCTCCCTGTATTATAGTTGCATCCCAGACAGATTGTTCTCGTTCTAGGTGTACTTTGCAATATGTTAAGAGCATACGATACAAAGAATTCGTTTAACCCGAGAAAGATAACCTACGTCGCAGAGGCGCCTGCGAAGACTGTTGATTTTTGTTAATTTTTCATAGAGGTCTAGTGATTTAAGTTTAAAATTACTTAAAATATAAAAAAATATAATATAAATGCATTTTATTTCTACAATAATGCCAAACCTTTAAAATGACTAGATTAACTTAAATAAATATCCATTGTTAGTATAAAATTGACGCCTTAGAAAAGCATGCGCCTCTGAAGCGTATGGTTATCTTTTACGTACGTTGTCGTATGGTTATCTTTCTAGGGTTAAATAACCTACGTTTTGGTTGTCGTAATCGTTATTCCTTCGAATCGTCATGTATAGACTGTAGATTGCGCGTGCACGGCATGTACGTGTGTACACAGTTGGATCGACGTTGATTTGTTACAGGATGTTACTACGAATCTACCTTTGATTTAAATTTCAAACATTGCCTTCCTTATGCTTATAATTATTTCGTGTACGTTCAGTGTGGGCGTAAACCACTACGCTAAGAAAGATTTAACTTACTATTGCAAAATGAAGAATTTACTGCAATCATACACTGTCCGATGTAATGAACATTTACATTGCAACAAAGTACCGTATACATTACAATGATATCGACGTCGCTATGTGTAATGACAGCGTACGTAAGTAGTAGTACCACAAGTGTTAAAACGAAAGTGAATAAACTTTTTATAATGAAACATGAGACGTACATAATCATATATTGGCTACTTTATGTTGTTAAAACTGTGAGCGTTGTTTTTATGCGTGAGTGTGGATGGATGAGTGAGAATATGAATATTATATGTACGAGTGTCCTATCTATTAAATATTAGATGTATTATGAATTGTTTCGAGTTGCAGAGATTATAGTCGCATGAGGGAAAATGAGTGTGCTTAGCTGACAAGCAGATTTGGTATAGTGATAGAGCTTGTAAAGCTGAATTTAATGATACCAGGTTTTGGGGGCAGACGACTTATAGTTTTCGAGATAATTAATGTTAAAGTTGTTAATAAAAGGCCCTGGAAGACGCGCTAGATTATGACGCGAGGGTTCAGGTAGGCCGGATCGAACCTCCCACCTTCCCCCTCTCTAATATTTCTAGTACTGTGCCTTTCACTCGCGTCACTGGGAACGGTTCGGCTCTGACCGATGACGCACGAACCGTGCACCGATTCACGCCGCGCGTACGCTTCCTCATTCGGTCGGAGCCGAACCGTTCCGCGTAGGGATGCGACGATGGATGGTTGCGCCGCCGGTTGATGGCGACGTAGGGATGGTTCGGGTATCAACGGTCGGAGCCGAACCGTTCTTAGTGACGCGAGTGAAAGGATACCACACCAGCGCTGTGCTAGAAATATTAGGGAGTGGAGAAAGGTGGGAGGTTCCATCCGTTCTACCTGAACCTTCGCGCCGTAATCTAGAGCGTCTTTCTGGCCTCTTATTAACAACTTTAACATTAATTATCTCGAAAACTATAAGTCGTCTGCCCCTAAAACCGGGTATCATTGGATTCAGCTTTACAAGCTCTATCACTGTAGCAAATCTCATAAGAAAAATGAGTTTCAACCCTGGGGATCTTTCCTTGCGAGTATCGAATTGTCTCTATTATTCATCAATAATATTTATATTTAAATAAACAGTTATTTCGTGCTCCAATATATTTTATCACTGTTCATGTAAATCGTTCATCGATTTATCCTAGCCACGAAAAAAACTGAAGAGGGCAACAAGGATATTGAAAATAAAATAACTAATTGTTCTGTAAAATAATAAAATAAAATAACTAATTTCCCTTGTACACTTTGGTAAAGGCTATGAGCTAAGACGAGATATTGACGTTCGACGATTTAAATTGCAGCGGTGCGACAAGTTCAATGCGTTTCGCGAAAGTTAACGCAATCCTTTTACTCCCGAGGATTGCCAGCCGGATTTTCGAGGCCCGTAAAGTCGACGTGTATGGCCGGCCGTAAATCGTCCCCATAGAACAACAATATTGGTATGCAAAGGGCAACCGTAGGGGAGAGTCAGAGTAAACCGAGGGGTGTTAGAGATGTTACCAGCAGATCCCGGGTGTACCCAACACCAGAACCCTATGGCGGGTCAACTATGGGAGCTTACGTTGACCGTGTACCGTAAATTATATGCGCTCCGTACCGTCGCGTACCGGTGATGTGTGCACCGAGCGGAGACCGCGAAACGAACTTAATGGCGACACGCATGGGAATCGTATTGTCAAATGGAAAACATATGGTATGGTATGTGAACGCGATGAACACAAAGAAAAAGCGCGAGGGAGAGAAAACGAAACTTCATTAGCTGGATAACGGAATTTAAAAAGTAATAATATCCAATGTATGAAACAATAAAAACGCGAGACTCTCATTAGCAATGGAAAGCAAATGTTACAGAAAAATTCGAACAGAATCCACTATGTAGACTTTCATTTTCTAACAAGCGATATTTTAGCATTAAAGTAAATATAGATACAACAAATACAATATTTTCTTTCTTTGTAGGAAATTGCGATGGACGAAAATAACGCCTATTCCTCTTAAAGAGATATTTTTAACTGAAAAAGCGCTAGGTCGACGGATCACCTGATACGTTCTCCGAGATACCCTATAACCCCGCGACGTTTCAGAAGGATCGGAATTTTCTGGCAACCGAAGTTCCCTTGTTAGCGCGACGGAGTGGGAGAAACGACCTTGAGCCGTCAATATTCCTCGTCCCGTTGAACGTGACCTATCCACGCGGAAGCAACTCTGAAGCCGGCGCGTAGCGTAAGTCGTTAATTACGTTAGAAAAGCGGTCTGTTCAGCGGAATTGCGAGATATAATTATGACTCTCTCCGGGTACGAGAATTTCCTCGATTTGACGAGAGGCTCGCGATGGTGCGCGCCGAGGCGACTGGCGTGGCTGTTAAAGGTGGGTTCCTTTTACGTCAGAACCGTTTTTTTCTGATACGCTTTGCGCGGGCTTGAAACGGAGAGAGAGGGAGAGAAGAGAAAAAGAGAGAGAGGGGGAGAGAGAAGCAGAGCCACGATACCGTGGAAACAAAGGGTAAAGAAAATAAAGTAGAAAAGACGCGAAATGGAGCGAGGAGAGGAAGTGAAAAATGAAAACAGGTGCAGAGGGAATAGACCGCAGAGGTAGGGGGCGAAACCGAAGAGAGACGAGGGGCCGAAAGAAAGAGAAACGGTCCATTAGATAGAGAGAATGGAGGGACGGGGTAGAATAGCGCGGAATAAGGGAAGCGGCCGCAAAGAAAAGGGGAAAATTGTCTACGACTTGTGACACTTTTCCGTGACGCTGTTAGTATGTCGGCGTTTTCATTCAAACTTCTGCGAACGCGCGACGCGGAAGCCGCTATGGCGGTCACATTGTTTTCCGCGCGTTCCGCACTCACACCAAAAATATTAATTCTGGCCGGGCGTCGGCGTGAATATTATACACAGAAAGAGACGATTTTAATCGAACAACTTTGGAATCAAATGTTGTCTTTATTCGATGCAAGCCATAACGCCGGTATCAACGCTATCGTCCTTAGTTAAATTACCAATTCTCAGCATATTTTGAAATGTTTGAAACGTCGCTTGCTTTTTACCTTCTAAACAAAGCTAGAATATTCTCAATACTTCCTACAGTTCAAAATGTAATTTTATTTATTTGATTTCGCTTGTTTCAAAATTATTTTATCAATTTGAACTTCATGTTTTACAGAACACTTACTCTTTTTGATTATACGAATACGTTGATGCTAGTCCGACGACGGAAATTTTTAGCTTGGAATATTATTTATTTGTTATTAAATGCCAACGTCGAGACGTTAATTTAGAGAGCGACGAGGCAGTAAAAAGAAAAAATTGCTTCTTCAAATAATTACTGTCGGAGACACTTTGATATGTCTCAGACTCTTCATCTAAAAATGTATTATAACAATTGCTAACTTTCAAATATTTTGAAAAATTTCATGGACAGCTACTTTTTAGGAAACACTTGCTGCCGTGGAAACGGTATTAGAAGTGTAACGTAGCCAGAAAGTAAGCGAGACCTGGTAAGACTTTGCATTTTGATAGAACATATTATTCGTTGCAAAATTCTCGTCCAAAAGTTTAGAAACACTTAGAAACGCGTTGTTGTTCAAAATGTGTTACTCTATCTTCGCTTACACGATTTGGAAAGATAAGATAAACACGTCTCGTTTTGTCGTTTCATTTGTTTCTTATTTTATCTTTTCTTTTTCTGTCTCTTATATTTCCAAAATTTCTATATGCCCAAACGTTTGGAGTATATTTCGCAGGAAATATTTGAACAAATCTCTGAAAGCCGAGGATTCAGCGCGGATACCGTGTTTCTGGACATAGCGATCCTCCATTCCGCCGATTGTGAACCGACCGTCCGTTCTTTGAACCGTGAACGTAACGAAGTTAACACAACGTTGTTCCATTAATCGGTGCGTGTTACATCACGCCGCGTCCGATGCGTTAGCCGGGATTTCGAGCGTGTGCACCTATGCAACCGGCGCGGCGCGGAGCGGCGGTCGCGCGCAAAGGAATAATTCGTTTCTCTTTGGGGCATGGTTCAGCGGTTGCTCCAGTTGGATTCTTGTGTACGAATTATACCGTGGCAGAGAGTTCGCGGAAATTGTGGCACGAGACGCGGACTTCGAGAACAGAAGATGCGAATGAATGGCGGAACACACGGCCGGTTCCCGAAATTTAAACAAGCGAAAAGTTCTGCTGGAAAGTTGCACCGGGAAGCTGCATTGTTCATCGTAACCGTGCAGATGAAACGAATTCAATAGATTTCTTTGGGAACAATGGGGAACCGCTGCGAAAAAAATGCTTAGAAGACGTTTGAAATTGTGTAACGTCATTCTTAAAAATTATTTTCAAAAACAAATCAGTTTCATCTTCAAATTAATTATTCGATCGCTATTCGATCAACTGTAAACAATGTTGTATAAAATACGTGATACAGTTGCTTCGATACGGTTCGCGCAACTTCAAGCGTTCGGTGCAAAACAAAATGCTTTTACGTAGACAATTAATTCTACGTTGACAAATACGATCGTTTCGGCGTTACAGCATAATTTCAGCACGATATTGGATGGATAACAATGCCTTATTCGAAGCTCTGTCGAGCTATGCCTCGAGCATAAGAGAAGACTTATGGAAGTCATCAGTCGAGGAAGTTGCGGTTGTCAGAAACCTCGAAGATGCCGTGATGGCGTTCCCATGACTCGGAGAGTTTGCCAAGATACACAATTGTCGCCTTTTGAACTGCGAGTTCGAAAACTCGTAGCTTGAACACTCCGACACGTTAAGCTAACCCGGTTAAGTAATAGGATTTCACAGTTCTGATCAAGAATGTTGCGCTGCTGCACCTGAGTCTGCAGTCTGCACGCCACAGTTTGTTATCTTGCGTCGGATACCGAACTTCCGTAATTCGATATCGTCGCCACGGCGATTTTTCACATAAAAATAATCATTCCGACGGTTGGCCGAGTTATTTTTGTGGACGCGATCCACCTCGGTATTTGCAGCGGGTATTTTCCGATAATCTCCGATGAACATCTCCGACATGTTTTTCCGTTCGATTAAATTCGCAATAAAATGATTAATTTCGAGAAAACCATCGGGTGTCAACAAGCACGAACATTTTACGATTTAATCGTGCGTCAAAACGTGTCGGAGATGTTCATTTTTATTATCGTCACATCGCACAGTTTTCACTGAATTAATCAATTTATTACTCACACGGAATGAGCAAGTGAACGATCGCAAAACAGGAGGAAACCGAAGCTATCGAACGAGACGTACTTAATTTTTAGCCAATTATTATGCGGGACAAACTCGAAAATGAAACCGCGCGAATTTATGGACCAATTATCAATTATAAATCAAATTGTACTAATTTTCAGATAAAGGCATAGATACAGGCGTAAAATATTTGATAATCCTCGGAAAAAGATAACGATAAAGAGAGACTCCGTCTATCAGAAATCTATATTCGTATCTCGCCAACCGAATGCGCGCGGAAACTTTCGGTATCTGTGCATCAATTTTTGCGTTACAAGCGACATTTGACTGACCTTTGCTTCCGCGATGCTGGAATAAAAATAACTACGTGGATCTTCGAGCGCACGAAATCGAGCTTTTCGAAGGATTCGAAGATTCTGCTGTATGGACGTTTATGGGTCGTGATCCGATTTTCCAATTTATCGTATCGACTGTTCTTTCGTAAATACATAGTATATATGCTCGACGATTCCGCGGGCAAATATATTCGCTCGGTAATCCGAGATCCGCTTTTCTGTCCAGAGTAATATGTATCTTGTGTCGAAGGATGCCCCGCCCTCGCACCATTCTTCTCGTTTTATCTTCATCTATGAATTGTACTTTGTATTGCACCGTGTTCGACTCATTTGTTCCAGGAAATATTTTATCTATGGAAACATGCTGTCCAGTTTCGAAGAGCACGGAACTATGGTCATGATTCTAGTACTTCCAGATCTCGATTTTATATACAGCATTGTCTCTCTAATTGACGCTCGAATTGTCCACAGAAATGGACAATTTTCGAAGAGGAGATGCGATTATTCGAGGCTCGTACCTCGTTTTTATACTTACCAAACGTCAATGACTGTAAAAAACGAGACGTAAGGCTCGAATAATTGTACCTTTTCCCAATTTGTCCATTTTTGTGGACGATCCGAGCGTCAATTAGAGAGACGTTACTGTAATCTGAAATCGACGTGCAATTTGCTTCTAACTGTTACGAGTAAACATTTTAAATCTTTATACAGATTGTTGTTTGTATACGTTATTTTACAAGAATTAGGCTTAACCCCTTAACGTGCACGCTCGAGTTAACTCGAGTGCGCTAAACTGGCCAAACTGTGCACACCTGAGATAATTCGAGCGGCGTTGTACTTTATGTTGCTATAATTTTTCACACTCGAATGCAATCGAGAATTGAAAATAACAATGTGAAAGCAAAAAAAAACAATCGTTTTATTGATATTTATCATTTACATGGGATTGTAAGCTATAACACTTACTTATTCAAGTATAAAATATATCCTTTTTCTACTTATCACTTACGACTTATCTCTTCCTTGTGAGCCGCTTTCAGACAGCGTATTCATATTCAGATTTTGATTCGCTCATTTTTCAATTTATATTTGACTAAAATATAATGTAAAATAACATATAATAATAATAATAATAATAATAATAATAATAGTAGTAATATTCTGAAAATTAGAAATCATACCAATTGTATAAATATCCATTATTTTTGTATTTTTGTAATTTTCTTGCCAAGACAACGTTCTAAATTGTGTTTTTTTACATTTAAAAAAATTGATTTTTTTTGGCCGGCCTTTTTCTAAAAAACTGTACATTAAGGGGTTAAAGAAATGATTTCTTCGACGATCAAAAGATTACTCATTGTAAAATGAAAATTATAATTTCATTAAACTTCGAATGAATTAGGGGAAAAAAGAGGGAAGCGATCCGCGATGCTACGAAGGGATAATTGAAATAAAGAAATAATTGTTAGGCAACGACTATTTCACGTGGATTATAACAGTTATGGTCCCTGGGTTTTAGCAACGCGATTTAGATGAGAAAACTCCGAGAATCGTCACGGTCTCGCAATAATAGATCCGCGTCGCTCGCGCAGAATCTGGCAATCGTGCTTCAACAATCCGTCCGATATCGGCACGGGGAAGTGAGCCCGTTGCATTAGAAACTCGTCGAAAGCCGGATAATGAAATTTTCGCGAGGAACTCGCTGATGTAATTTCTGGAGCGAAATGCGTGCTCGCGCGCAGGAACACGAGCACGAGGACGAGGACGATTGGCGCGGCGGAAGGAAGCGCTTCGACGAGACGGCGGCCAATTTTTCCGGGTTTCTGAAAAATAAACGCGCGAAGTGCGATATGCGCAAGGGATCACAGCGAATATTCGATGTTTCACCGGCTCGCTGAAAAACCGTGTCGGCAGACACCGGAGCGGGCCGAGAGGCGACGCGATATTATCGCGCGGCGCGCGAAGTGCCATTAAAATATAATTAACGTCGCTATAAATTATATTTACCGGCGCTCCCGCGTATGCGTGACCTGTAATTCGACTGCAAGAACCGCCGCGACGACGCGCCCCTGGCCCGACAAGTTTTATACCAGTTTTAATATACGGATATTAATAAAGGGATGCCGGGGATGCAATGCGCGCGCGCGCGCGCGCCGCCGCCGCCACCGCGACGATGCATTAAAGACAACTTATTGGATTCTTCGGGTGACAAGCGATTAAAGGATTTATCCCGTCGCAGATCATTTCTGCGCGATATTTGGCGATCGAGGTATCGCGCGTTCACGGTCGTAAGCATCGAAACCGGCGTGTACTTTAATATTCCGTTGGTCCGCAGACGCGGAAAGTGCCTCTTCGTCTCTTGTGAAAGTAAAACTGCGATGCAAGTAATATGGAACGTAATACGGAGTATCGTAAAATCTCGATGAAGAAGTAACGAACCGTAAAGTATATTAGTTTCCGAGGAGGAATAAATAATCGCGCCAACAACTGAACAGCAGTCGGGCATCCGTTATCGAGGGAGAAATGTTTCTAGTTTTCATGGCGAGCGGAAGTTTCTGGAACGCGAATGAAAACGTCAAACATCGTCGAGTCTAGAATTAAAACCGAACTATTAACTTGTTTGATATTTCACTGAAATGGACGGAAGTGTGAATGTAAATGATGGCAATGATATTGCGGTACAAACTATAACGTAAATTCGATTGAAACACGAAGCATGAACATAAATAATCCACAATTTACACGTTATACGTTCTATATATGTATGTATGCATGTTTTGTAAGTCATGTGAATTTCATTTTCAGGTAAGAGAAGTGTCGAAAAGTAAATCGTAATGTTTTATCGACGAAGTCCGATTGTCTCGTTTTTGGAATCATTTCTCTTGACGATCAAGGAAACGTATAAATGAGAATCGTTCCATTTTGATTATCTTGACGCATGTTTGACGCGAATGTTGAATATTTAGATACTGTACCACTGGATGATGTCTCAAATTTCTTTAAAACAGAATGATTTCTTAAAAACTTTCAGTTCTGTTGATACATTAAGTATTGCAAAGTATTATAACTCTGAACCTACATAAATTTATTTCCCTTAAAATGCGAATACAAGTATCCAAAAAGAAATTAAATTTACTTACTGCGCGCACATTTTATATAATAGTTTGAGAACCAATGAAATTGACTTCGTTGCAGTATCAAGACTCGCTTTTTAAGAGCTTGTTAAAGCTTTAGATTTTTCCTTATGAATACAACAAATCATTTGAATTTTTAGTTGAATTTTGATTTGAATTTTTAATCGAATTTTTAGTTGAATTTTGATTCGAATTTTTAGTTTAATTTTTAATTGAATTTTGATTTGAATTTTTAATTGAATTTTTAATTGAATTTTTAATTGAATTTTTAATTGAATTTTGATTTGAATTTTTAGTTGAATTTTTAGTTGAATTTTTAGTTGAATTTTGATTTGAATTTTTAGTTGAATTTTTAGTTGAATTTTGATTTGAATTTTTAGTTGAATTTTTAGTTGAATTTTTAGTTGAATTTTGATTCGAATTTTTAGTTGAATTTTTATTTAAATTTTTATTTTAGTATTCGATTGAATTTTTATTTCAGTTTTCGAGTGAATTCGGAACTATTATTTCGTGATCCTGGAAAAGCACGACAGTCAAAGGCAACAGAAACAGTAAACCATTTACTTTCGTTTCTGTATGGCAAACTCGAAAAACGGCGCGATTGGTTTCGTTAGAGTATCGAGGCCAATCGAATATTCTTTAGTCATCGTCGACCGGTAAAACACGTCGCATCGTGTGACGGGAAAAAGGGAACTATCTATCGTCGAGTCAAATCGGACGCTAACCGGTTCGAAATGCTTGTCCTGTCGCAACGCGTCGCGTCGCGAGGCTCGATCGGCGATGCTGAAGTGGTGTCGAGACGCAGTTTAGCGCTGGACGCTTCACCTGTTGATACTTTTTTTTTATACACGTCGCGTCGCCCTCTGTTAGCGCCTGTTAAACCGCTGCCAGAGAATGAAGCAACAACGTAATCGCGACACTATTTTATAGAAGACAGGCTGGATAAAGTGTCGCGACTTGTTTACTCCAAAACAACGACAGTTATCTGCTTAAATATTCTTTTCACATTTGCAAATTCTTCGTTCAATATAAGTACACTTTTTACATACAACATTTCCATTGTTATTAATTTCCCGTTAACTTAAGAATATACAGACATTATTAAAAGCAGAAATACATGCTCATTTAATTTATGTTTCTCCCAATTGATTAAGGCAATTTTTATTTTGCACAAAGACCCGCAATCTAATTACAACTCACAATTTCATTTCATTTTTAATTTATTAAAAGCATTAGCAAGACCCACAATTAAACAATCAAAATGCAGAAACTGTAGAAAATGCTACAGCAAACGCTATCTAACAAGAAGTAACAATTAAAATATTTCGTACTGACTGAGTAAATTGTAGTAAATTTGATGCACCGAGTATGTTAATCTTCTACATGGTTCACTTTGAAGTCACACGCCGAATTATCAATATTTTTCAATTTTATATCATTTTTAACCACAATGCCGGATCTTGTCCTATCTTCCGTTTTAAAATTTCTAATTATCAGTTTTTACAACATTTTCGTCATTTCTTCCCAACACTTATATTTCGCTCAGGTACGCGGCTACTCGTTCCGGTCGTCACTAAAACGGTCAAAAATTAGCAAACCGTTGGATAGTTGCCTCGATTGTTGTTCGACGGAAACACAGCGTGCCGGCGGCTTATTATTTAACGATAATGAAACAGTTCATCGCAAAACGTTGCAGTGCTCTTGAATCTATTCCAGTCCCGCGACGATAATCCCCGATTAACAGGGCTGCTTAATTAAGTACGCAATTCGTGTAACGCCGGAGACAGTGGCGTTTCGATCGACCGGCATCGGTTCACGTTGTAGCGCGATGCGCCGATACCGTGTGCAACATGTAGCCCCGTGTAAATGCGCCGCTGTTTGCGCAAAATGATCTTGTTTATCGAATGAAACGATAATTCTGTCAGCGCCGGCTCTATCGTGTCCACTTTTCCCGAAACCGGATTTCTACGGTCCGCTGAAAAACACCTAATGGGGCCGCGATCGATAACGAGCGCACGGAACCGTTGATCACGCCCGTAATCGCGTGATTTATAATCGCTCCGTATCAAAATCGGAATTAACATGGACATTTGAATTGTTAATGGATCTGCACTAATCAAATAGCCGTCTCATTGAATACTACCGGCTGCGGTGACAATACATCGGACACCGGTTTAGGCCGAAAATTCTATCCTCGCTGGTCGACCGCGAATTCAACGCGTTGCCACGTTCTTTATTAATATCGGCCGATGATTTACCCGTCAACATTCGCTTTACCACGTCCGCCAATTTCGACGGGTATTTGGAAAAATATTTTATTCGAGAGCGTTCGTAATTCTAGCAGTTTTTACGTAATTTATAGAAATTCTACGACAGCTGGTATTAGTAGTTTAGTTGAAGAAATGGTAGTTGGGAACGTATTTTGTTCGATATCGTTCTTAATTTTAGCAGAATTTATGTAATTGTCAAAAATTCAGCAACAGTGGGCCTTAATGGTTTACTTGTTGAAATAATAGTTGGAAAAATAGTTTTTAACATTGTACTTGTTGAAATGGTACAAGCTTGGTTTAGAACAGAAGACGAAATTTTATAGTATAAATGGTGCAACATGTATGCTCTTTTATGACTGAATAAAGTGCTAAGTATACTTCGATGTATTATGCACATAAATTTGCATTGATTTGCATCGATTAATAGAATATCAACTTGTGCGTAGGTTTTTGTTTCTAGCCTAGATAAAAATCAGTGCAAGTATATTTTTAAAAGAGCACTATAATCGTACCTTCTAATCTAAAAAAGATGTTAAAGTAAGAAGTTTAATTAGATTACAAACCGATCAGGATGTCGCAATCGATTTATCAGCATGCGACACAAAAATAATAATTAGATGCTAATTATCTATTGATAATTAGATAAAATAAATCTCCGCGTCATAAATGCCAATGTAAATTACATACGAGACATTGTCCGCTTACATCCTGGTCGACGCAGTTTTCCCTTTTTAACATTTTAACGTCCTCCGTTTTGTAGAGAAAATGAACAATGACTTCGGTTAACAATGAATAGTCGAATACACGGTAGCGTTAATGTTTAATTAAATTTCTTTTTAAGTAGCACAGGCAAGTTGTCGAATCGAAAATTATTAATGGCCACTTCATCGTCGACGCGCCACGTCCGTTTAATATTTTAACACTCGGGCGGTTTGCGATGAAACCGGGCGTTAATTCCGTAATCGAGAATGTGACATTCGAATTTCCTCATTCCTTGATTTTCCAAATTGATAGCCATTGACACGACTCGCTCATTTATCACGCGGCTCGCTTTTAACGGGATTAATAAAAATAACCTCTCGTTCCTGATGCCTGCACTCCCGACCGCCGATAGAATAAAATTTTCGATCGTTGACAAGCGAAATTAATACCCGGCCATTTCATGTTCTATGTTCTCACTATTTTTCTAATGTCGGGCTTCGATCTATCGTCAACTTTAATAAACGTCGAGGAGACAATGTTAATTATTAATAATTGGCTAATTAAAACGGTCATAATGTCCACACTCCCATCGATGTCGTATTTATTCACGCGTGCAGTCGTTATGAGAATATTGTTTATTAAACATTAAAAACTGCACAGAACAAGTTCATTCCCGAATGAAATAAGAATCTCCCCTTTAATTTATTCGAGTCCTAATTAATTTAGATACTACGATAACGCAGTACGTTCGTTCACAGAATAGATTATATTTCATTGCATTTATTTGATTTACTTTAGTTCACTAAATCATCATTTTAAATATATTTTTTTGCTACTACTTCTCTCGTTTCTTTGAGTATACTGCTTATATATTAATATTAATATTTATTATTATTATTATTATTATTATTATTATTATTATTATTATATATTAATATTATTATATATTAATATTAAATAGAGATTACATAAAAACAATATTCAGTACAAAATTCTACATTGAGAAATGAAACATAACAAAGATGGATACGAGAAGGTGACTTAAACGATAAATATATAAACAATGTTTTTTCAGGAACTTAAAAATAATCGCTAGCGAGAAAATACTCGATTGAAAAATAAAATAACAGATTATGCACGGGGAATAAAAACTTAGTTTGCTGATCATTTCGTTTTTTCCACGATTATAATACGTGCACTGCCATAATATATTAGACTCCTGTTCTCCGCAATTGCACCTGGGATCAGAAGCACGGTTGATTTTATAAAGAGAGGAGGCTAATGCGATTCTCTTGAACCATTAATACACTTCGCTTGGACAGATTATCATTAATTAATGTCTGCGAGCTAAACACTAAGAGTTTGAATAACGCTAAAATTGAAAATCAAAATAACGCGTTTAGAACCTCGACCAAGTGTCCGATCGATCGAAAAGTTGTCGAATGGGCGACCAGAACGGATCGCCGCTGACAATTTCGTCTTCACGGCTGTCAGCGCTATCACGGTGTCAAGAGGCGTTAATACTGGGCGAGCAATACCTAATTAACGCCGAGACATAATTAAGTATTCATACCGATCACGGCTGACAGAGCAGTGCATCCTGTTTCCACGCACACGCGATTCTGTACAATATCTCTCTATCTCGAACGCGGTTCCATTATTAGTAATCGTCGAACTGATAAGCTGTAAGCAGTTTCCAGTCGGACGCTTTCAAATTCGCTGAGCGTGATATCGATTACGTTTTACCAATCGTTCGCAGCTGAAACTCTCCCGGTCCGTTTTGTTCGCTCCATTTCTACTCGATTGTCGCCATTTTTTACCGCCGCCCCGACTTCCTTTTCTATCCGTTGAAGTTCCAAAAATCTTCTGTCACGTTTGTCATCGCGTTTGCCACCATCCAGTGCGTCGGAACCGGGAGAATACTTTGATTCGATACACAAAAACGTGCCAAATAAGGAAGAACGTTAAATCAATGCGACCGTGTCCAATATAACAATAAATATGACTATGCCCAACGATAAGAAATGTGATCGCGATAAATGTGGATTCGATTGATGCAATTTTTAGTTGACTCTAATTTTTATAAACCAATATAAACGTTAGTTTATACAAATTTGGTTTGGCCGTTGGCTCGGCCGCCTCGCGCTAGTAGAGATGGGATTCGAGCGCTGGCGCCGTTTGCTCGGCCGCCTAGCGCCAGCTGAACTGGGATTCGACCACTCGACCGCTGGCGCCATTGGCTCGGCTGCCTAGCGCCAGCTGAGCTCGCCTCTCATTGGTCACTGTTATTCGTTAATAACTCGTTAACGGTGCCTCGGAGAACATTTTTGTAAAGGAAAAAGTTGCTTCAAGTGACCTATGGAACCCGCCACTTTCGGATTGCGAGACATTTTTGGGACACCCTGTATATACAGGAAAATAAATACTACATATATACAAATTATGCAATATGTATACAAAACAGATAAGGTAAGTATGAAAAATATCTGAAAAATTCAGATTTATAATTGCCGGATCTCTGTTCAATTCTAAACAGTTGCAAATATTTCACACGAGACACATACAATTAATTATACAGGGTTGGCCGGAATTCGTAGTACAACCGAGCAGAGGCTGATTCTACATGATAAAATAAGAAACAAACTTCGTATAAGACTTTTTTATCCGGGGCTCAGTTTTCGAGAAAATCGACTTTAAAGATTGTTGGCTTTGCGAAGGATTTAGTTGTCGTCTGTTCTACCGCAGTTGCCTCCGTCCGAGACAGCGTTTACAAACATTAGTTGTTGCGAACTATGTAGTAAACAGAATGTTTCCATCGTTGTAGATGTTTGTAAACACTACTTTGGACGGAGATACCTGTGGCAGAAGAACAGACGACGACTAAATTCTTCGCAAAGATGAACAAACTTCAAAGTCGATTTTCTCAAAAACTGAGCCCCGGATAAAAAAATCTAATATCAAACTTTTCTCTCTTTTCCTCCGTAGAATCAGCCCCTGCTTAGTTGTACTACGAATTCTGGCTCACCTTGTATATTCTTCTAATCCACAAGATTTTAGAATCTTTAGATAAAATATATGTTGTATTATTATACAAATTTCTAGATATAGATACATTATACATATTTATAGATTTTTCTTAAGAATTTAAAATTCATAAGAGAGTGCATAGCAAGCCGATGTCATGATGGAAAAATCTTTGTCGTGTAAGGGACTTAAATTTGGTTAATTCGGTTATGAACTAATCTATAGCACAGCAGTTACAGCGCAGAAATACAAAAGAACGACTGGTTGAATTCTTAAATTGTCGTGGCAAACTCGCTTAACACGTTCCGTGCCACGTGTACCATCGATGGTACACGCTTGCATGTTTACTTAGTGAACTGAACAAATTGTTTACAAGAAATTTAGAACCGAAGAATCAATTTCCACCGCAAGAATGGGCGTTGATAAGTTTTTGTTACGTTGTTATGTGTACGAGAATTAATAATTGCACGTAATACATCAAGTTTTAGTAAAATATCAAAGTGTGAAGATTCGAGTAAAAAAAGCTCGGCACGGAACGTGTTAACGCGTTAAGGAATGATTTCGTTCGACAGATTTCCCAATTATGAACGGGAAGCACGGCAAACGAAACGTTGAAGAAACATTAATACGTCGATGTTACCGGAATCCAGAGCGGAGAGTAAAAATGAATACAAACGGAGATTTAAAAATGATGACTTTCGAGGCGTCGACGTGATGGATAGAGTCATTGGGCGCGAGAGTCGTAATCCTGAAGTTGACGAGCACGCGACCCAATTCCGCAGTCGTGGAAGATAGCAACAGGATCGCCGGTATCGATCCCTGGAACTTACAGCTTTAGAATCACGACAACGCCAACACTAAGAATTGTTAGCTCGATATTTGGGAGCGTGGAGTCGTTGACCGTGCTATCTCCAACTTTCCAGTCGCTAAACGTGGAAACTGGGATTCTAGAGTCGTTTCGCGTGACCTTCGTAACTCGACAGCCCGCGATCACCGCATTATAATTCCCAAGATGAGAAACGCGATTCCAGCTGTCGAGCTCTAAGCAATGCGAAGGGAATCGTATCACGTACAACTTTATTATTTCAGAGTTTTGTCTATTTGCTTAGCCAAAGTGTCTTGGAACATGCTTCAAAGCGTTCACGTACAGTACTAATGCTGCGAACAATACTATTGCTATAGTGCAAGGAGAAAGAGGGAGACTTCGACAAGGGAGAACTGTACTATAATTCTGTGCAATTATTTGACATAAAAAGTGTCGGATTAGTTTTACTATTGTCTAGAAACATTTTTATGGATTCCTATATACCTATTGTAAGACCACGCATGCATTTATTTTTACGCATTTTGTACAGTTTAATGAAAACTTGATCCATTTGAATGCATTTCAATAATAGCAATTTCAAATAATAAATCATTTCGTTATTTAGTATTTCAAATATGTCGAAAGAATAATCCTCAAAATAACATGAAACAGTAAGATTTTATTTTAAGACACGTTTGCGCGAATTTGCTTCGAGCACACACACACACAAAATTATCTTTTCACAAATTTGAAGGAAGGATTAGAGGTAGAAATTCAGAATTATTTCAAATAATTATTTTAAATAATTATAAAATAAAATACATTAAAATAACGCGTTATTCGAAATGATATTTCAATTAATATCATTCGAAATGTGCTCGGGTCTGCTATACAGCAGATTGAAACTACTTTCTGAAGTTACCAACAATTCCGTTTCAGCTCCGTCGCTTATGATCAGCTGAATGGTTGCAGTTGCAACGCGGGGAACCTCGTTGGCGCTCGAACAAAGAAGAACCGCGAAAGCAAAACGTAAAGAAAATGGTAGATTGCATTGCCGGCGACTAGTTTGTCTACGCGCGTTCACTATCGGTTAATCATTCGTCTTAGTCGCCAACTGCAGCCGTACATAGTCTTCCACGGTTGTTCGACCCGGCGAAGAAGCTCTCTGTTTGTTCCCAGCGGAGAAGACCAACATTTGTACGGCCCTTTCACGCCATCGCTCGACAACCAAAGTAAAGACAACTTAAGAGGTGTCTCTGCTCTGGAGATTCCCTCGGGTCTGCTGGCAAGCTTAGCAAAGAGAATACTCGGGATAATACCACCGTTACTTACGTATCATCTTACGAATCCGCGCATATCAATTTCACAGTCTATTCTTAATTGCGGTGCCAGAGTTATAGTAACGCCGAGGACTTCGCTGTTCAGAAGGACCAAGAGAGGATTGCCAAGTCCAATAATCTTACAACTTTCAGACTCGGATACGCGAGCCGAGAGACGTCGCAACGTAGAAAACCAACGACTAGACTGTGGATTTTTATGCGATGTTCAAATCAATTGCACAAGCTACAGGAACCATTTCTTTCCTTAATGAGTTTAATGAGACAGAATTAATACAGCGACATTCTTGGACACGTTCAATTTGCCCGCTGCTTTAAATGGCACCAACACGTTTCTGCGATAAGTGCATAAAATCTGCGGTCTACTGATTATGTATTTTTTCAAGATCGAATTTAGACTCTACAATTCAAGTCAGAAAATCTAGAAACTAGAGATCATAGCAGAGAATCTTCAGAGCTTAAAATTTGAACTCTTAGAATTTAGATTTTAAATCTAAATCTGAATCTAATCGAACTCTCTTAGATTTTAGAGGATCGCCAGAAATTGTCTTTTCCGGTTTAAAATTATAATAAGAACTTCGGATATATTTTGAAAGAATAACACATGTCAAATATTAAAGAGTTTCGTGAATAATACTTCGATGATATATAACTAGTAAATTTGAAACTCCGTTGAATTCACTATACAATAATATTCCTGAAAGTAATTACACGCTTCTCATCTTTAAGATATTTGTATAATACAATCTTAAAATCCTTCGAAAACTTTTCGCAACGTATTTTACCTCGAATATAACTATTGGGATGGCAACTAAGTAATTGCCGATTTCAGTTATAGATGTCTCTCACTCCCATTTTTATGATATCCGTAAATGTTATATTATAAAATTATTATTATTATTATTATTATTATTATTATTATTATTATTATCTTATTTTTTATTATCCGTGAATGTAAGCAACTGGGCAAATTGAATGCAGCGGTCAAGGAAAAGCCACCAGAATTGGTCAAACGTAAAGGAGTCATTTTCCAGCAGGACAATGCTAGGTCGCACACGTCTTTGTCCACTCGGCAAAAATTCATGGATATTGGTTGGGAATTGATGTTACACCCACCATAAAGCCCTGATCTCGCGCCATCGGATTACCACTTATTTCGATCCTGGACAACTCCCTTCGTGGTAAAACTTTTAATGATGATGCTGTAAAATCTCACTTAACTCAGTTTTTGGCCGAAAAGGATCAGACTTTCTACGAGCGTGGAATTTTCAAGTTGTCAGAGAGATGGCAAAAGGTCATCGAACAAAATGGAAAATACATTACAGATTAAACTTCATTGCAACTAAAAAAAAATTTTTATTTCATTGAACAAATCGGCAATTACTTAGTTGCCAACCCAATACATTGATCTGGATGGCAACAACAAAAATTTTGCGAATTAATACGCAACAAAGAAGTGTAGACACTCGGAACACCTATACCGGAAGTAAGTTAGGATCTCGTACTAGAAAAAGCCCGCACATTAAGCAACTTTGTCCTACACCGAGGGGACTCTCCCGCGCCCTTAATTATACAGGGTGCGCGCGTAATGAAATACAGTCGAATCAAGTAGGTCGCTATCTCGTTACTTGAAAATCACTTCTTTTAATCGTTATTACGAGACTTATCTAAAATTACCAGCAGCGTACACGCGCAGAGCCCGCCCATCAGATCCCATCCCAGGAGATGAAAGATACACCTCCATCTTTCCGGCGAGCCGCGCCGCGCCGCGTTGCGCCGGTCCTGCGATTTTTCTCCATCGATGTTTAATGAATTCTCCCCGGGCAAACAGAGACGGAGGATTGAAAAATTACCGAGCCGTTGAGAAAGCTGGATACCGGATACGGAGGCGGGAGAGGAGCTGGAAATTCATCGGTCCGCTCGTGTTCTCACGTATCTCTCATTCGGCACAATGTTTTCTTCCGATTCCCGTCGTTCGTTTCCGATACGTTCATCCCTCTCTCATGGAGATTAAACCTACGAATATATTTCCCCGGCTCTACGCCCGCCGGCGCAAGCAACACTTCGATCCCGAGCGTTTTCAAATTTGGTTGGATGATCGAACATCGGGTATTATCGGGGCACGCGAAAATCCGTGAGCAAATTCGTGTAACGGACATTCGCGCGAATCCCGGCTCCTGTAAACAATTTTCAACACGTTCGCTACTTTTTCGTTCGAACGATCGATTCTTCTTTTCTAAGTGTAAGTAGTTAATAACGTGTACGCGAAACGATTTGCCATATCCACAGATTTACACTAAAGCAGATGATTTTTCGTTAGCGGAAAAGCGAATGATCGAGGCGACAGTTTTTGTAAAATACTCCCGATAAAAGAAAATATAGGACAGGTTATTTTAAATATTTTTAGTCTTTAACAAATTCATTGTGTACTTTAATCTGTCCACAATTTTAATAATATAAATTTATATTAATAATGCGTGTTGTGATAATAAAATTACGAAAAGCTTTTAGTAGCTCCTCTAATAGAAATTCCTAAAAGTCGTTTGAAAAATGGCATTCGATATCAGAATATTTACATAAATGAATCGTAGCCTCTCTGTAAAATATTAACGTAATTTAGCAAACGAAATTAATCGACTTTCTAATTATCATGCCCATAAAATTAACATGACCATTTTCATGTAAAGTACAAAATCGTGAACATTACACTCGCGTGACGTCGATATATGAACATGTTAAAGAAAATTTGATTACACATTGCATCGAGTAAAAAGAATTCGTGCGCAATAAATGTATAACAATTAAAAATCTCGAAGCGAGAAACATGTGTCGATCGAAAATTCGGACTAGAAAAGCTTATATCGAGCTACGGCAATTCCTCCACCGGTGTAATAAGACGGCGTATCAGGTTGTATTGTTTTAATTAGGTAGATATTTATCTCGAGGGCGTAAAACGTTCGCGCCCCGGCCTCGGATTTCCGTTCCTTATTGCGTCCAGTTAAGATGCGAGTGAAATAATGCAGCGCATAAATAAATGTAATCCGAGAAATGAAGCTCCTAATGGCATCGAATACTCCGGTGACTCCTTGCTCTATCAATTGCAATTTCGAGAATGTGTCTTGAGAGATTTTTACGATCACGATGCGAACATTAAAGAGAAGTTTATATAAAAGCTATTTATTTATTCGCAATTGCAGGTTTGCTTATCCTTATCTCTCCCAATGTAAAGGAAAACGCCGCATTAAAAAATATATGTATTAATTGAACCGTAGAATATAGGATTTACGTATTTATCATAAAGAGTCATAAAAACAAATTTAAAAGGCTCAAACAAAATAATGCAATTTGAAACACTATTAATATAGAGAATTTCCTTGCGGTTGCAATTATACAATAATGTGCACTATGTCGAGACAGCCTCGTTTAATATTACGTTTACGGAAATAACGATAATATATTCATTCGGATTTTCGGCGATATTTATTAATAATATTAGTAATATAGTATATTTATTTATAGTATATTTGTATATATTATAATATATATTATATATATAGTATATTTATTAATAATATTAATAATATTTATTATTAATATTTGCCTCAATTAATAAATTTAACGATTCAATAATCGTAAATTAAAAAATGTATTACCCGTCCTTTTAAATCCGAGAAATTCTGTTCTCATGTTATCAATAATTAAGCATTCAAGTAAATGTAAGCAGAGATAAGAAATATAAATTTTCCGTTTCCCCTAAGAAACGATTACGATCGGGAAAGTTCGAATTAATTAACTGTAAAGATAACGATACGTCAAGAGATTAAAACGAACCATCGTCCAAGAAAATCCTCATTTTTCATATTGTGATACTGTTTCAGAAAATTACCTAGAAATCACGCAAGGTTCCTCTTCAACGTTTCCGATTAACGAACGTACCCGTTCCATTTGAATATTTAATTGTGAGAGGTGAACAGGAAGTGTGCACAATGATTGTCCGACGAAGTTCGAATCGGATCCAATGCCTCCCGACTACCGTGTCCATCGTTCGGTAGCCACGAAAGGAAACCTTCGAGTACTTTGCGGTACTGGCAACGGCTATCGATCAATCCGCATTTCTATTCCGGCTTAACGCTGAGAAACGAAGAGCTGAATACGAGGGGCGAAAAGGCGCTGCACCGTGAATACCAAATAGGTTTTTGGTTACATTTCGCGGCCTGCTACACTGACCTTTTCTCTTTCCCTTCCGATAGCCCCGATTCTCCATCGACGAATCCTCGTTTCTATTCGAGTTCTATCTAACGAAAACGTGCCACGCGATCTTCCGCATTAAGACGACCCACCTTGCTGGCCGAGACTTTTCGGATTGTCCGACGTTACTGCCAAATCGAACGGAATAATGGTATCTTGTACCATTAACGCTTCGACTGCCACGCGGAAAGCCTACCAAAATTTCACGAAATTAAAGCATTTTACTTATTCGAATTACAATCGAGAAGTTAAGTTGTACGACATCGATTACTTATTCGATAGTCTCGCGTTTTGGGTGTTTTAACCCTTAGCGCTCCACGCGTTTCTCGAGTACTACCTACCAGCAACTCCGGCACATTTTTGTAGCAAAGCGTCTGAGATAAAGGAAGTCTTATTTTGAGCGGAAAAGATTACACGTCTTTGCGAAAGCGTTTGATTTTAGTCATTTTATGTTGCCAAGTATAAAAATAGGCAAAAAATCTTTTAATCGTAGTGGTATCCACTAAACATTGCGCGAGATCGGTGCATCGACATCGTGAATTGTGACCGAAATTTCCAAGCAGCAAATGCATCCCCATCTAAATGGGTAAATTTACTATTAATGATATTCTTCACGATTCTTAAATAAATATATCCCTCGTGTTCTTCACCGCGATTTATTATAAAATTAGCATTGCGAATCGTCCGTTGAATTCTGTTTGGATATGGAATTATTGAAACAAAAATATCTTTTGCGTGAGTTTGCCGGAATTTCGTATTGTTAATCTTTACTGGAATCGGCTCGATTAATAATTAAATTGAATTAAAAATTAGTAAATATTCTTCGGACGTTCTAAAATAAAGTTGAGCAGGGTTTTTCTGGAAAATATCACTACCAGCAACTCCGGCACATTTTTGAAGCAAAGCGCCTGAGATAAAGGAAGTCTTATTTTGAGCGGAAAAGATTACACGTCCTTGCGAAAGCGTTTGATTTTATGTTGTCAAGTATAAAAATGGGCAAAAAATGTTTTAATCGTAATGGTACACACGTTAAGCACGTTTTCACTACAAATAACAATTGCCAACGTCGACAAAAATGTAGCATCTTCGATGTAATCATGCTGAAAACATTGCGCTCCGCAGCAGAGCCTTCGGATTTAATGGAGTCAATGGAACGCTAAAGGTTAATAAAACTAAGAAGATACAATAGATTGGATATCTATTTAATATCAATAAAACTAACAGAGGAGAACCAGTAAAGTAGAAGCATGTACCTAATATGGAACACCGTTTTCGTGCCATGTGCCCGTGTTCCAAAAATTAAAGCAACGAAACAATTGAAGTGCACAATATGGAACAGTACGTTCTCGCTTCGAAACACCCGCACTCGAATAAACATTATTTTTAAAGCCGATTCTTGCATAACAGTATTTCCGTGAGCGAATTTACAAAAGAACAATGTTCAAAAACAAGGGTACAATTATTACCATCGCTTTCACATGTTCTATCGATTCTTCATTGTATCGTTTGCGCCATCGTTTCAAGAAGGGGCCACAATTGCGCGGTGTTTCACAATAGGTACTCCCACCTTAATTGGTATGTAACAGAGCCAAGCTTGCCAATTAATAGTTTGTAATATCCTGCCGATCCTCCGCATCAGGCTAAACTTCCGCTTTGTATCCGGCGCGTCCTCGCTCGAATTCTCTTTTCGACTCCGCAGTTCCGTGAAAGCAAATTAAACTTTTACCGAACTACTTGTCCCTCTTTGTTCCGAGGACGCTGCGAGTGGTTTACGTCGCGGCCGAAATTCCGGTACGTCCGAGTTTCGTGCGTTCCGCCGCGGACGGAGAGGAAACTCGCGCGGCGGAACACGTTCCCCATTTTCTCGGGTTCCGCGCGAAAAAATATTTTCGGCTCTCGCGCGAATGGAGGAAACGGAAGAAGCGAAGATCGCCGACGGCCACGAAGAAGCGTATCGTCCCTCCGTAAATCTTGGGGCCGCTTTGTGCAGGCCGCGTCGTTATCGTCGGCCCGGGCGTCACTTTCGTTTGCAAGTTCGAACGTATCGCGCGGGGAACGGGCGACGGAGCTGGATGAAAAATGTGCATCGCCGGATACGGGCGAACGCATCGTCTCGCCTCATAAATATCGATCGTGGTTCAACGGGTATCGAGGAATTACCTACCCTGAGCGCGCGCGCGCGCGCCAGTGCTTGCTGCCCGAGTACTTATTCGAAGGCGGGACGATCGTTTACGTCGTTAAGTAACTGCGACGTCGAAATGCTCGAGGAGTTGATTCATGAGCTGTCGTGAATAATTTCCACAGTTTCGCGGGAATTGTTAGCGATCGGAGGAAAAAATTTGGAAAGTGGCTTCCGGGCGGTGTCTAATTTATACCGGGTACGCCGGAAAGTTCTGGCCCTGTTTATCATTTTATCACCGCAGAGTTTTATTTCACTTGGTATCTGCGATATATTGCCTAGACTCCGTATAGCTTTCCAATGGAAAAACAATAGAAATTTTTATTACAATGTTCGCAGCACTTCCGTTACACCACGACGTGATGACTAAATAATCTGATTTGTTTTTTCAGCGTTAGAGACACTGATTTAATGTACAACGACCGAAATACCTTTTTGTTTAAATTTTGTAAAAATTACCCGTTTATAGTTGAAATTCGTGGAAAACTGCTACTCTCGCGAACTTTAAATGTTAACGGTTCACCGGTTTCGATGAAATTTTCAGCATGTACATAAGTCGTCGAGACTAACAAAAAGCATTTTCTAATTCTCGTTATTGGGTCAGATGAAAAAAATGGAAAAACAAGAGTTTTCGTTCATTTTTTCGTCGCTCCAAGTAATAGCAAAATTACACGAAAGCATTTTAGTCGTTGCACAGTAAACTAGGCGGTCTAACATCTAAACAAACTTCAAGTCATTCGATCTAATTTGAAAAGAGTTTTATACCGCGTTTTAAAAGTTTTGCGTGCTCTCTGTTGCTTCTCACGCTTTCGAGCAAATGCATTCCCAGAATTACGGAGAAGTTGAAAATTGTGTCGCTGAATGAATTGGTCCAAAAAAGCAGGGCATTTTTCCGCCGTGGAATTCAACAGAAAAGTGGAAGAAGATTACAGCGTCCGAGGGCAATTACTTTGATTGGAGCATGCGTTTGTAATGTTTTAAAAGCGAATGCTAAAGAGGAACAAAGAAAGAAACGGCAGCTTTCAATGCGACCTGCTAATATTAAAAATTGTATCACGGCACACATCCTCCGCTGGTTTGTTTCTCAAGAGTTCCTCGGCCTCGAATCCCTCGCAATAAAGTAAACCTCCTCTCGCCGGGAGGTCTTTCTCTCGGTTTTGAAAATCTACTGTCCGACCGCCACGAGATTTCCCCGCTATCCGTGGGAACAAAGAACCCGGAATCGCTTAAATCGAATCAGAAGGACAGAGCACGGAAAAGCCACGTAGTTCAGAAATAAGATCTCCGGTTGTGCCCGCGTCTTATACCCGGCGTGATTACGAGCGGGATCGTTGTTGCGTGCGGATTAAAATCGATACCGTTGCAACGGTGCACGGTTTAACAATGAAGAGCGAACTTTAATTGGCTCGCGATAGAACGAAGTCGTCGAGATAGTTCAGCCGGCGAGAAATTCGTTCCGCGGAGCTACAGATACAAAATCCACCGCTCTTTATACGTTTTTGAAAAAAAAAGAACTGCCCGATAGAACGCGCACAATGCTCACCTGAGATCTCTTCGCGGCGATGCTAAAACCGCGGCTCGCGTTTATCAGATTTCGAGCCGTAATAGAAGAAACGAAGTCGCGGGTCGGCGAATTAATTAACCGGGGCCGCGTTGAAAATGTAAAGAAACGTTGAACACGCCATTTATCACGCGTGTCGCGAACGCTTTCTCGGTTTATTTCTACGGCGTTTAGAGGGACCCCGTTAACGCGCGCGTACTGTAAACAATTACTAATTTCCTGGAATATTGTTCTGGTAGTTCTTGACTCTCGGATTTAGGTAGAAACTTGTGTCGAAGAATTGCGCGGAAGCATTTATTATGTGTTTTCTGTTCGCTGTGTTTTATTCGACTATATGGTAGCTCTGTGACAAATGATGGCGTTCGATAAATATATAGAGCGATTTTTCTGTTGATTTCACGGACATTTGTTAGTTCTTTGGAAAATTGCATCCACGAGCTTCGACATTGTTTAACCCCTTGCCGTATCATTTTCTTCATAGTCGCAATGATTAGATGTTTTTCGATTGTAATAATTTTTAAGAAGAAAAAAGACGATCTATATTTATTGTATGCCTGTATTTAGTTGAATGCTTAAACATCGATGACGAGAGAGCCGAATTTTATCTCGACTTAAAAGAACGGAATAATATTCACACTTAACAGGTTCTTCCTAGAAATCTCCATTACGTGCCAGACTCGTCAAAGCATGGCAAGGTGTTAACCCTTTGCACTCGAATGGCGACTCTGAGGCACCATTAATATTTGTTATATCACCTCTTAGAATAATTTTGATATTCAACAAAGTTTACATTTGAAAAATTGTTATGAGTGTAACAGTTGCGCGAGTCCCAAGAGTCGATTTTCATATATGCATAAAATGCATTTTCTCATATAAAATAGAAATACTGTAAATTAGAAAATTGATTTTATATTTTCAGTCGAAACAGCTTCGAGTGCACAAAGGGTTAATACAGTATCATCTTGATTGTATTTAATCATTCGGAGACGCTATACCGACATCGACAAATACTTCAAAAGGGTTTAACCAATTAACCCTTTGCACTCGACTGATGACTTCGACTACTTAAAATTGTTACATAACGTTTCAAAATAATTTCAACATTATCAAAATTGTTTATGTTTTAAAAACCGTTAAAAGTGTAATTGTTGTCACACAATTCAATCTCATATACAAGTATTTAAAATGCACTTAAGTCATGCAAGATGCAAATACCGTAAGAAAAACTATTTTGAATTCATAGTTAAAATAGCTTCGAGTGCAAAGGGTTAAGATGGTCAAAATTGCCCTTAGAGGTTCTTTAATGACTATTATACCATTCGATGACTGACCAAGAAAAACTCATCCGTGCAAAATTTCAAGCCTGTTACTCGTCCGTGATGGTAGTTACAGGGTAAATTAGACCGCGCGTATCCCGACGAAGTATAAAATTCTTCAAGACAAAAGTGATCGCTGTCGTTTACATGTTTATCCCCGTCCTCCGTTTCACTCGTACACTTTTTGCTACTTGATCCCCGGATTTACAAGCTTCGCAGACGAATATCTTGTTCCTTCAATTTTCAGGGCATCGTGCATTCTGTGTGACTTTGCATGAAATTATATATGCTGCTTGGCGAGTCTTTGCCTCGCAGACTTCATTTTCCGTTTTCTTGGTGTTCGTTTTCGTGCGCTTTGTAGGAAGTATGAATATGACGATAAATATAGAATCGTTTCGCAGCAGACTATGGAGGTTCTACCGATATTAACGAGCTGCCTCGAGAACACATACTGACGCCATAATCGCGGATTCTTTACCTTAGTGCACGTGTATACTTTTCGCGTAGAAGTCTAAGGAAACTGAACGCAGCGCGTTCTGCAGAAATTGATAATTTTCTATTCGAATAAGTAATCTTAACGAGTAGACTACGAATCCTCATACGTAATATAAATTTTCCAAAACGATTGTAGGAAACAGAGATTGAATAAATATACACTGTACTTTTTAATAATTTAGATAAGGTGAAAGTGAAAAAGCAATATTATTAAACTGTTCTTATGTTTTTGCAATTCTACCATGAGTAGTGATTTTTTTGAAGTTATTAACAACAAAGAAGATCTCATCCTTGCGAACAAACAAGTACTTTGGTCTCGTGGTTGAAGTCCTCCACGATTATCTTAGCCCGAAGCCGTTTTAATTCTACATTTGAAACAGTTCTTCTGACTATTTTTTACGACTTAGTACGATAATTTCTCCCAGAAATGTTCAGAGGTCGAAATTGAAACCGGCAGATCTGAGAATAGTGAGTCGCGATTCTTCTAGCCACGCGGCTCGTTTTTATACAGGGTGTCCCAAAAATGTCTCGCAATCCGAAAGTAGGGGATTCCTGAGGTCATTTGAAGCAACTTTTTCCTTAGCGAAAATACAATCCGCGGCTTCGTTTACGAGTTATTAACGAAAAACAGTGACCAATGAGAGGCGAGCTCAGCTGACGCTAGGCGGCCGAGTCAACAGCGCCAGCGGTCGAGCGGCCGAGTCAACAGCGCCAGCGGTCGAGCGGTCGAATCCCAGCTCAGCTGGCGCGCGGCGGCCGAGCCAACGAGCGGAACTGGGCTTCGTGCACTCGTTGGCTAGGCGCGCCAGCCGAGCTCGCCTCTTATTGGTCAGTGTTTTTCGTTAATAACTCGTAAACGAAGCCTCGGAGAAAATTTTCGCAAAGGAAAAAGTTGCTTCAAATGACCTCAGGAACCTCCCATTTCCAGATTGCGAGACATTTTCGGGACACCCTGTAGAAACTCTGGTATACATAGAATGCATGGTACAGTAATGTCTCTCTAATTGACGCACAGATTGCTCACAGAAATGGACAATTTTGGAAGAGGAGATACGATTATTCGAGCCTTGCGGTTTGTTTTTATAGTTACAAATTGTCAACAATTACAAAAATGTGCCGCAGTGCTCGAATAATCGTATCTACTCTTCCCAAATTGTCCATTTTTGTGGACAATCTGAGCTTCAATTAGAGAGACATTACCGTAGTTTAACGAGAGATTCGCGTAAATGTTGGCCGACGAAATGAGAAACGCGCGAATTATTTTTGTAAGAATCGCTCGTTACCTGGCTCGAATACCGACGATTGCCACTTCGGCACGCTCCCCAGCGGGAGAAACGAACGATCAAAGTTTCCGAATCGTTCCGGCTGATTAACGTGCTAATTCACTGGCGCCGTTCTCGCACGTATCGCGGAAGGGGATGGTAACGGGGGTCCCGGATCGTTAATCAAATTTTGAAAATCTCGATTCGCCGCGGCGAGACCGTGTCGTCGTGCTGTGATCACTGACCGGAATTAAACGGAGCGGATACTGTGTCCCGCGGCTGAAAGCGCGCGATATAATCTTCTTATTGCCGGTAAATTGTCCGCCGTGCCGGCGAACGGGCCAGCCTGTTGTTTCATATGTATAAACCGGCGAATTGCGAAACGCGATTCACACTTGGACGAGGAGCGCCCAGCCGAGTCAGAATTTATTCTTTCCATGGAGGTACGAGCAGCTTCGTCCGCTCGAGTCCTCCTCCGGGAATATCTCGGAAAACAGAAGCAGACGACGACGCCACTGTCGAGTATTTGGCCGGAGAAGCTGGCCGAAAGACGATCTCAGAATTTCATCTACTCTATGAAATGGAACGATGGGAAACGAGTTTAACAGCAGCAATTTTTTAATACGGGGACAATTTGGCAGTCGCCGATGTTGCGTTTTTCTTTATTTAATCATTTCTGAAACACGTTGCTTGTCGAAACGAAGACTTTTCATGATGTAGTATATTTTCCCTAATTTTCCTTCAGCCACGTAAACAAAAATGAAATACGATTGTTCGGACTTTGCACCTCGTTTTTAGAATTGTTGGCAATCGGGAACTGTAAAAATGAGTCGCGAGGCTCGAATAATCGTATCTCCTCTCCCCAAATTGTCCATTTTTGTTTACAGGCCGAAGAAGAATTGGGGAGAATTTACTGTATACATTCAACTTTTGTTTCGGCAAAAGAATTGTTTGGAGTAAAATCAATCCGCATTCGATTGTCTGAAAGTTATCATACGCAATATTTAAAAAAAATCTTCGTGTAAAATTAAAACGAACCATGAACACAGTAATTAAGGTATCTTAATAAATTCTATAGTTTTCTGAAAGCGTGCAAACTTTTCTTATACACTGCAGTTATTTTTTTATCACGCTGGAGACAAGTCTAACATTCATTTAGAGATTTCGTGTGAATCACTGTACTCGAAGAAAATTAACGAAATTCAGCTCCGGTTTTCGCCGCGATAAATTTTCGTATTCTCCGAAGTCTTGATCGGTTGTTTCAAGCGGTGGCATCCGTGCAATAAATAGGCTCCGGTGTAGATTATCTGCTTCCTGCGTTTTGAACACCATGATTAATGCACGCAGAGGTTTCCCCGTAAACACGCGGCCGTATTTAACGCCGTATTCATCGAATCGCATTGTTCGTCGTGCGTGGCGTCAGAGATATTAACGCGAATTTCGAGTTTCGTTCGCTTGGTCCTTGATCCGCGGTTTCCTAGACTGCATGACAAATTACTTCTGGCATCGAAATTCTCTCGTACCTCGATCGAATTCGTTTCGTACAAAGATAAAGATAGGAACGATTATACTTGAACATTATTTCCATGAAATTTTGCCGACCAAGCAACTGCAAGTATGTCTTGACATTCGTGTTCACATTTAAGACATGTATTATTTGAGAGATACGCATAAATGTTCCAATTACGTTAATTTATTAAGAAAAATATAAGAACCTTATTTCTCAACATAATATGTGTTTGTACCTTTCTCATAGCTTTTCTTCTCATTTTTTCTCATGAATATTAATCGTAAGAAATAAAATTTCAAATAATTAATAGAAACTTAGGGACAAGAAATGCTGTTTCAATTAATAATTTTCTTTGCATAACTAAGTATTTTCAATGCATGGACTCATCTCTATGGCGTCAAATAAGTCTTGAAATATTATTTCATACAAATAAAGTTATTTCATTAACTGTTTCCACTAATTTTTCAAATATTATTCCTCGGGTCTACTTAAACTTCGTAGAATTTTCCGAGGATGATTGATCAACAATCACATATAATAAACAGACTGCGGATTTTTATGCAAAATGAAAATTTTCAATCACAAGGAATAGAAAATATTAGTAACTTCGTTCTTTCTTTAATCGTCTTAATTGATTAAATTATAATACCTTGACGTTTTAAAATACTGTCAATTTTTACGATATTTTAAATTACAACTAACCAATTTCGCTATAAATGCATAAAATCCGCAGTCTAATAATAAATATCCCAAAATAATATCGCAACAAGGAAACGGTCTATTTTCTGTCACAGAATGCACTCCGTCGAAGCGTCGTAACGTCGCGTGAATCCTTTCGCGCACATGCCTGCCGCGAGTCCATATTGCCATTTTCTCGAATTGCAACAGAAACAGATCTCGAGAGCGCTAGACAGTCGTTCGTCTCCTCGGACACGTTCGACTGATCTAGCAACAGATGTTTGCTGGAAAATTGGAAATAACCTGCCAGAGAATGACTGCTTGATCGCGTGTCTGAAGCCGCGAATCCCTCGTCTCTGGAACCCGAGCTCGGGCCGTACGTGTCTATCAATATTTCTCAGCAATTCGATATTATTATAATTTCTTTTCCCCTTTCACCTCGGACAGAGACTTTCGTTGGATTCCTTCTCCGTCGTGAACGTTTCTCCGTCCGTTCGTTTCGCAGATATAGTTTCGTCGCCGTCCGACACGAGCCAACCGGTCTAACGTCGATGTTTTCGTGGATCCCGTGGATCCCAAGTTCGTACCATGCATTTAAATGCCGCTTGACCTAGGCCAGAAGTTGCGGAGACGGTCCCCGCGGAGTGATGAACATAAAACGGAGCGGAGGATAGATTGAGAGCCGGCTGAGCGGAGTAAATTTATGCGAGATAGAGGGGAGACGCGTCGCTAGAGCACAGTAATGAATATTTGATAAGCGCCTAATTGGAAGCGTAATTTTTAACGATCCCCGTAAATCTTACTTTCGTTTTTGTTCTCGTTGATCCACGTAGAGGAGACAGCGTCCCGACGAGGAATTAAAACGGCATCGTCCGAATGGGCTCGCTGTATTTCTCAGCAGCGCTCCCCCTTTCATTAGGGTTGTATTCGCGCGATGCTATACCACAATGTTTAGGCGGTAAAATGCTTCTCTTACGAAATGATTAGTTTTCTCATTACTATTTGGTTCGTTAGAAAATTCTCTTGATTCTTTTTAAATGCAAATACTGAAATGTGGTCTTGCACTTGTTTAAATAATAAGAGAAAATTTGCTGACTCTTGCATCATCATTCTTGCATCAGTTATTATATTATTATTAAATCGCTAATTAAGATTATTTTACAAATAATGTTGCGAATCACTCCGTTCTCTCGCGTCGCGGCATTTTATATTTACAACAAAGAATATAAACTATAATACAACTCAATACGATTATATTTCAGATCTTTCAATTTGAAATGTTGCTCGTTCGACGGTCCGATTTCGACTCTTCTATTATCTTTTTAAGGCGTTGTTCACAACAGGGCAGTTTCACATTACAGCGACTTGATTTGGACAAGTCGCCGTGACAATATTAATAATAATTTCAGTCGCATCTGTCGTTTTTACCTTCACCTATAGCCTGTGGTCCTTCGTGGACAGGCAGCGACTAGAAATCTTGGAAACCTTGTCACCCGTGCGTTGCAACGCGATCTAATACATTGCAATTGAAACGACAAAGGGGTCAGAAAATTTAATGGATTTTGGCTTCGCTGAACTCTTGCTTAGAACCACGATTCCGCGGCAAAGCCCGCGTAACCCTTGTTCGCCGGTGGTAGTTGGCTATGATTAGACAGGAGAGTGTACATATGTACATCTACATTCCCTTTGCTTTAGACACTCTCTTACCGTTCATTATCTCTCCATAGGCTCTCCCCCTCGATGCTCCACTATCAAAGCCCTCGATACACACTATCCGGCACTAAGAGCACGCACACCCACGCGCAAACACGACGGAGATACACTCAAAGCCGGCACTCGACGCGGTCCGAGACACGACACTCCACCGCTCTATTGCTCCTAACGTGTAAATTACACTTCAGGCTCGCGAAACTCATTCACGCCTGTCTAATATACAGCCCGGCGTTTGGACGTTAACTATGTATCGATAATACGGCGGTTACGGTTTAATTGCCACGACCGCTGCGTATTCTCTATCCCCGGGGACTTACTATCTCCTTACCACCCTCCTCTCCTTCATCGGAATCCTTTCGTGCTTAGGAAATACCTTATGCCAGCGGCTGATACAATGTGCATGGAGCCGAAATAATTCAGGAGCCGCCTGTGTGTGCTCGCTTAACTTAACTTTATTATACGTTGCTATTAGTACCGCGTGCCTGCCTCGGCGAACGCGTTCTAACAGTGTTCTCGGTCACGGCCGTAAGTCGAATAAATTTTCATTTTTATACAAGCATGAATTTATAGAATACAACGGCTATTCGTACTGTACAAATATGCGTAGCTTATTTTTCACGGTTCGATAACTTTCAGGGATTTTAAAGCTGCTGTTTTGGAAGCTGCAAGGGCGATTCTCGCGTAGAAGGAATTCGCGTATTTTTCCAATTTTTATTACAACGCTATGAACAATAAAGAGTCATATTTACGTCTTCGATATATAATCTAGTTCTCCGAGGAAAATATTCTTAGTGCTCTAGAAAGGGTTGAGGATGGTTCGACGATGTCGAAAGGGAGGAATAGAAATTTGGTAAAAATTATTCTATTTATATATTTCGTGGAATTCGGCTTCCTTTCGATGAGGAACAGCGAACAATCAATTTCGTTTCACTGCGATTATTTTATACAAAATTCGAACAGATCATTTTGAAACAATTTCTTCGATAAATTAAGAAATCAGTTCATATAAAATGACGTAATTGGGCATCAGAGACCGTAAAGACGTCATCTGCTCTGTAGCTAAATAATGAAACAGACTATATAAAACTACGTAAAAATTGATGCTCGAAAATAAACTAACACGCGATTATTTTGAAACAGCGCACTTTTTGTCTTCGTCTAGGTGCACGAGACTCCTTAACAGCGCGCTGCGACGATATTGCCCAGAAAAAGCAACACTTGACTGGTCGCAATACCGTGTCTCATCCACCGGCGAGCATCCTGTTCGTGTATTTCGTCGCTGAATGCGCGAAATGGGCGTCGCAATCGAAAATATCAAAATCGATAGACAGTGCGCGTCGAAAGGTCGCGAAGTAAAAAGCGACGCGGATTGAAAACGGCACGGCGACAGGAAGCCGGAGGAACCCGCTGAAATATAGCGAGAAAACGGAGGAGAAAACCGTAATGCTAAACTGGAGAGAATCGGCAGCTGTTTCACTGAAAAATTCGCGAGAGCAGAAGGGATGAACGGCGAAGATGATAGAATGGAGATACGGACATACGGCCGGTAAAAACCAATAATGCAAAAGTCAATATTCTAGCGAGTTTCGGCTGCGGAGATTTATAGTCGCGTTGCAGTCTTGCGATTTTTACGAGAGAGAGAGAGAGAGAGAGAGAGAGAGAGAGAAAACGTTCTCGTCGGGACGTCGCGCCGCGGTGTTGCGCCATGAATATGCAATATGTATTCATTTTTATTACGTTGTTGCAAATGTAATGACGGTTTTCAAATTTTTTAGTTGAACTTTTATATGACGAACTTAACAGATATTTCTTTAACCCGAGAAAGATAACCTACGTCGCAGAGGCGCCTGCGAAGACTGTTGATTTTTGTTAATTTTTCATAGAGGTCTAGTGATTTAAGTTTAAAATTACTTAAAATATAAAAAAATATAATATAAATGCATTTTATTTTTACAATAATGCCAAACCTTTAAAATGACTAGATTAACTTAAATAAATATCCATTGTTAGTATAAAATTGACGCCTTAGAAAAGCATGCGCCTCTGAAGCGTATGGTTATCTTTTACGTACGTTGTCATATGGTTATCTTTCTAGGGTTAATCAAAGATAGTTCTCCTTCGACTGCGATACATTTTTTCCAACGTGATACAAGGTCGTTAACGTCTTTCTGAAAAAAAAAATCGCAAGGACGGGAGACGATAAATTCTTTAAATGCAGGTTTTACTTCGACTTCTTTTCGGGAACAATTCTCCAGTGACAAAGTGATCACGGTGCTTGAAAATATGGTAGTTTGTAGGTGAAAAATCGAGGGAATTAGAAGGATGAGGAAGAATTTCACACTTCAATTCTGTTAACTTTGTAACAGTCCATTTTACGAATTCTGACGAATTCGGTCCTCCTCGGTGTGTTCGTGCGGGATCCACTTACCTAACTTTGTCACTTTTCCCAGGGCCTTCAGATGTCGGGGAACGGTTGAGTAATGAACATTCGGCCTTTCCGCAATTTCCCGAACGGTTAAACGTGAATCTGCTTCAAGCGTATCCTTCACAATGGTATTTTCCATAACTGTTGGCTTATGGCCGCGAGATCCATTTTCCAGGTATGAATCACCAGAACGAAATTTTTCAAACAATCGATTAGCATCTTCGCCGAAAGCAATGCAGTAGTTTCTCCCGGAAATGTCAAATTTTAGGTAGCTGTGAATTTCCCTGTGTTAGTCCTACGCCTATGTAATTTATTGCTAAGTCGATGCTAAGGGTGTGAGTGGGTGCGAGTCAGGTAAGAAAAACCGCTACAAGGTATCTGACAAATCTCCATCGAATCGTGGCATGTGGCCTCCGAATTGCTTTCGGATCATGACATGTGGTCTCCGAATTGCCTTCGAATAGTGACACGTGACCTCCAAATTGCCTTCGAATCGTGGCAAAAATATAGAAATAAAAAAGTTGTCATCGTTTTTATCCTAGCATTATTATGTAATCATATTAATGTTCATCGTCATGCTGGTCGCTACCTCTTTTTGCCGACTGCCCCGAGTTTCTATAAAAACGAGTCGCGAGGCTCGAAGAATCGTGTCCGAGTGTCTGGCGATTACCGTTTTCAATTCCGAGCTCCGGGTCTTCTAGGGAAAATTTTCTGTATTTATATATATTCCATGTTGCCACACTCACACTATGTTAGAGTTGAGGAGGTACATAATAAATTATGCCAATTTCGTTCGTTTCGATATTCCCTTGTTTCTATTTACGATTACCGTATTGCACAATATCTGTATATAAATGCACACTAATTCACGTATCGGACACATGTTTTTCGATTTGAAGCAAAACTATAAAGGAGGGAGAATTGAATTGCGAAAATCCGCCACTTCGTGTGCAACAGCCTAATAATACGTTTTCCGAGGCAAACGAATTACGAATCTCTCCATAGATCGCGCGTTCGTTACAAAAGTTATGAAATAGTTAAAAGTTCACGCGCGCGGTCCTGAATTAACTACGGTAGTTTAGATTGCGGCCGAATCACGTCGTTCGGGCTCAATACAGCCCGACCAATGAACAGACTGTTGGCAACGGTGGAGCCGAGTAAGACAGTGCTCGCGTAAAAAACTGCTAAGTTGCGGGACGTTTACAGCCGCCTTCCCTTTGACATTTTACGCAGATCATTCGGAACAACGCCCCGTCCCTGCGCCTATAAACCTGCCTGCTCAAAATCGCCACTAAAACACCTTATCCGTTCGACTTCCTATTTTATTATGCTGTGACGTGGCGATACGCTCTCTCGTTACGGCTTACCTCTGCTCGAATAGGTTCTCTATATCTTTCTCTTCGGGAAGCTTATCCCTAGAATAGAGTTTCGTGGAATGGAACGTTTGATTTCGGAAGCTCGTTAAACCGCCCCGAACCACGTTTTAATTAAAATTTAAAGTTAAATAAATAAGACCAAGAGCTAGTATTTTTATTAGAAATTAGAATTGTTCGCATCAGTTGTACAGGACGAGAGTTCGGCAAAGGCACGCTTCTTTTTTCAATAGTTTCAACATATTAAAAATAGTGTAACAAGATTCTCAAATTCTTCCGATGTCTTTTCATTCTTTTACATTTCACTTAATCAGTTTCCCATAAGTGCATAAATTCCACATATAAGATTTGATTCTGCATTTTCCGTCGATTTTGCAGAATCATTCAAAAAAGCATTCCGCCCCCCGTGTATTCTCAACGTGCATAATGCACTTGTACACGTTCATTAAAAACAGAGAGAACTTGTTTAACATTCTTGATTGAACACAGAAAGTATTTCATCGTCGGTGAACGATTCCGATAATATTCCGTGAAAAGTCGCAGCTGAAAACCGAGGAATGAAATTGTTTCATAACCGATTCATTGTTTCCGGAAAAATTATGGATGAATTTCGGATAGGTTCGCGTGTGTTAATAGCGCTCTGCGATCGTATCCGGAGCATTGTTTACCGTTTCTGCACACTGCAGGCACGGGCGCACGAACGCCAGACAAATTATCAATGTTGGAAGCGAAGCCCCTCGGAAGCGAAGCCCCATAACAAACAAATGTTATTCTATATTCCCGATTTACTCTTACGCGTGCGATCGCTACCCGTCAGTTTAGATTACCGATTACGCAATATTTTCTACGTATAACATCTCTAGTTAATCATTTAACACCTGTGTGAGTCGACCCGACTCAAAAGTATCTTTGCTTGTAATCGTGCTAGTTTTCGAATGGAAAATTGAATTCATTAGATGTCGCGAATGCGATAATTATTTAAAATAGTAGATAAACAGTCCGAATAACAAGTTACGTTACTTCTTTTGTAAACGGTGAATGTAGTATTATATCAGAGCATTTTGTGTTTGTTTATATTTTAGAAAGTGTTAAAAGTGTAATCGTTATATGAGCCACAAGCTTCAATTTCAATCAACAAGTACAGTAATTTCTCCCGGAAATTTCTCCAATTTATTGCTACATCGATGTTAAGGTTCGCGACGCGACGCGAATTCCCGGAAGACAACACGAAATGGTCTACTTGGATGTAAGTCAAGTAAGAAAAACCGCGGAGCTACTGGATACGTGACTAATCTCCGTCGAATCGTGCCATGTGGCCTTCGAATTGCCTTCGAATCGTGGCAAAAAATTAGAAATAAAAAAAGTTAAGAAATCGTTTTTATTCTAGCATTACAGTAATGTCTCTCTAATTGACGCTCAGATTGTCTACAAAAATGGACAATTTGGGAAGAGGAGATACGATTATTCGACGCTTTGCGGCTCGCGTTTATAATTGTTGACAATTCGTAACTATAAAAACAAACCGCAAGGCTCGAATAATCGTATCTCCTCTTCCAAAGTTGTCCATTTCTGTGACCAATCTGTACGTCAATTTGAAAGACATTGCCGTACCATGCATTCTATGTATACCAGAATTTCTACAGGGTTTCCCGAAAATGTCTCGCAATCCAGATATGAGAGGTTCCCGAGGTCATTTGAAGCAACTTTTTCCTTTGCGAAAATTTTCTCCGAGGCTTCGTTTACGAGTTATTAACGAAAAACACTGACCAATAAGAGGCGAGCTCGGCTGGCGCGCGACGGCCCAGCCAACGAGTGCAGGAAGCCCAGTTCCGCTCGTTGGCGCGGCCGCCTCGCGCCAGCTGAGCTGAGATTCGACCGCTCGACCGCTGGCGCTGTTCGCTCGGCCGCCTAGCGCCAACTGAGCTCGTCTCTCATTGGTCACTGTTTTTCGTTAATAACTCGTAAACGAAGCCGCGGATTGCATTTTCGCTAAGGAAAAAGTTGCTTCAAATGACCTCAGGAATCCCCTACTTTCGGATTGCGAAACATTTTTGGGACACCCTGTATAAAAACGAGCCGCGTGGCTCGAAGAATCGCGACTCACTATTCTCAAATCCGCCGGTTTCAACTTTCGATCTCTGAACATTTCTGGGAGAAATTACTGTACTAAGTCGTAAAAAATAGTCGGAAGAACTGTTTTGAATATAGAATTAAAACAGCTTCGAGCGCGAGGGGCTGAGATAATGGTGGAGGCCTTCAAGCACGTTAACAAAGTGCTTCTCGCAAATCCGGTCCCGGGACAAATCATAAGGCAAGGAATCAATGCGGGGGCGTGAGTCCAATAAACTTCCCGGATCTTGCTCTCGGAAGTTTCGGTTTCGGGACCAATGTCGATCCGATCCGAAGACAGTCACCGTAAATTATTCGTTAAGGCGGAATCAGTTGGCCGGCTGTAACGCACTGGCCGTGATTTATCGGTGAAAACCGTGCCACGGTAATTTACTCCGGACGTTTTCCTGAATTGCGCCATCTGTGCGTTGCGTACGATGCACCGGCGAACTCGCGCGCAAGTTTCCCCCGTGGAATACAATCAGACCCGGCCAGCGTTCGGCCGTTCATACGCTCCATGCCAGCAGTAATTGATTCGTTCATCAAACTCTGTGTCGTTTTGCCTCCGGGAACGATCGTTTCTGTCCGTGTGCGCCTGTACGCGATAGCGGGTCGAACTTACACCTGCGTCGGTAGAACGCTTTCGGGGGAAGCCCGGTGAAAAATATCCTTTCCTTCTTATTCGATTCTTTCCAACGTCGCGCCAGCCTTCACTTTTGCACTAATTTTACTGGCCTACATTGCGTTCATCGATACTGTCGCAATCGCGCGACACGTAGAAAGAATTGTGGCGCTTCTACGCTAAATCGTAAAATGACGCATGGGAGCGGAGCTATTTTTTATCCTAGATGGTAAAGGAACATTCTATTTCACAACATGAACGTATTTTAAAAACTGAAATATTTTACTTGTTTGAAGTATTATATTTTTAGAACAACGATTCAAGAAAGTAGAAATCTAGAAGAGTTTTCGTTATTTCTCAACTAGAGTGTAGAGAGCATTTTAAAGACAAATTGAGGGCGCACCTTCTGGACATAAAAAAGATGGAGGATTTTTTCTGCTACTTCTCAAAATTCTGCGTGGAGAATTTTTCTGAAATTAAAAGCGAAACGACCGAAAAAAGGGAACGATTTTATTTATTCACAGAATTTTAGAATTATTCTGTGTTAAGAAAATATAGCTGAATTTTCACCATACGGGTCGATATTTTCAGTGAAAACAAAAGTTTCGTTGAAATATTGTTCGCTGTTTTGAAGAAAAATGCTACGGAAATTTTTTACCTTTCGCATTCCACTAATTTTTGTAACGCGAGCAGCCGTTGTCACTTCTCGGTAATGAATTGTGGCAAAGCGAATATCCGTCGAAGCACCGATTTTGCGAGGAAAATTAAGTTGCGTGCCACCAATTACTCGGACATTGTGGTTGCTAACTGACTAGATAGATGCTCCGAAAAAGTTGTGAACATGCTCAGTTGGTTTTAGCATGGAACGTGGCTGCGGTCTGTACGATCTGATGTCGACGAAATACTTTCTGGCAAAACCAAGTTCCGCACGACTTAATTATAACTTCGCTAAATGTGAGCAATGAAATTAATTAAAACCTTTTCGTGATATCTTCTTACGGTTTCAACTTTTTTTTCGAAGAGAATGCAAATAAGGAATTTCGACTTTCGGTCGCTTAACTTTGACCATTGACTCGCCGATTATTTGTTTTTCTATATCCGTATTTTATTTAATAATTACTTTGTGTGTTATGTAAAAGAAATTAGTATATCTATCGGAGCGTTCATTTAACATAAGTCAAGAAATTACGCAGAAATTGTTAACAAAAATGTTTCTTATCACGATAATAAAAGAAACATAATGTTAATTTTTGTCAATGTACAGGTCTTGTATTTTATGAATAAACAAGTTATAGACATGCATAATGTTTAATAAATGCGGATTTTATGCATTTATGAGGTGAACAATATAGGTGAAAAATTTAACAATGCCGTTTGATTACGTTCAACTAATTAAAAATATTAACAATGACAATAAATTTCTATTCAACTCTGGTTCGTTGCGATCCAGGTGTACCATTTTTATTTTCCACGGAGATCCGCGATCTACTAATGAACGATGATTAATTAGGTATTGAGATTTCGAAATCCATCATTAGTTCATAGATAATTTCAACGCGCATTTGTACTCGTATGTGCGGATTTCAACGATTTGTTTCGGGTTTCGATATTTATTTAAACTATTAATTACTATTTAGGGCGCCATATGTGTAGAATTCAATCCCATTAATTCTGTTATGTCGAGCATCGATCGTCGACTCTCCAGCTGGCAGCCATTTCACCGTTTCTTCCTCTCCCAACCCGTTCTACCTTAATTAGTAGCCGCAATAAATTGTGGGTATCGGGTGGAAAAACCCGCCGCCTGCAAGAAAAACTAATTAAACGGGCCACTTATTACGACCAAGTGGCTGAAACCTCTGGCACAGTGTAAAGGAAGATTTCGTGTTTCGTGTCTTTGTGGACGCGTCCGTGATTCTCCCGGGTTCCAACCGAAGGAAATCATTTCTGAAGTTCGTGAGTCAGCTGTTTCATAACAGCCGGACGATACAGTATTATTAAAGAAGTAATAACGAAGATTCGGTAATCTGCGACATCAAAAAAAAATTGGAAGGCCTTCGTAACCATCAGATCTGCCTTCAATTTGTTTATAGAACTGAGATATTTATAAATTAATTCGCGTCGGTGAAAATACGTTCTGATACCTTTAACTCTAGTCTAGATGATGGGATTTTGGTTTAGAATTATCTTTAGTTTATAATTATCGAAATTGTAAAGATTCTTTCGCAATTATTTTGTGCATTTATTTATTCAGACATAAAAAAAATTGGAAAGCCTTCGTAACCATTAGATCTGCCTTCAATTTGTTTATAGAACTGAGATATTTATAAATTAATTCGCGTCGGTGAAAATGCGTTCTGATACTTTTAACTCTAGTCTAGATGATGGGATTTTAGTTTATAATTATCGAAATTGTAAAGATTCTTTCGCAATTATTTTGCGTATTTATTTATTCAGATGTATCTTGTATTAAAAAGTGTGCAATACCTTAATCAGCGATCTTCTAACTTTTTAAGAACAATTTTTAAGAATCACTTTTAATGCTTGTTGGTTCTAATGTTAAGTTGAACGACTACAATGTTACAGAATATTGTAGAAAATTGTGGTTACCGACGCATCGATCAACCATTTGCGGTCTGCAATATTTTTCGGAATATAAGTCGAACATATTTGGGAGAAATGAAAATATTTGCTGTTGTCAAACAAAACGGAAATATGAAACTGCCTGATGAATTTCGCATATCGTAAACGAAAACCAAATAAAATCAATTTCCAGTCACACTGTGCATAAAACCGCAGAAGGTTCGTAGTAGATCGCCGCATCTCAGAACAATCGAGAGCGTAGAGCCCGCTTTCGTTAAAAATCCTAAATTAATTGCCGAGGTCTATGAATTAACTCGCACGCCCAACAGATCCGAGCGTGTCGTGTAAACCTTGACGCAGCGGAGCCACATACTCAGTTCGCAATTGCATTCTAACCAAAGACGGCCCGAATTACCCGTTCCAGCAAGAATTACTGACAGACGGTGTACAATGTGCAGAACTGTGTTCTATACCTCTCTCTTTCGCCCTTGATGCGCCCGTGTACGCAATGCTATTGATTTACTCTACCGGAAAGTGCAACAGCGAGCGCTCGAAGTAGCGCGCGTGCACGGGGCATGCGCCGCGGGACGTGTAACTTATGATAAAACAGCAATGTTTATGTATGGCGAAAAAATGAGGGGAACCGGGTGCCGTGAATCGAGTTCCGCGAGGAAACGCGTCGGGCTCGCTGGTAGATTTTTCGCGGGGAACCGGGTCGAACTGGGTCGAAACGCGCGGAACGCGCAGCGCGGCCTGTTGCGAACGAAAATTGAGAAATCGTTGCTCGATTTTGAACTTATTGTTCGGCGATATCGGTCGATAAGTAGAGTACGCTATTGTTATTTCAATTCCCGGAAAGAAGTCGATAGAGCATTAGGTTCCATCGAATATGGTTTACGACCTAATTACTAAAAAATCAGCGCGGCCTGTTGCGAACAAAAATTGAGAAATCGTTACTCGATTTTGAACTGTTTGGCGATACCAATCGATAAGTAGAGTACGCTATTATTGTATCAATTCCCGGAAAGAAGCCGGTAGAGCATTAGGTTCCATCGAATATAGTTTACGACCTAATTACTAAAAAATCAGCGCGGCCTGTTGCGAACAAAAATTGAGAAATCGTTGCTCGATTTTGAACTGTTCGGCGATATCAATCGATAAGTAGAGTACGCTATTATTGTGTCAATTCCCGGAAAGAAGCCGGTAGAGCATTAGGTTCCATCGAATATGGTTTACGACCTAATTACTAAAAAAATCAGCGCGGCCTGTTGCGAACAAAAATTGAGAAATCGTTGCTCGATTTTGAACTGTTCGGCGATATCAATCGATAAGTAGAGTACGCTATTATTGTGTCAATTCCCGGAAAGAAGCCGGTAGAGCATTAGGTTCCATCGAATATAGTTTACGACCTAATTACTGAAAAATCAGCTCGTCTGTTCCATAGTACATAACTCGTTGAACCGTGTTGACTATACCTCGGATATAGGAAATTTGAACAGAAGCGCGTATAATTTTGGTTTACAATTACGAAACTTCGTTATTTCTGAAAATAATTTATCGAAAAGAAAACAACTGAAAATATCTTGCAGTATCGATTGGTTTTTTATCAACAAGCTGTTGTATTACGTTGTTATATTATTTTCAGAGAAATCCATGCATCGATAAACGATTTCAGAAAATATCGGATACATATTTTTCCGAAATTGACTAGTTCACATAGTTCTACATAGTTCTTGCAGATGAAACAAGGACGCACTGAATAAGAAGATGGCGATTAACTTGCAAGAGGTAATATTTTAATTACTAAGTTTATATCTTGCAAACACATGTCAATAGTCTGATATTCGTGAGAGAAGTCCGTATTTTTGTTCAAAATTCTTCAATTCGGCCGCACCGTGGAACGGGTCCGTCAGAAGTAATTTTTACGGAACATCTCGCGCGGAGGTCTCTAAATAACTCGGACCCGTGAATGTTCGCGATGAAAACGGTACACAGCGGCAGGTATAACTTTACGACGAACTAATAAACTTTACGACAGTTAGTAAAGATATTCCGCATCGTGTTGCACTCGTTCCGCCGACGAGTCGCGCGGATTTTTTCACTCGTTTACCACCGTAAAGTTGTTTCGTCGTTTTCATACTCCCTTAACGCGCGCAATCGCGTATTCTGCGCGGATTCAGGCTGATCGTGCATCAGCGGGATTCTTAATTTTCGAATTTCGGAGACCATTCGTCTTTGCGTTAGATCTACGGAGATGATCTTTTTGTCATTCTCCGAGAACTACGAATTATTGTCGATTTCTTTCTATACGATGGGATTCTGTTTTACTATCTTTTTTTGTGATAATTTTTATTCGCAATATCAATTTACGTGATCTGAATTTTCGCAGCCAATAAATCTTTGTAAAGCCCATGAATTATTTAAAAAATTGGAATGTGCTGTAATGTGCATTGATTCAACATTCAACGAGCCTTTAACCATTTTTCTGAGAGTTCAAAGTCGGTATTTATTAATTTTTCTGCATGATTTCGAAATTTCTTTTCGAACTTAAACAGTTGTATCGTCAAATGCGATTCTTCAGCTTTATTTTGAGCCCTCGAAAGGATAAATACATTCACGAGGATCCAATGTTAAATCAATCCAAAGTATTCCACAGAAATCGAATAATTTTTCTC